>NC_052628.1:13160000-13815089 GCF_016161935.1 Mauremys reevesii
ATGGATTGGTAGATGGTGCAGTATGGCTGATAACCATCTCTGCTGTCATGCAAAAGCAAAAGCATGCTGCTGTGTAGCGCTGCTGAATCGCCTCTGTCAGCGGCATCTAGTACACATACGGTGACAGTCACAAAAGGCAAAACAGGCTCCATGATTGCCATGCTATGGCATCTGCCAGGGCAATCCAGGGAAAAAAGCTGCAAAATGTTTGTCTGCCGTTGCTTTCCCAGAGGAAGGAGTGACTGACGACATTTACCCAGAACCACCCGCGACAATGATTTTTGCCCCATCAGGCACTGGGATCTCAACCCGGAAATTCCAAGGGGCAGGGGAGGCTGCGGGAACTATGGGATAGCTACGGAATAGCTACCCACAGTGCAACGCTCCAGAAGTCGATGCTAGCCTCGGACCGTGGACGCACACCACCGATTTAATGTGTTTAGTGTGGCTGCGCGCACTCGATTTTATACAATCTGTTTTACAAAACCGGTTTATGCAAATTTGGAATAGTCCCGTAGTGTAGACGTACCCTAGGATGCACAGACAGTTGCTGCACAGATTCTCACAGGTACAAAGAAGCACAATGACATCACTTGTTCTTCACATAACGTCAATTGCTCCCCATTTGCTTCAAGAACCTGTATAAAATTAACCTCATTTTGAAACCACTTATGGATTGGCTCCAGACTCCTTCATGGGTCTTGTCTGTTTCTACTGCTCTTCTTTGTTCCTGTGCTTATCTAGAGCTTTCGTCTTCTATGTTCTTTCAGAGTCTCAATGATGGTACCAAAACCTCTGCAGTTCTTCCCAGATGGAACAGCCTTCCAGTATTCTCTACTTCATTTACTACATCTTGAAGTCAACAAATGAGTAGGGAGCACATTTTCAAAAGAGCTTACATAACATAGGAGCACAATTCTCAATGGCTTTCAATGAGACTTGTGTTTGTAAGTCACTTAGGCCCAGAAGTGGTGTGCCAAGTCTTCATTTATTCACTCTAATTTAAGGTTTGGCATGCCAGTAATATATTTTAATGTTTTCAGAAGGTCTCTTTCTATAAGTCTATAATATATAACTAAACTATTGTTATATGTAAAGTAAATAAGGTTTTAAAAATGTTTAAAAGCTTCACTTAAAATTAAATTAAAAGGCAGAGACCCCCCCACCCCCTCGGACCGGTGGCCAGGAACTGGCCAGTATGAGTGCCACTGAAAATCAGCTCACGTGCCGCCTTCGGCACGTGTGCCATAGGTCAGCAGCAGGCAACCTAACTCAAATCTGATCCTGTTACGTACTGAGCCTCCTTGACGACCATTGACTTCAAGGGAAGCACCGTGCAGGAGGTGCTGAGTACCTCACAATATCGGACCCTCAGACACACCACTGATCTGAATTCCCATGGAAGCAAATGGAAAGACATCTGTGGCAGCTGGATCAAGCCCCATTACAGTAAAAACCAATGTAGGGTATATCTAAACTGCAATCCAAGGCGTGACTGCAGCATGGGTAGACATACAGGTGCTAGCTTTACCCGCATGGCTAAAAATAGCAGTGTAGATGTGGCAGCATAAGCTTAGTGTGGGCTACACGAGCATGCTGAGGATAGTAGGTCTGTACTCCCCTTCCTTGCCAGGGATGAAGCCTGTGCCCCCACACCTACACTTCTTTGCTTCGCTAAGAAAGCTAGAGTGGTTACGTCTACTTGTGCACTCTGAGATGTGATTGCAGCACTGTCGACAGACCCTGAGAAAAGAGACATTCAGCCTTGGAGCTTTGTAAACTCTGCCATGCTTTCACCAAGTAAATATAATTAAAAATCAATAACATAGCCTGCTTCTGAAGCTCATTTCTGGAAGCTTGTTAACTTGGTATTATCATTCCCTTCCCCCATGTAATTCCTTTCTCTCTCTCTCCCCCCTCTTTAGTTATAAATGAATGCATTTTGTAAAAGGACAATGGAAAATAAAAATAGATGGTGGGTCTTCCCCTCGGAGAAGACTGATGGGTACAAAGCATCTGTGTAAGTGTTTAATGTGTCAGTTTCCTTTCCAGGCCATCGTTTTGTTGCTGGCGAGGGACTGCAGTGTGATCATGGTTACTGCTGCTTTATTGAAAGGGACCCTGTGAACGTTCACCCTGGGAAAATGCGATTGGTGCCTATCTTCCCTTTCATTAGCATCTGCTCACGTGTCCAAAGGCAGCAGCCATTCTTGGCATGCATTCCCCTTTTTCCTTCCAAACTGGCCACTTCCTCGTCAGAGACTCCAGTCCGAATATAACAAGCCCCTGGAATGATCTCAGTGCACCATATGAGGTCATCAAAGGAAATTAATAGATTACTATGTACCAGAGATGACGATTGATGATTCAGACCCATAGAAACAAGAGATTGAAAATAGCTATGTGGTTCTCTCATCTACCCTTTGCCAGTGCTAGATTGTTCCTTATAGCAGTCAGACCCGTATCCTTTGGGCCATCATACCAATTCACCAGACTGAGTCTTTGACGGGGAGATTATCAAAGGGGAGTTAGCCAGTGCCTTTGCAAATCTTCTTGGAACTGTATAAAACAGAGGCTCTACCCGCTAGATGATACTATGTAATCCAGCTAGTGCTATTTAGGGAAGGAATGGAAGTTGGGTAGTGACCTGATTTCAGGCCTCAGCACAGAAGCAGATCATTACACTAGGTGGAGGAAGCCTCTCTTACAGTACCAGTGTGGCATGCATCATCTCCATTAGGAACCACTGATGTCTAGTGGGTGAAATTCCTCCAAGGTCTAGGCACTATGTAAGCCTGAAGATTTAAATGCCTTTTAAATGGTGCACTGGCCTCAGGCTGGCCCTCTGCCAAGGCATGAATTTGTGCCGTACATGGAGAATACTCATGCTGAGCTATCAGATTACAGATTAATTGGTTTACTTTTGGGCTAGGTTTATGCTATGTTTTTCACTACAATGTACCTTTTATACCCCGTGAAAAACAGAACTCAATATTGCGGCAAGGTTTGAGTTCGGAGCGCTACACTCATCAGTGGCAATGTCTTTTCAGTCTGTGATGTCATGTTGATCCAAGATCACAAGGGAATTCTATTGAGTGGGGAAAAAAAATCCAAAGGTCTCCAATATATGATGCTGCAGAAGGAGACTGCCCAAGCAATAGATCCCACTCACTGAATGGTCACACTCTACATCCCCAGCCAGCCCAGACTTTCCTGCATGGATCCTAACCCTAGAGCGAGGCCTCTTGGAAAAGGCAGGCAGTACGGTGCAGTGTTGGTGTGTGACAGTGTTTCACATGGGGAGGATGAGATCTCTGTGTGGAGGATCCGTATGAATGAATGTGTGTAGCTGGGGGACAGGATCTACCCTAAAGGGAGGTCTGTCTCATACACAGGGCTGAGAGTTAGGACATCTGGGTTCTTTCCCCAGCTCTGCTCCAGAACTGCCTTTGCCATCTTCGGCAGGTTGCTTTACCATTCTGTGCCTCAGTTCTCCATCTATAATGGGGATTGCCAGGCGGTCTGGAGTGGCTTACAAACAGGGGTGCTGACCTCAGTGCAGACTGCTACAAATCAGGGTATGGACCCCAAAGTGATTGCGTGTTCTGTAATTAGATTTACCGATCAAGTGTGAACTCCTCAAGCACTACAATAGCTGTGCCATGGAGACATGGACAGGGCCGGCTCTACAGTTTTCGCCGCCCCAAGCAGCGTGCCGAATTGCCGCTGCGGGCGGTGGGGGCAGTCCGTGTGCCCTTAGGGCGGCAGGCACGTTTCCGCTGCGGCGGCAATTTGGCGGCAGCTTTTCTGTTTAGCTGAAGCCGCCGCGGAAACGTGCCTTGCCGCCCTAAGGGCACATGGACTGCCCCCGCGGCAGCAATTCGGTGCGCTGCTTGGGGGCAAAACAAGGGGGACTGCCGCCCCTTGCAGATTGCTGCCCCAAGCACCAGCTTGGAATGCTGGTGCCTGGAGCCGGCCCTGGCCATAGACAGTCCCCTTGGGCATTCTGGTCTACCCAGGCAAGCCTGCCTTTGCTATAGGCAGTTCCTTACACCAAAAATTACAACAATATTCAGGTTACTCCCAGTCCCAAAGGACTACTTACCCCATATTAATTGCACCTTAAATCTCTCACCAAAGACAACACTTGTAGCCAATCCTATATTAAACTAACTAAAGTTTTATTAACCAGGGAAAAGAAATGTGTTATTTACAAGTTTAAAGAAGGTGTGTACACACACACACACACACACACACACACACACACACACACACAAAAATTAGTATTTGGTTCCAAAAGGTAATAGAGCCAGCTGTAATGTGCATATGTCCTTCAGGGCTAACTGAAGCTAAGCAGCTTGGGGATCTCTTGCTTGTGCTTAGAAATTTTGCGACTTCCAAATTCCAAGTAGCACAGTGCTACAGATCCTTCTGGTCAGGAATTTTATTCCCTTCTTCTAGAGTTCAGACTGTGATGGGCTGATGGTTTGTGCACGCCCCCTCTTCATGAGTGTGGAGGGAGCAATCAACAAAATCTTTTTGTTTCCTGACGTTCCACAATGGTTTGTCTGGTGTTTATAGGCATTCTTTTGTTGGGCAGGAGATGACACCTCATTGGTATACTAGTATTTCACACTTGGTAATGCTTCTCTCCAGACTGGGGGGGTTTCCAGTTTCACAGCAAAAACTTTTATAGTTACAAAGCATACACTTAAATATTTACCTTTATAACATGGGATACTGACATTATAAGTGAGATTAATGCAGGCAGCAACTCACAAGCATTTCATAAAGTCCAAACACTAAGCACATGTCTATAACTCTAATGCCTATTTTAAAAATGCTAACATCCACTTGAGCCAGACTGGTTTCCAGCTATTCATTTGTCAGTGCTCAGTGAGGCCTAGGGGCCTTGGCATGAGCTGGTAGCTGGTCTGCTAGTGTCACAGGGATAATACTTCCCTACTGTACCAGGGATGTTGCAAGGCTACATTCATTAATACTTATTAAAGTGTTTTGATGTCCTCAGAGGGACAGTGCTAGAGAAGTAATTATTTATTAATTAACTCATTGAAGCTGTGGGCAGCAATATTACCTGTATTTCTTCTTTCCTGAGTGTTTAATTCAGGCATTGAACACTTATTTTGAATCTTAGAAAGTAATTACTGAGTTGAAGGGTCATCTGGAGGTGATGGGTGTTTGGTATTTGAATGAAACATGCATAAAAGGAGAACTGCAGGTAATATTTCTTCCAGAGACAGAAACTTGGTGTCCTGGTACCTTTATCAATGGCAGGGGTGTCTAACCTCGCAGCCACACTAAGTTCCTATTTGGGTAGCTCAATGGGATACAGTACTAGTCTTCATTTTCTGCTCTCTTTGGTTGTATACTGTTGATATGAGGTCTTAAATGGTGGCCACATTGCAATAGGGAGGTGACTGCATTTCAGTGGTGAAGTGACCCCTATGTTTTCAAAGCTCTGGGGGATGCAAGGCACTACATAAATGCAGGATAGAGATGGTGGTAGAGTATTCTCTAATCTTCAAGCAGTTAGGGCCTGATCCACATCCCATTGAAATATATGGACTGATTTTACATTGACTTCAGTAGGTGTTGGATCAGCCCAACAACTGTATGGTATGGGCTAGTACTGAGAGGCATTTTAAGCATTTGCTGCTTTAGTTAGAGGTAAAACATTCAATAAGTCTCTAAGGAAATGGATACGCTGCAGCTGGAAGCGTGTCTCCCAGCCCAGGTCGAGAGACAACTTGAGCAGAGCTAGCGTGTAGCACCCTATGGATGCTGCGGCATGAGCAGTGACACAGGCTCGCCTCCTGAGGACAAGCCTGCCTGATCCCCTGGGTCTGTGCTGCTGCCCAGGAGACCACTTCCCCGCCACTATTTTGAGTGTGCTAGCTTGAGCAGAGCTGGGACGTGGCTGTGTAGCTAGACTGGGAGGCACCCTCCCAGTTGCAGTGTTAGACCTATCCTAAAGGTCCTCCACATTCATCAATAAACGCACACAGGAATCAGTGATGATGCATACCGGGTCCAATCCTCTCCTACGTGGAGGACCAGCACCAAGCCTATGCAACCACTTCAATCCTACTGAAGCTGTGAATTCCACCATAAATGATCTAACTCTACATAATAATAGATGGCTCACGAATGTATATTTTGCATATCGCAACACTAGGGGCCTGATACTCACCTCTGTCTCTCTCCGTGCAAACACCTACCAACACCCATCCCTCTTCCTTATCCTCCTCCCTCCTCTCCCTGTGTTGGGCCCCTCTGCAGGTGTAGGGTTAACTAGCTTCAATTTGGAAGTGTCATGCACACATAAGAGAAACAGCATAATCCCAGGCCTTTGCCATTAAGCTTTTCCCGTCTCCTTTTCTTTTGTTAAAGCCAAATGAAACAATGTAATTAGCTTGTTACAATTAAAGTGACTCGACTGGATAAATTGTAATCACCCAGATTGAAGTTAGGCATCCCTGCAGGTCCCGGCCAGCGCAGCTGAGCTGCCTCATTTGCATAATTAAAATATACAAATGATAATGGATTTTGTACTCAATTTCCAGCGGCTGTAAATTCGAGAAACTATGAAATTAGAATAACTGCAGTGGAGCCCGCCTTGAGGTAATGAGGATGACAAGTTTTGACAGTAGGGGTGTTTATAACACTAGTTTCTCGCTGCAAAATAAATAAGTACAAAAAAGATTAGACAGCGATATTAGTTAATAGTTCCACGGGCATTGGGAAAAGGAGATAGACTGGTGATTACCTCTGCAAATTTACCCTGCCTTTTTGACAAGCTCTCTCCTAACCTTAGGGGACACCTTTCGCCTGATTATGAGAAATTGAGAATGAATTAAATGCATAAAAAGGGTTGTCACAGATAGACAAACTCAAGCAAAAGAAATGAAATTAGTCTTGCCATTTTAGCTTGCAGGAGGAGGGGGAGAACGGGGGAAAGGCTGTGAGAAGGATTTTAATAATCATGGAAGAAGGAAAAGGAAACAGAGTGTCCTGGCAAATCGATCTAGGCTGACTTCAGAAAAAAATGCAACTTCCTTGGGATTCAAGGCTAGAGCTAGCCAAACTTTTCACAGCAGACAATGTATTTTGTCATTTCAGCCCTTGGTTCTGTTCAGGAACAGATTGTATTTTCCCACTAATGCATTATTTGTTCAGAATTACTCAATGGCATTTTTACACCACTGTATTTCAGCCTATGGATTACTTGTAAAATGCTCAGAATGTGAAATGTAAGCTGCTTTGATTGGATACATAAGTCACATGATATTTTTCCATTCTTTGATTAGGGAGATTCTTGGAGATCGGATTTCTGTTGCAAGTATAATTATGAATTCAAAAATTGTTTTCCATTAATATTCTGCACTGTTAGCCTACAATTTGGTGTTTCTGACTCTAGCAATTTGTTCCTTAAAAGTATGTCCAGGTCAGTCAAAGCTAATTCATTAAAAGGTATAAACAAATGTTTACAAATAACTTTTTGCTGTATTTGTCACAGTCCAGGGCAACTGCACCTGCATTCCCACACCATGGTCCTCCAAGAGCACCCACTCTGGCATTTCAGATGTCACCTCTGTTGGGTGGAGACCTGCGTCTCTGTCTCTCTCCTAACCAGAGTTTTGCAAGGCTGCACAGTTCCCTGTCTACACTGTGATATTCCCAGAAAACCAGCCTGCCTAAGAGGAACAACATCTATGCTTTGCTTTTTCTCCAGAGTTTATGAACTGTGGAATTGCCCACAACTATAAATTACCACACAGCTCTTTATAAGCAAGCACATTTATTCTTAAAGTGAAAGCATATTAAAACAACCTACATGCATCAAAATAAGCTTACCAGAGATCACCCCCCAACACCAACTAGGGCTCTGGTAGGAGTTAGTCCTTCAAACTCCACAAAAGGCATTTTTCTGTGGTTACAAGTTCATAACAACCTCAGTTCAGAACTATAACCACAATTAATTAGTTAATATTTCCTTTGTACAGCTTGGGTTTTGGGTCTTCAGATTCCTGGAAGAGGTAATAATCAGACAAAGGTCCTCTCCACAGGATTTAGTTTTAGAAGGCTGGGATTTTTCTTTTACTTCCCCCTAGATACTTCCCAGGAAATCCACTTCACACATATTGTACCAAAAGACCATTCTCATTTGCCACATTGATCAAATGACTATAGTGAACAATCAGGCCCATAATAATACCTAACCTTTGCATTTAATACACTGGACTCCAAAGATACTTAATGCAGTAAGGTTTTTCAAGGATATTGCAGTAAATTGAAATATCTGTGATAGTATTCACCTAGTTGTACCCAGGACATTTACCATAGATAAAAAAATAATAGAGATTAACTATCCTTCTTATGCCTTTTCAGTTTGTGGGAAACACGGAGAGAAAATTTTGGACTCAGTCAAAAAAAAAGTTGATTTTGATGTTTCTAGATATATGTAAAACAAGAAAGGTAAGATTTCAAGCTATAGCCTTATGATTAACTTGGGGTGCAAAATACACTTGTCACTAATAATATGTTTGTTTTTTGATGGCTATCTGGAGATCAATTAAGAAGATGATTGGTGATATACACACAGAGTCTTTATGAGTTTTATTAATACCATGAGCAATATAAGCAATATCACAGAACTAGAAAAACAAGATAAGCGTAACAGCAGCCTACACCTCATGAATAATCACAAATCCGTGGAGCTGTGGGTTCCCTTTGAGGTGAGATTAAGCATTAAGGTCACCGCTATCCTGAGGTTCAGCTGAGGGTTGGGATTCCCTTCTTATGTACTGTTTCTCACACTTACCTATTTTCAAGACCATATTTGATGAATTCTTGGCCTCTTGTCCTGTATTTGCCATTCCTGCTATCCATTGTTGGGGTTCTAACAATTTGTCGTACACTTTTGCACAGATAGAAGGTTCTCTATACAAGTGGTTAAGGACGTCTGGCTAAATAAAACCTTTATGCTCCAGACAGTTTATCTACAAGACAGATATTGCTAAATCATCTGACCCAAGGTTACTTACTAATGTTAACTTTTATTAGTCCTAGTGTGGCCTTACAATACCTATTACTGTCACTAGGCCTCAAACAAAATACTAGGTTTCAGGCTTACTGCAAAGCCCATTTAAAAACAATCTTTACATTTCTTTGCTTATTCCCAGTCGCATTAGAGGTTTAGTTTCATTTGCACTAACTGAGCAAGCATCTTAACTCTTTCTAAGATATAACTGATTATTTACCTGATCACCTGAGCTCAGGTCAAAGGTCAACAAAGCTGAGTTTGTCAAAATAGGGCACCAGGCATATTTTATCCCACCAAAATGAGCATGGTGGTGGAAGGAATGAGAAAGGAGGTGATATGGCCTAGCAGACAGTATGCTGCATTAGCAGTCAGGAAACTTAGGTTCTAGTACTCATCTTGTGTATGATTTGGGGTAGTCACTTCAGATTTTTAAAGGTATTTAGGCTTTTCCTCACTCAGTGTTGCAAGGCCTAAGTGATTAGTTTGCTTGTTTTCAAAAGTGACTGACATAGGATCCCAAGTCTCATTGGATGTCCATGGGATTTAGACTCCTAGTCCCATTGTCTTTCAGCAAGAGCTAGGCTCCTACGTCACTTCTGAAAATGAGACACGGCTGTCTAAATCACTTAGGCCTGGCAACGCTGAGCAGAACAACCTCTAAATGCCTTTACAAATCTGGACCTTCACCTCTATGTGCCCCTCTTGTGCCATTTGTCTCTCCTGTCTATTTATTTAGACTGTATGCCCTTTGGGGCAGAGACTCTCACAATGTATTTGTACAGCTCCTAACAGAATGGGACCTCAGTCTCAGCTGGGGTATCCAGCAGCTACCATAATACAAATAACGATAGATAGACAGATAAAAATATTTTAATCCTTGTCCTCACCAAAATCTATAAATATCTAACACCCAGATTCTACCACCTTCCTAACGGTTAATAAAAACCTTATTCTGTAAGTAGTCCCACTGAAATATCTTGGTGATTTACCTTATCTGTAGACTGTAGCTGATTGGTTAATTACAAGTTATTTAATCTTCTTATTGTTGGTTTAACTATCAATGTTCTAATGCATGGCAGCACCTTTTAGTGTATAATTTCAAAACCATATAGATAAAATGGTGTGTGTATATATATAAAAAAGAAACAATAGAAATGAAGCTTGCTTCATCTAAGGCCAGATGCAAAACTGCGTAAAGAAAGATCTCACTGCTGGCAAAACCTTCGAAAAATAAACGAAGCTCATGTTTTCACAGGTCTGCCAAAAAGCAAAAACAATTTTTGTGTGCGTGTTTTTGTTCTCATCTTGAACATTTTGAATGAAAATCAAGGGTGGTTTCGTTTCCTTTGCACCTGCATTCTCCTAGAGTGAAAATTGGCTATTTCCTCTCTTTTAGCTGTATGTCCAGCTCCAGACATATTAAAAAGAAAAGGCCTTTAAAAAGAAAACCGGAATTGTGACCAGTATTCCACAGCTTTTGTTGCATTTAAGGTCTAGTCTCTCACATAGGGAAGCACATGTTTCTTTTACAAACTTTAATGAAGTTACCTGTGTGCACCAAGGGGAGAATAAAGATATGGGCCTGAATTCTCAGTAACACCACTCTGTTACTACAAAGGGGCCAGACAGTGGGCGTAAATCTCATCTAAACCTACTGTAGGGACCTTTTACACTGCTAGAGTGGTGTAAATGAGAATCAAGCCCATTGACACAGTAACGGAGAGAGTTTTTCAAAGTCCATGGGAAGCTGGGCAGGATACTTTTTCCAAGAGATTGCAACAGATGTAAAACCCTATGGCAATTCTATATAGCCACGCCAATCTGGAGTGTGCTGCTTAGGCTCCTAGCTTCCCTGTGAAACTAACGGGTCATACAAAATAGTATGATTAATTATGATTTAATAATAAGTACAGCTCATGTAAATCTTGAATTAAAGAAATTGAGGGTCCATTCTCCACCCCCAAGACCTGCAGGGCCATCATCATAATTTATTATTATTAATGATTATTATTTGTGTTGCAGTATCCCCTAGGAGCCCCAGTCATGGATCAAGGTGCCATGGTGCTAGATGCAAAGAGATGGTCCCTGTCCCCAAGCGCTTACCAGGTGGTGGGAAGGCATTCCCCAATACAAGGAGCATATAGATTTCTTGTGGGGGTTGGGGAGAGATGCTACGTGAGCCCTCCTCCCCCAGCCCTTCCCCTAGTGTGGCAGGGAGGAGGAGGAGATGAATGCTTTGCACATGTGCAGTGGGAGTCTGTTCCAAGTATAAAGTGCAGCATGGAGTGGTGGGGACGAGACAGGCTGAAGCTAAGAGTGGGAAAAGGTGGACAAAAGGAGCAGTCAGGCGCGAGGCTGGGGAGGAGAGTATTCGGCATGGGACGGGTAAGAGAGTGGAGATGCAGCAGGAATTGTGATGGGCCCTGAAGGTGAGGATGAGGAACGGAGAAACCTGTGAAGAGAGCCGTCGGTTGAACTGGTGGGAGAAAATGCTGAATTTAGGAGACCTCTTTGTAAACAGTCCTACATTTGATTGGCACTACCAAGGAGTTGCCTGCATTATTTTTTTCTGATTACTGCATGTTCCCTTTTCTTGTCTACATCTGCAGAATTAAATCAGTGGGAGGTTTTGTCCCTATAAACGTTGTCTTGCTTAGCCGTCTGCTCCCTCAGAATCTGCTCCTGGGTCTAAGGAGGGTCTCCAGGCAATGATAGAATCAGCGTGTCTCTCTCCTTTTCCCAGGCTCAGTGTGTTCTCAGCTCAGGTACAGGCGTCATTTGCATTTTGTGGTATGTTTTGCAGCAGCTTGTTATAGTATTATCTGTTAAAGAATGTATTTTTAATGTGTTTTATAGAGTACTTTATAAATTAGTTATTAAAGAATGTACCTGCAGCTAGTGATCACTTAATAAATATTAATAAAGCAATTACAAATGAGGCCATCATTAAAAGTGTTACAGTGTACCCAAGGTGGATATCTAGAAAGAAGTACAATGTATACTGCTGGCTGCTGAAAAGTTGCGAGGGCTTGTGGGTAAAAGACTTGGGAGTTACCTGTTTATTTCTCTGATGTATGTAGCTTATATCTGTTAAGACTTGTCTTCTGTGTATTGAACCTTTAAATAAAGAGACATTCCCTTCCCAAACTGCCATTTTGGGTTCTGATGCAACCTGCTACAGAGGAGATAGTCACACTACGTGCTCTCTTCGGGAGACTTTACTTTGTTCTTTCTTGTTTTGCTGTCTTTTTATATAAGACAAAAGTCACGCTGGCTGAGAGTATATGGTTGGTCTTTGTTTATGAAAAAAGATAACTTCAGTGAGAATTCTTGCATCTGTGATACAAGACCCCACTATTCAGCTGTTGGCACTCTATAATAATGCCATAGTCTTGGACAATAAGAAGTTGTCTTCTCTTCCCCACTCACAACCCTGAAGTTGAGTTTTCCTTATTGCGAAGAGAGAATCAAAGAAGCTCCCTGCTTACAGTAGGTGAGACGTGGGAACTGACGTCAGCCTGTTTCATTCATTTGGCCATAACACTGATGAATGTGTTTTTCAAATGCACATTTGGCTGCACTGTACGTTATTTAGAATGAAGTCAAGTATAAATCGGCTCCCATGCAGAGTAGTCTGGGGCTTTCTAGCGAACATTAAGGACAGACGCACGGAGTGGAGTCAATTTTTCTTTTTAAAAAAAATCTCCCAAATCATATTGTGGATTCATACAATTAATTTGAGTTCATGATCCAATTTTTCCCTCTAATTTAAACCCATTTCCCCCCCTCTCCTGCCAGGGCAACTCAATTTACAAACATTTTTTCTAACAAAAGAACAGCCTGTGCTATGTGGTAGAGATGGAAGAACTCCCCTGGAAAAGTTAGGCTGAAGTGTGTGGCCTGTATACAACATGGCCCCGATTCTCCAGAGTCCTCCTGTTGCTTATGCTCAAAAGCCGAGGGATCAGGCCACTTGCAGATTCCCCACATGTAGAGGAATCCTCCCCTGTTGTGGAATTGTCATAATGGCTCCTGTACCGCCCTCTCCCAGTCCCTGGTGTGACTCAACCCTGAGGTGTGGCTGCAGTCTTTTGCTTTTTCTCCTCAGAGGTATGGGTCCTAGGTTCACCTATAAGGATGCAAGGTACCTTCACCCAAGGAAACCTTTCCTAGTGCAGAGAACACGGAGGGCCTGTCCTTTGAGAAAATATTCAACACCTAATCTCCCACAGAGAAGGGTCAGCCAGAGCACTACAAGTAAAATAGCTATCGTGATTCCCAGACTAACAAAACATTAACCAGGGCTTTATTTGGTATGGGGCACTCCGGAAAGGGGCAATGGGGAAAAAGGATTAGGATTATAAAAGACAAAATCAACAATATATAAATTCTACTGCTCCCAACATCTGCAGATGATACATCCCCCTCCCCTTCTCCCTTCCGGCACCTGCCTGGGCAAAGAGCCCTGAAATCAGTGGCCAGTTTAAAACACTAGATCAGAATAAACAGGCATGGATATTCTTACCCAGTATTCACACCAACGATGGTAACATCCTTGTGGCTCTGGATTCAAATGTGCAATTAGGCTGGCTCTTGGTAGCCTGACCATGACTCTCTCCTCAGCCTCCTGGGTTCCTGATTTCTGTGAGATGACACTGTTCAATATCCCAGAAACCCCCAAAGGACTCAAAGTCTTCCCTCAGGTATGAAGGTGGAGGGTAGAAGGGTCCTCCTGACTATGATGCTTCTCTCTCTGCTCCTCTCCAGCAACAGCCAACTGAAAGTAAAGTCAGGCTCTTTGCTCTGAGTCTGGGGTCGTGATTGGTCCCAGTAGTCAGTTCAGCATGGGAAATAGAGTCCTGATCCTCTGTCACCACTACTGCTGTAGTCCAGGGGTGAGTCCCCTAGAGGTTCAGTGGGGTATTTCAGGAGCACCCCCTCCAAAGGGGTGACACATTTCTGGCTGAGTGAGCGCTGGGCAGACTGAGGCCATGGCTAAGGCACCACAGCTAAACTGCTGTAACCCCATAGTGCAGTGGATTTCCATCACTGGAGGAACTCCACCTCCCTTAGTGGCAGTCGCGGGGCCGATTGAAGCATTCGTTTGTCAACCGAGCTTCATCGACGTTGGAGGTTAGGTTGGCCCGGCTGAGGCACTCAGAGGTGTGGATTTTTCACCAAGTCCTCTGGGCTATATTAATGCAAACTAGGAATCTTTTAGTTTGCACCTGCAGCATCCACAGGGGGGATTGACACTTTGGTGTGTACAGCTACTCACACCCTTGTAGTCTGAAATGTGGGACAGTGTAGCTGTAGCCTGAATTGTAAATGCAAATTCCCAGTGGCCAAACTCCAGAGCAGGCTGCTTGCCAACCTGGAATGGTCAGTTCTTTGTCTCTGGCCAGCCACCACTTACCTCCCTGTTGGCAACACTTCCCACAGTTTTTCAATGGCTGGAATAGCCAAGTGGAGAATGACAATCAACACTTCCCCCTAGAATGTAAAAGGGAAAGGAAAACGTTCTGTATTGATAACTGTGCCAATTTACAATGGCAATTCTAATTATGTTAGCAGGCTTGGCATGTACACTCTGCCCAAGCTTTTGTCTAACTGGGCCAAACTTCAAATGGATGGCTCCCAGCAATGCCAAGCTAGTAAAGGCAGGGCTTATAATGCAGTTCGGAGACAGATAAAGGGTGACCCTTGGGTTTGTGCTAAGTGACTTTCCCTCCCCTCCATTCTCCAAAAGCCTCTCAATGTGTCAATGACTAATGTGCCATCGTATTCTGTATGAGAGCAGCCTCACTCCAACCCACTCCATGAAATCTATTGCTTGATACGGGGTTGTGCACAGGGGCCATTGTTGGATCAGGGAACATATGCTCCTAGACACGAGCCCCGCTGAGCGCCCGGTTAAGATCTCGTAACAGCCCTCAACGATGGTTCGCAAGAATAGGGGTGTCCTTCCTGAAACTGCACTGCTGGCTGCCGCGTTTCTAGTCAGATTTGGCTTCATTTAAAAAAAAATATTTTCCTTCTCTTAGTTACTATCATCCCTTTAGATGCCCCAAACGAAACGAATTAAAACAATCTTTCAGGATTTTTCCTGGGACCAGCAAAAGGCACATTCCCTGACATGAGGGCAATGCCCCTGCCAAATTTCATGTCCCTGTTCTGAAGAATGGAAGCACCAGAGCATCTCAGCTAAGTGGTTGTAAGAATTATTGTAACGCGGGCAAAACACGTTTTCCGCTAATCTAGTTCTAACCCGTTTTAGCTGTAGCTTTTCAAAAAGAGTCAGCTCGAGGCAGACATTTCTAATATTAAAGTGCCAGGGAGAAGAAACAGAAGGCAGGGCTGATTTTTATTCCACGGTCCCCTTCCTGCTCTCATCTTGGGTCAAACACTATCTGCTTCTACAATATGAAAAGACAAGGGCCTGTTTTAAAGGTTCCTCCTCTCACTGTAACTCCTATAATTGTCTTTGACACTGTTTATCATCTGTGATAATACAGCTGTGCCCTGTTACCTCAAGCTGCCCTAATTTCTGTTATCAGTCTAGCACTGGGGAAAGAGAGGTGAGTAGTGGGAAGGCGTAAAGCTATTACAGAACTGACAGGGCAGTGCGAATAGAGCCTGGTGATGGAATAGCCATCACTTGACCTGAATGCAAACATATATCCTATTGGATTGACCTTTCCCTAAGAGTAATGGATGTCCCCCTGTGTCATCTTTGCTGCATTGCTGGCCATTCCAACTAGATAGTTTCTTTTAATTAAGATAGATTCCCTGTGTAATCCACCCACTGCAACAATCAATATGCACCTCTACAAGGATATTTCCAGATTACTGCTATGGCAGCATAACTTTTGGAAGTTTTGCAGACACTATCATGGGCCCTGTGATCAGTAAAGTTATGCAGGTATAATTTCCTGGTGTGTGGGTAGAATACGACACCTGTGCGTTATAAACCCTAATACTGCTGCAGCAAAAGGGCGCATTATAGTGACAGCTATAGAGTCCTATGTGGTCATAGTTGTTTTACACAGGCATAAAAGATTTAGCACTGTCATTTTGAGTATGGAGCCTTTTCAGTTAAGCTGAATCCTTTGTCCCTTCTTTCTTGCCACCGTGAGTTTTCTCCCTTACTCATACTCAGTGTATTTTGGTGATTGCTGTTGAGACACAAGGTAGAATACAGAGGGGCACAGCACAATTTCCTCATCCGAGGTTATGCTTCCAAAGATGGCAGGTAGAGAAGAAATTTTGTTTTCATTTGCAGACTGGGCAAATGGGATTTAGAAGTCCTCACTGGAGAATATATGTAGATGCTGTTTTAGGCCATTGCTTTTCTGACCATAAGCCATCTCTGAAGCGGTAGTGTCTGGTAGTCAGAGCAGGGAACTTGGAGTCGAGCACTCCTGGGGTCTATTGTACACTGTATTTTATGTGATACTACAATAGAATTTTCTTGTGTGGGTAGCTAGGGCATTTTCAGGTCCAAATTACAGTTGCATAGTGGTCAGGACACTTACCTAGAATGTGGGATACTTAAGTACCTGCTCCAGTGGCTATTTATTTCTACAGAATGGAACAGCTACAACAGGAGAGACAGAGGCATTTTCCTCCACCGCTATAGCCCAGTGGTCAGGCACACTCCGGAGAGCAAGGAGACTCAATTTCACGATCCCTTCTTCACATTAGGTGGGGGGAGATTAAACACAGGCTGAACCACTGGGCTAAAGGTCATAAGGGGGCTTCTCTTCTGGCTCTTGTGTATCTAACTCTTTACAAATGCCCAAACCAAAAGTCTTAAAACATGTTTTGTCTGACCCAGAACAGATTTTTTTTTTTTTGAAAATTCACTTAATTTTTTCACACTTTTCCAATTTGGTTCAACCCAAAATGATTTTTTATTTTTAATTCCCCTCCCCCCCCCCCCTCAGAATGTCCAGTGAATAAAAAAAAATCAGGTCTACACCTAGGTTCTATTCCCAGCTCTTTCACTGACTCCTGGTGACCCCAGGCCAGTCCCTTGGTCTCTCTGTACTTAGTCCCTCCTTTTGTACAAGGGGGATAATACTCCTTTTTAGTATGTGGCAAGAACTAATTCATTCTTACAAAGCACCTTGAGATTCTTAAATTAAAGGGAGCAGTCAAAGTGCAAGTTATTGCTGGACCAATAGTCTGTGTAAACTTTTGTAATCTGTAGTCAGAATAAAAGGAATTGATGGATTTTTGAAGGGATGTGTTTTTGGGCCAGTTCTCTAAATGGGTATTTAAGGATCTTTTAATAACACATATTATTGACTGGATAGACCTACCGAGCTGTTAGTGTGCAAATCCATATTTAGGGCATATCCATAATTATGTTGCATCTTAATTTATTGGCAAAACCCTGACACTGATGCCAGTGGGATCAGGATTGGGCCCTTAGTGTCACGTTGATCCACAACATGCAGCCACATACAGTATGAATTTGGATATGTGCGTTAAAAATGTCATGGGTAAGTTTTGTCACAAGCCAAAACCGGTGGCTGATTCTCAAATGTTAATAACTTGGCTGCCGCTCTGGTTTTCCTTTTAAATCTCACTCGATACCAATGACATGCAGGCTGCGTTCACAGAGAGGTTCTTTTTTGGAAATGAAAACCACAGTGATTAGTGATAATGTTTTAGGCACCAATCCTGCAGTCAGATTGCAGGTTTTTCTGCACTGGAGACAGGATGCTGGACTGCGTGGACCGTGAGTCTGATCCAGTCTAGCAATTCCTAAATCCTTATCAGCTAGCATGGACTTCCACAGCCCTCAAGTCCCATTAGAAAGCAATGGAAATTTCAAAGTTGTTTTAATGGAATGCTTCCAGGTCAAACTCCCCTCCAATTTAACATTCAGTTGTGAGCCTCAATACATGCTGTGATAAATGAGGGGGAGGCGGGGGTCTGGGTAGCTCCCTTTTGTGGACACCCAGCCAGCCAGCTGGCTATAGAATCCCTCTTGGTAGATGTTCTCTAATTGCTTTACCTGTAAAGGGTTAAAAAGTCTCCCTGTATAGGTAAAAGGAAGGGAGTGGGCACCTGACCAAAAGAGCCAATGGGAAGGCTAGAACTTTTTAAAATGGGGGGAAAAACTTTCCCTTTGTTGGTCCCTTGTTGTTCTCCAGAGAGAGAGGACAGAGCAGAGATGGGGCTAAGACTATGCTGTAAAAAGTGTATTGTCAGGTATGGAAATCATCAGACCATACCTAAAACTCCTCCTGTGAAACCCCAGAAATGTAAGTAGATCAGAACATGTCTGGAAAGACGCAATTAGGTTTATCTCTGTTTATTTCTTTTTGGTTTGTGGACTCTTCTGTGCTAACCCCAAATGCTTTTGTTTTGCTTGTAACATTTAAACTGGACCTCAAGAAGGTTGTACTTGATGTTTAATTTTTGTAAGTAGGTTTTTTTAAATTTAGCAAGGGCCTAAGTTCCAGATGTATTTTCTTTCTTTTTGTTTTTAATAAAATTTACCTTTTTAAGAACAGGATTGGAGTTTTGGTGTCCTAAGAGGTTTGTGCACATGTTGTTTAATTAGCAGGTGGCAACAGCTGATTTTCTTTGTTTTCTTTCTCAGCTCTTCCCTGGAGGGGGGGTGAAGGAGCTTGAGGGTTCCCCCACAGGAAGAAATTCCCAAGTGCTCCTTCCTGGATTCTCAAAGATGACTGGGGGGTTGCAGCTGGGTGGTGGCAGCATCTACCCTTCCAAGGTCAGAGAAAAGTTGTAACCCTGGGAGTTTAATACAAGCCTGGAGTGGCCAGTATTAATTTTTAGAATCCTTGCGGGCCCCCACCTTCTGCACTCAGAGTGCCAGAGTGGAAAATCAGCCTTGACACATGCCCATACTGATATAGTAGACTCAAGCTGCTCCTTTTTCCTCTCCTACATGTGGGAAGTAAATTGCTCCTTCAATGCATCCCATTGCAGCTGACCAGGTGCACTGGCGGGAGCAATGCCTAGTTCAACTGCTTCCCCCCAGAGCAGGGAAGGAACAAGGTATCAGATGATTCTGAGTTTATGTAGTAAAGTTGTCACATATGGGTTACCGTAACTGGATTACCCTTGAGTGTTATGGGATAGAGCCATGCTCTACCACCTCTCCTGTTTGCCAAGTGGGAGCTTTCCCCTCCACTCTGTGATGTAGAATAAAGCAGCAAGTTCCCAGCTTGCAGTACTGTGAGTAGAAAGCTTTTTTTGGTTGTTGAATTGAGTGGACCCTTTACAAATGAGTGGCCATCCAGTTCCTGGTCTTCTCCTGGGGCAGTCTCACTATGTGCTGTCCGACAGAGGCTTGTGTCCTTAGGATTTAATTTTAAAAAATGACAAGACTTTAGAACAGAAGGAATGTTTCCATGGGCTTTTTGAAAATAGTTTTTAAGAAGCTGAAAGTAAAACTGACTAAAAAAAAAAAGTGAAAGGCAGGGAGGAGACAATCCTGTTTTCATTTGTTAAAGATCAGAAAAATGCAAAATTGGAACAAGTACTATAAATAGAGAGAAGTGAATCCAAATGTTACATTTCTTTTCATTGTTTATTAATAAAATACAGTAGGTAAGGATCTATGTTTTATAAAAAGATAGAATTGATCTCAAAGAAAAATCCTATAATGCAGTGGTTCTCAACCAGGGGTATGTGTACCTCTGCAGGTATGCAGTGATCTTCCAGGGAGTGCACCAACTCATCTACATATTTACCTAGTTTTATAACGGGCTACATAAAAAGCACTAATGAAGTCAGTACAAACTAAAATTTCATACAATGACTTGTTTATAATCCTCTATATGCTATACACTGAAATGTAAGTACAATAGTTGTATTGCATTTGATTTATTTTTATAATTATATGGTAAAAATGAGAAAGTGAGCAATTTGTCACTAGGAGTGTGCTGACACACCTTATTTTTTGTGTCTGATTTTGTAAGCAAGTAGTTTTTAGGTGAGGTGAAACTTGGGGGTACACAAGACAAATCAGATTCCTGAAAGGAGTACAGAGTCTGAAAAGGCTGAGAGCCACTGTTACAATGTGTTAATAAAAAAGGTAATTTACTGTTATATGTTTTGTTTTTTAAATTATAGAATTTACCTAAAGAGCTCTCAGTCATTACCAGAGATCCGTTCAAACCCAGAATACTGAATCTAAGCCTATTTGAATATTGAGAAGGGGTCTGATGCGCATCTCTGGATGTGATTCCACCTCTACGTCTTGGTTTTGGGTCAGATCCAAAAGCAGCAGGCGCTTATTTCATATCAAGATGGTATAAACTGTGTTATCTCAGATGTTCTCACACACTTTCTTCCATTTGCAGGTTGAAATCTTTCAAGAGAGGTCTGTCAGTTGAACACCATTCAGCAGCACTAAACTCATTCCCAACATTTAAATTTTAAAATAAATGTGGATTTGTTCCCTAGTTTTAGAGCAAGGGCTGGATCTATTTTTTAAGGGGGAAAATGTATTAATCTGAGAGACACATTTGAGCCCAGGTTTTCAAAAACAGATGACTAAAGGTAGGCTTCTAAATCTTTATTTAAACACCTAAATAAGCAACCTGACTTTGAAAAGTGCTGTGCATCCAGCAGCTCTCACTGACAATAAAGGGAGCTGTGGGAACTCAGCACCTCTGCAAATCAAGGCATGTATATATGTGCCTAAATATGAATATGTGGTTCTAACTATAGGTACCCATGTTTGAAAATATTGGCTTTAAAGATTCTGGACAGGGCATGATGTGTTGGTTTTTTTCTTATAGGATTTTAGATTAACTGCTTAATAATTTTCAGTCTAATTTGTTTGTGTGTCCGTGTGGGGAGCTGAATCATCTCAGTAAAAAGCCAACTCTTAGAGCCTCCTTCAAGGGAAACACCCTCCCACTGATTTCAGTGGCCTTTGGATCAGGCCCTTTATGTATAGATACAGGAATGCAGGAGATAGCTCTGGTCTGTCTCCAGGTTTTATTATTATTACTTCCATGAATTTGCAGAGTACTTCTTTACTTCACCTCTAATTCCCACCCATTCCCATTCAATCTCTTTAGCCTTACACTCCTTTCACTTCCCCACCGTTCTTCATGTCTCATTACTACAGGGTCTCAACGGGGACATATTAACGTCAGAATACAAAGCAAAATGTATCATGTTGGAGTGCTATGTTATAATGCAGTTTGGTCTTTCTGTTATGGATGGAACTTCACTGTAACCAGAAAAAAGGGATTGTGTTATAATAGTTTGATTGTATCTACACTGGCAAAACCAAACCATGGAGCGTCCCCTTCCCAATGACACATTTTGGAGCCCGTAGTAAACAATTACCCTTTTTTCCCTTACCTGTTCCATATACTGATGATCTATATAAATCAAGCTAACTCTTATAGAGGCAATTCTCATAGTACTTCTTATCCCTACATATAGCCTACATAAATTAATATAAGAAGAGAACAATCCTACAACTGAACCAATGTAACATCCCTAGTAGATGCTTCTTTGTACAATTTATAGATTGATTTTGTTAATGGAACTAAAATAATAGGCCTTATCCTCTTTGACTATCTAATCTATCGCATTTATATCCTCAGCTAGTCTAAATCACTGTAGTTCCATTGCAGTCTCCAGCTGAGAATCTGACCCAGTGTTTTAAAAAACCCATTTGGGCTTGGTTTACATTCTTGGTGGAACTGTGCAATCACAAAATGGTTACAATCCATTGAATAGCAATGGATGTGTTGAGAAATACTCCCTCTTCATACACACATACAGTAAATCTCATTCATCTTAATGGGAATTACACAGCTACACTGAGAGGAATATATACCGTGTAATTTGTCCTTTGACTCCCATTGGGAACATGCATGCACAGTTTTATTTTCCCTTTGAAACAGTTCAGCCCTACCCTCAACCACAAATTTGAACATTCCTGTAGTACTGTATCTGTGAACAATTAGAGAATTGGTTAACCACATCAAAGGTTCTCTAATATTAAAAAAAATGCTTCTCCTTTTGTAAAATATTTAGGAAAGGGTAGATACATTTTACTAAGTAGCCAGGGACTTTATTATCATTCACTGAACCTCCTAATGGTATTTTTTTTCCTCATTAAATTCAGTAAGGGTACTCCAAGAATCTACTGCATATATGCTCGATCATAGCACTGAAGTAGATAACCCATTAACAGGTGCTAGAATAATTTTTATAGTGGAGGTGCTGAGAGCCATTAAACCAGACTGTAAACCCTCTATGTAATGGAAACCATTTCAAGCCAGGGGGTGCATCAGCACCCCCCCGCACCCTCCAGTTCCAGGACCTATGTCCATTAATATAAGTTAAAACACATAAGATGACCTAGGGCAACTAAATGCCTACACAGGTTGTTGCCAATGGGACAATTTAATGCAAGCCAAAATGTGCCAAGCAATTCTCCAAGCAAAAGATTGGATGGGTGTAGAGGAGGGCTGGGGGTGGGGGAGAAATTCCATGAACCATTTTTCATTTAATCTGGTCTTGTAAATAATTCCCTGTAAATAAACAATAATCAAAACAATATAAAGATCTCCTAAGCTGTGAGAAATGATATGTAATGTATATTTTGATTAATACTTTTCTGAGCTCTGGTGAAAGGGGCCATTATAAAAATGAAGTTGGATAAGATGATTAAATGTTATTTACAGAAAGGACAAGGGCTGATTAAATCACCAAGGGGCTTTTCTTTATGGTTGCAGGGTTAAAAAAATGTATGTCGTTCGACAAAGATGTTTGCTTCATTTCAGTAATTAGAAACCAAACGATCTTGGACAGTCTGTCAGCCTCAATATGGTGGAATTAGCTGGTGGATCATGTAAATAAAATCTGTTTGATTAGACTGAAAATTAAATCATTATAATTTTCCTGATATCTTGGAATTTATTGTGGAGGTCTTGGAATAAAGACCTCCCACACCCTGCGGGAGAAAAAAAGAAAGAAAATAAAAGACACCCTGAAGACTAATTTTAGGGCTAGATTTATCCTCCAGCTCTCATCTAGACACCTAAATAAGTGGCCAGTTTTTCAAAAGAGCAAAACCCCCATGCAGGCATCTGACATGAAATGCAAGGTTTTCAAAAGGGCTCAGAGTCCACACGCTCCCATTGTTCTTAAGTGGGAGCTGAGCCCTTTTGAAAATCCGGTCCTAACTGGGGATGCCGAGCACTTGTGAGAATGTGCTGTGTGAGCATTTGTTTCTTTCTGGCCAACAGACCATGCCATTCCCTGCTCATAGACTTGGCTCATGTCACAATCTGGTTGCCATTAGGAAAACTTGAAGGCCCAGACCCTCTGAGGTATTTAGGCACCCAGTGCCCATTGAAATAATCTAAATACCGTTGAAGGCCTAGGCCTAGCCTCAATGTTTAAAATAAAAATTGATTAAAAAAAATGAAAGGGGTTGGAAGAATCTTGGGTCAAATATTTCGCTCACGCTGGTGTAAATCTGGGGTAAGTTCACTGACTGGAGTAATACCATTGAGATCAATGGTTTACTCCAGATTTACACAGCATAGCTGAGAGCAAAGCTCAGTTCAAGGCCTTTTATTTAATGTGGATGGGAGACATTTTGATGCTTTTCAAACACTCTCATTGTTACAATGAAGATATAAAATGCAGCTGTTTTTGTCCAGGGTGAGATTCCCTCCTGTGCAGACAGCCCAGCCAAGGCCTCTGAGCCACTTAAATCCTACATGAGACCCCAAAATAGGGGTTAAGTTGAATTTAAGGCCCGATGCAAGTGCTTTGCAGAGCAGCGAATGCCATCCTTAATTATTTCATGTGCCTACATGCACTCTTGCCCGCCTGTTTCCCCTACAATTTTGATTTGATACAGTATTCGTCTTCCCTTCCTATCCTATGCTGCAGTGCATTGTTAAAAAGCTGCATATTCTACCCCAGAGGTAACTCTTTTCCTTGTGGGTACTGAAATTGGTTTCATTGTCCAACACAGAACCTTGCAGAGTAACACTGCCCCTGCTATGTGGGCCCAGGTTGTACTCTTAGGGTAAGTCTACACTGCAATCAGGCACCCATGCCTGGCCTGTGCCAGCTGGCTCACGCTCAGGGGCTGTTTCACTGCAGCGTAGACATTCGGGCTCGGGCTGCAGCCCAAGCTCTGGGACCCTCCCACCTCACAGAGGCCTAGAGCCCGGGCTCCAGCCTGAGCCCGAACATCTACACTGCGATGAAACAGCCCCTTAGCCTGAGCCTGGCGAGCCTGAGTCTGCTGGAACAGGCCAGCTGCGGGTAGGCACAGGCTTAGATGACAATATCCACACAGGAGACAGAAAACTCTGTTTGGCCCTGGGGAAAGGAGAATGGCTGACTGACTCCATGTTCTGTTTCTGAGTAGAAGCAATGAATTCCCGGGGCACAATCTAGGGTTGCCAACTTGCTAATCTCACAAAACCAAACACCCTTGCCCGGCCCCCTTCCCTTCCCCAAGGCCCTGCTCCTGTCCGGCCCCTGCTCTTAGGCTCCACCCCCCACTCACTCCATCCCCTCTCTCTGTTGGCTGCTGGTGGGTCCAGAGCACCATTAGAACACCTAATTTTTCCCCAGCTCCGGAGCACCCACGGAGTCGGCACCTATGGCAGCAGGTGCTCCCAGCCAAAGCATGCTGGGACTGGGTGTAGGATGGGAATAACATGACATTCAGCCCCAGGAGGAGGTGGGGGAGGCACAAGGAGAGAGGGAATCCCAAAATGCCCTGGGCTGCGGGAAGGGAGGCTCCCCTAACAGCATGGGCAGTGGGAGGGGAGCAGAGCAGTCAGTTCTCTCCTCACACCATGGCAGAGGGAATATGGGCTCCCCTCATGCCATGAGCAGGGGAGTGAGCAGGGAGAGTGGGAGTCCACTCACAGCATGGACAGGGGGCAAGGAGTTGCAGTTGGGCTTCTCATACACCAGGGTGGGTGAAGCTGAAGTTAGTTCCTTATTCCCAGTTCCTAATTCAAAGGTATAATTATTTTTTTGTAAACTCTAAAGTGGAAGTTTCAAGTTTTAGAAATGTCACCAAAATAAGTGAGTGAATTTGATAAAATATATTCGTGTTTCGAAGAACTCACTTTTCTGAGATACAAGTTGGTCTTGAGTCCCATATTCCGGGATCCATAAAGTGTAAGGCCAGGAAGGGACTATTAGATCATGTAGTCTGACCTTCTGTATAACACAGGCTGTGACCCTGCACCCAGTTACTGCTGTATTGAGCCCAATAACTTGTGTTTGGCTAAAGCAAATCTTCCAGCCTTGGTCAGAAAATATCCAAAGATGGAGAATCCCCCACTTCCCTTGGTATCTTGTTCCAGTGGTTAATCAGCCTCATTGCTAAAAATTTGTACTTTATTTCTAATTTGAATTTTGTCTGGCTTCAGCATCCAGTCATTGGTAGTTCTTATGCCTTTCTCTGCTAGATTAAAAAGCCATTTAGTGCATCTATGAATTCTGTGGCTGGCGTATCTTCATTTCCTTTCCCTTTCCATTCCAAAATGCCAGAATAGCCCGTACCAACTCTGAGTGTTATCAAGCTTGTGGAAACATACAAAATGGTTTCCAGAACTATTCCAACAACTTCATACCTGATATGACAAGACATTTGCTTTAATAAATCCTAACTTTTATGCAAATAACTTTTATGTCCTCTGTTGAACTAATCAACGTTTGAAATATGGTTTTAATTTAGATTATATATTCAAATTGAGGAGAGGGATTAGCAATATGAGAATGAAAGACAGCTGTGTGCCTCAGTAGAAAAAGAGAATTTACACAAGTTACTTTGTTTCTGTTTTCCTTTTGGTGCAAAATGAAGGAATTTTGAATAAACTAGTAAATTTCGCTAGTCTCTTCTGCTACTGTGAGACACTTTTTCAGCCACATAAAGAGCGGGGAAGGATTGAAAACAGTGTTCAGACAATGCTGTTCTCAGCCATGGCAAAAATTCATTGCTTTCTTGGACTCTATTTTTGATTTATTTGTATGTAGTAGCACCTAGAGGCTGCAGTCAGTGACCATTGTGATAAATGCTTTACATGCATAAAATATAACTAAATATACCATTTTTGGTAAACAAACTTCAGGAGCTTTCAACTTGTAAATTTCATTGATTTCACCCACCCACCCACCAAATATGAGATCAACCCAAAGTTTTTTGTTTTTTTTTAATTGTACACAGGTTGCCATTTTCATTCCATGTGCACATCTGAGGGCAACCCCTGCCCCATCACCCCCATGGGTGCAGACCGTATAGATGCAATGAGATTGAGACAGTTCTGTTTTGCAAGGGGTGCAGAGCGCAGCAGTCAAGCACCACGATACTCAGATCTTGGGGAGAGGGCTCCTTGTGCAGCCACATACAATGTCTCTCTGAGGGATGAGGTGGAGGTGGAGATTCATCTATCTGAGGCCAGTGTAGGGGCTGTGCAGCGATCTGTCCTGGGGGAGGATTTTTCTTTCTCTTGCCCCCATGGATAGCTGTAGGGCCCATCACAGTTAGAATAGAATAAAACAGTGATGTCGATGCAGAAGTCAGTTGGAGTTTTAGCAGCAAAAAGGACTCCATGTAATGTAATGATGCAAAGATTAATCCATTGGTTATGCTCTGATTTATTAGCATTTCCTTCTTTTTTTTATGCACTTCCCCTAATTGGGGCCCTGACATCTGACCCAGGCCTATTCTATTCTATTTTGGTGTCCCTGTCACTGTAGTATCTGAGTGTCTACAACTTGAAAGGCACTTTAACTAATAAAGGCCCTACAGGGTTATTATCACAACGGTCTCTTCTGGCCTTATAATCTATGAATCTATGTTCTGAAAACATGTGGTCTCAGAAATCTGTTCAAGGAATGTGACTAATATCTAAGTAAATGAACACTAGAAAGAAGTTCCTCCCATATTTGTATTAATGTGGAGGTATCTCCAAAGATACTGATTTTCTTCCCTCCCCACCCAGAGAGTTGTCTTCTGTGTTTCTGAGATGTTCCTATAAAATTAAAGTGTAAGTGAAGAATGATGGGAAACAGTAGATTCCATTATGTGACAAGCACACTTTGTTGACTTGTGGAATAAACGGCTGATTCCATTAGGCCTTCCAAAGCTTCCCAGTTAGGTTATTAAAGTGTGTTTAAAACATTTTGGTAAAAGGTATGTTAATAACGACATGGGATTGAAACACTCATGTTAGGCTTGTTTTAGTCCAGGAGGCATGGCCCAGTGATGTCAATACAGGAGCTGTGAATTCTAACAGTGGCTCTGATATTGACTTCTGTAGCCTGGTACTCAAATTACACTTTACTTTGAAGTTTCCACTTTATCTCTAGGTCACAGTTTCCATATTTGTAAAATGGGGATAATAAGAATGACCTACCTGAGAATCAATGACATGAATGAACATCAATAACGATTGCACAATTAATGTTTGCAAAGCATTTGAAGATAAAAGCGCTACGTATAATATTAATAAATGGTAGCATGACGATTTGATATGCTCCAGTGCTTTCTATAATACACAATGGGTACCACACAAGCCAGATTTTCCTTTCATAATGTTGTTCCACTGACTTCCACAGAGATCATTTGATTTAATATGTTTACTGTGCAAACAGTTACATTTTAAATGTAGAAGTTTAGCACTCAAAAGTTAACCTTTTAATTACATCCATCCTAGAAGGTAGCGGCTCTGCTGGGTATATGTGTGACATAAAATGACGGCAAAGGATCTGAAATGTTGGCAATTAATAGAGTTATGTATACGGAGTAGAAAGGACCATGGTAAGATTAGCTAAACTGAGCTCCAGAAATATAATCTGGGTTGTTTTTCTTTTCATTCCATAACCAAATATTCTATTAGGGTCAAATTCAGCTTGATGTAAGTAGGTACCACTCCCACTGAGCTGGATTCTCCTACACTAGGGGCTGAATTTGATCCCCAGAATTCAGACAGGAAGAGGACTGAGTAAGGAAGAGGTCTTTGTAAGAAAATCACCACCACTACCAGAACCAGATTTGTTCAGTGTTGTCTCTCTAATATCCTGGGACCATCACAGCTACAAGGTGGATGAGGTAATATCTTTTATTGGACCAACTTCTGTTGGTGAGAGAGACAGGCTTTTGAGCTATACAGAGCTCTCCTTCAGGTCTTCTTCAGGAAGCTTAGGCAGTCAATCCCTGTTTAGACCAGCAGAGGAGCTAGACCTATACATTTACTGGCCTCTACAAACTTTGAGATTGTGGAGTTGGTATGTGTATTCCTGTTGCTTTGCTGAAGCACAGAAACATTTTGGTGAGCAGCAGTTAGTTTAGTTCTCTCTCCTCTGACTGAATCACAGCTATGCTGGCACAAATGAACCACAAAGTGTGCTCAAGAGGCTTTCTGTGGGAGCTGTGCCAACATGCAGGAGGACCAACAGAGGGGACATTCAGGGTGAGTGTACTGGAATGAGACTAGGTGGGGCATTCTTACAACCCAGTGAATCTATACTGCTGTGACAGCTCATAAGGGCATGATTTAGGACAGCCCTTAGGCCTATCCTATCCTGTGATGAGGGCTGAACTGGCCTCCCACAGACCCAGAATCCAAGAGGGACAAGTGGCCTCCCTTTTCTCCATACACCAGTCCTAACTCTGGTGTAAGAATGAAGCAGGGTGCTGGAGTTTGTCTAGATACTGCAGTGACAGATGCATAGATAGACTGTACATCTGCCTGTTAATCTGGTCTACTCTTCCAGTTTAAATTGATTTCTGCTGCTACCTCAAGGGTTTACTTTCTTGGGCAGGCACATTGCTTTACTTCAGCTACTCTCAATGATATTACTATTGGATGATCTTTTGTTGAAGGTAGACGGCAAAGGGACAAATTCCATAAATTCGTATTCGTTCCTTACTCGGGCCTTTCTCAATAGGAGCACTTTATAGATAGTGGTCCCTTCAGGCCTTAAAAATGTGATCAGCTAATTCAGTCTGTTGCTTCACACAAGCCATAGAATCTTCCCTCGTGATTCCTGCATCGAGACCCATAGCCAGTCCATTATTAACCTTCTTCTGCTCGAGCCTGATGCAAAACCCACTGAGGTCTTGTAACTGACTACTGTGGGAGATGGATCAGTCCTTACAAGAGATGTAATTCCCATCATTTTCATAGGCAATGAGTAAAAAGAGAGAGGGGCACTGTCATAGTTCACAGCAGCTACCCCTGTATTCTCTCTCTATAGTTCAGCAAGGGCACCCACTCTCAGGCATCCAGCTCCCCAGCCATCACCTCTCTTGGGCGGAGATATGCATTTCTCTCCCTCCTGACCAGAGTATTTCCAGCCTGCATAGTTCCCTGCCTATTCTATGAATTCCTCAGCAAGTCAGACTGCCGCAGCAGGCTGGCTTTGCCTTCTCCATGGAGGTATACACAGCATAATTGCCTACAGTAAATTACCCCCCAACTCTTTCTATGCAAGTACATTTATTCTTAAGGTAAAAGCATTACAGAGAAAACAATAAAAAACCTAACAAACACGCTAATAAGCGTACCAGATATCACTCAAACAGGGGCTCTGGCAGGTGAACAGTCCTTCAAACCCCCTTCAGAGGTTTTCCTGTGTTTACAAGTTCATAACACTTTTTTCCGTCAGAACAAGAACATCCATCAAGCAGTATATCACTCCTTTACACAGCGTGGGTCCCTGATCTGCAGTGGCCGTCAATAAGTAATCACCCAGACAATGGTCCCATCCTCAGGGAGAACCTATAAAAGGCTGTGTTTTTGGCATTACTGAGGTGGAGGGGTACCTTGTTTAAAATAATCCTTCGAAGCTCAGAACACTTCCCAGGGTTTACATTAGTCGTGTCTCCCTCTCCCCCACCAGTGACATCACACACAATCCCACAACAATACACAAACATTTGCATTTTTAAAACAGCAAATTCCTAAGATACTTGAACTTAATTCAATAAGGTTTGTCCAGGATATTGCAGGAAAGTGCCTTGTCACAGGCACATCAGAGAGGTTCCTGACTGAATAAAATACTATTCAAAGGGCAAAAGGCTAAGACTGGATACATTTATTAAGTCCTTGTTGAGCCAAAACTCCCATTGAAGTTGGGGCAGAGGGAGTAAGCAGAGGCAACGGGTTGTGGGGGGCATGCAAGGTCACATCCCTCTCCTGGTTTGCTGTTTGGCTTCTACTGAGCATGCTCAGATGGATTGAGCATGCTCAGTAACACTGCTGAAGCCGGCTGCCCTAACTCTGTTCCCCCACTATCAGCAGGCATGGGTTGTCTCTGGGAGTAAGAGCCCCATATTTGCCCATATGAAAACAACTTAAGCTCTGTATTTGTAGTCCCTGATTTTCTTAAACAGATTCCATAAAACAAAGTTATAGTCTGTTTATATTTGGCCAACAATTACATCATTTTATCCCAGGAGTCACTGTGATGGAACTGGTAAAATCTTTAGACCATTGCCACTGCAAAGGTTGCCAGGTATTAAAAATAGCATTACATCTTTCCTTTTCTGTGGTATCTTATTATTATTTTTCCAATGTGCTGGTTATTGAGTGTGTGATCATTCTTTCAAATGAGTTTGGACAGCATCTATAGCTTTGTAGCAATTAAGAGGCCACAGACGTTAGCAGCTCAGGAGGAATGGAGAAGGTTTTAATAGCTTTATTTATCTTTAGCTTCTACTGTGTGGACTTCCTCAATGGTGGGCAGTTTTGTATCAATAAAAGGATGCTAAAGCTTGTTTCTTGTAAATGCAAGTGGGTCATTATCAATGGTGTGGAGAGACTTGCACAGTAGTTGAAAGCGATGTTCTTCTCTTGACTCTGTCATCAATTACAAGGTTGCCAATGAATCTTAGAAAATGTGAACAGAAGCATTTTATGACCTACTTCAATGAAACTCTGTCAAACTGCAGTGCTTTCTCCCCACTGCTAATTGTCTTCTTAAGTAGATGTGTCTGCTGACATCATGTAATGTCAAACACTTACCTTTGCCTGAAGGGTGATGGAGAGAAACGTTGCCAGGAAAGTTAACTAGTTCCTACTGATAAGTTAACTCTCTCTTTTTATTGTTTCCTGTGATGTGTAGTAGATATATTTCATGTGAGATATAGGTGCAATCTATAATTGTTAGAGCCTAGGGATTGAGGTAACTGGACAATTTACTTAAGTAGAATGAAGCACCGAGAGGTTATCTGTAAAATAAGTACATTGTACTAATAACATTACAGCTGCTTTGGGATTCTAATAATAGCAGATTGTGTTCATCCTGATGTGTTAGCTATAGCCCATAGGCTGTTACATTGCAAGCTGATCCAAAAACTCATTGAACTCAGTGAAAGTCTTTCCATTGATTTCAATGGGCTCAGGCCCTATGGGAAAGATTTCCAAAGGCACAAATGGCAGCTAGGTGCCTAACTCCCATTGAAATTTGCTGGGGGTTAGGTGATCAGCGGCCATTTTCACCTTTAGTGGGCAAAATTCTACCCTTGGGTGTGTACATGTGGCTCCCATTAGGGCAAATTCCATCATCCTGAGCTGCTCCAGTGAAGTGAATGGACTGACTCCTCATTCACTCCATTGCAAATGAGTGTAATTTGGCCCATTATGGGTCACTTAACCTCCCCGCATCAAAAAGAAAGGAAAGGAACTGAAGACTTCTTATATGCAAGCTGCTTTGACACTGCCCGCCTTACTGATTACACTGTAAGAGCATGTACTGTGTTTTGGACTACAGATGTAAGTCAGAGGGGTGTGAGCCGCCTACCTCAGCTTCCTTGTGTTTTGCTGTTTCAGATGAAGAAAAATCAGCTCTTTGACACAGTCACGTAGCCTGTCATCTTTCTTGTCCTTCTGCCAAGAGTGCATCTCTGTGACATGTATGGTGTGTGGTTTTGAAAGATTGCACTTCCTGGGAACAAGTCCCAGTTTGATCTAAGAGCCAGAAAACAATGCCTCTTATTATTTACCTCATTAAAGGTACATAGGCCACTGACTGAATCTCGTGTGTCACCATTAATTTATTACTAAATGCTATGCTACGAAGAGTACAGCTTTGAGGAGCACAGTAAGAGAATCATCTACATGAGACTCTTTTGTTAGCTCTTTTTCGATTGGGTACCTAAGAGACCTGTTCCTTAGGTCATGTCTTGTGTTATCAGAAATCTAAACATAGGGCCACATCCTGAGGTCCCTCCCTGTTTGATTTTTGTGCAAGCCAGTTCTCACTGATTTCCATGGGAGTTTACTGAGTAAGGATGAATAAAAACTTAGTAAAGACCTCAGGATTTGCTTCCTTGTTCATTGATCATACAGATGCCATCTCCTCCTGACCATATTAAGTAGTGAAGAGTAGACCAGATCCTCAGCTGGTGTAAATCAGCAAAGCTCTATGCTCTATTGAAACAAATCTATCTAGGGCCACATTTAAAAAAGTATTTAGGCAGCAAAAGATGGAGGATATTCTTCTTCTCTCATGCTTGTGAAGAATTTTGAGATTTATGGAGGTAAATAGCTCCCTTAGTTACCTAAAAATACTTATGAACATTTTTGGTTCAAGCATTTCTAGAAAATCTTTGCATTAATGGCTAGCAGTTGAGTTACTGCAGCCCCAACTGATTTTCAGAACAGTATCCAAAGTTTTCTTTTTTTCCTCAGTTGCTTCCCCCCACTCGCAACAATTCCCTTTTTAAAATAAGGCCTTGGGTGTTATCAGAGTCACCCTCCTCCAGCGCAAAGGCGAAGGGCCAGTGCCTGCAACGGATACATTAAAAAATGTTTTCTACACTGGAAATGAGTTTGTGATGAGGAAAATGTGTTTGGTGCATTTTTTTTTTAAAGTGAGGGACACTCAAATTTCCCACAAAGAGGGGTGGAAAGCTGAAGTTCAGCCTGATGTTGTCAAGCCCGTCTGGTGAGATGTGAACCCAAATTTCTCACCTGATTGCTCTTCATTGCCTACGGGGTAAATTTTCCAAATGATGCACAGGAGGTGCATGGGCAAAACCTATTAACAAATAATTGCTTTATGCCCCTGCCTCCTGCATGCTTTAAAAAAAAATCCCTTCCCCTTCTTGCCCCCAAGTGTCAATCCTATTGAAAATAAGACGAAAGCATTTCAAAATGTAGAGAAGGGGCACAGTGGTTAAGGAAGGAGTCCCACTGATTCAAGCAGCAAAGAATCCTGTGGTGCCTTATAGACTAACAGATGTTTTGCAGCATGAGCTTTCGTGGGTGAATACCCACTTCTTCGGAGAAGTAGGGTATTGCTGCTTCTACAGAACCAGACTAACACGGCTACCCCTCTGATACTTACCACTGATTCAAGGTACTGAACACAGAGGGAGATATTTTCTCACATTGCTGAAAATTGTTGTTTTACGCGTATTCAAAAATATCATGTGGAACTTTCCCATCAACACAGTGTAACAAACACTGGAAGACAGAATGTGGGCTTCCAAGCCCCAAAGTCTTGTTCACTATTAGAAATAAGAAAAAAGAATGTTATTAAAAATAAAATACATATAAACCAGTCTCGAATGGGCTAAATTCTGCTTGGTGTCTCACCAGTGTAAATCTGCAGAACTCCACTGAAATTAAGAAGGCTACTCTGCATTAACCACTCTGTAACCAGAAGGTGCCACAAGTACTCCTGTTTTTTTTTTGTAACCAGAAGGAAAATCTGACCTAACAGACGCAAGTATGTTGTTCAGGCAAAACTTCCTTGTGGCAAAATCTGTTCAGACTGTTGGAAAATCTCCAGGGGAAAGTGATGGAAGCCGTTTCATGCTGGACACTTTAAAACTATACTAGGCTGGGTAGAACAGTGAAGGCTCTAGGGAACAATATTGCACAGGCAGTAGGATGGACTCAGGACATAAGTCTTTTTTCTCTATACACAGCAGTACCTAGAGGCTCTAACCAATGTCAGGGGCCTATTGTACCAGACACTGCACCTACACATCGTAAAAGACAGTCTCTGCTCCCCCAGAGCTGACAGTAAATAGACAAGACAGACAAAGTGTGTGTGAAAAGAAATATTATTGCCATGTTAGGCAACTGAGGCACAAAGAGATTAAGTGACTTGACCAAGATCACTAGGAAGTCTGTGGCAGCATCAGGAAATAAACCCAGAATCCCCAATTTCTAGTACACTGTATTAAACCAAGACCATCTTTCTTCTGTAGCACTCGTAGGTCTAACAGATTCACTTAATGAGAATACTGATGAGCATGCGCCATTTGATTCAAACTTTGGTGAAACCTGGATTTGGGTCTGAATGCTGCGGTGTGGTCTTTTTCTTTTCTTTTCTTTTCTTTTCTTTATTTTTGACCTATGTAAAGAAAACAAGAATAGCAAATTATATGTAAACTCATAATGTGTTAATCGTTTACAACCTAACTGCAACTCTGCTTAAAACATGTGTGATCATATACAGTGTGACTGGTTAATCTCTCTGCACCTCCATTCCATATCTATAAAACGGGGACAATATTTCTCTTCTCTATTTATACGGTAAGGTCTTTGCTGCAAAGTCTTTCTCTTACCATGCGTGTACAGAACTTAGCACAATGGGGCCTCGATCTTGGTTGCGGTCACTGGTCACCACTGTAATTCAAATAATAGTAATAAATAGGCTTGGCAGAATTCAATTATTTTTTATCATTTTGATGGAAAATGTTTATTTTTAAGCACTTTAAAAAATTGATTTGCATTTTCACAATTGTGCAGAATTAAAGTGGGTCAGACAATTATTTAATGACAGTAGACATTGAGATTCAAGAAGTGAAAGGTTTATAAACTGTTAAAACACAAATTGTCAACATCACATATCAAAATATACAACGTAAATGACCTTAAATCATTATTAATTGGCTTGTCCATTTGTAACAACAAGTCTAATTCAAAAGTCTAAATCACTAGATTTTGCCTCTAAGTTTCAAGCAGCATTTTTCTTACTTTATCTAGCTGTAAAGTTTGATTATTATCAGTGGAAATATTTTACCATCAGTTTTTGTGTGCACAGTGAAATTGATGTTTACCAACATTTACTGATTAAAAATCTAACTTTTCCTAGATTAGTAATAAAGTATATGCCAAATTCTGCAGCCATTCCTTATCAAGGGGAGTTTTGCTAAGAAAGACCTGCAGGATTTGGATTGTTACTTCATGCACAACTTTCTGTGTGTCTGCCGACGTGAATGCTGTTTTAAAATCTTCAGTAAAAGTGCCATTATGAAAATATTAATTCCTTTATGGTTTGAAAATTTGTAGACTGAGCCTGCACTATAAAATCAATATCAACATTTTCTATGTGATTTTTTTTAAGTAAATGAGAAAAAATCCTGCCTCGTCTTTTGCTGAAAACAATCAGGTGACAAGTCAGTCATTTCTGAGGTTTGCAGCATTAAGGGTTGTTAATACTGAGGCCTGGAACAATGCTAATAAATCAGATTACATATGCAAACAAAGGTATCCAGGTTTGCTGCAGTACGTTACATAAAAGCTATTATTCACCTCCCAGGAGGTAAATAACGGTGCTTTTTCTGGATCTGTAAGCACATCTCCTTTTGAAAATATTAGTTTAAAAGAAAAAAAACAGCTGCATTTTTTAAGCCAAAACTGGAACCGTTTTTCTCCTAACTTTTGAGAGTTCAGATTACTGCTCCCCAAGTTTTTGCCCATTGTGGTTAACAGTTCGTTTGCCAGCACTAGGAAAGTAGTGGAAGCTATGGATGGTGGATTCCTTTCTGAGAGGACAGGTCTTACTTCCACAGCCTTCCCTCCCCAGGATGCTCTCCTACAGAAAACCAACTTTAACATTGCCCTTGATGTCTTTGAATCAAGACTGGATGCATTTATGGAAGTTATGCTCTAGCCAAACAGAAGTTCCCGGGCTCAATACAGGGGTAAATGGATGAAATTGAAGGACCTGTGATTTACAGGCGATCAGACAAGATGATTTAGTCCAGGGGTGGCCAACCTGAGCCTGAGAAGGAGCCAGAATTTACCAATGTACGTTGCCAAAGAGTCACAGTAATACGTCAGCAGCACCCCATCGGCTCCCAGCCCCCAGTGCCTCCCACCCACTGGCAGCCCTGCTGATCAGTGCCTCCCGCAGTCAGCTGTTTCGTATGCGCAGAAGGCTCTTGGGGGGAGAGGAGGCGGAGTGAGGGCATGACAGGATCAGGGGAAGGGGCAGGGGCCTTGGGGGAAGGGATGGAGTGGGAGCAGGGCCTGGGGCAGAGCAGAGGGTTGAGCAGTGAGCACTACCTGGCACATTGGAAAGTTAGCATCTGTAGCTCCAGCCCCAGAGTCAGCGCCTATGCAGGGAGCTGCATATTAACCTCTGAAGAGCCGCATGCGGCTCCGGAGCCAAAGGTTGGCCACCCCTCATCTACTCTGTCTGTTCTGGTCTTAAACTCTACGAATCTTTGAGCCCCATAGCACAGATTACATAGAGGATGTATTCAGTAAATGCATCTCCTGGCTGCTCCGATCGCCATTCTTTCTTGGTCAACACTGTCAACTTTTGGGGCTGTGCTGGCCATGTTGAGGGTAGAGATGGCAATAAAGGGGTTCCTGCAACCTACCCTCTGGCAGACTTTCTGCCAGCAAGGACCCTCTGCGCTGGCTTCTACTAACAGGGGCAGCTCTAGACATTTAGCTGCCTCAAGCACGGGGGCACTCTGCCGGTCGCTGGGAGGGCGGCAGGCGGCTCCGGTGAACCTCCCGCAGGCGTGCCTGCGGAGGGTCCGCTGGTCCCGTGGTCTGCAGGTCCCGCGGCTTTGGTGGACCGCCTGCAGGCACGCCTGTGGGAGGTCCACCAGAGCCGCCTGCCACCCTCCCGGCAGAGTGTCCCCCGTGGCATGCTGCCCCAAGCACGCGCTTGGCGTGCTGGGGCCTGGAGCCGCCCCTGTCTACTAATATAGATCCTGGGTGAATCTGGCCCCTGGGCTTCTTGTTTCAGTGAACATCAAGATTTATTGTCCCTTGACAATAAATTGGCTGTTCCTGGATCAATATTTACCACTTGGGTCAATTTATCTTGATATTCACCTCTACAGTAGTCAGTATCTACTTATTGATTTTAAGTGTAATGAAAAGTAAATACAGAGGGCCCAATCCTGACTGGGCAAAACTCCCATTGAAATCAAGTCCATGTCAGAGCTAAGAACAGACTTCTAGGAGCTCTGACTCCCAGGCTTACACTTTAAATAGTGGATCGTCCTTCCTCCCCTTCCATGTTTACCGCACCATTTACACTTACGAGCGTGATGCGATTGTGAGGCCTTCCCAAAACATATAATGAATGGTAGCTAAACTGAGAATCCGACGCTCAGGTGAAATTTCTTTTTTATACGTAACTAACATCTGTTGGGGCATATATTCTCTGAGTAGAAGATTAAAGAACATCATTGCCAAAGTAACTTTAGAGGTAATTGGCATTTGCTTTACAGCTCAGCCCTAGTACAATTTTTGACTGACATGTTCAAAGGAGAATTGTGATCTCACATTTAGCACTTAGCCAATGAAGTTAAATTCAACGGATCTCAATGGGCATCATGCTAAATTCTATAATTGGTCCCTACTCATCTGAGATTTTTTTACTTGAGGAAGAACTAAGGACTACAAGGTTTTGGCCCATTATTATTATAAATTAATTGATTTGTTTACAATAAAGCTTTGCATGGTATTTTAAACCACAGACTTTAAGAGCATTTCCCTGGCTTGCAAACAAAACAAAGACATATCTACAAGTTCTTTCCTGACTGCAAATGTATTGCCCAGAGAGTGTTCATGAAAAGTGTAGCCCTTTGTAGTCTCTGTGGTATTATTTCTGGATCTTTTGCATGCTCTGAGAATAACAAATGAGCTGCCAGTTTAGAGTGACAGTATGTGCAACAAGATGAAAATGGGCTAACTAATATTTGCAAAAATAAAATAAAAAATTATTCCCTGTAGGTAATTTTTAATTTTTGGGTCCTGTGCAAGATTGTACAGCTACAAACCATCATTGTAACCAAAATGTTTCTCTCTCCAATCATTATCAAAATGAGATTTTCTTTCTGCTAGAGTGGAGCTTTTTCTTTCTTTTCTTTCTTTCTACATCAAGGCCACACTACATTAGCTACTACAAAAAGCTTTTGGCTACTGACCAGTTTAATTTGCTACAGAAAAGAATATCATCATATTCAGATAAAGAAAAAGTGCCCTTTAAAAAGAGGTGAACAATCAATGACAAAAAAGTAGATATTGGCACATAAACTAACAGGAGAGGAAGCTGGGCGCAGTATGACAATGGTTTGTTTAGTCTAAGGGATTAATTATTCAGCAGTTGCAATCAGGATGAAAGTATGCACACTAGACTAAAACTGGCACAAAGGTTAATTGGTATCTAAGGGCTGTCTTTAGTCATCGGATACTGTTAAGTAGCATGGACGCTATTTTAGGACATTTTTAGACTTTTAAAACCCTCCACAAACCCCCCAAAGTTGAATGTGACAAAGGTAGTGAGATGATTTCCTGGCATGAGTATCGCCTGAAATTGGTATCTAGCACCAGCCCCTGCATGAGAAAAAAGCCTTGTGTGCTTGATAGAGTTGAAAAATGAATTCCCCGTCACCACTGTTTTAAGCCTTATGGGTGCTATTTAAACTTGACATGTCATAAATCCAATCTCTACAAACAGGATCACATTTGTTTTCTGTCCGTTTTTATTTGTGTGCTTAGAGGATTGCAACGGCACACATGACATTAGGTGTCATTGCATCCAAATGAAGGTTCTGTTAAAAGAACGCACATTAATGCTGTACGGTACCAGAGAATCTAATGATTGGTAGAGGCTTCTATTGAGGAGACTTGGCTTGCATGAAGAGGACATGCCTTTTGGACACTTCTGCCTGGAAGTGCTGTGCTAAATGGACACATCTGAAGTTCATTAGTGAACTCTGAGTTGTCTACGTACATGCTCAGCTATAAGGATAACACTGTTTAGATTTGCTCACTGTGCTATGCCCATTTCACTAAGCATAGAAGTTAAGTAAAGGTGGGTTTAGATGAATGGTTTGTGTGGTGCAGCAAGTGACTTAACTTTCAGGGTGGGTCTTTGATGACCCCAAGATAGCAATGTCATGTTGGGGGTGCCACAAGCAACTTTACCCTTGTTCAGATTGCTGAGACACAGGGCTGGATTTAGGGGCAGGTGACCCAGGCGTCCACCGGGGGTGCCAGGCGTGCGGGGGCGCTGGGCTCGGGGTGCTGTTTTTGTTGTTAGGGAAAATAGAATGTTTGAAGTACTGTGCTGTAGTAATGGACTGCTCCCCTGACATTAGTCACAATGAAAAGATGTCATTTACAGTAAGATTTGTGAAGACAAACATGGTTGTATCCAAGTAAAGGAACACTTTATCTATTTCCGGTCTGTGGACAACTCTATGGGAAAAGGCCTAACAGAACTGTTTATGAACATTTAGAATGAGAATAAAATAAAGCTTCAGGACTGCTGCAACCAAGGCTATGACAATGGCACCAACATGAAGGGACGAAACAATGATGTCCAGGCAAGGATCCTTGTGCTGATCCAAGAGCTTTCTTTGTGCCTTATGGCTGCCATTCCCTCAACCTGGTTGTGTCAGGTGCAGTGTCATCTGCTTTAGATTCAGTATCTCTCTTCGGAGTACTGCAAAGGATATACAGCCTGGTTTCAGCATCAACTGTCAGGTGGAAGATCCTCATGGACAATATTACAAATCTGACCATGAAGCTGCTAAGTGACACTCGCTGGGAGAGCCTCATTGACAGCATAAAGCCAGTGAGGTACCAAGTGACTGAGGTTTACGACACCCTAATGGAACTGGCACAGTCGAATAAAGCTGAGGCCGGAATCTGACACCAGGCACAAAGCCTGGCAAACCAGATCACTGACTTCAAATTTCCGGTCTCAATTGTGGCTTGGTATGATATCCTGTTCCAAGCAAACGTTGTAAGCCGGGCATTGGACATCGCGACTGTTAGTACTTTGATAAGAAGTTGCCTTAATTTCATTGTGGCCTACATAGAGAGCCCATTTGAAGATGCCATCACTACTGCCAGAGAAATGGTGGAAAACTTGGGAGTTGAGCCTATCTTCAAGGAAACTCGTTTTCATTGGGAGAAGAGGCAATTTGATTACTAAGGCAGCAGTGATGGGAAGCTCGAAAGAAAAATTCAAGAGGGAAGGTTTTTTTGCTTGCTTGTTTACACTGCTTAGGTGTCCACCAAAAAAAGTTCACACAAATGAAGCACCATGAAATGACTTGGGAGAGGGGAGGTTGTATGACCTTAGTAAACTACTGGTGGACCGGAAAACACTCTTGAACAATTGTATGGACCTTCACCGGACGCTGATACATGGGGAATATTTGGACCTCAGTGATAAAGACCTCTGTGTTGAATTGGACAACTGCCATCACATTTTGCCACACGGGAAGCATGCTCCATTCCAAGATCTCCAATTCATTCACGAGGCATCGCACAAGGACACTTTTCCTAATGTGTGGATAGCTTTGAAGATTCTGTGCATGCTGCTGGTCCCAGTCACGAGTGGTGAGCGCTTTCTGAAGCTCAAGCTCGTTTAAAATATATCTTTGATCAACGATGACCAACAAGAGACCGACATCGCTTGCTATTTTATCACTGGAAAATGCCATTGGCCAATCTTTGGATTTCTCTGACACTGCGCTTCAATTCGCGAGGGCAAAGGCAAGAAAAGCGACCTTTAGATCTAAAGGACTAGGGTTAACATTCTAAGGCTGTCACCTACTGTAACACTGTTGAATACTGATCCACCCAGTGTTGGGGCACAGTTCATTTTCTTGATGTTAGTACATTTCAGTTATTCTTAAAATTAAAAAATTTCTATAAGCATAGAGGAAATGAATGTTTTTTAAATTTGCTTATATATGGCATGAATTAATATCGATTTATGGATCCAAGCATGCAAATTTATCATCTTATATGGCAGGGATAACTCATGCTTGCAGATTGTGCATCAAAGTCATGGGCTACAAGTGCAATAAAAAATAAGGTATTCAAAAGTTTAACACACAGAGGTGGGAGGGCACTGAAGACGCTCCTTGCTTGAGGTGCCGTTTGGTTTAGGGCTGGCCTTGCTGAGACAGATGTATCATATACATATATATATAATATATATACTGATACAGGGTGTGTGTGTGGGTGTGTGTTACAATAGCACCTAGAGTCCCCAACCATTGTGCAAGGTACCATACAAAAACAGAGTAGGAGACAGTCCCTCTCCTGAAAAACTCACAGCCTAAATAGACAAGACAGGGAATGAGTGGGACATGAAACAGAGGCAACGTGACTTGCCCAGGGTCACACAGCAGGACAGTGGCAGGGACAAGAATAGAATCCAGGCCTTCTGAGTCAAAGGCTGTACCCTGTCCACTAGATCACATGACCTCTGATACATGTATGTTTACACACATGCGTGTGCACACACACATATACTGGTACGCATGTCTACTCTGTTTAAGGGTAAAGAGATATATGACATGAACATGTCACTATTATATTGCCTTATGATGTCTCTCAGAAGACAGGGAGGAAATGAAGAAATATAGTTTGCAGGCACACATGTTTGGCAAGAAGATGTGCCATATATGCTACAGTACTTAGGCAGACCATGCTGGGTGCTAAAATATATATTGTGTAAAAAAACATTACACGCATTCCAGAGGCTTTGAGATGTTCTGCTCTGATGGCCAGTCTCTATCTATCAATGTATATCACACTTGTGCTCTACAAATGACACTGGCTTCCTAAACATTACTGGATCCATTTCAGGGTACCAGTTCTGATCAATAAAGGCTGGAATGGGTTAGACCCTCAGTGTCTCAGCATCTCCCTCCATGCCATACCCTGGGAACTACGATTCACTAGCACAAAGTCAAACCACTAGAAGCTTGTGGCAAGACCTCTTTGTCACAATGTCCCCATCTACAGAGCTCTCTGAGAATGGAATCACGCTGACTCCAAGACTAGCTACGTTCAGAGCATGGTGCAGAATGTCTCAGGGTTTTATACCGTCCCCCATCTCTGTAGTATCTGAGCACTTTCTACATAAAATAAATAGCGATAGTGAAGTCCTTAGCAGATTTCATGGAGTCTCTAGCACTTCTCCTTTTCCTGGGTAAAATTCTACTTGCAGAACAGTTTTTTTTAAAAAATATATATTTATTTCAATGTAAAAATGTGGTATTTTTTTCTATGTTGATTTGTCCCAAGTTTTGGTTGGGATTTTTTGGGAGTACAAAGGGGGTATCAATGCGTGGGTGTTATTCTTATGTTGTAAAAGCCTTTTTGAAGAAGGCTTTTCTCACATCTTCGTGATGACCGTCCCTGAATAAGGGCAAAGCACAAGAATGTGGCAGCATTCGTATGCAAGACCACAGCCCGAGTAAGGGAAGGGAGGAAGGTTTTTGCTCTTCTTTGGGAAGAAGGGGTGTTTCCCAATCATGTAACACAGCCTAGACTCTATGGAAATGGGTGCTTTAGAAATATTGGTGGGGACCAAGTGAAATAATTTCTGAAAGCACGAAGTTAGACTCGGAGAGTGGTCACAAAATCAACAATATACAAAAGCTGCCTATGAGAGAAGAAAAAAGGATCTTTCTTCCTATGTTAATCCTGTTAGCACACCACATTGCTACGGCTATTGGAAGGAAGTACCAAAGATTCCATTCATAACCCTTTCCTAGAGGGGTTATAAATCAGTGGCATGCTCCAGGCTGAAATGTGACATTCAAGGTCTCAACCTCAGAGCAGTTGCTACCTTCCCCCTCCCACAAAGGCAGAGTCAATGAAGCTGATGTCATCAGTCCAATGACTGGGAGGGGTCTCGTTGCAAGAGGGACCTGAAATGGCAAAAATGTTGCATGAATTTTGACTGCATGAAACAGGGTAAAAGAACCAGGTTAAGCTCTTTAGGAATTTAAAGGACTACTGTCTACTTAGGTTAGGTTCTAAATGTAAGTTCTGACAATGCATGAGAACCAGGAAGTGAAACACTGACCAGTCTAGTTTCATTGTCTAGATGGATGAAATGGAGGGAGGGAGAAGGGAGTAAACAAAAGCATAAAACAGGAAAAGTAAATTGTGTTTGCAAAGACTTTCATTGTTAGTGATCAGAAGTGCTACTAGCAATGCAGGTAAAGAATTGAAAAATAGATGAACTTTGTCTCGAACGTGTCAGTTTTTTTTTTACTCCTTTTTCAAATACATTTGGCATCCAGATAATGACAGGAGTGATAAGTCATCCACTGAAGGAGTGCATATTTCCTCTATTTGTCTTTAACATTGACCTCAGCCCCAAGAAGCCTGACGCAACAAAAACCATATTGTGCCTAATCCACTTCTCAGTTACCCCATTGTTTACACTGAGGTATGAGAAGAGGACGAATCCCTTTGTTTTAAATAAATGCACAGACCTTGATTCAGGGCGGCACTTAAACATGCTTACAGTGAAATCAATGGGACTTAAGCACATGCTTAAAGAGACGCACATCATGAAGTGCTTTGCTGAATTGAGACCTAGAGGGACAATACCAGGCTGATTAGGTCTCAAATTCAGGTTAATTTTTTTGAGATTTTTATAAAACGAATAGTAACTGAAATATTGTTTGATTAAAAAAAATACTATGAACATGTTTTTTAATTATTTGGCTTTAAATATTCCCCCAGCAGTGTCTGTTAGCAAAACTGGGCAGCCAGTGGGCCACAAACAAGGTGAGCAATGTTATCCGAGTAACCAAACAGCACAGAGCGCGAAAAATGGATGAGATTTTGAAAGTTCTTTCAGCTTTAATAGCCACAGATGCTATGACTAACACAGATGAAAATATGCAATTTTAAGTTGATGGTGCCCTTTTAAAATTGTGAAAGGGAAGGATGACATATTCTTTGCAATAGATCTAAGTACAGTGGGGCATCCTCCCCCTCTGCATCTTGGACCGGTAAACGTCGTCATTAACAGTGAATTTCCCACGTTTATTTTGCCTGTCACAGCCATGGACCTGATCCTGAGAGATATTGAATCGCTGCTGCTCCCATTGTGACATCAATGGGCATTGCAGATATTCAGCATTTCTCTGGATCAAGCCTGTAACGTCCTTATCAAGCAGTTTTGTCATGTGAGGAGTGTGGCAGCAGCAATTCCTCAGTAGGCTGTGGAGAATGAATTCCTTTTCTCTATTGCCTGGGAAAGACTGTTTAGAAGCACTGTAGTCAGGGAAGAAATTGAAAAATCTTTTGTTGAACAAAGTACCTTTCACTTAAAAAACCAAGGCAAGATAAAATGACATGTGTGCTAATGATGTATTTTATGAACTGCCATCTGTCTCAGGAAAGGTCAGAGAAAAATAGCAACTGCCGTGCAGGTGATTGGTGAGAGGGGGAAAAAATGGCCCTCATCTAAACATGACAAGAAGCTTCTGTGACATCATATAAATGCCATAATTGGGAAGTGGTAAATTGAACAGGGCTGCCTTTTGAATTTGATGTGTCAATAAACAAGTTCAAGGTGACATGTTGGATCAATACCGCACGACAAGAATCATCCGACAAATTTACTGCAAAGTAATTGGGTGCAAAATGACTCAACTCAACCTTCACACTGCAGAAAATCAAACAAACAGGCAACCTACAGGCAACAGTTTGTATATGTCAGATGCTGCTTAAGGTAGCTTGCTTGGTACTAATAGAGTTGTTTTAAAGGGAAACACACAGTAATAAAAGTGTGGTACCCTTTATTATGAAACTGACCTCAGGCATTGATACAACCCCATATGCACCTTAAGGGTATATAAATAGAAAACCAAAACATACAATTGCTAGAGGTAGTCTTAAATATTCATATTTTTCTTCCTGTCTGCATTTAGATGGCAAATAAAATAGATCTGGAAATTTTTTTTTCGTGAATATAAATTAAAGGCTTTTCATTTGACTGACATGTCTTTTCCCCTCCCTTTTCTTTACATTTTTGATAAAGTAAGGTAAAAATAAGACTTCTTTTGATATTAGCCTTAACCCCCGACCCCCACTGTTTATACTTGTGGACATTGCAGAAGGATATTAAATGCCGATCATCGGGTGGCATTAGAATTAACCATCCGTGCTGGTTTTTGAACCTTAAAAGAGTTACTCAGAAAAGTCTCTTCAGTGCATTAATTTGTTGACAACAAATTTGATGCGTGACTTGTCCACACTTGACAACCTTTAATCTTGAGTTTCTCTGAGGGGAAAGAAGAGAGTTTATTTTGCTGTGAAATTTGGGCTTGTGCCAAGTATAAAACAGAAGCCTGTGCACTGACTATGCACTTTGGAAATGTCATGGAGATTGATTGTGTTTTAATTGTACATTCGTTTGAGAGTGAAAAAGGAGAGAGAAGATGAGTGGGAGGCCCCGGCCAAGGGGGAAAATGCCATTCAGGTTTGCATTACTTTTTCCAGTTGTTCTGCGGTGTAGCAGAGATCTCTTCTTACTGTGCCGGCTTAGCAGGCTGCTAGAAATAACAGGACAAATTAATTCCTGATGTAACTTGATTGAAGTCAACAAAGTTACTTTGCGGATGAATTTGGTCCCGTGTTTTGAGACAAGATGCTTGCATCTGCAACTGCTAAAAACAAGGTTCAGCTGTTGCCTGCTGAAGCAACCACATGATTTACCGTAATCCAGAAAAGCAAGAAAGCTGGCAAACTCAACAACTCCACTTTATTGATGGACTGACTGCAACGGATAAAGCCACGCACAGTATTGGTAAGCTTTGGACACATTGAGAATTTAATGGATGTCAGGATTTGGAAAGGGGAAAAACGAGAAGATTGAGATAGAAGATTTGTGCCAAGAATGAGATAAGTGTGTAGAATTATTAGTGCAACGGTCACCCTTAAAAATTCAATATGTGCCTGTGGCCACTATGCAGTGCTCTCTAAGGGCTCTCTTCTGCAGCCAAATCTATATAGTGAGACTCTAACACCTAGACAGAGTCCCAGTGAAGTGAATGGAGCTCTGCTCAGGTGCTAAGTCTGCTCATGTGGATCTGATTGGCAGGATCGGGGCCTAAAACTGTAAACTTTCCTAAATGGTACATTTATTCTGTAGTGTGAAATAATCTAGGCCATACAAGAGGCTTTCAATCTGCATGTTTGGTGATGTGCCTAGCACAACTTTGAGCATGGTACAAATAGTAAATATTTATAGTAACAAGATAGCATAAAAACTATCCTTGATTGTTTCTCCCAAATTTAGCACAGGATATTACTACTCAGATACTGTTGAGCGATAGCTGCATGTAAATGCTGACTTTGACAACGGCAACCACTGTTTTAGTTGGAAAGAAATGATGTTGCTGTTGGGACATAGGTCTTAGCTCTGTGACTCAGTCTAGGGATGGGTGCACAATGACCTCTATTGGAGTTTTACTTTAGTATTTAAGGACTTGGCCAATACCTGGTATTCAGGTTTGGCTTGGAAAAATAGCTAGAACTTGGGTGCTCAGCTGAACTGTTCAAGCCACTGTGATATGCAAAACTGAGTTGGAAGTCATGCAGGAACACGCTTTCTCATGATCTTAGCTTTCCTTTTAGCCCTGGCTGGTGTGCAGATGTGAAAAGCAGTAGCCAAACATTTCAGAATCTTAAAACAGGTTTGCTTTCAGTTTTAGGTGAAGGTGTGTGAAGGGGAACATTGTGTCCCCTTATTTTTTTCCCCAGGCTAGCAGCAGGTTAGGAAAAAAGGTAAAAAAAATGGGGGTTCTGACCTTTTTTGTTTCTTTATTATGCTCTTTGTGATATGCTCTTTTGTTTCTTTTATATAGAAAACCTGAAAGAGCTTTTGTTGTTGTTGTTCGGTTTTTTGCTTTATTAGCAAACAGCTTTGATTTATTTATTTTGCTTGCTTTCTCGGTTTTTACATTAGAAATGTAGGCAATTTCTATCTTGAAAATTGGGGAACTAGTGGGATTATGACATCACAAACCACACACTGAAAGCCAATCAACTAAGAATGGAAGGAATTTTTAGTCAGAATTAAAAAAAAAAAACCAAAAAAACCCCCAAACCCTTTTGGTTGTTAAAATTTTGCTAACCTCCACCCAACTCCTATACTTAATAAACACGTGGGAGAAAGACCATGTTTGTTAAAAATTCAACATCCTTCTACTCCTTTTGTTAAGGTGTGAAAAATATATATTAGTGACTTCCAAAAGTCTTCTAGTAATACCAGGTAAGCCCAGACTTGGTATTATTGTTATGTCCAAAGTAAAGAACAAGCCAATAAAACAACTTAATCTCTCCCACATTTTTCAGGCATTCTGTATCTATCACAAAGAGCATATTTCTCCTCCCATCCCTTCTATTTTTTTGTTAATTCCTTTGTAGGCTGTCCTGGTACCTTGAGGCTGAGATTTGGACACCCATTAACAATATTGGGAACTGGATGTCCAAATCCTTTAGGTGGTTTTGAAATATCTGTCATGGTGCGATTGCATCCACAGAGCTCACATTTTATGGGAATAAAGAGATAAAGCTGATTGATTCTGGGCAACTCTTTCCACATGAAAGCCCCAATCCTGCCGCTGACCAGTATGCGGGTGGACGTGTCTGTGAGAAGCCTCACGGATTTCAGTGAGGCTCTGCCTGGGCACAGCAGTCCACCTGCACAGTCAGTTGCAGCATTGCGATCTAATGTATCTGATCATCTGACGAGTGGACAAGGAGGTCATGTTCTGTGTTTTGGGTGATCCCAGCTAGACTCACTACTGCAGCACAATTGGGAAATGCCTCTTTTCTCACACTGGGCAACTGGTTTTGTTAAGTGTGGGATATTCTTGTCAAAAAAAAAATCCTGTTATGAAATATGGTGAAAATGACAGATATTTTGCCTTTTGGCTTCCTTTCCTTGCCTTAATTTTGCTAACTCTGATACTCAAACACATAAACCACCTGCTTCCTTGCCCTTATTGATCTTTTGTGTAACACTCATTTAAACCTTTTTTTATCCTCTCTATTTACCTGTAATGATTATTCCCTTATTAATTGTATTCTGTTGTGCTCTTTAAAGGCTCGAGCCAAAACTCATTGAAGTCAATGGAAAGACTTTCATTCATTTCAATCAGGCCCTAATTGTATTTATATAATTACATAAAATTATTTTCCTTTTTCTGTGATATTAAAAAAAGAATAAAAATCAGTCCTTAAAATCACCTACTTTTTTGTGGAAATATTCTGTGCAGCACCTTACCTAAGTCCTATACACCTTGATTGTCTTTGGGTTATCAATCATACCAGTTATTTTCTGTTCCGACTTAAGAGGATTATACAGACTGGATTTTTTACTTTGTCAGTATTATATACTGACATCTTCACACTCAGGGCTCTATTCCAGTCTGAAAGTGATGTTATGTGGTGCTCTCGCTCTCATTTAAATTACCTAAAGACATGATGGATTTTGCTTCCTATATGCTGGAGAATGTATCTGAGGAAACCCTGCCACTCAAAGCAAAATAAAATTGGGAATTCTGGGGGAAGAGGATCTGCCCCAAAGAAAAAATAATATTTATGAGCAAGTGATATTTATTCTTTTCTCCAGTTTATATTGAGATGGCAAAACATGGTGCCTAATATAAAGTAGCCTCTGTGTCACTTTAACTTACACAACCAGGGTGAAAACAAAACATGCCTTGTAGTCCTTCGGCCCTTTGCTGGTCTTCTGCCCAGGGGTGAATTTTATTCTCCGTTTAAGCTCAGCACATTAATCTACAGTACAACTCACTGATTTTACTTTCGTAGGGACAAATTATTTTGAGATAATTTCTCCAGTATATTAAGCAAACTCACGCCTTCTTTCTGGTTATGTGTAAATGACTTCATATTTTTTTTCTTCTCCAAGACATTTTTATTCTGCTGTTGTTAGAAATATCCACCCTCTCTTGGTGTCTAATGTCCTCTGTATGTCATTTAAGTGCCTACATGGAGAACAGAAATTTGATAATACAGGGATCGTCAATCTAGCAGACAAATGTATAACAAGAATCAGTGACTGGAAGTTGATGCTAGATTAGAAATAATGTGCAAATTTTTTAACACGGACGGTAATTAAGCATTGTAACAATTTACCAAGGGTTTTGGTGGATTCTCCATCGCTGGCCATTTTAAAATCAAGATTGGATGTTTTCCTGAAAGATCTGCTCTGTTTCAAACAGGAATTAATTCAGGGAAGTCCTATGGCTTGTGTTATGCAAGAAATCAGACTAGATGGTTACAATGGTCCCTTCTGGCCTTATAAGCTATGAATCTATTAATCATTTACAGGATCCCAAAGTTACAACTGGAGGGAAAATATTAGTTTGTGATCACGTCTTTTTATAGACCCCAGTGCTATGAAAGACTAGTTTGTCTTTTATTGTGTTTCTTAATCAGTTTAGCTGGTTTTAGGACCCAGTCAAAATCCCTATATTAATGGAAAGGTTTTCACTGATTTCAATGGCTATTGGATCAGGCCCCTAGGATGGCATTGCTTACCCTTCTATTGCCATGTCTGGATCCAGATTGTACTGCTGGTACCAAGTAAGAGCAACAGAAGCAAAAGGGATGTGAACATAGGATTTTGGAGCACTTAGATCGATCTGAGTGGGGCTATGTGAGTTACCTCTGCCATATGGCATCCATACAGTGATGTGGGAAATACAAGTACCTAAACAAAACCATCTCTCAAGAATTCAAAGGTGCCAGTGCATCGCTTGCTATTAGATGCAGCCTCTTTCTGGTACAGTAGCACACCAAGTTGCACTGCACGGTAAGAGCTGGGCTGCTCCATTCTATGTCCCAGTAATGGAAACCCCAGCCGCGTATTTGAAATGTGTGTTTAAATATACTAGACGTCAACTCCCCCCCGCCCCACCACCCAGTAGCAAGTGTTCAGATCTCATTTCAAGCTCCCCTTGGGAAGAGCCAATTAGCTTGTCCTGCGGCTATATACAAAAGTCAGGGGAATCTTTTCCTCACCATGGCTGGGATTTTCAAGAGTTCTCAGTGATAGCATAACTCTGTTCCCTATAAGTCTATGGTAAAACTCCCACTGACTCCAAAGGCCAATGCCAAGTGCTTTTGAAAACCCCCATTCTTAGGGCTTAATCTTGCCAGTGAGGTGCCTTCAATGGGAGATGATGGTGCTATGATCTTGTAACCACTGGTGAGTATGTTACAACTCCCCAGCTGTGCCAGTCTACAGAAGATATGAGTTACAGCCAGAGGTTGCGCATGGTTAGTGTTTTAGCTCAAGCTTCCTTTTAGTTCTGGAGGCCTCTGGTCCAGTCCCCAGGGTGTCAGCCAAGATGGTGGCCATCACACGCTTTTTTCAGAATTGAGCCATTAATCCAGTAACTCCATTTCACGGGAACAAATATTGCAGCCGTTACCATTCTGCCATGTCAGAAACTGCCATGCTAAATAGTAAAGCAATTGCCGAGGCCCTGAAAGGCACAAGGATATAGATACATTTCGTATAGGGTTGCTATTAGTTTTTCAGGGCTGCAGAGAAGACTTGCATGAAAATTGAGCCCATTATGTATTTGGGTCTTGCTTAACGAGATGCAATATAGAAGGCAGTCCATTATTTTGGAACTAGAGGCTTCGCCTTCCTTCCAAGATTGATTTTTGTTTCACAAATTATTACCGCCTGGATTAATGATCTCTATGGATGCAAATGTTCTCGGCTGCCACCCAGGTGCATTAACCTTTCAGAGAACAAAGAATTCCTCCCGCTCTATGTTGCCCTGACCAAAGTATTTTCCTATTCTGGATGCAGAATATTAAATACACAGAAATCACCGCATTGTCATTATTAATGGAAGAGGAATTTAATTCTGAAAGAATGGACCAACGTACAAACCCATGACACAAATTTCCCTTTGCTGATCAGCCTCTTCTTGCATTATCTCCTCCATTTAAGCACAATTGGGTCATAATGTTCTATGGCAAAGTCATAACCTCTCATTAATAATACAATACTTTGTGCTTATGAAGCATCCGTAGCTGGGGCTTAAAGCACTTTACAAATGAGTGCCACTTTCTCCAAGCCCCTGTGAGGTAGGTAAATATTATTGTCCCCATTTTACAGATAGATAAGCTGCGACATAGAATGAATGAAATGCTCCTGAGTAGGGGGATGAAGCAAGCAAAGCCTATGTAAGTCTTATGTTCTTCTTAAACCTTGGGATAAGGCTAACGGCCCCAATCAGGCCTTGGAACCCTATTGTGCTAGGAACTGTGCAAACAGATAATAAATAGACAGTCCCTTCCCCAAATTGCTTACAGCTTTGGGCACCAATCATTAGGATCCTACCAAATCCACGGTCTATTTTGGTCAATTTCACAGTCATGGGATTTTAAAAATTGCAAAATTTCACAATTTCAGCTATTTAAATCTGAAATTTCACGGTGTTGTAATTGTAGGGGTCCTGTCCCAAAAGGGAGTTGGGGGGGGGCACAAGGTTATTGTAGCGGGGGTCACGGTACTGCTACCCTTACTTTTGCGCTGCCGCTGGCAGCGCGCTGCCTTCAGATCTGGGCAGCTGGAGAGCAGCGGCTGCTGGCCAGGAGCCCAGCTCTGAAGGCAGAGCCACTTCCAGCAGCAGCGCAGGAGCAAGGATGGCCTGGTATGGTATTGCCACCCTTACTTCTGCGCTGCTGCCTGCAGAGCTGGGCCCTCGTCAGCAGCTGCCGCTCTACAGCCACCCAGCTCTGAAGGCTGCAGTGCAGAAGTAAAGGTGTCCTGGTACGGTATCGCCACCCTTACTTCTGTGCTGCTGCTGGCTGGGTGCTGCCTTCCGAGCTGGGTGCCTGGCCAACATCTGCCACTCTCTGACCACCCGGCTCTGAAGGCAGCACGGAAGTAAGGGTGGCAATATTGTGACACCAATACTGTTACTAAAATAACCTTGCGACGCCCGCCCCCCCCCCAAAACTCCCTTTTGGGTCAAGACCCCCAATTTGAGAGCGGCAGGTCTCTCCCATGAAATCTGTATAGTATCGGGTAAAAGCACACAAAAGACAAGCTTTCACAGTGGGAGACCAGATTTCATGGCCCGTGGCACGTTTTTCATGGCCATGAATTTGGTAGGGCCCTACCAATCATTCAGGGCGTTATGAATGTGTTTACCTTTATGCATGTGAGTAGTCTCATTGACTTCAATCAGGCTAATCACAAGGATAACGTTAAGCATGTATGTAAATCCTTGCAGAATCGGGGCCTAAGTGACTATCTAGGTTTATCAGTTTCGTCAACCTGGCATCTTTCCTGAGTAGTCAATTCACTTAAGAACGCAAAGTCTATTCTGCCTGCAGACTGCTTTCTGCTCTTAGAAAACAGAGCGGTGTGAAATTTATCTAGCTTTGCTGTATTTGTGAAACTTTCCCCCACAGCTCTAATTATGCCTGGATAGTGGTAACATTGAGTCATCTTAAATTATTAAACTATGGCAGCCTCCATAGGTAAAAACCTGTTCAATTAATGACTGATTAGTTAAATCATTACTTGCCCTGATAGGAATCATAATATATTTTTATGGGCCAATATTATCATTTAAAAGGCAAATTAATTGATGGAAGAACTCTTTTTCCTAAAAGATGTAGAGATTAGCGAATGGCACCTATTGAAATTTAAAAGAAACCCACAGACTTTATGTGAAAGAAATCTAGTAACACCAATCTGACATTGAGAGACAGCCCCAGTGACGTCCTGAGAGCTCTCCAGTTCCACTATGAACAAATGGTGCTCAAGACCTTGAAAGACTGGGCTGGTAGATGTTTAACTTCAGGCCATGGGATTTTTAGATATTTAGGGCCAGAATCTGGAGTAACTCCAGGGACTTCAACAGAGTTTCTCTAGATTTATGCTGGTTTAACTGGGAGCAGAAGATGTTCCTTGTACTCAGGTTTATGTTGTATCATTGTCCTTCTGTTCCCATATCCATGTCACCCCAATGGCCAATAGAACCTTATCCCTCAAGCTATTGTACAGCAAGGATGATTTCAAACTTGCATTGCCACTGTGCTGGTTCTGCTCCCAAAGTGAACCTTAGTACTGGGGTGGCTCACAGTATTGGGATGGCCCCCGCAACACCATCTCAGGCCATGGCGCCATGGCGTCTCAAACCAAAATGACTGACAAGTCAGTAAGACATCCATTTCCAGTACATGACCCTGCACACTGTACAGCTGGCTAATGCGACCTTTGGCAGTGGCCCAAGGCTGAAATTTGGTCCTCTGCCAAATGTTAGTGGCTACAGCGGTGCTAGAAGATCAGAAAGACCTTGTTTACAAGGCCCTACATATATAAAAGCAGTGCACCTGAACATCTTTGGACTCTCCGTTGCTTCCAGAGGCTGTTACTGCTACCCAGCCACACTTAATTCTTGATACTATTCCTGAAGGCCATAGCAAATATCACGAACTCTTACATATAGTCTGAGACATTTTGGCAATAATAAGTGTTACAGACATTGCGCACAATTTGAATTTCAAATTCACTTAAACTGATACTTTCCCCTGAGCTCCCCTGTCCCACAGTGAAATGGCAGAAAGAATGTGGTAAGTGTGCTGAGTACCTAGGCTTCCCATCCAAAATTTGCTGTGATGGAAAGATAATCATTGACCAGCAAACAAAGATATTGGACAATGGAAATACAAGATAGTGTGTACCTGAAAGCAGAATTTGGTTCCAAATACCAGACTAGACATTCTCAGAATGGAACTGCTTTGGCTGAACTCTTTTCTGGAATCTGATGAAGTATCGAAAAGTGCTAGTTTTATCTTGTGTTGAAATTGTAGGCACAAGTTGCCAAACTCCCAGTGACCACTCTGACTTCCCAACCATCACTCCAAATTTCAAAAGCCACTAGTCACCACTCCAGCTTCCCCAAAACTATCCCATGCTCCAAGTGACTAAGCTTGTATCTTATCCATCTATACATCTGAGTCCCAGCTGGCAGGAGCCACCAGCCCAACAGAACCTTGATCAGAAGATCCATTTGGGGCTGGGGTGGGAACACTGGAGAAGAGTGGGGCCAGGAGAGAGGTAATGCTTCAGGCTGGGCCAGGGGCTGGCCCTGCTTCCCTTCTGTGGCCTTCGGTGTTTGAATTTAGCTCTCTACTCTATTATGCATAATAGAGTAATAACCTGAAACACACACTGTGCAACGGCCATCATGGCACTGTGCTAAATTCAAACACGAGGCAGTAAATAGCATGAGGACTTAGGGATAATGGTGCAGTGGGGGTGGTTGATAGACACAACATGAGCCCTCACTGCCCAAAACAATCTCGGAGTCCCTTCTTTCCGCCTGTGCCTAAAAGCCCTGGCCTCCCCAGTCTGATGTCTTGTATGTGACAATCCCTTGAGGAGCTCCTCTGGGGTGGTGCAGGTTCATGTCCTCTCCTACCCAGGTTTTACCTTAGCTGCACTATTTAGGCCCAAACTGATACCGTAGCTGAGTTCCATGCACTTTGGTCCATTGATACTCCCAGAAGAGGATGACTTTATGGCCTAGGCCACATAACTTCAGATATAATAGGACTGTACTCAGCCTTCCATCCTTCCCATCATGGTCCACAAATGGAATCCCATACAATGCTCTTTGAGATGAGACCTTTAAACCCTCTCTGTGAGATCACTTTATCGAAGGTGCTATAAGGTTGCAAAGTGTTACTAGGCTGATGATTGATTTAAGAACCCTTAGTGCTTTCTGTAAGAGTAGGGGTCTCTGCTGGCCTAGATTATTTCCCTAGTCCCCCGCTTGTTGTGTAGGGTGAGCTACAGCAGTCACCATTAACATAGTCACAGATGCATTTGCAAGTAATTAATGTAGAAAGGATTATCTTGCCAGGAAGAAAGGGTGGACTCGTGGTGAAGGCACTGGAGTGGTACGCAGGCAATGATGTGGGTTCAGTTTTCAGCTCTGTCACAGAGTGCCAGGGTGACCACGTGCAAGTCACATAATCACTCTGTGCCTCAGTTCCCCATCTGTAAAATGGGGATAATAATCCTTTTACATTTCACAAGGGTGTAAGTCTACACACCTGAGAGGCATTCAGCTGCCATGGTAAAGAGGGTCACATATGTCCCTGGGTAGACAGAATGTAACAGTATCTTTACGCTTTTTCAGGAATACCTGAGGAATATAGTTTCAGTGGCAACAATTGTGTACTGGTAGATTGCTGCCTTCCAGCCCAGAGGTACTTGCATATATGTATATAGTTGGAAATCACTTTGGGATGACAGATGTAATGTAAAATATTTTTCAATTAACCTTACTCCAAGTTGTCTAGCTGAGAATGGAAATGGGTATTCCCCATATTCCTTTGTACTCAGTCAGCGTTGAGCTTTGCATTATACCCGCAGTCCTATTACAGTACTAAGTAAGCACCATCAGGGCTTTCACTTTGTTGTCATTGAGAATCTAGTCTGGAGACTCCACAAGTGGACAGATTTGTGAAGGCATCTGCAATGACACTGAAGGGGATACTGCAAACACAGATTGATTTATTTGTGAATATTTTTTTGGATACAGCGTTGCGCTGCCCACAAAAATCTAGACTGACACGCGGGGTGGGGGAATAGAGAGAAAATAAAGAAAAGCAATTAAGGTTAATTCTAAGTGAAATACAGAGTCACAAGGAAGCATAATTCAGTGCAAACCATTGCTCAGTCTCCAACTGTTTAACTAAGCGCTGCAGTCATGGTTCGCAACAAATACACCGAAAAGAGAAGCTACTGTTTATATATCTATATCTATAACTATATCTATCGCTGTATCTTCCTCTCTCTCCCATCATATTGAACCATCCGAGTATGAAATACAATAAAGCACTGTACCATTCAATCTATCGGCTGTACCTTACAGGTGTACTTCAGGTAAATATCCCCTTGGCTTGTGAAAAATGAGCTTACCTGAAACAAGTGACTTTGATGAACTTCGGCAGCTGGGCCTCTATCATTCTTTTCCAATTGGCTTCCCCAGCAAAGCATGGTTACCCAACACAAATTTGTCTTACTGAAGGAAAGATATTCTCTAATTCACTTCATTCCCAGCATCTTGGCCCCTCGCTGACGACTTCACTTTATCTGGCATTCCATAAAACTATAAACGGCAGGGCCTGTCATCCCGTCGGATGGGCTTCTTTTGGAAACAAATTAATTATTTACTAGTGCATTGCATGCCCCATTGCCTTGATAAAAACCTGCATATAAATAAAAATGGCCGTGTATTAGAAGGGGGCCATTTCCTGAATGCAGTCGATGAATGTGTTTATATTAAAGAAAAAAGCCCCCAACAACAGCAAGCCCAGCCCCAAAGCAATCCCACACACTGCAATGCAAGCAGGAGGCTCTAATAATGGAAACAAAAGCAGGCATGTATGCAAATGAGGTTCATGTACCTGCAAGGGCTTTCACTTTTCACCATTTTAATTTTAGATAAGTGCTGAATGGCTCTTTACTCTCAAATATAAAAACATCTAGAAGATTAAACCTGACTCGGCTAATAATAATCTTGGGAAGGCAATTTCAGAGATTTTTGCCCCCATTCCTTTTTTTAAAGGAAGCCACAGCTCTCAGAATGGAACTTGAAAGAGAAGCAGAGAAATGTCGAGTTTCTGATTGTTCCTTGGCCTTGATCTGAAGCCCACCAAAGTCAAAGGGAAACTTCCCATTGACTTCAATGAGCTTTGGATTGGGCCCTCAGAGTAAACACCCCATCCCGTAAAAAGCGACAGAGTCCTGTAGCACCCCATAGACTAACAGATGTATTGGAGCATGAGTGAACACCCACTTCGTCTTTGAAGACCTGTTGGACGCGACTGAACAAGGTAAGATGGGTTTGGGCCTAACTTCCTCGTTCCTTTGCTGGTTAATTTAGATAGGGTCCATAGTTTGACTGCACATGCAATGTCATGATTTTGGAAACAGATTTTTTTTTTTGGTCATAAAATTTTAAAAATGTTTTATTCCTAATAATCATTCAAAAGGACAATTTACAAGAGAGATTTTTTTTTATGGGAAGTAGGAAAATACCCTTTCACAGAAGAACAATCTTGCGCATTATTAATAATAATTTTGAGCACTATGGATTATGTTGACTCTTCAAAGTGACTTACAATCAGTAGCTAATTGATTCTAACAACCTTTTGGTAGGTGAATAATGTTGTTCCCTTTTGACAAATAAAGAAAGTGAGACAGGTTAAGCAATGTGACCAAGGACACACGCAAAGTCCTTCCACGCATGCATCATTTTAAGCATCTGAGTAGTCCCACTAAGTCAGTGCAGAACTCAGGAGATCCTGGCACCTATCCTGTGCCTGGACTACACTTTGCTCCATTGACTGAATATTATTTATGCATCATGGGGGGCGGGGTCTCATTTCTTATAGATTAGTATTGACAGGTATTATCTGGGAAACTCCTACTTTCTTCATGACTGGGAGATGAAACCTACAGTTGTGATTACATGAGTTATGTGGGTCTCACACTGTGGCTTACAGACCACCAACAATCTGCATAACCCTTTCTTGGTGGTCCAGAAACATTTTAAGAAACAGGCAGTGGTGGACTGCGGGGTGGGGGAATGAAGTGGTTCATGGGTGTGAGAATCTTTCTCTTGCAAAGTAGTCCACAAGATGAAATAGATGGAGAGTCACTGAAGTAGTTTAATGAAAAATTAACAGAGGCACTGGAGCGTTGTCTTTGATCTCAGGTAACATTACACAGAATTCATCTGGACTTGTCCACAGTATTCCTAAGTCGGAACTGATAGGATCTGTGCTGTACTTGGTAAGGTGAAAGGGCTTTCCTTCCTACAAATGATTGCCATTGTTAAGTGGTACCAGTGTTCCCAGAATTGTATAAGACATGAGTTGAGGAGAGGTCTTGCTCTCAAGAGTTTACAGCCCAAGGCCTTGTACCTACAAGTGACTTAATGAGCAGAACGAAGAGGTGGTCATTGGGGCTCCACTTACACTCAAGGTTCCGCTTGCATGGAACAAGTTGTCTAGGAGACAGACCTAGTGAAGGCAGGATGCCCAAGGATATCCAGAGGAGAGCTCCCTATATCTTTTGGAGCACTGACATGGCTGTTAAATTTATTCAAAGGCAAAGTGGCCTGTGCCCACTGTTTATCACTGTGATCTAATCATCTCATTGGGACCTTGTTGAACCCTGTCTGTCTGTTGTATCCATCTGTTGTCTCGTCTTATGCTTAGATTGCAAGCTCTTCGAGGTAGGGCCCATTTCTTTGTTATATGGTTCTTCCATGCCTAGCACAATGCTAGCTGGGTCCTCTAGGGGCTACCCCAAAACAAACAATTAATAATAATACTCCATGTTGTACCCAGAATCCATTTTAAGTGGACCTAACAATCTCCTTTATCTACTTAGTTTCTTCTTCTTGCAAGACAAGGACGAGGAAGCCCTTTACCTGTCAGAAGCCCAATGCAAAGTTCAATCGTTACAGCAGGGCTGATTTTTTTTCCCCCCATCCACAGGGAGTCTATGCATCTGAAACCACAGCCCAGCCTGGAGTGTTTTTTAAAAGTCTTCAACGCTGAATTACATTCATGCTTGCTGTCTTAGCTTTTATTTCAGGCCAGCTTTTTGTCTTCCTCTTTGTCGTCATCTTTTTTTTTTTTTTTTTTTTTTAAGAAAATGTTACCACCAAGTAGTAAATGCAACATCCATACTTCGGATGAATGTAAAGTAAACTATAGAAGGAAAGTGGTAGATAAATTTAACAAGCATTAAAGTTATATATAATTTAAATATGTATAAAATTATTCTGTATATCGATTAGAAAATGGGTTGTTGACCATTTAAAGGCAACAATCAATTTTGTAGTTCACAGGTCAGGTCAAGTTTCGTTCTAATGATCTCCAGAAGCAAACAGCATTAGGAGATAATGAACTCCACAGGATTACAGATGTGATCTATAGCTCTGTTATGGCACAAGACCTAGTAAATGAGAGAGGGCATCATTTGAAGTGCAGCCGCCCCCGCAGACTAAAACCAGGTTTTTGTATCTTGGCCAGGTGTCAATTTATGATGTAATCAAAGGCAATCTGTGGAATTACTTTACTTTTAAAACACCACACAGTTGGGCTCTCAGTCAACAGTGGACAGGGAAGGTAGATCCCCATTAATGTGGTCTACAAAGCTATCTTCCATATTCTGGTAAGTGAATATCAAGGATGCCCATCCTGTTAATCAAATTGTGATGACAGGCCACTCTGCTTGCCTGGAGGATTGTGTTACACAAGATAAATAGTACAATATCACCATGGTTTTGTCTTCCGGCGGATAATTGTACAGTAGAGAGCAGGGTTTCCCAAACTTTAATTGGGAAAAATATATTTAGGCCTTCTCTACTGTACATATTTTTAAAATGGGGAAGCAGGGAGTAAGGGGTGTGAGAGAGACAGGTGGGCCAGGTGGGGTTTTAGTGGAGGAGGAAAGGCCAGCAAGCCTGAGCAAACTTTTGGTAAGCCTGGGAAGAAGTTTGAAAGGATTTAGGATTGTGAAAACCTGGGCCAATGTGTGTGTGTTCTTCAAAACCATCAGAAGCTTACTGGTTTTGACTTGGACCAGGGTCTTAAACCTCAAAAACAAAACTAGGTGAGACTCAAGCAGTCAGAAACCCAATTGCCAGACAACATGGTCTAACAGAATAATCATAGAACTGGGTTGCAAGTGCTCCTATGTTTTAACCCTGGCTATGCCTTTAACTCACTGTTAATTCAGCATCTCTCAGAATATTTGTGTCTGGGGCCAAGTTGGATTTAAATGCAAGGATACGCCTTTGCATCTATGGCTTTGAATCCAGCTCTATTTCCCACTTCCAGTTCAGATGCAATTTTGCAAAAACAACTGGTTTTTGCAAAATTTTGGTCCCAGGCGGTAGAAATCTGACAAGAATCTACTGTATGGTAAGGCAAGATTTCTTTATCTGTCTTTTAGAGGTGAACAAAGGAGCAGAATCTCATTTTGGAAACGTGTAAAAAATATTTATTTTCACCTGCTTTTCTAGTGTCTGAATTTTCTCTTCCCTAATTCCAGATCTGTGCAAACTGTATGTCTTGAAATAACACACTGATATACAAGTTATACAAGTAGAGGAGCACAAAACCAATTCTCAAATGCTTATTCTAATCAAGGATTGCCAGACATTGTCCAAATCCAAATTTTCTCTCCAATATACAGTTCAAGTCTAGCATTTTGAAGTTTATACTTACAATGGGCACCATTTCAATTATTCAAGATGTCTAAAATCTCACAAAATCAGCTTTTGCTGCTATCACACACAAACTATTTTCTTTGACTTCAAACCTGTACTGCATGCCCTAGCCTACACATAATCCAGATCCAAACACCTCTTTGGCCCATCGCTACACTATCGACTAGATTAAACAGCCCTGAGCAAGGAATGGTGCAGAAGCTGAACTGCCCCAGAAGTAGGTGAACACTCTCAGTACTATAGGCTAAGTACTATAGAAATCCTACCCTCACTTACACCCTTTGTGCCCCCATGGAAAAGAATTAGGTTTCAGGGGCACAAGGGCAGAATTTGACCCTCTGGCTTCAGGCTTCATTAGGAAGTTTCAAAGAGCTTTAGTGCCAGCTGATTCTTATGAATGAATGAGAGTTTACAGCCGTACTTCGGTCTGTTTACTCCCTTTCTGATGGGAAACATTTATGGAACATGAGTGTAAATAATTTAAGAATGGGACCTCAAGTGTCCATTCAGATCTTACCCACAGGGTGATGTGACTCTTGAAATAAACCTGTTTGTTTTGGGTGTGTACATGCTGCACACCAAAAATACACAGGTGCCCTGATGCCACGGTGATGGGTGTAGCAATGAGAAACCAAACAGAATAGAACACACTTCAATGCTCTTTTACTTTTTCAACAATTTTGTTTTTTATCGGGGCTTCATAAGGCGTATTTTCCTGTTTATTGTAATTTTTCAGTTTTAAATAATAAACTTGCAGGTGGCCGTTAAAGATTTAGACAATGAAACACAAAACTTTGATAGAAGGTAAAAGAGGATAATTGCATTAGACTGAGGCTGCACTGTTCTTACTTAAAGGGGAAAAGAAAGGAAGATGGACTGAAAGTGAGTAAGCAAAAGAGAGAGAGAAGAACTAGGGATTTATGTACTGAAGCTTTAGCATAGCAATATACTTTTTTTTTTAACCATGCCAGAATTAAAATTAAGGCCCCCCTCGGCTCCCTTTGAATTCAAAATCCAAACTCTCGTTGATTTCAGTGGAAGCAACATCCAGTCCAAAGTTACAGATTTAGGCCCTGATTCAGCAAATCATGTAAGCATGTGCTTGAGGGCTTTGCTGACTAGGGATGGATTTATTCAAGCTAAATGAGTGCTTAAGTGCTTTCCTGAATCGGGGCCTAAGGGCACACCCAATATCCCCATAGAATCAGATGACTGAATGCAGGGTCAGGCCCAGTATATTAGTATTTCAACGGTAAATAATACCGAAAAGACAATAATTCATAATGCAGAGAGAACGTTATAAGAAGAAAAAACCAAAGGGCATACGCAAAGGAGAAAAGATAATTTTCAGATGCAATTTCCCTTATGAATGATTCTATTGAAAATCTTACACACAAACATCTATTCTAGCTTATTACAACATGACAAAGGGAAAAAAACCCCATGAATCTATGCCATTCATTGCATTACTGGATCATTGCTTATCTATTTTAATAGGCAAGGAATATATCAGCTTAATTATATACTGTACACAGCAGTGTTAAAAAATAACATGATGTTTGGTACATTTCCCATCATCTTAGGAGGTACAGAAAGCTGCAGGTTTGTAACAATCTTATGTTTCTTCACCTCATTAATCTCCTGAAGTGGAGGGAGAGAGATACAAGCAGAGGGAGCCCAGAAATGTATGTACATTACTGAATTAACCAGGCATGTAATTAGTGCTCAGGTGCTCAGTCAAGGAAGAAACACTCAAGATTATTCAAATTTGGATTTACCACCCCAAAGTTTGGATATATTCAGTAGAGGATGAGCTTTTAAACCAAACCACATTAGCTGCTTCTAAAGGGGAACTCTCCCCCCCCTACATTTATGACATGATGTGTTTTTACCATTCCATATTATTTATGGCAATTTATTTAACTATGCAAGTGCAGTAAATCTTGTTTCGGCTGATGAAGAGAAGAGAGAGTGATCTAACACTCTGAGTAGCTCTATCTGTGTACTTATATGGCCCATATCACCACAATATCTCAGCACCTTTAGTGACATGCAGTCACCCAAACCTAATTTTGTGATGTCCTCTGAGAGAACATACCGTATTTTACGTATACTGGATGAACAATAGATGTTTTGGTTTCTGAAAAATGTAGGGTCAGATCTCGGCCACTGTGAATTAGCAAAGTCGCATTGTCTTCTATTAGAGCTGCGCTGATTTACATCACCCGAGCGTCTCACCATTAAAGTATGTTTTGTATTAGTATAAGGTGTTAAGACAGGGTAGGCAACCTATGGCACGCGTGCCGAAGGCGGCACACAAGCTGATTTTCAGTGGCACTCACACTGCCTGGGTCCTGGCCACCGGTCCGGGGGGCTCTGCTTTTTAATTTAATTTTAAATGAAGCTTCTTAAACAATTTAAAACCCTTATTTACTTTACATACAACACTAGTTTGTTTATATATTATAGACTTATAGAAAGAGACCTTCTAAAAATGTTAAAATGTATTACCGGCACGTGAAACCTTAAATTAGAGTGAATAAATGAAGACTCAGCACACCACTTCTGAAAGCTTGCTGACCCCTGTGTTAAGATGAGAAGCCCGAAGAGAGATGTGTTCTGTTTATCCATGAAATACACACAGCATGCACAGTGGAATGCAAGCTTCCCCATGCTGCCCCATCAATGTGACCTCCAGGGCTATATCTGTAGGATAGTTCTGTCTCCATGGCACTGTCCATATCTGATTCATACTTTCTGGCCCTTTCATGGTCCCTATCTGATCTGAACAATATATCTATATAGATCCCATAGAACAAACATTGAGTTGAGGTCGCTAGGCTGGAAATCCCAACCAACAGAAGCCATAACAAGCAAGGAAGTAAGCAGCAGAGCCATACAGCGCTCCCTCTATGATCCACTCATCAGTTCCCCTTAGCAACCTCAGCTACTTCCCTTCCTCTGCTGCAGCCCACAGGTCTCCACTCTCCTCCCTAGCAGCATGGGAAGATTTGATTCCAGTCATGTTTATTCATTTTATGTTCATGTGTTTTGATGATTAATATAGGGTCAGGGTAGCGTCCATCATTTATACTGCACATATTTCTGCATGTGTTTTTTTTTTTTTTTTGCTGGCATGGGTAAGTAACTGGGGTCTGGCATCAGATTGCAAATGGTGGCCTTGAGATAGGTTTTCATAAACATTGTAGAAAAACAAATGTAAATGAGTGATCTATGTGGATGGTGATGACTCTGCAGTGGGTAGTAATTTTATCGTAGCCCTCACAGAGTCGAAACCTGCACGTGTGCATGTGTTAGGGCATTACATTTATGGTCAGAGGATCTCTCTCTCCCGACCAGAAGCCATCTCCTGCTTCCCATCCTTCCTTTACTGGCTCCCCAAGGCTACCTTGCAAATAAGGGACAGAGGGGACATTTTGATGATAATGAAATTGTGATGAAAAGCTACAATTTCCAAAAGTTTTCCTTATTGTTTTTCATTGAGATGTTGCCAGTTGGCAGCATCAGCCAACAGAAGCAGATTATGGATCTTAGCATCACATCAGACATTCTTCGCAAAACTCAGGTCATGATAAATTTGCGGAATAGCCCTTTGTGGGTTTAATTTTAAAAGCTCAGAAGAGGTCTGCATCTGTGATGGTATCAGAAAGTATGTGTTTGTGAAGTTTGGAATTTGCGGGAGCTAGGAAAACTCAAAAAAGCATGAGGAAAATGAGGCAACATTTTTTGAAAAAGAACATTTTAAATGTTTCCTCAACAAAGATTCATTTATATTTTTCTATAAAATTACATAGAAAATTCAACTCTCCTGTGAAGAGTTATTTGCCAAATATGACAGCTAAAGTCAATCATTAAAGTGGGAGACAGAAAAATGTTAGTCCTGTTTTAAGTGCAAATCTCAATACAAACTTAATTATGTAGGTCATGTAATATCTCCATAATATAGCAATTTATCACACCCACCCACCCAGGGAAGCCAATGGGAGTCTTTCCATTGGCTTCTGCAGGCTTTGAATCAGGCCATAGGAAAGAGTATTTTAAGCCATTAATTAGTGCAGCTGAACTTACAAAGTTACAGTTTGAACATGAGCTCCCAGGGCAATGCTAGGCCAAAAGGGCTAATGTGATCCTTGGATGCATAAACAGGGGAATCTCTGTTTGTAAGAGTAGAAGCATTGGTTTGACCGCTGCTGGAATATTGTGTCCAGTCCCAGTGTACACAATTCAAGAGGGATATACTGGAGAGAATTCACAGAAGAGCCAGGAGAAGGATTAAAGGATTAAAAAACCCCATGCCTTATAGTGATAGACTCAAGGAGCTCAATTTAGTTAGCTTAAGAAAGAGAAGGGGTAACTTGATTACAGTCTGTAAGTACCTACATGGGGAGCAAATATTTGATGATGGGCTCTTCAATCTAGCAGAGAAAGGTAGAACATGATTCAATGACTGGAAGTTGGAGCTAGACAAATTCAGACCGGAAATAAAGTGTAAATTCTTAACAGTGAAGGAAACAGAAGAAGATTAGGGTTGGGAGAAACATCAGGAAGACATCTAGTCCAATCCCCTGCTCAAAGCAGGACCAACCCCAACTAAAGCATGGCAGTCAGGGCTTTGTCAAGCCGGAACTTAAAAACCTCCAAGGGTGGAGATTCCATCACCTCCCCAGGTAACCCATTCCAGTGCTTCACTACCCTCCAAATGAAATAGTTTTTCCTAATATCCATCCTAGACCTCCCCCACTGCAACTTGAGACCATTTCTCCTTGTTCTGTCATCTGCCACCACTGAGAACAGCCGAGCTCCATCCTCTTTGGAACCTACCTTCAGGTAGTTGAAGGCTGATATCAAATCCCACCTCACTCGTCTCTTCTGCAGACTAAATAAGCCCAGTTCCCTCAGCCTCTCCTTATAAGTCATGTGCCCCAGCTCCCTAATCATTTTAGTTGCCCTCCACTGGACTCTCTCTAATTTGTCCACATTCTTTCTGTAGTGGGGGGGGGGCCCCAAAACTGGATGCAATACTCCAGATGTGGCCTCACCAGTGCTGAATAGAGGGTAATAATCACTTCCCTCAATCTGCTGGCAATGTTCCTACTAATGCAGCCCAATATGCCATTGGTGTTCTTGGCAACAAGGGCACACTGTTGACTCATATCCAGCTTCTCATCCACTGTCATCCCCAGGTCCTTTTCTGCAGAACTGCTGCTTAACCAGTCAATCCCCAGCCTGTAGTGTTGCATGGGATTCTTCCAACCTAAGTACAAGGCTCTGTACTTGTCCTTGTTGAACCTCTTCCGATTTCTTTTGGCCCAATCCTTCAATTTGTCTAGGTCACTCTGGAATCGAGTGTGCAATCCATCCCATCATCCAGATCATTAATGAAGATGTTGAAGAAAACCATTGAAAACCGATGTTGAAATGAGCCATTGGAACAATTTGCCAAGGGTTGTGGTGGAGTCTCCATCACTGGCAATGTTTAAATCAAACTTGGATATGTTTCTGAAAGCTCTGCTCTAGGAATTATTTTGGGGGAGTTCTATGGCCTGAGTTATACAGGAGGTCAGACTAGATGGTCACAACGGTCACTTCGGGCCTTGGTATCTGTCAGTAATGAAAAATAATATTTTAAGTGATGTGTGGTCTGGTCAGTTCCTTTCTATTTAAGCATAAGGTGTGTGTGTGTGTGTGTGTGTGTGTGTGTGTGTGTGTGTGTGTAAAGTGGGTGAGTCACAGAACTTAATTCCCATGCACTAGGTCTACCCCATGTTTGCCCTTACAAATCTTGTGTTTCATGCCTGTAAAACAAGCAGGATTAGCACATGATAAGAGCAGCATGGATAGTAATTACACTGGTTATGAGTGAACTGCAGAACCACTGAATAAATCCCTGAACAATTATTAAAATGGCTCAATGCATTACACAAATTGGAAAAGGCTGGGACTTTTTGGAATGGTAGAAGGGAGCTAAGACACATTATTTAAGTGTTCTTGTAAGCCATCTAAGATATTAATGTTGCAAAGCTCCTTATGAATATTTAAGAACATAAAATGGAGATACACTTCAGCCCAGCATTACCACAGAAGCCTGTAATACAGTTGAGTCCACTTAAGGAGGCAATATCCGACATCCGTGACAGATTTAAACATGATAAGGCCAGGGTGGTGTTTATAGTAGAAATGCTCATGCAGACTAGTTTAATGTTGCTGCAGTTATATCTGTGTGGAAATGAATTTATTTAAAGAGGCAACTTTTATTTCTAGTGTTGCTTATTTTTAAAGACTATGTTTTTTTTTTTAAAGCAAGTGGTTTCTTTAAAAGACCTAGAGCCTGTTTTACACAAGTATTTAGGCTCCTTCAGATGCAGATAGGTGCCTACTGCAATTTTCAAAAGCACATGAAGAGGTAGGAGGCTAGCTCCCATGGAAAGAGTTTATTTAGGTACCTAATTATGTTTGAAAATCTGAGCCTAAATAACTTGTCAAAAGCCAGATAGTTAGGAGGTAGCATGGTAGGTAGCCATATGCTGTAACTACTAGAATTTGTTCACATTTAAATCTATTATGTCCCTACTTGATGCTGCATAGATTCCCTACGTTTTGTTTCCTCCATGGTACATGAACTGATTCTGTTGCACCCACATCTCTCTGCACCTGCAGAATGAGGGGCAGGATTTATCTCTCTGTAAGGACATTTATTCTCATCATGAGTACATCATTGGATGTCTTTATAATAAAGGTTAAACACAAGTGCTGGGAAGAAAACTACACTTTATTTCCCACCCTTTGCCCCTCATCTTGTTTCCAAGTGTTGATACCCTTGTCATATGACCAATAGGGCTGGCTGAAAATCTCCATCAGAACTATCTTTTTTAATTGAAACTTGGGCTTTCAGCTGCAGGATGGTTTCTAATGGAAACTGTCTGCTTTCTTAGATGATTTTTTTGTTGTTATTGGAAAACCAAAAAATTGAAACCTGAAAATTTCCACCCAGAAACTGATTTGCCACCCCCCCCATTCTCCCCAGTTTTGGGCTGTTTTGTTTTTTGTTTGTTGGGGGTTTCTTTGTTTTCTTTTGAAGGTGTGTATGGAGTGGGGTTAACGAAAAGTCAAATTTTTCTCCTGAAAATGTTGACAAAAAAGAAATGTTTTAATTTTCCTTGGGGCAGGGGAGGGAAACCAAAACATTTCCCCCACTGCTCTAGTGTCAATTCACTAATGGTTACTGTTGTACGTCTAGTCAAAATAGCCATCAGTGTATTTCCCTGGCTAAAGGCTGAAGCAAAGCCCTGGGGAGATAAGAGTTTTTTTCTATTCCCCCAGCAGAAGCAACTTTACCCACGTCTCTCAGTCTTTCAGCTTAGAAATTAGAGACAATGTTTATTTAAAAACAAAACTCACAAAGGACCAAATTCAGAGGTGGTCTCTGAAAGGGGGCAGGAAAGATCTATAGAACTGTAATATTTTATTGGAAAAACAGGATTGTAAGCAAACCTTATAACAGCAGGTGGCTCCCATATAGGAAAGACTAAGCAATCCAGACAAACAATAATCAACATGACAAAGCAGAGTGGTTTTGACATACACGAAAATTTAAGAGAGTCTAAAATTAAAGGTGTTTTGGAATAGAAAAGAAAGAAATCTCTCTTTCTGTCCTCTCTCAGTTCTTCGTTGACCCCCATCACCCCAGTACCTAGTGATATATCAGATTGACATGAACTAGAAGAGCAGTAAGCGGCCGTCAGCTGATGTACAAGAGGTGATTCCAGTATGGAGCAGCAAACTATTGCAATTGAATCTCAGCTACATTGGTAAAAGTTTTTAAAGAGTTTTTAAAATTTGAATAAAGTTACTTTACTCTCCCTACTCCTGAATTCTAACAGGGACTCTCTCTTTAAGCAGGGTATGAAACCCAACCTGGTCATGTAACCTGGTGGCATCCCTTTAATTGGGTGACTTGACTGCTCCCTTTAGCATTACATTGTCCACTCATATACAGCAAAGATGTTATTAATAAAGAATCTTGCAGTGACTTCACACTGGTTATGTGGTTTAAATGTGCGGTGGTTGCATTATCATCAGATATGATTTCTCTCAAAATCTCAGCATGGATGTCCCTATGATAAGCATTTCTCCCCCTTTATGCATCACCACCTACGCACAGAGGGGCATAGCCGAGGGGAATAACTTTCCTTCATGTAAAATACACAGATGAGATTGTAGTGCAGGAGCAGATAATTTAGACAAGGTCAGACTTTGCCTTAAAAAAAAAAAAGTGGGAAAAGTGCAGAAAACAGCCTCTTAGCCTGTCTCAGTGGCAGTATGCCATACAATACAGACACTTGTATGGTCATTCAGTAACTGACTGGCAAAATTAATTTCCACAGTTCCGTTGAGTTAGAATCTTGACATTTGATGTGTACATTCACTGTGGGCTGCTGAGCATAGAAAAAAAAATGTTGGAACTAGAGCTCATTGGAAAATTTCAGTGAAAGACCGAAATAATTTCCCATGAAATGTCTGAAGGCTGATAGTCGGGATATCTCAGTAGTGGGTCCTTTACTCTAGGATTGACTATCTCATATAGCTCACCGGAGTCTAAGTTTTTTAACTTCCAGGGCATAGCGCTAAGCCCATTTTGTCACTCCCACGTTTGCCAGAGGTCGGTTAGCTGTGATGAACGTTTTACTTTTTGGATTGCTCATAGTGGGGATGTTACCTGAGGGCCTTATCCAAACCCCATGTCAATGGGTTTATTATGATAGGCACTACAGTACATTCGGGAAGTGTTTTTGTTGTAGCCAGTTCTGGGAGCATGATCTTAAATTTTATTCAATGTTTTTGGATAAAATAATTGAGCCCAGATGCCTAGATGGTGAGCACATGTTTCTAGAAACTGAATGATGATAATATAGCACCTCCCAGCCCAAAAGATCCTAGCACACCATACATGTTTTACATATGCTGATCAGAATCCAAGAATCAGTATACAGGATTCACTTCCCCTTCCCCTGAAATACAGCCATTTCTGGGGTGGAAGATGATACCCATTTAATAGCATACAGTCCCACTACAGGAAGTGAAATATAGTATATTCAATGAAAATTCTAGGTAAACATATTAGTAAGGAACCAATGTAAAGACCCTAATTGGATTTTGCTGGGGACATCACCCCTTTTATTTTGGGGAGCAGAGAGGGGAAACTTCTATGAGATCTTTAATGCACACAACTTTGCGGGAATCAGGACTTCTGTTTTATGTCGAATGCAAAAGATGACACCTCCCATAGCACGATGTCTCCTAACATGATGCTGCTATGTTTAATCAGTGCAGCCTCAGAGGAAGAATGTCACTTACCTCATGCTACTTCTAGTACCTATCTCCTTCTGAGGCATATTGCCAGAGTGAAGAAGGGAAAGCTGAAACTCACTTGAAAATCAGAGAGAGAGATAAGAGGCTTGGCTTTCAAAAGAACGTCTCTGAATACAGGCCTTAGAAAGAAAGCATGGGACAGTGATTGATTCAGTGTCCAAAAGGTAGGAAACTAATCTTTTCTAGGTCCAAGGTTATGTCCAAGGTAATATCCTCGCAGGATGAAAAATGTAAGACGTGCTGGAAAAAAACCCCTCTTTTCCTAGTTTAAAAAGAATGCTGGAGTCATCTGAATGTGGTGGATGTGATTGGGACGTGTCTCAAACCTTATCCCAGCCATCCCACTGTAAGACCGCCACGGCCTTTAGCACCTGGAAAACAATGAGCCGCTGCAGCTCTTTCCTTTTCCTTTAAATTTACTTGATGGGCAGGCTTCGAGTGTCAGTGTCAAATACTTTAAAAGTGCAGCCAGTCAGTGATTCACTGCGATTTGAATTTTTCCCACAGAAACTACAAAGCTGGAGCCAAGAAGCCTCTTCAGGAGGAAGGCTAGATGTGCTAAGTATTAAACTTATGAAGTGGCCTGAAAGAGCAAAAGCCTGGACTGGTGACCATGGTGATGGGCACAGTATAAAAACATGGATGAGCTGAGTGGAAGATTACACTGAGGTTGTGAGTCTGGGAGGCAGGCAGGACAGTGGAATTGTCAGCCCTGCCACAGGAGGAAGGGAGAGGAGAAGGATTAGACAGAGAGAGAGGAAATTCTGGAGAGAGTATGTTTGCAATTATCAGAAAGACATCCAGCAGGAGATGCCAGAGAGACAGTCGTAGATGCGATATTAGCCAGAGGGAGGGAGACTGGGGAAGAGAATTAAAATGGAGAAAGGTGCTCTCTTTTGCCACAGTGGGCAGGACACGAGTCAATGGGTTCACACCACAGCACAGCAGATTTAGATTAAATCTTGGAAAAACTTCCTAGCTGTAAGAACAACAGGACAATGGAACAGACCCCTTGGGAGGTTGTGGAAGCTCCTTCACTGGAGGTTTTCAAAAGGAGGTTTGCATGGGTAAGACATAACAAATCCTGCATCTTGGCAGGGCATTAGACTGGATGACCTTTGCGGTCCCTTCTGACCCTATGATTCCACGATTCTATGCGGAATAACCAGTGTAGAGATGGTAGCTGAAACTGTGGTAAGAGATGTGGTTGCTTAGAAAGGGTGTAGTGGGAGAAGAGGAGGGGACTACGCACACAGCCCTGCTGGACACCAACAGGTCAGAAAAGATACAGGATGAGGAGCCACCAAAAGTGGCTCTAAAGGAGAGAGGGGCCAGTCTAATGTGAAAAGAACGAGAAGAGCACAGTCAAGGAAGCCCAGGCAGGAAAAGGAGTGGAGAGGGAGGAAGCAATCGATGGTGCTGAAGGCAGCAGAGAACCATGTAGAATAAAAATAGACAAGTAGTCTTTTGCCTTGGCTAGGAGAAAGTCGTTGGTGACCTTGGTGGGGTCAAGAGAGGGCAGAGGATCGAAAAGGAACATGGACAGGATCACAGGGGAGGAATTCCAGGGGATGTGAGTAGACATCACACCCCAGAGCCTTGGGAACAAGGGAGAAGAGGGAGACAAGAAAGAAGTTCGGGAGGCAGGTGGGGCAAACGGGAAGGATTTTCAGGCTTGAGGGTGCTTGTTAGAAAGCAGGAAAGTCCACGCAGAGTATTTGCTTTGTCACAGGGAGCTCTGTAGGTGGAACAAATGCAGATTATGACTAAGTGACCAGCAGTGTAGGTAAGAGACCCACAGGGTCACATTGTCCGGGTTGCACTGGTGTAAATTAGAAGAGAATCTGGCCCAGAGAGGGGATTTTTGCCATTAGATCTGACCGATTGAAGTCCCTCGGCCAGTCTGCAGAACCAACACCCAAGCCTTTCTCAGTAATATTTATTGCAAAAATCAGGAAGTCATTAGGTGGCAGAGTTCACATTTCCAAGTGCCTGTTTGCTGTAGACACGTCAATATGTTTTTGTGTTTTTTTTCTTAATTTAACTTCTTGATTGACTTATTATGTACATTGGCACTTTTAAGAGCTTCAAATAAAACACAGTGAGAGTTCAGAACAAATGTAAATGGCCTAAAAGAAAAGGAAAAAAAATCCTATAATCTTTTTTAATGGCTATAAAACGTGGGAAGGATATATCATAAGCTCCCCGCATGGGGTCCTTGTCTGCGTTCAATCCAGTATTGTAATTTAGACATGACTTTTTATTTAATTTCTGACTGAGAAAGGGAAATTAGAAAACAACATTATCTCTGCTGCTCCGTTATAATGAACAATATTTCACAGCACCAGTATAAGTTACCTTATTTTATGAGACAAACATTGGCTGAATTCCATGAATGACTGGGTTTTCTGGTGTTTTTGTCTGCTAAAGAAGCCAAACTTAAGTACGGTTTTTAATTATAAACCAGTTTGTCATCACAGTGATGTATATGCTACATATATACGTATATGTACTGTGTACATTGCTGCAATGACAAACAAGTCTTAAGTCACCACTGGGCTTAAGATCAGGGCATTATTTCCTATCTAAGCCTAAATAAAGGCTGCAATAGTTCAGATGCCACCGTGTAGTGACTTTTCAGTTCCAACCAATGTTTGTAGGAATGTATGCATGGGAGAGAGTGACGGTGTCGGTGACTGAATGTATTCAATGCAGTGGTCATTGCTGAGAAATGAAGAGTCACTCACACTGAGGTATTTAAGGTACTACAGCCTTTGCTTATACTTTATATAAAACAATGACGCCCATATCCAAAGACAGTTGAAAGCAATGGAAAGACTCCGATTGACTTTAATAGGCTTGAGAGGAGCTGGTTACTGTGGTACCTGACACTGTTGCAATGCATGGTAACTGGTAACCACAGTGAAATCTGCATTAGAGACTCCAATCTCCTCTCTTAACAGGTCACCCTAATATATCTCCAAGTGGACAGGCTACAGTTCTGATTCACCTTCATTAAAAGACCACCCACAACTATTTGTTGATCCTTCAATGAATGGTCATTTAAAACCGGATTTCCCTGAATCAATGTTTTAATAGTGACCATTATATAAATAGAGACCATGGATATGAACCATTGAATTTAATACATTTTATGTATGGGGAAATCCTGCCTGGAGCCCAGATTGGGATTACACTGCTTTATGTTTATTTAGCTGTAAATAACACATTCGCCTTTTAATCTCCATATCCATGTTTTATCATTTTTTTAAATCACAGAGATTTATCCAGTCTGTAATTAACCCTTCTGCATAGTGAAATGCAGGATTGTCTTTTCCCCCAGCCACTAAATACATAATGTTCTGATAAATATTTAAGCAGTAATGAAGAATGTAATGCACAGTAATCCATTAGTCCTGCCTTGGGAGGGGAATGGCATGGTGCTAAAATGGATGGGGTGAGTGCTAAAATCCCAGACTGAACAGAAGGCTTGCAGACCTCTGTGGGATTTAGCTCTAAACTATACTGCATGTTGGGAAATCCGTTTGAAGGTGCCGGCATGCTTTATTGGTTTGCCACCAAAGCTGTTTTTTAAAAAATATGGAGGATACATGAAAATCATTGGATGTGGTAACACCTATGAAGGGTTAGAGTGGAGAGACAAGTCCTGAATCACAAAGTATATGCCTAACTTTTAAAACATGAGTAGTCCCCATAGGGGTAAATACCTTGTTGAATCCAGGCCACAGACTTGATTGATCCCTTGAGCCAGTTCTTACCACCTCTTTGTCCTGTCTACCATGCAACCTTCCACTCCACCTTGCTCTCCCAATGCCCTGCTCAACCCACCATCTCCTTGTGTGGCCTTGTCTATGCTGGGGGTATGCTTCTGGTTACTGAATGCATTAACTACCACATTTTAACCAGCATGATGTTGTTTATCTGCATAACACAACTAAAGTAAACAAATAGAATCAACAACAATTCGCTCTCTTTATCTGCCACAATGTTAAACACAATTTTGCCTTTAGAGTGGACCAGGATAGTTATGTTTAAAAACTCATTAGCTGATCGTGGTTAGAGCTGAAGTGTAGAGAAATTGCCTATTCAGTTTCAGAATCTGGGGCAGAACCCAGGTGTCCAGACAACAAGCACTAAACCAAAAGCAGAAGTTCTCAAAGCTTGCTGTCATCTGGCCATTAGGGCTAAGAAACTTGCCAGAGCTCTGCCTACTGTCATGTGATCCTCGCTCTATTTGAGACAATGTTCTCCACCAGTTTTATTATGGAGCCTTTTTATTTTTTGTGGGAGTTGTGTTTCCTCTTTCTTTTTTTCACCCTTTATCATTCATCCACTAAACCATGGTTGCCCAATTATCAGTATGCTTGTAGTACACAGCATAGAGGGGGGAGGGATAGCTCAGGGGTTTGCACATTGGCCTGCTTAAACCAAGGGTTGTGAGTTTAATCCTTGAGGGGGCCATTTAGGCACCTGGAGCAAAAATTTGTCTGGGATTGGTCCTGCTTTGAGCAAGGGGTTGCAAGAGATGACCTCCTGAGGTCCCTTCCAACCCTGATATTCTATGATCATCACAGCATTAAAGAAGTAGATGCAAAAATATCATTCTTTTAGTGTACATATATGTTGCATCTCATATAGCAGGCTTGAGACACCCCAAGGGCACAAGAGGATGAAGTTTGCACACACACTAGGGGGGAGCAGCTCTGTGTAATGAGGGTATTAATCTTGGTGTAGGGGAAGTACCACTGCTGCCTCCACCCTTCTAGCAGAGGAATGCATGTTTAAATATCTTGGCAGAGCTCCCCAACGTTCCCACGGGGGTGTTGCAACTCTGAGCACCCTGGTGCAGGGTTGTGCCTTAGTGGCACAGTAGAATCCCACTGCAGTGAGTCCAATCAGACAATGTTACTTGGAGGTCATGGAGAAAGAAGGTTTTCAGATGTGTCTGTGGGTTGCACCTGGGTCAATAAACAGGTTTTTAAATGGTTATTCATTGTACACCTTAATAAAGCTTAATTATAAGTAAGCAGTAGGAAAACCAGGAGACATGTTCCAAAACATCGCACGTCTCAGAATCATTCCTGTGGGGCTCTGGCAGTTTTGTTACTACAATGCAGAATAAAACAAATTAAGAAAACTATTCAAAATTCATTTAAAAACATCATCCAAGGAGCATCATAATAAAAGCACAATGAAGGAGACAAGCTCGCTTGGTTAATTTGCTTCATGTGCTGTGCATGTTTATAGTGTGTCTCTTAGTATGTTTTAATTAGCATCACAATCATCAACTAGTAACTAACAACACATATGGCTCACTTTCCAAGACAAGAGCAGTCTGTTTGGAGCAGGCAAGCTTCCAGAAAGCTGGAACTCGACTTTGTCGTGGTTCATTTGTAAGGTCAGTTGGGTCACAGTTTTCTGTGGAAGATTTGGGCCATGGAAAGCCCTGAGGGAACAGAGACTTGATGAAAGAGGGTACGCTCTAGTCATGTATCAGTTTCCAATCTTTTCAATCCTGCAACTCACCTCCTGCAATTTTAACCAATACTTGACCCATTGATGTGTCAAACTCAGCTGGGACTCATGGTGCATCCTGAATATGCATTAATTATGGTGCGTGTGCTGCTGTGGCAGACATGTGACTGCACGGTAATGAAATATTAAGTACAACACATGAAATCTTAGGGTACATTACCAGTTCTTCTGCTCACCAGGCCAATTGAAACTGGAACACACTTCAGTTTGTTTCCTGAAGAATTAAATCTTACCATGTGCAGTCCTCTATGATGACAAGTAAGATGCCTTCACTGTATTTGTTTCCAGACACAGAAATGGATTGCATAACACCTTGCTTAACTTCCCACCTCTCCAGGAATCATTCACTTAGCTTGTCCATATCTTCACTGTGTGTGCTTTCTAAGGCCCAGTTTGTGGCCAGCCTGCGTACAGATACTCAGGGGAGGGAGGTGGTTCCCTTACCTTGGGGTCCAGTCACAGTCAGAACCGAGCTATCTAACTACCCCTAAAATATGAGGAAGAAATCGGGCCATGAGAGAGAGTGCACACTTGCAGCTCTTAATGGATGCTTTCTACAGACTTCTCCGGCACAATCCTTTGGAGCACCCACAGGGGCAATACAACTTCACAACACACCCAGTGCAAGGCAAAATGGAACCATAAGTATATTTGCCATTTTGATAATACCATGTTTCCATTAAACAGAACTTCTACACAAAGTGCATGCTGGTGTTTAGTTTCAATCTGGAACCATAATGACAGGAGACAGTGACTACTGCTAAGGGACAGGGATATGTAACCTTTTGTAGCTCTCACCTATGTCATGTGACTCAGACCAGGAAATAGTGATCCGTCCTCCCAGGTGGCAAAGGGAAAACACAGAGCTCTGAATGCCTTACTTGACAGGTAAGTAAAGGGTTTATTTCACCTTAAAATGTTGTTTATTTGTAAATCGGAAGCATACTCGCTTATTATTTGGGGATCTTTAACAGGTTTTTTTAATTCATTTTGTTTTTTAAAAAGCACATTTTTCAGTTCCCCTTAAGAATATTTTGAGAGTTGCTGCACCTTAGCGATGTGATAGTTCATAACAGAATACGACGGAACTAGATTACTAATGTGTAATCTGTAGCATTGCTTAATTTGTTTTGATATTAAAGTTTTAATAGGAAATGTAATTTGATTGCATTTTTAAAATAAAATTTGATTTTCTGTATTATAGCAAAATATTATGAATAATAAGCAAAAAAGTCTAATAGAGTTAGTCATTTCTATTAACAAAATGAATATGTTTAATATGCTTTTTGTGTACTAATTCAAATCATCTGATGCCAGTTTGAACTGATTTAACACACAAGCCCAACCCATGTTCCTTTGCTCTGTATTTCACAATATTGCCAGCACTCGTGCATAAATTTAACATTAACTTGAGAAAGAAATCAAAGTTTTGCAATAAACTCCTCGTACTGCAACCATAAATCAAATAATCATTAGCAGCTGTAACACCTTGTGCTGTGTTCCCAACAGACCTAGCATGGCAGAGCTTGGTCTGTATTTTGATGGGAAATTTCCAAAGAGAACCCATGGTATGCTTTAGGCACTTCAGTAGAGGTTACTCTTCCTTCTGGATTAATGCCTCAGCCTGGTGCTGGTGGCACTATGCTGTTGGAGGTGCCATTTTCAGGGAAGATACAATACTAAAGTCCTGTTTATAGTATGATGAGTAGAACGAAGAAAAAGGATTAAGTTGCAGGAAAGACCTAGATTGGTCAGGTACCTGAGGTTCAGGAATGCAAGCCTGGGGCTGCTGCTGACAGTAGCAGGTCATGCCGGCCACGCCACGTGTTTAATAAAGCTTTTTTTCTTACAACTCTGCCTTCATGCCACATCACCTATCGCTAATGAAACACTGTCCATTTGTAATAATTAAAAATCCCGTGGCACTTTTAGTATGAATGATAACCCCTGAAAATGATTTGAGGACTGGAAAAAAGTGGCTCACAGTGAGAGACTTAAGGAGCTCAATCAATTTATCTTGTCATAAACAAGCTCAAGAGGTGGCTTGATTACGGTGTATAAATACTTTCATGGGGAGAAAATACTAAAAGGCTCTTTAATCTAGCGGAGACCGACGTAACAAGAACCAATGGCTGGAAACTGAAGTCAGACCAATCAAACTGGAAATAAGGCACAGGGTGGGTGATTAACCCCTGGAACAAAGTACTAGGGGAAGTGGTGGATTCTCCATTTCCTGGTGTCTTCAGATCAAGACTGGATGCCTTTTGGAAGATAAGCTTTAGCAAAACACGAGTTATTGAGCTCAGCACAGGAGTAACTGAGTGACATTCTGTGGTATGTGTTTTGCAAGACATCAGAATAGATGATCTAATGGTTCCTTCTGACCTTACAATTTATGAATGAATCAATGTCTTGCCCCAATTCCCAACTTGGGTAGTTACATTCCACCTACTTAAATATCCCCTTCAGTTTCAACTGTATTGTACCCTTCTTCAACTGGATTGCAGCCTTCCCGACTCCGTCACACATTGTGAGTAGTATTGCTGTGTTCAGTCAAGCAGCGGTTGAGTTCCACCCCAGATGTGACATGGATGGGTGAAGTGATCCCTGTATATAGTTTGTCTTTTTCTTCAACTATGGGAATGGAGGGTGATACAGAAATACATTGTTATCAGTAGCTTTAAAAGTGAGAAGAAGGGGAAGAATATTAAGTGGGCCATTCAAAGAATTTATGCCAGATCAACTAAATTTATTGTGAGTCTAATTTCTTCATTCTTCTTATTATGTATAAAATGTTAATAACAGAATACCACTTTAAATGTCACGAATGGCAGGAAAGCCCATCAATCAGTATCACAGAAAGGAAAAAAGAATCACTTACGTTTCAAAGACACACAAATCCTAAAGTAATCAACTCAGACACTTCTTAGGGTATGTCTACACTACAAGAGTAGTTTGATTCAACTTAATTCGAATTTGTGGAATTGACCTTACAAAGTCGAATTTGTGTATCCACACTAAGGACACTAATTCGACTTTGTGATTCCACACTAACGGGGCCAGCGTCGACTTTGGAAGCGGTGCACTGTGGGAAGCTATCCCACAGTTCCCGCACTCCCCGCTGCCCATTGGAATTCTGGGATTTCCCCCCAATGCATGCTGGGGGGAAAACTGTGTCGAGGGTGGTCTTGGGTAACTGTCAGCATTCAACCGTCACTCCGGAAATCAGTTCGCGCACTTTTCCTGTTAGTGACAGCGCAGACGCCACAGCACTCCACTGCGATCATGGAGCCCGCTGCGATCATCGCTGCACTTATGGCCGTTGTCAACTCCTCGCACCTTATCGTCCACCTCTTCAACAGTCAGATGCTGAGAAATCGGGCAAGGAGGCTCCGGCAGCGTGGTGAGGACATGAAGTCTCAGAGTGGCACAGACCTCTCAGAAAGCACGGTACGCCGGTACGCTTCTGACTGTGCAGAAGCGAGTGGCCATAGCCCTCTGGAAACTTTCAACGCCAGACAGCTACCGGTCAGTAGCAAACCACTTTGGCGTGGGCAAATCTACCGTGGGGGTTGCTGTGATGCAAGTAGCCAACGCAATCCTTGAGCTACTGCTCTCAAAGGTAGTGACCCTGGGAAACGTCCAGGTCGTCATAGATGGCTTCGCCGCGATGGGATTCCCAAACTGCGGTGGGGCTATAGATGGGACTCACATCCCTATCCTGGGACTGGCCCACCAGGCCAGCCAGTATATTAACTGAAAGGGCTACTTTTCAATGGTGCTGCAAGCAGTGGTGGACCATAGGGGACGTTTTACTAACATCAACGTTGGGTGGCCGGGCAAGGTTCATGACGCGCGTGTTTTCAGGAACTCTGGTCTGTTTAGACGCCTGCAGGAAGGTAGTTTCTTCCTGGACCACAAAATAAGTGTTGGGGATGTGGAGATGCCTATAGTGATCCTCGGGGACCCAGCCTACCCGCTAATGCCCTGGCTCATGAAGCCCTATACAGGCGCCTTGGACAGTGACAAGGAGCTCTTCAACTACCGGCTGAGCAAGTGCAGAATGGTGGTGCAGTGTGCTTTCGGACGTCTCCAGGGGAGATGGCGAAGCTTACTGACTCGCTCGGATCTCAGCGAAAGCAATATCCCCATTGTTATTGCTGCTTGCTGTGTGCTCCACAATCTCTGTGAGAGCAAGGGGGAGACCTTTATGGCGGGATGGGAGGTTGAGGCAAATCGCCTGGCTGCTGATTACGCTCAGCCAGACACCCATGCAATTAGAAGAGCCCAGCGGGAAGCGCTGTGCATTCGGGAGGCTTTGAAAGCTAGTTCCTCAGCGAGCGGGGTAACCTGTGACTGTTAAGTTTCTTTACAGAGAAGCTGAACCTGCCCCTGCTTCAGTTACTGTTGACTTTCTTCTGCGGTGACATACCCCGTTCACCACGTTTCCCCCCTTCCAACACACGTTTAAAAATAAAGTTAATGGAATATTTTTAATTAGCAATGTTTTCTTTACTAATGAATTCGCGTTAAAGGGTTGAAACAGGGATGCAGACTGTGGTGGGTAGGGTGTGCAGTGATGTACAGACCGCTTCTACACTCTAGGAATGACAGGCTCCTGCCCCTAGAGCGGTCTGCACTGCCGGACTGGTTGTTTCAACAGAGACTGCCATCCCTCCTTTTCGGGACTCTGTGTGCGGGGGCTATGTGGCCTTGTGGCGGGGGAGGACTGTGGGCAGGATGTTTACAGGTGGGTGTGAAGGAAGGGGTGAGGGGTGCAGGCTCGGGGCTGGGGTGGGTGTAGGAAGGGGTGAGGGTGTGTGGGAAGGGGAGGAGGTGTAGGGGATGAGGGCTCTGGCTGGGGCTGAGGGTTTGGGGCATTGGAGAGGCTCAGGGCTATGGTGGAAGGGCAGGGTAAGGGCAGCCTGCCTTGCCATTTGTGTATGGCAGGTGCTAGGACCCTGGGGCACCAGACAGCATTTCTGCGGGGAGCCGCTCTACTGTCAGGCAGGTACGGAGCGCGGCGGGGCGGGGGGGAGACCCGTGGGGGCCAGGGCCCAATCCAGGCAGGAGCGGGGGAGAGACCCAGCTCCAAATATAGCTGGAGCAGGGCACCTTCCGCCTATGCACAGAACATGAAAAACACCTCCCAGACTGAGCAGGGTGCCTAGTGACTGCACTATGTGTGTGTGACCTGCTGTAGATCCTGCCCCCGTGTATGTATCCAGGTAATGGTGACCGGCCTATGCAATTACCAAACCCCTCCCCCCGCTTCACACAAAGTCTTCTGTAAAGAAACATGATGGAAACAGTAATGGACAGCAAACTATTTTTAATAATCAACTACACAGTGAGGGAACGAAACTGGGATTTGGGTTTGGGTGATCCAGGAAGGGAAGGACTTCTCAAAATTTAGCGAATGAGAGCTTTTTGGTACTTGAGCACTCTGCTGGGGTGGAGTGACAGTTTTCACGGCCCCGGGTGCACCTCCTTCTTGTTATTTTGGGTGAGGGGAGTATGGGACTTTGTGGCGGGGGAGGGCGGTTGCAGATACACTGCAGGGGGGCTCTCTCCTCCTGCCTGCGGTCCTGCAGAACATCCACAAGGCGCCTGAGTGTGTCTGTTTGCTCCCTCATTAGTCCAAGCAGCGTTTGAGTCGCCTGCTGGTCCTCCAGACGCCATCTGTCCTCCCGTTCGCTGTGTGAGCGCTGCTGCTGAGAGAGATTCTCCCTCCACTGGCTCTGCTGGGCCGCCTCGGCTCGGGAGCAGCCCATAAGTTCTGCAAACATCTCGTCCCGTGTCTTTTTCTTGCGCCGCCTAATCTGCGCCAGCCTCTCTGAGGGGCATGCTGGAGCAGGTTGGGATACAGGTGCAGCTGTGTGATGGGAAAAAGGGATTGACTTCCTTATAAAGATACATTTCCGCAAAGAGGAAACATAGTCTAGTCAGTCTCTGTGAACAAGACCATGCACAGCACTCACTTAGGGAAAGTTCAAATTTTCGGAATTCGCTTTCATTGCCTGGGGGATTGCACTGCAGACCAGACAAGCGGGGCGGGACAGCAGAATCCGTGGAGCAGCCAGGCATGGTAAGCCAAAAACTTTTGGCTGCTTAAAAGTCAATGTATACCACTGTCCTCTTGCTACAGGCAATCCTGAAACCATAAACTCTGCCCCTGTTGCACCCCCTCGCGTCTGTTCCCTGGGAAAGATCCCTGTATAATGCCACTCTGCAGCCTCCACCACGTGGCTGTAAAGTGACGCTCATTGTTATGCAAAGGAACAGTGAAGCACTCCCAATACTAATAGTACACAAATTACTGTAATTAAATGCAGGTGTCTCCGAGCGAGATCACCCTGAGGAGGGTCACTGAGGCAGATAGAGAGCACATGCTGCGTGAAAGCCAGCACAAACCAGGGGCCTATGCGGCCATGTTCGTGGAGGCAATGCTCCCGGAGTACCTGATGATAGCCTGGCATGGAAAAGTGTGCTACCACGGAGCACCCAATAAGGCAGCTCTCCCCAGGAACCTCATGCGGAGGCTTTTCGATTACCTGCAGGAGAGCTTCTCGGAAATCTCCCAAGAGGATTTCTGTTCCATCCCCATATATATTGACCTTCTTTTCACATAGTTAATATTCCTGTTCTGTTAGAAAAAATGTTTGCATGTTTAAAGCACTTACCGATTGATCCTTCCCCTGATTCAGGGTCCGGCTGGGAGGGTTGGTAGGGGATCTCAGTGAGGGTGATGAAGAGATCCTGGCTGTCGGGGAAATCAGCGTTGTAAGCGCTGTCGACTGCCTTGTCCTTCTCATCTTCCCCATCCGCGAACATCTCCGAGGAACAGTCCGTCAACAGTATCCCATCCTCAGAGTCCACACACACTGGTGGGGCAGTGGTGGCAGACCCACTGAGAATGGCATGCAGTGCCTCGTAGACCCGGCATGTCTGGGGCTGGGCTCTGGAGCGTCCGTTTGCCGCTCTGATTTTTTGGTAGCCTTGTCTCAGCTCCTTGACTTTCACGCGGCACTGCGGTATATCCCGGCTGTATCCTCTGAGTGCCATGGCTTTGGAGACCTTCTCGTAGGTCTTTGCATTCCGTTTGTTGGAGCGCAGCTCCGAAAGCACAGACTCCTCGCCCCACACAGCGATCAGATCCAAGACTTCCTGGTCAGTCCATGCTGGGGCCCTCTTTCTAGTCTGAGATTGCATGGACACCTCTGCTGGAGAGCTCTGCATCGCTGCCAGTGCTGCTGAGCTCGCCACGACGTCCACACAGGAAATGAGATTCAAACTGGCCAGACAGGAAAAGGAATTCAAATTTCCACGGGGCTTTTCCTGTGTGGCTGGTCAGAGCATCCAAGCTCGGACTGCTGTCTAGAGCGTCAACAGAGTGGTGCACTGTGGGATAGCTCCCGGAGCTACTAAGGTCGATTTGCATCCACACCTAGCCTAATTCGACATGGCCATGTCGAATTTAGCGCTACTCCCCTCGTCGGGGAGGAGTACAGAATTCGAACTAAAGAGCCCTCTATGTCGAATTAAATGGCTTCCTGGTGTGGACGGGTGCACGGTTTTAATTCGAATTAACGCTGCTAAATTCGAATTAAAGTCTTAGTGTGGACCAAGCCTTAGGTGAATGTTTCCTTATACTTCTGGGGAGGGGTCCCACAAGGAGCTGTATTTGGCTTTCTCTCCCTCTCTATGCCTTTGCTAGGAGATCTTATCCACTTGCATGATTCAGCTACCATCTACACCTCAGTGACTTGCAGATCTACCTGTCCAACAATTGGTCTCCCTGGGTCCAATTCCACTCCTCATGCTGTCTCTCTGATATCTCCTCACCATCATCTTAATATGGCCCTCATTAAACTACTTGTCTTCCCTCACAAACTCCGCATGCTCTTCATCCTTCTATGTTGCTGTAGACAAAACCATCGCCTCCTCTGCTAGGTCCCTTACCCCCTTTTCTAGATCGGTAATGTCCAAAACTTACCACTTCTTTCTCCATAATCCTACAAAGATCTAGCCTTTTTTCTCCAGTCACTCAGGCCACCATCTCCTTATCTCCTGCCTTGACTACGACTACTTCAATGCAGTGGTTTCCCCAGGAATTGAAATTAAGGGGGGGGGTGTTCGAATTTACAGGGGGGGTGTCAGGGCCGATGAGGGGTGAGACTGTGAGGATGAAGGTGGGCTGTATGGCACCATAGTAAAAACTGAAAAATGTTTCATGACCATTTTATTAGATTTAGCTCATGTTTTAAAATCATCACACAAATTAAAGTTGGCTACTCAAGCCTTCTATGAAGCACTATGTCTACAATCTTCTTGGTTTCTTGTTATAATTTTGCACAACTCTGTTAATGAACTTCTTGAATCTTTGGGGGCTTCTCGTGTGTCCGGTACTTCCATTCCTTCAATTGGTATACTCATTAGTTCATTCACATGGTCAGGCAGAAGGCGACTTCTTTCAGAACACAAAATTCTATTCAACAATGAAAAAGAACACTCAACTGTAGCTGTTGTGACTGGGAGTAGCAAGAGATGAATTCCTACTTCTTTCATCCCAGGAAACAGAACACAAAGATCGGGTCAAGCCACTAGTGATGATAAAAAAGAAGTTGAAGTCAAATCTTCATTAATTCATTGTATGATATTCCACTCTGTGTTCAAATTCCCTATTTTGTCCTGATCATATGGCAGCCCCATTGCTGGTAGTGCCTCACTCCACTCAACTGTTGGTGTTTTATAGGACAGGCATCTGTAAAAGCTATGTAGAGGTTGAGTAGAATCTAGACGTCGCTGTTGTAGATTTTTAAGAATCAAGTCTGTGTACCTTTTCAGTTGTCTTAACAAACACGTCTTGTCTTCTTCACTTAAGGATTCAATATAAATGCTTTCATTAGTCAACTTCTGGACTGAAGTCTTTGCTTCTTCCAGTACTTTTTCAATGGCTAGCTCTCTGATTGATCCAAATGTAGCTTCTATTCCTGGACAAAGATCTACTACTGTTGTAACAGATGCCTGGATGGCATTGTTTAATGACCCAAGTGGTTTCAACAGTAGATTTACCAGAGAGAGAATGGCAATAGTCTTCTCTGAACGAAGTAGCAAAAGTAATCCACCAGCCTCACTACTTAGATCCATCCCATCTCGGTAGATACTTTCCAAAGCCAGTAATAATGGCTGGAGTAATTTTAAGACAACAGCCAAGGATTGCTCATGGGAAAGCCAGCAGGTTTTCCCAGATTGGACTAATTTGAACTTCAGTCCCAGTGTATCTTCTATATTTTCCAAGATATTCAGTCTTTTTGGACTCTTGCTGAAAAAAGAATATAATGAAGACATTAAATTTATAGCTTTCAAAATGCCTTTTGAAGATTCTGCAGCTTGTACTAGCGCTAGTTGAAGTAGATGGCCTCTGCAGTGTGTATAGGAGAGATTAGGGTTACACTTTTCTCTGAGCAAAGCTTGTCTTGTCTCCACCATGTCTTCCAGAGAAGTTTGCATCTCCATCAAATGCACAGGCAGCCATCTGTTTGAAGTCCAATTGACAAGCATATAACTCTAAGATGTGGGTTTTCACAGATGCAGCCAATGTGTCTTCTATAACTTGAACATCTAGAAATGAATCTACTGGCTTACCCCTGACATCAAGATAATGTACACAATGACTTAATACTTGATGTCCATTTGCATCGGTGCATTCATCAGCCATGTATGCAAATTTTTTGAATGTGGTGAGAGAGTTCTTCACTTTTTCAACTGTTGAGTCTTTCACTGTTGCACTGCATGCTTCTAGTCAGTCAGTTGAGTTTCTTGCAGAAAGATAGTGAGCATTTGCTGGTCTTGTTCTGAACCAGTGTTCAACTTCAGGATGAACAAGTGACAATGCACTTAACATTGGCCTCTAGTTTGTAGTGTGTGGTATCTCTTGCTTAAATAGAAAGTAGGATGCCACAGCCACGTTTGTTCGCATGAACTGTGTTGTGTCTGCAGCATTCTTAACAGCCTCATTAAGTACTTCTAAAATTGGCTTTGAAAGTGGGCTTATAAGGCTTTCTGCATGTTGATGCACTCCAGAGGCCTGGTGTTTTGCAGGCTTTTCACGTAGTTTGTCAGCATTGGCTTTGCCAAGCTCCTCCACTTTTACCAATTATAGCATTGAGAAGCTTTCCTTCTTCGTAAGCTTTTTTGCAAGAGGTGCACCAGTAGCCATCTTTTGTAACTTCAATAAATGGGAACACTTTGACCGACAAACATCAGGAACTGCCTTTAGGTTTTGGAGACACTGTTTCTTCAGTAGGTAGCTGTATTTGTGCTTCGGGCTGGTCGGATGTAGATATACCACTTGAACCTTCAGATGACATGTTGATATATTCTTGGTTCTTAATGTGTTCTTCACCTTGGTTAGTTTTTGAGGCCATTGAGTGGAAAAATTGTTGTATTGTTTTTTTCTTTTCATTTTCACTTTGACCTGCAACATATAAAAGAGAGATGAATAAAATAAATGTTTTGTTAGGATAATGCAAATTTAACATAAGGATAATGCAAGTTAAACCAAAACACATAACAGTTCTAGATTTCTAAAAAAATATATTTTTTTCTAAAAAATGTATTTAATTTAAATTGACTTTTGAAAAGTATGCCATCATGGGATAAGAGGGCAGTCCTCTCATGGATCAATAACTGGTTAAAAGATGGGAAACAAAGTGTAGGAATAAATTATCAATTTTCAGAATGGAGAGAGATAAATAGTGCTATCCCTGAGGGTTCGGTACTGGGACCATTAGTGTTCAACATACTCATAAATGATCTGGAAAAATGGGTAAACAGTGAGGTGGCAAAATTTGCAGATGATACAAAACTATTCAAGATAGTTAAGTTCCAGGCAGACTGCGAAGAGTTACAAAGGGATCTCACAAAACTGGGTGACTGGACAACAAAATGGCAGATGAAATTCAGTGCTGATAAATGCAAAGTAATGCACATTGGAAAACAATCTCAACTATACATACAAAATGATGGCGTCTGAATTAGCTGTTAACACTCAAGAAAGAGATCTTGGTGTCATTGTGGATAGTTCTCTGAAAACATCCACTCAATGTGCAGTGGCAGTCAAAAAAGCAAACAGGATGTTGGGAATCATTAAGAAAGGGATCGATAATAAGACAGAAAATATCATATTGCCTCTGTATAAAATCCATGGTGCGTGCACACCTTGAATACTGTGTGCAGATCTGGTCACCCCATCCCAAAAAAAGATATATTGGAATTGGAAAGGTACAGAGATGGGCAACTAAAATGATTAGGGCTGTGACACAGGAGGAGAGATTAAAATGGCTGGGAATTTTCAGTTTAGAAAAGAGACTAAGGGGGGATATGATAGAGGTCTATAAAATCTTGCCTGGTGTGAAGAAAGTGAATAAGGAAATGTTATTTAATCCTTCACATAACACAAGAACTAGCAGTCACCCAATGAAATTAATAGGCAGCAGGTTTCAAAAAAACAAAAGGAAGTACTTCTTCACACAACATAAAGACAACCCATGGAACTCTTTGCCAGGGGAAGCTGTGAAGACCAAAACTATAACAGGATTAAAAAAAGAACTAGATGAATTCCTGGAGCATAGGTCCATCAGTGGCTATTAGTCAGGATGGGGAGGGATGCAACACCATACTCTGAGTGTCCCTAGCCTGTTTGCCAGAAGCTGGGAATGGGCAGGAGGGGATGGATCACTTGATGATTCCCTGTTCTGTTCATTCCCTCTGAAGCAGCTGGACTTGACCACTGTCGGAAGACAGGACACTGGGCTATATGCACCATTGGTCTGACCCAGTATGACCATTCTTATGTAAAAATTAATTATAATAATAAAAATGTTTAGTACAGAAACTCCCCAACATAATGACCTCTCAAGATAGCAATGATGTGAGATAACAAGCTTGGCAAATAATGCATTTTAAAAACTTGGCCTACTAGGAAACATATTTATATAAGTTTCCATTCCCAGTCACAAATCTAGAATTCTGGAGCAAAGTCACTAAAATATAGCCCAACAAACAAATGTTTATTTAACGTGTTCTCCTTGGTCAGTGGCGACTCAGAGTTCAGAGGTGCTTTCACGTGAGTTCACCTCCCAGGTGTGGGGCAAGAAGGCACTTTTCTCATTCCTCCAGCTGCCCACTGTTCGTTCTGGCCACTGCTGTTTGTTGTGCCACCGTTGTGCCACCATTCATCCACCACGCTGTTGCCAATGGCCCTGAGCTGTCACCTTCTGCTGCCACTTGCCACTGTGACCTCTGTGAGTTGGTCTCTTGAGGTTCCACCCAGCTCTCAGTGATTTCAGCTGAGCGCTCAATGGGGGAACCTTGCAGCTAGTGCAGGCTGGGCCATCTCTTCCAAAGAAACACTGTCCCCACAGCAGGACTAAGCACTTAGACCTGATTATCAGTGATTTCAGCTGCAGTGGTCACTTAACAGAACAAAAGACTATCTATGGAGCCTAATCAGCTCTGTCTTTAAACGGTGGAGAGGGACAGGTCCCCACCCTCTCTCTTGATGCTCTCAATCAGCACAAGCTAAGTACAGTTCTACTGCCCTTTACTCATAGAATAAGAACAACAACATTTCGTTCCCCCCTGCCCCCGCATTCAAGTGATTTGTAACCCAGCCCCAGCCAAAATCTATCACTTGGGCAACACAGCTCTGTTTGCTGGATACCTAGGTAGATTAGGTGTGAATGTAAATACAATCTGGTCCTGAAGCCTTTCCCCCCAGCCCCAGCTCCAGCTTATCACTAGCTGTCAGGGAGAGCTCATTTAGACTTCAATGTGTGTGTTATTGGGTGAATTTTTGTACCTAATGCTCTTGTTTTAAATTTTGTTAGGAGCCACGAGTGCGAGACTCTGGCTATCAAACCAAAATCAGTCAATACAATACCATCCATTGAACAGAGAGGGACGAATCCCCTCACTGGCTATACTTGTGGCACAGAGATTGCTGAACCCGACATCGGATGTTTCCACAGTCCGTATGGAAGGCAAAAGGTAGCAAATTATTTCCCACAGAGCCAAGACCATTAATCAGATATTCCTAAGTGTAGTTGGTCAATTTATCCCATTGGGTTAGGAAAGACACCGGACTCTCAAGTTACACTTGGCAACTTTCTCAAGATTCACTCCTTTGTTCCCTGAAAGCGAGACACTAGCCTTGGCTCTCAGGAAATGCAGCTCAGGCCAGTGAGCAAGCACTGCCAGCTCTCAATGCATCTTAGATCAGCCCCAGGCACTACTATCAATTAGGGTGACTTTTCACAGCTCTCTCCACCACGCTAGACTAGCCAGAGCAGAATGCACTTCCACCACATCTGTTCCTGCCCATTGGCCAACCCCCTGTGCTGGGTGCTGTCTGAGGCCCTATAAAACTGGGGAATCCCCTTTATACAGTTGATAACACTCAGGGCACCCTTCCATTCCCTTTACACCACTAGTGACATTACATACAATTAATTTATTTTTATATTTTTTCAGTTAACGAGCCTGCTTCCCAATAACCTTTTTCTCAGTTTATTAGTCAAAATCAGATGTTTCTACTATAGCGGCCAGGTCTTTAAACTCTGCCAGGTATATGAAAATCAAGTTATGTTCCTCCTGCTTTATACACCATCCTCTGCAGTAAAGATTCAGGAATCAGAGCAAACAGCTTGTTGAGCTCCAGCTGCATTGGCTCTGCAGTGCCAGCAGTTGTAAAATCATGGTTTTGGTTAGTGAACGGAGGAGATCCGTTCTAAAGAAACCTAACGGAGCAAATACTTGCCGTAACAGGATGGCATTTTATAGAAGCACCTTCCTAACAAAAAACGCACTTTCAAGGGCGTCTTTTCTTTTTATCAGATCACAAGGTGTCAAGGGAGATTGCTTCTTCTGAGCCACAAAGCCATCCTTGTTCTCATCATAATAAACAGCAATGTATGTGTACAGTGCAGAGGCTTTTCAATGGTTGGAGATCAGGATCCTAAACAAGGACTAGAAGATATGGGTTCAATTCCTGGCTCTTCCATAGATTTCTTGTGCTACACTGGGTAAGTCTCTAAATCTCCGTGGCCCTGGGATAATACTGCTTCCTTTCTATCTGTTTGTCAGCACCTCACACGGGGGGCCTGATTTTGATTGGGGCCATTAGGCACTAATGTAGTGCAAATGGTTATAATGGTTTCCCCTCAGTCAGAGAAACAGCTTCCTGACATGGGTGTAACCAGTTTTAGAGTCTATGGATTCTCTAGCTTCATTCTGAAGAGATTTCCAAAGTCTTCTGGTGATTTGCAAATCCTGAGAGGAAAGATGTCATAAGAACAGCCACAGTGGATCAGAGCAATGGTCCATCTAGCCCAATCTCCTGTCTTCCCACAGTGGCCAGTGCCAGGTGCTTCAGAGGGAATCAACAGAACAGGGCAATTGTTGAGTGATTCATCCCTTGTTGGCCAGTCTCTGCTTGTGGCAGTCAGAGGTTTAGGGATACCCAGAGCAGAAGGTTGCATCTCTGTCCATCTTGCCTAATAGGGAAGTGGTCCAGTGGTTAAGGTGTTAACGTAGCACTCATGAGATGTGGGTTCAAGTCCCTGCAATTTTTACTGACTGTGTGTGTGACCTTGGGCAAGTCACTTAGCCTCCCCATGTCTCAGTTCCCCATCTGTAAAATGGGAATAATAGCATTTCTCTATCTCCTAGGAGTGTTGTGAGGCTGAATACATTTGTGGGATGCTCGGATACTGTGGTGATGGGGGCCTGTAAGTGCCCAAGATAGGTGCATTGCTACTGATAGCTGCACACCCATCTGTGCTGTTATACTCCACATCAGAACATTGCTGTGCTATGCTTTATAGGGGTGGTTGAATAGCAGAAAAAGGTGTTCTGCCAGTTTCCTGGTAAGAACCAAATAAGTGTTCTACAAGTACCACAAATTATTCAGTAAATGACTTTCTCAGCAAAAAAATGGTGATGTTGAGTCGACTAACTGGCATCAGCAACGGGTACTGCGGAAGAACATGGCTTAACCACAAACGTAGCCGAGGACAAAGTGAATTCAACACCATGGCTTAACACTGGCATATGTAGCAATGCTGAACACACTCTAGTTTTGTTTACTCTTGTAGTTTAACTATGTTCTACATTGGTTCTGCAGCAGTGGGTGCAACAAAGAGGTGTCAGTCCTGGGTGGTTTTCTTAGCAGAGACAAGACCTAACTTCATTTTTGTCCTTCCTGTTTTTTTAATGAATGAAGTAGCTTGCAGGCTATTTTTAAACTACTCATACCTATTTTTTCTCCAACAATCTGTATGTGTAAAGCAGACTTGGGGGGAAAAGTGCCTGCAAACTCCTAGCTAACTCTGGTTTGTCCAATAGAGATTCAAAGATAATTTTTATACTTCCAGAGCTAGCGATGTATCCAACTCCAAAACCAGGATCTAAACTTTGGAAGTGTCTGGTTTACATTGCTGACCCATCTCTCTATAGTGAGCCTAATCAAAGCCCCCAGATCTGACCAGCCCTGAGCTATGAGCAAGTTTGGATCTGGAGCTGAGCTTCTGTGCTATGGAGCTCGGGGCTGTTCAGCAGAACAATGGAAAGCTCCGTGGTTTCAGTTGCAAACCTGCACTCAGTTCATGTACATTTGAACTGTGTCAGTTTCACTTTGAAATTCTGGTGCAATCAAAGGAAAAAATTAGTGAGACTCAGGCAAGGCTGCCTAGTTTCAAGATGAAGCTATGAATTTTGCCTGGTCTAGGGTGATTACCCTGCTCCTGCCCTGAAGGGCTTAACACAGCCCTGGGGGAAGGTTGTGGCTGGGAGCGGCTAAACTGGGCTGATTGGGAAGTGGCTGCAGTTGGGCCATGCCCCAATCAGGCCACAGCTGGCCTGTATAAAGAGGCTTTGAGCCAGGGGCTCAGTAGTCTCTCTCTGCCTGCAGAGGGAGAAGGGCCTGGCTGCAGGGGGCTAGACACAGGGTATCTGAGTGGAGCAGGGCTGGGGAAAGGCAGAGGAGCTGCAGAGCCCCAGCCTGGGAAGCCCCAGGCTGTGACCTAGCAGAAGGCAACAGGTACTGGGGGTTGCAGAGGGTAGCCCAGGGGTAGGCCAAGGCAGCAGGTCCAAACCCAACCTTGCCAGTGATGAGTAGGCTGATACTGCAGCCTGCCCCAGGGTGTGGCGGCTAGACAATGACTGGCAGCACCTGTATAGTGAGGTGAGGTGGGGCTAGTGGGTGGGGGTTCCCTGGGGAGGGAAGATCGTAAGACTGAGGGGTTTCTGCCAGGGGGCAGTGCCCTGGATAACAAGGCACTGGGTCTGGGAGGGACACAGGGGGCAGAGGACAGGTAGATCACTGGCCTGCAGAGGGTGCTCTGGAGCTAGAACAAGCTAATTCCTGGAAGTCACCAGCAGGAGGCACCGCAGGGGTGAGTCTGCACCTCTACAGGTGGGAGCCTCTTGAAACCAATAGAAAATAATAAAAAAAAAAAAGTTCAGGCAGGCTCACTTGAGACTAAAGATGGATCTGAACCAAAACCCTGGCTATGAAGAGTGGAATGTTGGCAATTTGGACCTGAATTTTGCAACTTGCGCCCATCTGAAATCAAGTCTCAGACCAGACTTGTTTGAAATTTAGCCACAGGCCAGTGAATTTAACAAAACTGGCTTGAGTTTTGGCTTTGCAGTAATTCTCAAAACTTGGGAAATTTTGCCAGGAGTGGGATTTTGTCATGAATGTTTCCCCGTGCTGTGTAGTTTGTTCAGCCAGTGGACCAAGTGACTTTGCACACGGCATGCCTTGTACAGTAAATGGAGATGGATCAAGGCCACTACATTTGAATCCACACCTAAAGTCAAATCACAATTTCAGGGGTGGTTAGATCTGCAATTTTGACTTGGCATGTTATGATGTGTACCAGGGGCAGTCATGTATTTTCAAGATGAATGACTTTTAATCTTAGCTGCAGGAACCCAACGAGAAAGAATAAAAGTAAAGTCTCCAAGAGTGAGCATAGTGTCCAGCTCTCCTTTGTAACAGACTGTATCAATTCTGGGGGAAAAACTGGCTGCTGTCTGTGTACACAAGCAGGATATTTAGAAAGTTAAAGGTCCTGCACCAAGGAAATACACATTTCATACTATAGACTTTTTTTATAAAAGTAAAAGCTGTTTGCAAACTCTAGATCCAAATCTGTGCTTAGATGTCAAGACCACCCCAAAAGCAGTGTGTGTACAGATCCCAGGCCCATCACTATCAATAATTGGCATTAGATTTACATGATGATCACACAGCCCAAAAGAAGAGGAAATAATGAAGTATATGTACAAGATACACAATCTGACTAAAACAACAATAACTCCATGTTGTTTTTGTGGATACAGACTAACACGGCTAACCCCTGATCTGACTAAGATTCTAGCTAAGAAGTGTGACGGTATCTCATTTTCTTCAGCTTTCTTCATGCAGTACCAGCCTCACAGGTCCTTGTTCTACGTGGTACCTCTTAGTAGAAGCCACAGTCTCTCTTGTCCTCATACAAGACCAGTAACTCACTAGTCATTTGCTTTCCTTTGTTTCTGACACCCTTAAGAGGATAATCATATTGGGATTGATGCAGGAATTACTGGGTGAAATTCTATGGCCTGTATTATGCAGGAGGTCAGACAAGATGGTCACATTCTGGCCTTAAAAACTATGACTCTATGGATAATGTTTCCTGCGAGAGTGCCAGTCAGGGTATAACAGGAAGACCCACTATTACAACCAGTTTATATAATCAGACCCAGTGCAGATTAACTTAGAACAAATATGCACTGGGAAGAAAGGTTGCATGAAGCTATCTGGCCATCTACACACCTATTCCGAGAGGTACTGTGCAGAGGGGCTGCAGTGGTCGAGACACTGTGAAAGGGGACGTCTCCTGGTGCTTCTGCTCTTGCTCGCTGATTTACTATTCAGAATTTAGAATTTATTGAGGATTCTTCCTTTGTCACATCATCTATCAGAGACAGACACCAGAGAGATGGAAGTTAAAAAAAATTAAAAACCTGTTTATTGCTCAACTTGCTCTAGGCATGTTTTAGTTTATTGTTCAGCTCGGTTCATTTCAGTGTTTCAATTTGAACGGTTCGCTTAGTTGCTGTGGCTAAAAAAAAATAAATTAAAAATCCATAAGAAAACCTATTTAAAAGAAGAAAAAGTTGAGATTTGTGGGGGCCCACAGCACCTCAGAACAGCAGAGGTGTCAGTGGATAATTTAAGGGCTCAATCCGGCACAGCGGAGCTTGCTTCTGAAATGAGGAGTCTCAATTGCCTATTCCTCAGGCGTTCCACCCGCAGAGCTGCCATTGACATCCATAGGAGGAGCTCCCTGAGTCAAATGAGTGCAGAACAGGCACTAGAGACCCGCATTGCAGATAAGAGATCCACTTTTGCTTTATTTTGTTATTGCTTGGCACGCACAAACCAACGACAGGGGAGGTATGCGTTTAGAGTTTGGGTAAAGTATTTACTTGAGATCAAGAGGCCAGATCTGGCTCTTGCTGGTTTTATTCCAGTGGAGATCCATGGGAATTGATGGAATCACTCTGGATTTGCAGGGTAACTGAGAGCAGGATTTGGGTCTGATTCTCCACCGCCTTTACATCTCTTCAAAGGGAGTGTAAATGCTTACTGTTCTAACCTGGTTCCATCCAATTTATTCATAAAAATGTGGACCGTGCCAAACTGATTCTCATTCAGCCGAAATCCAAATTGGACCCATAAACTCATTCTGTGGGGTCCTTACAAACCCCAGAACTCTATTTGACCTGCCCCAGTTAAACCACTCAGACCACGCCTTGCCATAGACATCCTCTGCCTGGGGCCTTGCAAGGTCCTTCCAGAAAAAATGAAATCCTAATTCTTCATGCATCTGCTTGTAACATTTGAAGAAACCTTCTTTTGCAGCAGCAAATGCATTAATCTCTATGGGAGATCAGTCAATTACAGCAAATTGAGCTATTTCATTTCTGCCTGCAAATGGCTTTCAGTTACCCAAGTAGACACATTAATCTAATAACTAATGATCATATAGTTTACTAATCATACAGTGCCACATGTGGTATTAGATCTAATTATATTTAAGATTAAGACATCTTTCCATGTGTATTTTTCCCAGTTACCAGCCTGGTATGGCTGAGTGAAAACAGAGCAAAATAAAGATAGAAGAAGAGGAAGGGTCTTTTTTCAGATGCTTTCTAATACTGTTGGTCCTGGTTGTCCTTAGAATAGGCTAAAACTCTCAGAAAGTTTATTGAGAGACAGATCTCAAAGTAAATCCTCAGTCAGAGACTTGAGAAAGAGCCCAGCAAACCCAAAGGAACTCAGTCTAAACCTGGCACAGGGGCTCCCTGAATAGAAAAGAACATGGTCTGTTGTTAGAAAGTTGAGGGCACAATCTGGCAAACACTTACACACGTGCTTAACTTTACTATCGTGAGTAGTCCCATTGAAATGAATGGGGCTGCTCTTGGTAGTAAAGTTAAGCACGTGCTTAAGTGTTCACAGAATCAGGGCCTTTGAGAAGTGGACAAAAACAGGTTTATCCTTTGTTTTTTTAATCTTTGGAATTACATTATTGCCACCTTGCCGGACCATGGAGGATGCAAGACCTTATTTACTTGCTCAGTAGTGACGATGGAAGAGGCTACGTGAGATCTGGCAAAGGGCTATATGCTTAATGCAAAATACAAAATTAATTCTTTAGTGTTAATGCAACGTCAAGTACACAAAAACGGGGAGAATCAGAATTAAGGTGAAAGCCCTATGCCTTTAAATATGATCTCTCTTTTGATCATTTTAAATTATTTGTCAAATACTACAATGCACAGTATTAAACAAACTAACTTGCAGTATAGTACATGCAGCATTCAGATTTGGCTTGATTTTTAAGTCTTGTTGAAATCTACAAAACAAGCCAAGTTTGAAGAAAATCAGAACAATGGTTTTAAATTTATAAACATTATTCTTATGCTTTTAGAGAGTTCTATTTTTGAATTATATTCGCTTCTATTCCAGGTAGGTTCTCATACTACCCTCATCACCATAGTATCTCAGTGCCTTCCAGTAGTCCAATACGTGCTGTGATTGTCACATATGGTTTCTTCTTTCTCTCATTCTCTCCCTGGGAGGAGAATTGTGTGTGCAGTGAGTGTTTTGTTTTGGTCCCTTTTTTTAAAGGTACCTGCTGTTCTGTGTTTCTGTTAGAGAAGGCACGTTGAAGAAGTTTGCCTTGCACTTGGAGCAGCAAGTGATAAAGTTTGGAATGGTCCTTAGTTCCTGTGCGAGTTCATTCTGCAGGCTTAGAGCACTCTCAGGGGCTGCTCTATTTCCTGCCCAGACAAACTTTACCCTTATGGTGGCCAGGGCCGCTTTAGGGAAAATGGCATCCTGGGCAAACGGGGGTGGGGGGCATCTCCCCATACAGAAACCGTCCACTCAGCGGGTAGGGAGCGATGGGAGTGGGAGCTTCCTGCAGCCAGGGGAGGTTCTCAGAGGTGGGTCTGAACAGACCCTGGGAGTGGCCTGTGCCCGGGAAGAGTAAGTCCTGTCCCTCCCCAGCAAGGCCAGACCAGCAGCTGCAGCCCGGCACACAATAGGAGCCCCCTGCCAGGGCTTGAGCTGCTCCAGGCCCAGTGCTGGGGGGTTAAAGGGGCCTTGAGCTGGCTGTGTGCATGGGGGTTGACCATGGCGCCCTGGGCGGTTGTCCACATCGCCTGCCTGTAAGGCCGGCCCTGATGGAGGCATAGGAACACTGGCCAGAAATAAACTGGAAAAGGGGCATTGTGTGCAGCCATTTGCTCAGGCCCCAGAAGATCTCCAAGAAAGTGCTGCTAGCATAGTTCACCGATGCTGCCTGAGCCACTGGCCAGTATTATAATGGGTCGCAATGGGAGCGACGCAGTCAGTGATTATTCCTGTTTGGTAAATCATTTTATTCGTGCGGGTATTTTTTGTATCACCTTAACAATGACCCGTCACATGTGAGGATCTTATGACAGCTACTGTCTAGACATGTTTTGTAAAGACCTGGTCAGTATGTGTTAAAATTCCAGAGAACTGTGCTCATCCCTCTCATCTTTGGCATAGGAAGTAAGAATCATAATAAAAGATGATATTGAGGCAGGATAAAAATCAGGGACACTCTGAAAAAAAAATAAGCTGTAAAATAGCCTAAAAGGACCCTCCTTTTTCCCTGGAGGAAAGGTGAAGTTAATTGCTAGGGACCCATATGTAGGAATTACAAATTTGCAATTACTGTGCTTCATCCTTCACCTCTGCCCTACTATATTTACAGATGCTATTTATAGCCGATATACAGTACTCCACCCTACTTACTCTATAGTAACTACATTGGCAAGTACAGGGCTGGAGCCTTCAGAGACCTATGCTTGTGAAGAACTTTACACAAGTGAGTAGCCAATAGACCCCATACACTTGTCAGAGTTTGCAGGATTGGGTCCTTAGAGTGTAGTCAGCTATGATGCATTTTGTGATATCTTTGTATGAAAAACCCTATACAGAAATAATTTCCCTTCCATTTTTCAACTCTCTCTATATATACTCTGTGTGTGTGTGTGTGTGTGTGTGTGTGTGTGTGTGTGTGTGTGTGTGTGTGTGTGTGGTTAGCTAGCTAGCTAGGGTGTAGTATATACATATGTGGACTTTAGAGCATTTAGCATCAATGTAATATAAACAGGCAATAATAAACAGTAAGCGACTCTCAACTTTATATGTAGCAGAGCTGCTGCTCCACTATAAATATCAGATGACCTTAACTTTAGGTGGTGCAACCAGGTCGATAAGATAAGATAAAATAAGATATTAAAATACTTAAATCAAAGGAACTTAAACAGAGAGTTGAGGATTCTTCCTCGAATCTGCATACCAGCACAGAGATTTGCAGCGCTTAGCCAGAGCTACAGTCTTGTTTCTGAGTGGTTGTGAACACTCTTGTCATACTGTGATTTTTTTATTGTATAGCAAAGCTGCTGTGAATATTTGGTAGAAACCCCATCATAGACGGTGGATGGCATGATTCTAAGACATGCAGAGACTGATCTTTACCTCTCGCATGCCTTAGGCAGCAGCTCTTTTTGTCTGTGTGTTACTGTTCCACTAATCACACTGCAGCTGACATGCCTCCCAATATTTAACTTTCTTGGGACCTCTGGTAGTTTATTAGAATTTTCAAGCTACAGGTACTAGTATTTCTGTGTTCAATTACTCGACCACTTTTGCTGTGTGAGAATTCCCTGCCTCGGGCGAAGTGGTAACTGGAGTGATAGGAATAATCATTTGGAGGTGATATTTCAGGAACATGTACAGGAAAGTAGAAGACGGGCTATGACAAACAAAATTGAGAGTATCAAAAATCAATTCCACTCGTACAACAGGAATGAGCAAAAGAAAGAAAAACCCAAATCAACAGCCTTTTAGGGGAGTGGTTTTAGAAAAGGATGGTGGCCCTTTTAAAAAATGTTAAGTGTAGAAATACACTTAAACATCAAATATGGATCTGCACACCAGTTTGTGTTTTGAGTATTCCCAAGGTCTGTGGGTGTTCAGTTGCAGAGCTTTGATGTGGATAAATCCATATAGTACTAAACCTTAGAGCCCGAACCAACTTCCATTATAGGCAATGGGAGGTCTTCCATTGACTTCAGTGGGAACTGGAGTTTCAAACAAAACCCATAGGTTGTACTGTGCGCGTGTGGCTTTCTGTTTTGATGCCATGATGAATGACGTTACATCACTGGAGCATCAATGGGGTCTGCTTAATTTTTTTCAGGTTTGCATATGAAACGATAGGAAGAGTTGATCTAGTGTCGTGGTCAAAGGATACTAGAAATGCTGCAGGGTCTGATGGAGTGTACACGCTGCACTAAGCCTGAGGGGGTTAATGAGGGCCTGAGAAGCTCATTAGGGTGCCTGGTGTCACCTGCGAGAGGGAGGGCCATGGTTAATTAAGAATGAAGCCCAGCTAGGACAGCACTGTAAAGCCAGGAGGCTGAAAGCAGAAGGGGGCTGCAGGGGAAGGAGTCTGCAGTCACTCCCTGAGAAGAGGGAGCTTGTTGGGGACAAGGAAGACATCCGGGGAGGAGTAAGCCCAGAAAGCCTGGAGGAAGGAGTCCAGCCAGAGGCTAGGAGGGAGTGAAGTAGCCCTGGTGAATAAAATGGATTCACCACCAGAACCTCAGAAAGAGGCAAGAGAAGATAGAGAGGCGGGGTAGGAAAGAGCACAGGGAAACAGTAACAGGGATGGGGACTAAGCACACCGGGATAGGGTCCCTGGGCTGGAACCCAGTGCAGTGGTTGTGCCTAGGCTCCCTGGCCATTCACTGGTATAGTGGCACAAAGCCAGATCTGGGGCTGACCACTGTCTGGAGAAGGCATTTGGACAATAGTCCTGTTGGACTTCATAACCCTGGAAGGCATAGGTGCCGACTCTGTGGGTGGTCCAGGGCTGGAACACCCATATAAAAAAAATGGTGGGTGCTGAGCACCCACTGGCAGTCAGCGTCCTCCTGGCAGCCCCACTGATCAGCGCCGCCCCTTCCCTCCCAGTGCCCCCTGCCTGTTGCGATCAGCTGTTCCTTGACATGCAGGAGGTGCTGTGGGGAGGAACGAGGGCTGGGTGCACTCTGGGGAGAGGGTGGAACGAGGCAGTGGGAATGGGAAGAGGTAGGGGGAGGTAGAGCCTAGGGGGAAGGGGTGGAGTAGGGGAGAGCACCCCCCAGTTCATTAGAAAGTCGGTGCCTATGCTGGAAAGGATGGTCCAAATGGGGACATGGCCAGAGGGCCAAGTTACCAGAAGAGAGAATATTGCAGAGCGAGCAGAGAGCAGAAGGGGGCACCTGAAGCTGTGAGAGCTCTTGTCCCAGATCTAGACACAAGGTCATTCTTGTAGATTGATCAGAGTTTTCATTTGGTCAGGATGAGCTTTGAACATCAAACCAATTATCAATGCGGAGATAAGACAGTAATAAGAAGTGCAGTACTGGAATTATAAAGGGGTTTGCCAGGGCTGAGTATTGCCATGTATTTCATGGAAGCATCTTCCATACCTTGAAAAAGTTCATTGACATATCCCTGGAATATCCACATAGGGAAAGGAAAAGAGTGAAAACAATAGAAAGGAGAGCGATAAGAATGGAGACATACACGCTCGTCTATCCCAAACCCCCAACATCCCATTTCACCCCTAAAAAATAAATTAATAAAATCTAAAAAATCAAAACCCAAAACCTCTACCCCTTGACAAGAGTTTTTACCCACAAAAAGAAAGCGGTGCCAGAGACTTCATAAAGTTCACTGGGGCAGTGGTTCTCAGCCAGGGGTACACGTGTCCTTGGGGATACACAGAGGTCTTTTGGGTACATCAACTCATCCATATATTTGTCTAATTTTACAACAGGCTCTACATAAAAAAGCACTAGCAAAGTTAGTACGAACTCAAATTTCATGCAGACAATGTCTTGTTTATACTGCTCTATATACTATACACTGGAATGTAAGTACAAGATTTATATTCCAATTGATTTTTTTTTAATTATATGGTAAAAATGAGACAGCAAGCCATTTTTCAGTACTAGCGTGCGGTGACACTTTTGTATTTTTATGTCCGAATTTGTAAACAAGTTGTTTTTAAATGAGGTGAAACTTGGGGGGGACGCAAGACAAATCAGACTCCTGGAAGGGTGCAGGTCTGGAAAGGTTGAGAGCCACTGCACTAGGGGCTTCCCAGCTGCTATTGATTTCAAGTGGAAGGTGCCCTGATACTAGGGTGATGGGTGACAAGTATAAGATAGGTAAAAAAACAGAGGGAACCTCAGACCTACCAGTTTGTTAATAAATAATAATAAAGATAATTTTTCACTGCACTAGCAAACTCCCAGAGGGAAAAAGTAAAGCCAGGGCTCAAAGCCATAGACAGAGGGGATGTAAGCTCCTGTAATACTCTCTGGAGTCAATGTAACTTAATTTAATTATGTGAATTTGAAGTCAGTGGGTTGGGCCCAAAAATTAGCAGGCTCAGACCTACAGTTTGCAAGGTATTTGCCAAATGAAATATTTGCTGTTGAGAAGTGGCATTTTCTCCTACATCAAAATTTTTTGGGGAAAATAATGTGATTTTCTAAAAGATTTTATTTTTGATGAAGCTGGGGAAAAAATGTTGGTTTTGTTTTGTTTTTAAATTGTTTTTCCTCCCTCCCCCCCCCACTCCTTTTTACTCCTCCTTCCTCCCCATTGGTGAAATGGAACTGGGGGGTGGGGGTGGGCTGGGGAGGTGGAAATGGAAAAAGGGATAAACAGTTGAGAGAAACACATTTTTTCCTTTATATACCTTCAAAATTCTCAAAATATTTCTCAAATTCTATTTCCCCATTCTTCAGCCAATTGCAGCACTCTGAGATCCTCAAATAAAAGTCACGGTGTACACAGAGACTCGTAACAATCCCCACCCCAATAGAACATTCACAGGATGGGGAGCGAGACATCCCTGGGCTCGGAAGTTATTGAATGCTAAGAGCTGGAGCAGATCATTTTTGCAGGGGTTGGGGTTGGGGAGGGTCTTTAATATCCATGGTTGTCATGCCTACAAATAAATCACTTCCCTCATGTTGGGCGGGTGACTATAATAATACACCTTGCCCTCCCAGAAGAAATGAAACCCTTCCAAAAATCATAGAATCATAGAAATGTAGGACTGGAAGGGACCTCGAGAGATCATTGAGTCCAGCCCCCTGTGCCAAGGCAGGACCAAGTGAATCCAAACCATCCCTGACAGGGGTTTGTCCAACCTGTTCTTAAAAACCTTCAATGATGGGGATTCCACAGCCTCCTTTGGAAGCCTTAACTAGCATTATAGACAGTTTTTCCTAATATCTAACCTAAATCTCCCTTGCTGCAGTTTAATCCCATTAATTCTTGTCCTACCTTCAGTGGAAATAGAGAACAATTGATCACCATCCTCTGCATGACGACCCTTACCAGATTTGAAGACTTATTGGGTCTCCCTTCAGTCTTCTTTTCTCAAGACTAAACATGCCCAGTTTTTTTAGTCTTTCCTCACAGGTCAAATTTCATAAATGTTTTGTTGCTTTCCTCTGGACTCTCTCCAATTTGCCCCCTTCTTTCCTATCGCAGCAACTAAAACTGGACACAATACTCCAGCTGAAGCCTCACCAGTGCAAAATAGAGCAGGACAATTACCTCCCATGTCTTACATACAACACTCCTGTTAATACCTCACAGAATATTAGTCTTTTTCACAACTGCATCACATTGGCTTATATTCAGTCTGTGCTCCACTATATCCCCCAGCCCCTTTTCAGCAGTACTACCAGCTAGTCAGTTATTCCCCAGTTTGTGCTTGTGCGTTGGATTATTGAATGGAATTAATAATAGTAATACCTAGCTGTTATAAAGCACTTTTCATCAGTAGATCTCAAAGCACTATACAAAACAGGTCAGTATCGTTATCCCCATTCGATAGATGGGGAACAGACACAGAAGGGTGCTGTGACTTGCCCCAGGTCACCCAGCAGGCTAGTGGCAAAGTCAGGGTGGAACAGAACCTAGATCTCCTGAGTCCCAGTGCTCTGAGCACCAGGCCATTCAGCCTCCCTGAGAGATTGACCTTTTTCCTGCTGTTGAAAGTTCCATCAGCTAGCTCAGCAATGACAGGACACAGAACTGCCACAGAGAAATTCTCCAGCTTTGGTAAATGTGACAGGAAGAGCCTAATCTCAGGTTATTCACAGAAGCTCACTGGTTCCATCAACCAAGAATCTCTTCAGATAAAATATCATCTGTCCGTGAATAAACGTCCATTAGACAGGACCAACGTGCTGTTAAATTAGCTTATGTGGTACCATTCAAAAGATATTTATAACGATGGTGAAATCGCTTTTTGAATAAAAAAAAAAGACAAAGAAATCCAAGAAATGAACTCTGAGACATTGTTACTACCTGAATTTAAGAAGTAATTTGAAAACAATTATAGAGTCTTTCAAAATAGTCATGAAAGAGCTTGATAATCGCGGCATCCACTTGACATTAATTTTTATTTATGACCCCCCCTCTTTGTCATCTTGACATTTGCCACGTGAGAACGGGGAAGGCGGAGGAGGGTAAAAAGGAACCAATACTTGATCATGTAAACAATTAGACCTTTTTCCATCTTGCCCAAAGAGGTCCTTTATCTGATGACAACCTCTGCAGAACGGAAGAGGACTAGGCATCTCTCTCTGGGGCCATCCTAACAATTCAATCAATTCTCCTCAATTACTAACAAATCTAAATGTGATTTATCTGCCCAAGAATCATTCCAATATCAGGCAAGGATCTATCAATAAAAACCCCAAAGGCAATCTTTTTTTCGGAGCTGTCAATAGAACCTCTGAAGCACAAAGAGAAGGAGCCAGCAATTGAGATATTTTGCCTTTTTTTTTTTTGAGCACTTAATTAAGTCGACAAGAAGCTGTCAAGGATAATTTTCAAAGCACACGGCCTCAGCAGCTGACATTTGATAATATTCACTCCATGTTGATTGAAATTGATTTTTTTTTCTTTCTTCTTTTTTTGGTGGAAAGCTGCAAAAAAGAATTTGACAACTTTCTTGCCCATAGATCCAAGGACAATAGGCCAGTTTGTTAAGGTCGCTCAAGACAAACAGGATGATGGGTTTTTAAAACCAGATAAGTTTAACAATAATAGGGCAGGGGGTATGTATCCACAAAGCAAGTTGTTCCACACTGGCAAATATCACCTTGGAGAAAGGAGGAACTGGGGTTAGAAACCATAGTGAATTCCAAGGGCTAGATTCTGATCTACGTTCACACTAGTGTATATCCAGAGCAACTCCACTGACTTCAGTAGTCCTTGGTCTGAAATAGTCTGAATTTGCTCACCTTTTGGGCATGCTGATAGGGTTTGGGGGAAGGACTTATGCTTCCTAGAATGAGAGAGGGGTTGGATGGAGGTTTTGGCTGTCTGAGTTCCTGTGGAATCCACCATTTAATACTGCTGAGATGTAACTGTATTGTTAGTGGTATGTTAGTGTACTTGCCTTCAATGGGAGTTAGGCACTTAACCTGCTTAGGCACTTTGGTGAACCCCACTAGGAGCCTAACTGCATCTTCAGGCAGCTTTTTCAATCTGGCTTCTGGAATACTGGGTAGACATCTTTGTAATTATTACTTAAATCCAAATAAGGCTCTCCTATAACTAAGAATTTTATACTGGTGTAAATGGAGCCCAGAATCTGGCCCCTAAAATGACTCAGTTGGTTAAATAAACAGATCGCTGTTGGCAAAAATCAGATGTCTAGTGGCTTCTGTTCACCTTGGTGGTTGGAAGCTCCGAGCAGAAAGATCGTTATCAGTATTTACTATTTACTACTTAGCCCCCCTAGCAGGAAACAGCGCAGCAACTAAACAAATTGATCGGAATGACATATTTTATTAAAGTTCTGCATTTTGTTGCTCTTGCGGCTGAAGCTAAACAATTATAGCATTTCAGGAATAATTTATTAGTTATTGGAATACGAGTCGTTATTTCTTTCATCTCAGCTACAGAAACACATCCCAGAGTAACAGCAATTCTCTAGCAGGCCATGGGCTCTGGTTCGGCTCTCATTGACTCCTGGGTAAACCCGCCGAAGGCAAAGGAATTAAAATTGGGTAACTCTAAGGCGGATTAGGCTGATTATGTGACACACACACTGATTTAAGGGGAGGGGGTCCACCTTCACTGTGCATACCCACCCCTTACACCAGCTCTTCCAGAGTACATTTCACAGTGCTTGATGGTGACACTGACAAGATGACGCAAGAAGAAATGCAATGTCTTGTAAAAAATATGCCCAGCTTTGCTGGAAATAAATAATGCTCCTGAGTGAGGGCACACCCTGCCCCTCTTTGATTTCTTTTAATAGTTGTGCCACTTGTCTTTCTTTATACAGCAGCCGTGGTCTTGCAGTGCGATTCAGGCGACCCAGTTCCAGAACAGACTAGGGATTCACGGCAAAGTCCAGAGGGGATGTAAACGCTCCGCCTGGTTAGAAAACAGGTGTAAATGACAGAACGGTGTCATGTTAAACTGATGTTTCATTCGGTGGGGTGCACAAAGAGTGTAATGTAGCTACCAGATGATAGGCACCTTTTAAAGGTCAGAGAGAGGGAAAGAACTGCCGAAGGTCACACAGGCAGAGGCAGGAATAGAGCCCAGATCTACTAAGTCCTACTCCAGTGCCTTAATCACCACACCAGCCATCATCTGAGGAGTGAGCGTGGCAGCTCAGAAGGGTGCAGTATGAGAAGGGTTAAAGTAGGCTAGATTGAACAGCCATGTAGCTACACCAGGTAAGAATTAACTTGCTAAGAATTAGGAGCAGGAACTCACCTGAGCGTATAAACATTATCTAAAGTAGTATGTCCCATATAGCTCCCCATGCAAATGAGGCACCAGAATTAACTGACTGTATTGTGCAGTAGGTGCATTTCACTCCTCGGAGGAATTACATAAATGATGGTCTTGCTGACACCAGCCCTGCCGACTACTTACAGATTCTGTGCGCCTCAAGAAGGAGAGACATTGAGGGCAGGTCTACACTACAGCCTAAGTCGAGATAATTTACATTGCTCAGGGGTGTGAATTCCCTCCCTGTGATGCAGGTTTTGCACTCTCCACACCAGCGATATGATGGTGGGAGATGCTTTCCTGCCAATATACCTTCCGCTTCTCGCCAGGTTGTAGTAATTATGCTGACGGGGTTATGCTCTCTCGTCAGCAAAGCGCGTCTTCACCAGATGCAGCGCTGTGGTGTAGACGTGCTCTAAGATTTGAAACAAGACAATGTCAGCACCATCTCAGGGAGGTTTTATCGGTTCTCACAGCAATTAAAGCAAAACTATAACAAGCTTCTGGAAGTGGCCACTGTCATTAGGGATTTAAAGGGTCCTTAACTCTGCAATTCATTTTTCATCTCAGTAAGACTGAGCCTGGATTTTATGTATGCAGTGTTGTAACTGTGTTGGTCCCAGGATATTAGAGAGACATGGTGGGTGAGATAATATCTTTTATTGGACCAACTTCTGTTGATGGGAGAGGTGAGCTTCAGGTCTGGTCTACACTACAGACCTATATCGATATAACTACGTCGCTCAGCAATGTGAAAAATCCACACCCCCTGAGTGACTAGTTATACCAGCCAGAGCTTCTCCCACTAATATAGCTACTGCCTCTCAGGGAGATGGATTAACTATGCTGACAGGAGCGCTCTTTTCCATCAGCATAGATTGTCTTCATTAAAGTGCTACAGCCATTGCAGTGTTTTATTGTAGACTTGCCCTGAGTAAGTTTCCCAGACCTGAAGAAGAGTTCTGTGTAAGCTCCAAAGTTTGTCTCTCTTACCAATAAAAATATTACCTCACCTACCTTGTCCCTGGATTTTATGACCTTCAGGACACACTGCAAGGCCCATCTGTTTCCCTGGCCTCACACTGAGGGTGTGGGTTGCGGGACATTGGGTGGTTGGATGTGAGAGGTAATAAAATAATTAAATAAATAGGAGGAAATGATCTGCCCTCTTTGTGCTTCTCAGATAGCACAGAGTGCAGACACTGGATGTATCCCATTCCTGATGCAGGTAAAGAGTCCCTAACAGGCTTTTACAGTATCCTCCATCCAGCCCTGGCACAGGTGTTGTGTCAGGGTAGGGAGCAGAATTGGCTGGATCATGCTGTGCTACAGTTATCCCCAACTGGCAGAAGCCTTCTCTAACTGTTGCCCGGATCCCACACCATAACGGGGTCCCCGAGAGGCACACTTCCCATTGGTGGCACCAGCAGAGGATGGGATTCAGTGATAGTTTCCATTCTAAGCCACTGCTTTCAAATGCTCAAAACGTTCCCCTTTGAAGTTGATATATTTGTTACCAACTCTTGCAATTTTATCACCAGTCTTGCAGTTATTTGGTGTTCCTTCTTAATGCCCAAGCTCCTAGAGTAAAGTGATAATGAAAGAATATCAGTTTGTATACATTTTTTTAAATGTGTGTTTCTAGCCCTCATGATTTTTTTGGAGAAAAGCTTGAAAATGGTACCCAAGTACATCCCAAAGGCTCAGAAACCAAAAGGAAAATATGAAGAACCCAACTCACTATGTTTTTTAAAATCTCATGCTTTTTAAACCAGTCCCATGATTTTTGGGGCCTGGCTCTTGAGCTTTGAAAGTTTGGGGTTGGCCATACAGCCAATGAAGCAGTGAGGCAGACATAAATAGACCCTGCACACCTCACCCCTGCAAGTATTCCTGGCTTCCATGGACACTGGAACTACTCACATAAGTAAGGACTGATCAGGTGAGTAAAAATGGCAGGATTGGGTTTATAGTGTGAATCTCTGACATGCCCACTAAGGACTCTAACACTGCTATAAGCCACAGTTCCAGAGCATATGGCTCCATCTCACAGATTTAAATTAATGTGCTGGTATATAATGTGCCAGAATAGAATTTACAGTGAGCCATTCGTAAAGATACAACTAGAGAAACCTGTACAACCATTCTGGGGTTGATTCGCCACCGCCTGGCACTTTGTGCTGTCATTGATATAATGTATAAAATACTGGCACTGGTGTAAGTGGGAGGAGATTTTTGATTCGGTGACCTTTTACATGCACTTTGCCTGAAATGCAGGGCAAGAAAGGATCAGGCCCACTGAGTCTTATTTATTCATCCTGGTTGTATGTTGTATGATTTCTGTGCTACTCCAGGAAGTATTTGATTCTAGGTTTTCTTTTTACATTTTTCATGAGTATGTAACTGATTCTGAAGCCTTAGCAACCTGGATCAAAGAAAGTCTTCTCCCTGCTAGACGGAGCTGATTACAGGTCTGTCCCATCTTACGCTGGGGTTACGTTCCACAGTCAGCGTGTAAAGCGAAAATCGCGTATAGTCAAAACTACATTGAGTGTAATGGCAGGTGGAATCGCCCGCACTACAGGTACAGTGTTAAAATTGTTATTTTTCTCTTTTTTTTGTTTGTTTTTGCCGACCGCATAAAGCTGAAATCGCGCATGTTAAATGCGCGTGAGATGCGACAGGCCTGTATAGTATAGTATAGTTTAGCAAGTCACTTAACCATTCAGTTTCCCCATGTGTAAAATGGGTACAATAATAATTTCCTACCTCTCGGGGTGGTATGAGGCTTAATTAATTGTTTTAAAAGTAATTACATTTCTTCATTAATTAATGGTATATATGGGTGTAGCGCTTTGGAAATCAATCATTCAAAGCTCACCAAGGGTTTGCAAAATGCTGTGAGATCCTTGGATGAAAACCCTCAGGTCAGGACGGAGAATTGCTATGTTTGCATGTCCAACCCAATTGACATTAGGGGGAATCTATCCTCATCTGTCAATGTTTGTGTGTAATTCCTGGTAATGTTATTGGGATTTATGGCCTATATCCTCAAAGGTATTTTGGTGCCTAACTCCCCTTGATAGGCTCATATCCTCAAAGGTATTTAGGCACCCATACAGGGTTTGCTTCTGATCTTAATTTCCCCAGTGCAATTCCATAGACTTAAAGTTGACCCTTGCTTCACACTGATGTAAGAAGATTCGACTCAGGTCCAAACAGAAGAGACAGAGCCCTTTAAGGCGGCACTAGCATCTATTGAGAACATCTCAAGTCCTTAAGAAGCTTTACATAATGTATTTAAAAACATGTATTTTAAAAAAAGTTAATTTAGTAACATGGTGCATATATTCAGGCTGGTTTTAATTAATTGCTTGAGATCTAGTGTTCTGTTCAAATCCTTCCATTATTTTGAGCATGTTCAGAAACGTTGCAGGAAATAAGCAGCGATGAATGAGAAATTTTTAGCACTATCTGCTGCAATAGACTGTTCACAAAATGATAAGTGTAGTTAATTCCCTAGGGCATTATTTGTACTCACTGCATAGATATGGGTGAATTATTGCCATTCCAACTGCCTAATGATTTTTCCCCTTTCATACAATCTTTTTCAGACTTGTATTTTTAACATCTCAGAAATTCATATTGACAGAGTGATCTACATTGTCTAATATAACATGGTGTGTAATCAATCAGAAATCAGTCTGTGCTGGCCTAGTTTTATTCAGTAAGTTAAGTTAAAGCATGATGGCAGTAGGTTTGTCCCAAGGTAGTAAAGGTTACATGATCAATTTCTATTAGAAAAGTAGCAAAAAATTTTCTTCTTTCTCTCCCCCCCCCGCACCCTTCTACCCCGTCCAAGTTACCGTTCATGCCAAAAGTTTACTCAAAACTGTGCTGGATGGAAGGGCCAATAGTCCAGGGGCCAGGTATTGCAGTAACACCTCTTTCACCACTACGTCCCTGGTTCAAATGCGGTCTGGTTTTGTAGTGACTTTACACCAGTGCTATCTGAAAGCTGTTCACTAGCTTATTTAGTATCTCGGTCCATTTCCTGCTGGACTAGTGTATCTCTCAGTGTGTTTTAGGTTCCTCCTCTATCACTGTGGTATTTAAGCACCACAAAGAAAATTAATCTAGGCCCACAAAGACTCTATGAGTTTGGCATTATTATCAGGGCTCAAGATGTTCCACAGTCCAATACGATCAAATTCTGTGACAACAAACCCTAGATTCTATGGCTCCATGAATGTGTTCTATCACCATGAAATGCACTTAACTACCAGTCCGCCACTAGCTCCACACAGACATACAGCCATGGCTCATAGTGGAAAATATCTGTTGATGTAAAATTCATCAGTGATTATTTAGATATTTTTTTCCTGTGTTTTCTAAACAGCAGGAGCACCAGCAGCCTTTTTGGTGCCCTCGGCAGCAGAAGGTCCTGCCCTCAAAATGGCGACCTTGGCAGAGGCGGCGGAAGGCCCCGCCCCCGAAATACCGACGATGACCATGGTGGACGGATGTTCGGCCGCCGCGGTCGCTGTCCCCCAAATGTCAGCGCCCTAGGTGACCGCCTAGGTCACCTAATGGGTTGCACCGGCCCTGCTAAACAGACTGACTAGGCTTCCCAGCATCGACCTCTGTGATGCAGTCCAGGTAGCCAAGTTCAAAATCTCCTTCCCCCTAAGTGTGCTGCGGAAACAGGGAGGCTGTGGCTGGGTTTTGTGACTTTGTCCTGTTATGAGAATTGGGCCCACACAATTCACCTCTTTTGTAAGATGAGGTAGAAGAAGTTGAGTGAAAGTTCATAAGATGTTACAATAATCTGTACTTTTTGCCTAATGGGAAATTAACCATGAAAAATAGGTTGAGTTGTTTTGAATAAATGAATGCTATAAAGAAGTGCAAAAAGAACCAGACAAAAAGCTGGATCAGTCTGAACAAAAAGGACCTGCTGTTATACTTCAAGGATTGTTGAAATCATGCTTGATAAAAACACAATATGTGGACTCAGAAGTTAATGAACTAAAAGTGCTGTGATGGATATTAGGCCTAATAGGTGGACAAAATAACAAGGAGGATGAATTTTGCTGCCCACATTCCCCCTTTTTGGGCTTCTTAAAAAGGAGACTTTAAAAACCATCTGCCTTTCTCTGATCCACCCCACCTTGCATCCCAGCTCATCTTGTCTCATCTCATTTTCCCTGACCCCAAGATAGGAAGAGCGGAACAGACTGAGAGATTTTCTTCCCAGAGGAAGTCTGGCTGGCCTTGCTCTTGTTTAAGGAACTTTATTTTCACCAGTGAGTGCTGAAAATCATTGTATCATCAGTGGGGAGGCCTAATTGCCCACATCACGGAGACGTGTAAGATCTTGTTCTGCCTCTCTTCCCTGTTGTGTTACTTTCTGCCCTACTACTTCCTCCTCCTATCCTATATCTTATTCTCTTGGCTTTTCATCAAACCCTGAAATCAACTGCTTTGCATCAGCAAAGCGATATGAGATTATCACAACCCTGCCCTCCCTAAGGAGAGATGATGTCCCTGACAAGCATGTGAACTAGGGTCCAAGCAACAGGTGCAATGGTTGAGCTGCTAAGTAAAGCATCTGTTCCTGATTGACCAGCCATCCAGTGTTCCAAAGACATCAACAGAAGCTGTATTTCCCCGATCTTTCATATCCTGTCTCTCCTCCACCTTGTGGCTGTCTGTGCCCGAGAAACAGGAGAAGTGACTACCTTTCCTACATTAGGACTAAAGTAAAATGAACCCTTTCCTAAAGCTTGTTCTGAAAATAAGAGTCGCTAATATTTTACCTTCAAAAGGAGAAAGGCTTAAGGGTTTTGATTAAGGTTGTTTTGCATAATCACTCAATGTCAGCTTCAATATAAATTCTTGTTTTAATTTCTTGTTCTTTCTTGCATTTGATCAATACACTTTCAACTTGAGAATGAATGCCTTTGGATGCTTGCCAAGAAATCGAGTAAACTAAAGTCTCTGTAGGAAAAAACAACCACCAACCCTGGACCTCTTTGCACCACTGTTTTTGTGTTAGACAGTGAAAGAGTTTACAGCACGTTTCACTCTTTTAACCCTTGAAATTAATATAGTTCCCAAGCTTCAGCTGTTGTGCTTTTCTACAGGCAGCCTAGCCTTGATCCCTGGCTGCAAGCCAGGCTCCATCTCTGACTCCCTGACCCACTGCTGCCTAGCCCAGAGGAACGTTACAAGGAGTATATACTGTAATCCCATGAACTTCTCCTGGTAAAGAAAGCCAGAGAGCAAGAGATGGCTGCAGACAGGCCACAGCAGGGCAGGGAGACAGAAAACAAAATGTCATGAACCTGGCTGCAGTAGAATGGCAAATTCCAGAGCAGAAATGCTGAATTTCATAATATCTTAGGGAAATGCCAGATTTTACAGCTGCAAAGTCCCTGGGCCCTGACTGCAATGAAGGGGCAGTTTATACCTCTCAGAGCTATTGTTTCAGGCTCTCTACAGACTCAGGCAAGCATCACTGCATTGGTTAAACTTGAATCATGTTTTCAAAGTTATTTTCTGCACTATGAAAGCTAGAAGAGGTTTTTTTTTAAATGAAAGCTGAGATTCTGGTGCACAGTTGTGAGACCTGGGTGACTTTCATGGTCAATTATACAGCAGCAGAATCGAAGAATACACACGGTCCTGATCATTATCCTCATTGCACAGAGGAGAAAGAGGCTAGGAGGCTACGGGCCAAAGTTTGTTTGCTTTACACAAACAGTCCAGCCAGCTTAAGGGGAGAGTATGATTGGGCATTGTGTAGATCACTGAAAAATTGAACTCCATTCACCTTTTTGCATCACTTGAGATCCTGGACTGTAGAACTACAGTCTCTGCTCACACAATGTTCACCCCATGCCATGCATGTACACCGCTTTGCTCTAAATGTCCCAAGCACATGCCCGTGTGTTTGAAAATGGTCCTAACCGACCTTAAAGCCTTTGCTTTCAAACTCCCCACTTATCAAATTCTTGTCAGACAACAACAGGAGAAACAAGAGGGGCTTAATTGATCAGCTTCTGAAGTAGCCTTGAGAACTTGATTCAGCTATTGACTTCCAAGGAGCTAGTTTAACTCCAGCTTCCAGAGCCAGCAATGGCTGAACATCAAAACTATTAACCTCTGGCCTTACCAGTTGGTGAGACATCACAGCAGCAGTAATTAGGAAGTCAATCGGAATCACATGTCTCACTTACACTGGCATGTCAATCAATAGCACCAGTGACAGATTCATTAGGCTAGGCCTTGCAGCACAAGCGAGTAACAACCTCATAAAATACGCTTCTGAGGCAGGGCAAAAAAAAATCTGCTAGCAGGACTTGACTGGATGACAATATGTATTGATTAGGGTTCCAGCAATTTATGAAGTGCTACTAGCCGGGCAACCTTTCTGACTCAGTGCTAAATTTTCCTAAATAGTTGCTAAATAAAACAAAATATTACACTTTTTAGAGCGGTTTTCAGAGAGGGCATTTTTTTTATGTTAGTTACAACTAACAAATAATCGAGCAAGGTAAAACTTCAATAGTTACTTAATGCGGAAAGGTACCTTTGCCTCTATGGCCATCAGACTCTGAAAGAAGACATCCGTCTGCGTGAGAGAAAAAATATGACATGGAACATGATTAGGTACGACTTCCACCTTCGGGAGACAATTTGATTTAAACATTCATTTCTTTAGAGCACTTTTAATGGCCATCCTTTTGGCAGTCCATGTGGAAAGCTGACACAGATTTTTAAAGCTAATTTGAAGGCTGAGTTGAAGGATTAGAGAATAGTCTTATTTTTTACCCTTCAGGGTAGAATATGCTGGTTTATAAGGGCCTAAATGCTGGAGGACCAGTATAAGTGTTACTCACAATGCATGGAGCTTTGTAAACACCAAACAATCCTGGAATGTTTGTGTTGTTTAGGTTTTCAACCAGTTACTGGTGGGGTTTTACCAGGTGTTTATAAGGCTTTTCCACTCCCTGTTCAATAAAAAAAGAAAAGCCCAGCAGCAGCACAGCGAAGAGTCCAAGTCAACTGACTCGTACTCACTGGGCTTGTGCTACGAGGCTAAAAACAGCAGTGTAGCTGTTCCCATTTGGGTTGGACCCTGGGCTCTGAAACCCACCCGGTTGCTGGATTTCAGAGCCTGGTCTCCAGCCTGAGCCCAAAGGTCTACATGGCTATTTTTAGCCCTCTAGCATGAGCCCAAGTCAGTTGACCTGGCCTCTGAGACTCGCTGCCTAGGACCGGTCATTGCCTTTCAGAACAACTCACTCATGCTCAGACACAGGAAGGGTAAAATAGGCACCTGCATAGGGAGCCAGTGGAAGGCCCTTCAATCCCACTTTAGTTCCATTTTAAGTAATGTACAGTCTATGTGCTGGCTGTCCGCACAGGGGTGAATTTCACACCCATATAGACAATCGAGTATCTCACACTGCGGCTGTGAATTTGATGGGGGAGTTCACAGACAGTACGGCGGGAGAAGCAAAGACACACCGTATGGTTCAAAGATTCTCTCAGACCTGTAGAATCCCTCATGTTTCTCATTAGAAATGTAGCTGGCAAGCAGTATGGCTGACGAATGTTAAATTAGGGCTTAGCCAGAAGCACTTTCTAACAGCACAAGATCTACCAGGTGCATCCAAGCAGCATCTTCAGTCAATACTGTGCTAAACTGACGTAGGCCAAATTGTTCTCTGGTTGAACTCCATTGAAAACAATGGAATTACAGCAGGGATGGACTGGCCCACCACACATACCAAAGGCAGTGACGGGAGTGGTGGGGTTATGTGTACATATAATACGTATCATTAAATTAATCAAATAGTATCTTTAATAGGACTGGGTGGAAAACAAGATTTCTGTTTCATGAAAAATGTCGAGGTCCCAACAGTTGTTTCTGTGCTGACGCAGAATGAAATGGAAAAAAAAACAAAGTAATGGGAAGAAAACAAAGTAAGTGTGAGACTAGCCAGTAGCTTGGTGATTAGGGCAATCAGGTGGGATGTGGCAAACACCAGTTCAGAGTCCCTGCTCTGACTCTAGCAGAGTAAGGACTTGAAGTGAGTCTCCCCATACCAGGTGAGTGCCCTAACCACTGTCTATTCCAGGGTCTTACTCTCTTGTTTTGATCAGTTTCTGGACCTTAGACACCTTCTGGCTGAAAGTTTAGTTCAAACTACTATGTGCCAGTGAAAAGTTTCAGTTTACCATGTCATTGAAAAGTTCCCAACCAGCTCTAGTATTTAATAATAGAAAGACTTCGGCGGCACCAACTCTCTCAGGGCTTGTCTACATTACCCGCTGGATCGATGGGCAGCAATTGATCCAGCAGGGGGTTGATTTATCGTGTCTAGTATAGATGCGATAAATCAACTGCTGAGCATTCGCCCATTGACTCCGGTACATCACCGAAGCGAGAGGCGCAGGTGGAGTCAACGGGGGAGCATGAGCTGTCGACTTACCACAGTGAAGACACCATGGTGAGTAGATCTAAGTACATTGACTTCAGCTACATTATTCACATAGCTGAAGTTGTGTAACTTAAATCAACCCCCCGCCCCCGCAGTGTAGACCAGGCCTAAGTGTCTGTCTCTTTCTCTTTAAAGTGGGACAGTTGTTGCAAATCAAACCCAAATAGACTAGCCCTGGAGGAGTGATGTTCTACTGCACAGTGCGCAGACGTGTATTATACCTGCAGTGTTTCTTGTGGAGGGAGTGGGCAAACCTTTCCTTTTCTATTATCATTTGGGATGGTAGGATTGCATTTTGGGGAATTTGAACCTACTTAGACACCATGGGCCAAATCCTGTTCTCTGTTATGCTGGTGGAAGTCTAGAGTAACTTCACCGACTGCCTGACTGAGAGCGGTGTGGCCCTGATGATCTCCATTGAATGTCCATTGAAAACTATTCTTTATAGACTGAATGTGGTAGACAGGGAGTCTGGGTCACGGTTCACTCAGCTACTGCATCCAGTCAGCTAGAGCTGAGGAGTCAAGTGTTAGAATAAAGAGAGAGAAGGAGCAATCATAGGCAGTGCCGATTCATACATTTTTAAGGCCAAAAGGGACTTTGGTACATGCCATACAATTTCACCCAGTAATTCCTGCATTAAACCCAATAATGTCCAGCTGAGTAGAGCATCTCTTTTAGATAGACATCCAGGCCTGATTTAAAGACTTCAGCAGAACAGAGTCTACCATCTTCCTAGGCCATTAGTGGAGGATCTGGCCCACATCTTAGTTTATCTTGGCTCTTCCTTGAATGTGGGCCAGACATGCCGCCAGCTTGACACGTGATTCAGCCAGTGCTCTGAGCTGGCCGAACTGTCACTGAAGGGTGAGCAGGAGCATTGTCTGATAACACTTGGAGGATAATTTGCACCTCCGGGGCTATAATGGACATGGTCTCGGTCTGCATTGGCACTAACACAGTGCAGACTCACATTGTAGTTAACCTCAGTGAAAGGAAGTCAAACTGAAAGGATGGTTGGGATGCACCTATGCTGCTAGGAGCACTTTTGTGTGTGGGCACAAGATGTGTTACAGGCATGAGAGGGTGAGTAATACAGCAAAGTTCCTGCTATAGTCAAGGCTTATTGGTACAGCTGGTGGAAAATACAAAAAAAAAAGCTCACAGCAATTTTTCAACATTTTTTACTGTTTTGGGGTGGGGTGGGGAAATTTCAACAATTTTTTTTCAAAAATCAAAAATTTTCTAACCGCTGAAAAGAAACTTTTAGTCAAAACTTTTTTGACAGAACTTTTCAAGAAAACTTTTTGTCAAATCTTTTCAGGGAACTTTGTTTCTTGCTTTAATTCCAATTTTCAGTGACAAAGTTTGTCCAAAAATCGAAAGTCAAAAATTTTCGACCGGTTTTACTTATGATTACTGCTGTCAGCCACCATTTGGAAATGGTTGTACTGGACTGCGGACCAAGCTGAAATGATTTCATTCTGAGCTTTCATTCTGTGCTGCTAATAAATACACCACAGACTCTGTTTCCCAGATCTGAACACTTCCACCAGTGGACTTCGAAAACGAATGTCTCGATTCAGCCAAGCTTTTAAGCATCTGCTTGACTTTAAGAAGGTGCTTAAGAAGCATTAAATGTTTTCCTGAATCAGGACTTAACTGTTTGACATTCTACACTCTTGATAGAATGATGCGTGTAAACCCCAGCCTTTGCAACAGATCTAAGGAAGGGAGAGTGAAATAAATAAAAGCCCATATTGATAAATATCTGGAAAAGACTCCTGGTTCACATTAAGTTGTCAGACAAATAAAAACCCCAAAACAACCACTGTCAAAGAGATAGCAGGTTATTTTGGAAGGACATTGACTGAGGGTTTATTTGTTAATAACAAGGGAGTTTTCTGGTTAATTAATTTGGGAGTGTTATTAATGTTAATAGTACAGCTGGGCCAATAAGTTGCAATGATTAATTTACTCACCAAATTTAGCTTCTTTTTGTGTCTGTGAGCTGTCCATGAACAGACTGCAATTTTCTCAGATGGATTTGTTATTCAGAATTATTCACCAGATAACTTCTGACAGCAATTCTTGCTTTGTATCTTGCTCACAAGCAATTCATTGTATTTCGGGTTTGAAATTTGATTGGCTTTGATTGGGCAGGTAGGTCACATGATATGTTTCTGTTTCCCACTTGGCACAGCACAACTCTGAATTCAGGTTTCTGAGGCAAACACTTACAATACCAATATGAAATTTGCCTCTCATGAATATTCTGCAACATTCACTTAAAATTCCCTTTTCACTGAACATTCCTGCCAATAATTCACTAGACTATCAATGGAAAAGGGTTTCAAACTCAGTCTAAACAAATTGATTTAAAAGTCTGAATAAATATACTTCCCTTCCTCACAGGGGCATTATGAGGATAAACACAATTCAAGGCCAAAGCGCTTTGAGATCTACTGATGAAAAGCTCTATATAAGAGCTGGGTATTATTATGATTACTATTACATTACATTTTTTTTGCAATATTCATTCCTTTCCAATTAATTGTTAAAAAGTGCAATCACCTGTTCTGACATAATCCAAGGTGGTTCAATAACATTCAGTAAAAGGGAAGTCAGTAAATCGACTGACTGTAAATTGTTGAAGTGCTGGGAATAATTTAAATTAATTCTAATGTGCAAAATGTTTTAATCCTGTGATAAACAAAAGGGGGCAAATACCATTTGTCTAATGGAATGAGGTTACTTGCAAATGGCTTTCTTATGTAACAGTTGCATGTTTTATTTAGCGAACTGAATGCTGAGGTGCAGTTAATGAAGAAATGAGAACTGTTTATGGTACCAAGGAGTTTAAACTGGAACATTTTTGCAAAAGAGGAACAAAAGAAGTTTGCTTCTTGAAATGAAAAGTTATCAGAACTTGCAAAACGGCATGGGATTTGATTCTTCTGCAAGATTATTTTTAAAACCCTAACTAGGGGATAAGCTGCAGCTCATCATAAAACATCAGGTGTAGGGAAAGAGAGAAGATGTCTCCTACTAAAGTGGCTCTTTATAGGTCAAATTTGACTAGCCCCTATCAACTCTAGCAAATTGTCCTGGAAAATTACCTGGCACTCGGGCTGACAAATTACCCCACTTCCCCCACGAGTAGGGTGACCAGACAGCAAGTGTGAAAAATTGGGACGTGGGTGGAGGGTATAGGTGTCTATTGTCATGGAGTTTGGGGAAGAAAAGGCCCTGCACCCCCGGCTTCCTGTGATTCACCATGACTCTCAGCCAGCCAGTAAAACAGAAGGTTTATTCAGACGACAGGAACACAGTTCAAGACAGGTCTTGCAGGTACAGACCACAGGACCCCCTCAGTCAGGTCCATCTTGGGGGGCCAGGGGAGGCCAGGAGGTCTGTCTGGCCTCTCCTCCATTTTCCCAGCCAGCTCCAAAGTGAAAACTCTCCAGCCCCTCCTCTCCCTTTGTCTCTTTCCCGGGCCAGGAGGTCACCTGATCTCTTTGTTCTTCAACACCTTTAGTTGGCAACTTTGCAGGGCAGAGGCTCAGGCCATTAGTTGCCAGAAACAGGGTGTCAGCCATTCTCTGTGCAGACAGGATCACACTAGCCCTCTAGGGCTCTGCAACAATCACACACCCCTAGACACTCGAGAAATGCCTAGGGGAAACTGAGGCACGCTCACTGTATTCAGAGAAAACATTGAGAACATTCCCACTTCGTCACACCTATATAAGAAAAAGCCCTGAAAATTGGGTCTGTCCCTATAAAATCAGGACATCTGGTCACTCTACCCAAGTGATGGAATTAAGTTTGCTTCCCCAGGGATAGCCATTCCCATCACAGAAAAATCACCCCCACGGGAGCTAATTGGCACTCTTGCCTCCAGTCCCAGCAGACAGGCTAAGATCTGAATGGGCCATGGAACACAAACTCCCCTCCTTTACTTAGGCCTTGTCTGTACTAGACTAAGCTTTCCTACCATTGTTCAGTTCCACTAGTAGCTGCAATGCTAGGGATGCTGGTGCAGCCACACGCTGGCAGTCATGGTTAATCACCATGTTAAGTTGGTCTGTTTGGACAGGGTTCGACAACGTGGTGGTTAAAACGCTGGCCAGCTTTCTGAATCCCCTTTCTACACGTGTGCTCCACCAGGGGAGTTGAACCAGTGGTAACAATAGTGTGTGATCTCTGGGCAAAAAAACTCATTGTAGTTATCCCCTTTGGGCAGAGGTGAGGTGCACTGGTGAGGTTGTGATGTTGTGACGCTCACGCCGGTACTGCCTTACCTGTTCCAGTGCAATGGTTTTAATGACTATTAAATGCACCAGAGAAAGGGGAAAGATTTAGAAGGGAGACAAAAAGGAGGATGCACAATTTTCAAAAGAAGGAGCCTCCTGTGGACAATCACCTACAATTCCTGCCCGTCTTCTTTTTGACAAAGAGATCGAGCTCTTTAAGTTTCTCACTTTAGGGTATTTTTTCCAGCCCTCGGATTATTTCAGTGGCACTTCTCTGCACCCTCTCCAGCTTTTCAACAATCTTTTTAAAATGTGAGCAACAGAACTGGATGCAGTATTCTGGTATTGGTCTCACCAACGCTATATACAGAGATAAAATCACCTCTCTGATCCTACTTCCCTGTTTACACATCCGGGGAGTGCATTAGCCTTTTTTAACCACAGCTCACACTCGAGCTTATGGCAAGTTGCTTGTTTGCAGTTGTATAGCTCATCTGAAAGGGGGCACCAACAGCAAAATGCCCCCTAACACTGTAGCTGGACATTGGTTTAGCACCGTCTGAAGTGGAAGAGTGCCACCGGTCAAATCACGGAGACCGCCATAACATCATGTCAGAGCGTTCACAAAAGAACAGCATAGTCAGGGGTTATTTTGTCGGGGGAGGTTAGACTTTGAGAGATACCTCAGAGTCAAAGAATAGAAGAACCGTAGAAATTAGAGAAGAAAAAGAGCTGTCATTTAGGATTCTACATGACATTTTTTGGTGTTTTCTCCAGTCTGGTTTTACATCTCTTCAGCAAGGGGACTTTCTCCTCTTCCCTTCTGAAATTATTCCGCAGCTAACAGATTCTAATTCCACACTCTGTCAGAGGGTACGTCTACACTACGGGACTATTCCGAATTTGCATAAACCGGTTTTGTAAAACAGATTTTATAAAATCGAGTGCGCGCGGCCACACTAAACACATTAAATCGGTGGTGTGCATCCATGGTCCGAGGCTAGCGTCGATTTCTGGAGCGTTGCACTGTGGGTAGCTATCCCGTAGCTATCCCATAGTTCCCGCAGCCTCCCCCGCCCCTTGGCATTTCCGGGTTGAGATCCCAGTGCCTGATGGGGCAAAAATCATTTTCGCGGGTGGTTCTGGGTACAGCCTCACCCCTCCCTCCCTCCCTGACAGCGGCAGACAACCGTTTCGCGCCTTTTTTGCTTGGTGAACCGTGCAGACGCCATAGCACAGCAAGCATGGACCCTGCTCAGCTCCATACCGCAATCGTGGATGTTTTAAACACCTCGCGCACTCTCGTGCAGTATATGCTGAACCAGGACCTTCGAACCGAGGCGAGTAAGAGGCGGATACGGCAGCGCCGGCGATGACAGTGATGAGGACGTGGACACAGAATTATCTCAAACCGCGGGCCCGGCGCTTTGGAGATCCTGATGGTAATGGGGCAGATTCTATCCATTGAACGCCGATTATGGGCCGAAACAAGCACTGACTGGTGGGACCGCATTGTGTTGCAGGTGTGGGACGATTCCCAGTGGCTGCGAAACTTTCGCATGCGTAAGGGCACTTTCATGGAACTTTGTGACTTGCTTGCCCCTGCCCTGAAACGCCATAATACCAAGATGAGAGCAGCCCTCACAGTAGAGAAGCGAGTGGCGATAGCCCTGTGGAAGCTTGCACCGCCAGACAGCTCCCGGTCAGTTGGGCATCAAGTTGGAGTGGGAAAATCTACTGTGGGGCTGCTGTGATGCAAGTAGCCAAAGCAATCACTAAGCTGCTGCTACGAAGGTTGTGACTCTGGGAAACGTGCAGGCCATAGTGGATGGCTTTGCTGCAATGGGATTCCCTAACTGTGGGGCGATAGATGGAACCCATATCCCTATCTTGGCACCGCAGCACCAGGGCACCCAGTACGTAAACCAGAAGGAGTACTTTTCAATGGTGCTGCAAGCACTGGTGGATCACAAGGGACGTTTCACAAACATCCACGCGGGATGGCCAGGAGGGTTCATGACGCCTCGCGTATTCAGAAGCACTACTCTGTTTAAACGGCTGCAGCAAGGGACTTACTTCCCAGACCAGAAAATAACAGTTGGGGATGTTGAAATGCCTGTCGTTATCCTGGGGACCCAGCCTACCCCCTTGATGCCATGGCTCATGAAGCCATACACAGGCAGCCTGGACAGTGGTCAGGATCTGTTCAATTACAGGCTGAGCAAGTGCAGAATGGTGGTGGAATGTGCATTTGGCCGTTTAAAGGCTCGCTGGCGCACATTACTGACTCGCTCAGACCTCAGCCAAACCAATGTCCCCTATGTTATTGCTGCTTGCTGTATTCTCCACAATCTCTGTGAGAGTAAGGAGACCTTTATGGTGGGGTGGGAGGCTGAGGCAAATCACCTGGCCGCTGATTACGCGCAGCCAGACACCAGGGAGATTAGAAGAGCACACCAGGAAGCGGTGCGCATCAGAGAAGCTTTGAAAACGAGCTTCATCAATGGCCAGGGTACAGTGTGACTGCTGTGTTTGTTGATGAACACCCAACCCCCTTGATTGACTCAGTCCCTGTAAGCAACTCCCCCTCCCCCTTCGAGTACAGCTTACTTATGCAAATAAAGTCACTCTCATTTAAAAGCATGAATTCTTTATTTTTCATTATAAAAAGAGGAGAGAAGTAAGGGTGTGCTTTGGGAGGAGGAAAGGAGGGATGGAGAAGGCCATTAAAAAAATTCAGAGTAACGGCATCCTTCTGGTTGGGCTGTCCACGGGGTGGAGTGGGCGGGTGCAGAGCCTCCCCCCACGCGTTCTTACACGTCTGGGTGAGGAGGCTAAGGAACATGGTGAGGGGGGAGGGTGGTTATACAGGGGCTGCAGCGGCACTCTGTGATCCTGCTGCCGTTCCTGAAGCTCCACAAGACGCCGGAGCATGTCAGTTTGATCACGCAGCAGCCCCAGAGTTGCATCCTGCCACCGCTGATCTTCCTGCCGCCACCGCTGATTTTCCTGCCGGTCTTCCTGCCGCCACCTCTCATCTCGGTTGTCCCTCCTGTCCTCACGTTCATCCCTCCTGTCCTCACGTTCACTGGCCTCTTTCCTGTAATTTGAAACCATGTCCTTCCACTCATTCAGATGAGCTCTTTCATTGCGTGTAACTTCCATAATATCCGAGAACATCTCATCTCGCGTCTTCTTTTCCTCCGCCTTATCTGTGCTAGCCTTTGGGATGGAGGAGGGACGCTTGAAAATTTGCAGCTGCATGAGGGAGATAAATATTTAGAAAGATACATTTTACAGAACAATGGTTATACTCTTTCACAGTGAAAAGCACTATTCACCTTACATAGCACATGTGATTTCCCTACAAGGTCGCATTTTTCATCTTAATAGTGACTGCTTGCATCTCTGGGGTTACAGATCTCACAGACACAGGTCCAGGCATCAGGATTCAGCTTGCATGCGGCCATGGTAAGCCACTGTCTCAGTGATTTACCCTCCCCAACGCATGGCTAATACCACGCTAGCTCCTGCTAATCAACAACCTTCCCCTCCCCACCCACTGCTTGTCCGGTGGCTTGGGAAGATCGCCTCGCCGGTGACCAAACAGAAAAGATCATCGGCATTTCACCCTCCCCTCCCCCGCTACGTGCAGGAAAGTGTTTTTAAGCTGCTGCATTCCATGAACCCAGTAGAAAAATGGCCACCCCCCTTACTTAAATTCCTGATTTTTAACCAGGTTATCCTGAACAATATCACTTTGCTGAGGATAACAGAACAAGATAAAGAGCGGATGCTTCTTGAATGCCAGCAGTCACGGGACCATACGCCGCTATGCTTTGCCACGCAATGATACCTGATTACTTGCTACATGCATGGCATGGTAAAGTGTCCTACCATGGTGGGCGGAACAAGGATGCCTTGCCCAGAAACCTTCTGCAAAGGCTTCTGGAGTACCTACAGGAGCGCTTCATCGAGATGTCCCTGGAGGATTTCCTCTCAATCCCGGACATGTTAACAAACTTTTCTAAGTAACTATACTGTCTGCGAATGCATCCCAAGTCCTCAGGGCAAATCAATCATTAAAAAAGGCTTGCTTAAAAAACACTGTTTGCTATTTGCAAAGGTACACTCACCAGAGCTCCCTTCCAGGGCGTCATTCTCTGCAATAGTTGCTTGTGAGGGCTGGGAGCAGGGTAATTCCGTCAGGGTGATAAAAGCTCCTGGCTGCTGGGGTCACGGAGTGCTGTGTGCTCTCTGCAGGTCTTCCTCTTCTTCTTCCTCTTCATCTTCCCGTCTGCATAATCCTCAGACATGGCAGAGATTACAACACCCACCTCGGAATCCACGGTCAGGGGTGGGGTACTTGTGGCGCAGCCCCCTAAAATTGCATGCAGCTCATCATAGAAGCGGCATGTTTTTCGACCTGCCCCGGACCTTCCATTTGCTTCTTTGGTTTTCTGGTAGGCTTGTCTGAGCTCCTTAACTTTCACTCTGCACTGCACGGAGTCCCTGCTGTGGCCTTTAGCAGTCATAGCCTTAGAAATTCTTTCAAATACTTATTCATTTCGTCTTATGGAACTCAGTTCTGTTAGCACTGAATCCTCTCCCCATATAGCGATCAGATCCAGTACCTCCCGAGCGGTCCATGCTGGGGCTCTTTTTCAATTCTCAGGAGACTGCATTGTTAACTGTGCTGATGAGCTGTGCGTGGTCACCTGTGATGATGAGCTCTCCACGCTGTCGAAGCAGGAAGTGAATTTCAAAAGTTCGCGGGGCTTTTCCTGTCTACCTGGCCAGTGCATCCGAGTTGAGAATGCTGTCCAGAGCGGTCAGTGGTGCACTGTGGGATAGCTCCCGGAGGCCAATACCGTCGATTGCGGCCACACTAACCCTATTCCGATATGTTAATACCGATATTAGCGCTACTCCTCTCGTTGGGCAGGAGTACAGAAACCGATTTAAAGAGCCATTAAAATCGATATAAGGTGCCTCCTAGTGTGGACGGTTGTGGCGTTAAATCGGTTTTACGCTCCTAAAACCGATTTAAACGCCTAGTGTAGACCAGGCCAGAGTTCCTGAAACTAAAGGATGGGACATTTTCCTCTTCATTCTCAAAACTTTTCTGGAATATTCTGTTTGTGACACATCATTTCTTCTGTACCTTTCTGGGAGCCTGATACTGGAAGGTTCTCGGTGCCTCTTCGGAGGTGTGCCTTCCATCACTTATGCTGTCACGTAGGCCAAAGTTTTCAAACTTGGGGGCCTAAACCCATATTTGGGTGCCTAAATAAGTGTCCTGATTTTCAGATGGGCTGAGCAAGCAGAGATTCTGGCCCTTGTGAAAATTAGTATGAAGTGGGAGTGGAGAGCATTCAGTACCTTTAATTTGGTTTGTCTGGATTTTTTTTAAAGCTTCCTTTTGCTCTTTGATTTTGGTACTTCTCTGAAGCCAGGATAATTCTGTAGAGAAATGAGATGAATTCCCCATCAGGTGACGAAGGTTTGACTTTGGGTGTTCCATTATTTTGCACACTGTAGGTAGAAGAAGTCCATTTTAAAGCTGTTTCATGCTCAAGAAGAGTCTACTATTTCATACAGTTGTGCAACATCTTAGTATTAGTTAGAGATGGGTTGAAGCTGCCCAACATCTGTGGGGTCTGCCATCCAGGCCCAGCATTTGTGGCATGGGCCCATCTCTATGAATAATATATACCTTGTTATGATAAATAGTTTCCCAGTAGGGGACACAGTAATATGATTATGCATAGGATGCACTTGATGAGAGAGAAAAATATATAGAGAGGAAGGAATAAAGCCCAAATGTTGCATTATCTTGGCTTTATCTCTTTATGATTACACACAGAATATACCTTAAATCTTGGATTTTCATTTTTAGTGTGTCACTATCTGGAGGCATCTGAGCAATGTACCAAAAAAAAAATGAAATCTTGAAATTTTCAAAGAACCACAACTCTCCATCACCTTGATGGACTCTAGCCTATAGGAAGAGGGAGCTCATTCCAGAGGTCTGACCACTTGATGGAGAAGCCCACACTTCCATTCTTTAGCGATTATGTTGCGCCATAAACATGAACCCCTGGCATGATCTTATTGGGCAACAAGACGTTTCATGAATGCAGCAAAAGGCATTAACTGAAGTTAATGGAGTTATATCAATATGAGCCCAGTGCAAGTGGCTTCATAATCCATTTCCAGAGTCTGGTCACTGGCAACTTTTCAAGCAATTCGCCATGTAGCACACTGAAAATGTACACTCATGCTGCCATGTGTTCATCAAATGTGTGTGGTAAGAACAGACTCTCCTAGAGACTGGGAAATTCTTTGTATCGAATGAGCCATTTGTCTAATGAGCTATGATCCATTTGGTTCGTTGCAAAAATGCTAATCAGGGTGTGGTAGTAATAGGCACCATTGGGTAACAATGAACTCTGGATTCAGAGTACTTTTCTGCAGTTCTTGCTTCTATTTCAGTTGGCTCCAAGGAAAGCCATTGGACCAAATTAATCTCTGGTATAACTTCACTGACTTGACATGGACTCCTGAAGTCAATTGCAATATATACCGGGAGGGATAGCTCAGTGATTTGAGCATTGGTCTCCTAAACCTAGGCTTGTGAGCTCAATCCTTGAGGGGCCCACTTAGGAATCTGGGGCAAAATCAGTACTTGGTCCTGCTAGTGAAGGCAGGGGGCTGGACTCAATGACCTTTCAGGGTCCCTTCCAGCTCTATGAGGTGTGTGTAATGAACTTGACTTATTCAAGGCTAAAAGGGACTATTGTGATCATCTGGTCTGATCTCCTGCATAACACAGGCCATAGAATGTCCCCAAAGTAATTCCTAGAGCTGATCTTTTAGAAAAATATCTAGTTGTGATTTTAAAATTTCCAGTGATGGAGAATCCATGATTAATACCTGCAATCCCTTCTCCTCTAGAACCCACACTCTACTACGGGTCAGGCTCACTGTCAGTCTTGCCTTTTGATTTCGAAGAAGTGCTAGGAGGCAAACCCACCACTGCCAGCTATGGGACTATCCGAGCAGCCGCTGGACTCAGTCCTCACTCAAATCAATACCCATTGAACACAACTGAGATTTATCTGGCTAAAACGTTTACCAGCATTTCTGGTAAGTGTCTTACCAGAATCTTAGTAAGGGCCTCCGGTTGCAGATCTGAATGCTTCTCTGAAGCTTATCCCAACCATCTAATCTGTTGCGAGTCTGCAAAGTCAGTCTGGACTACAAGCCTTTCTTGTGGGGATTCCCCTATGCCTGTTTCTGTTCACAGCTGAATTTTCTTTTTAATTTAAATGCTTCTGGGTGTGGGCTCATCCCCAAACCAGGAATGAAACACAATGCTGTCTATTTCAGAGCCTGACAGATGATTTGGTTTGAAGGCTGGAAGAAGATTCGGGGTGGGGTTCGTCATTTTTCCCAACCTTCATCACTTATCCTTGGCGTAATCTAAGGACATTTTCATCTCAGATCTGCACACTGGACCTCAGTACTAGTAATCCTTTCTCTCCACATTTGCATAACATTACTACTGACAACAGTGGGAAAGTCACAGATGCAAAGAGAGTTTAGTATAGGACTGAAGTTGAAATCCTCCACTGTGAACTGGAGAGAATTTTCAGTGACAAAAATGTTTAGGCTCTGATTTTGCAAAGCTCTTAAGCATGGACTTGAAGTTAAGTTTGCTGAACTGGGGTCTTATAGGAGAGTAGATTAAAAATGAACCCGATTTCTCTCTCTCCTTCCCTACTTTCTTATGCATGTATGCCCAGATCCTCAAAGGTATTAGGCTCTTAACTTCCATTGATTCCAATGGAAAATGTAAACTTCTTAGCATGCCAGTGACAGCCCTATGAGTAAGCCCCTATCTTTTTCAGATCATCTGCTGTACCACAGAAGCAGCATTTATGGAGGGAGAATTCTTATAAACAAATTGAGACAGAGAGGCCTCTGGATAATATTGGTTTGTAGAGAGACCAGCAGCAGCAATCCTATTGCTTAAAAAAAAAAAAAAACCCTGAGTAACAAACCCATCACCATTTAAGTTCCACCTGTGCCAGTATCAACAATTTTTATCATCACTTTATGCTTCATTGACCAATGGATTTTTTTCAGCTTTGCACTTTTTTTTATTACTATTATTTTTATCTTCATCATTATCATAGTGCTGCTTTTGATGCCATTTAGATATGAACCTCATTTGAACCCTGAAGCCCCATTCGTGACACACAAAAATACTGTCATTTACATTCTGTGCCAAAGTATTATATAAAACACATCAACAAGGAGTAGCGGCAGGAAGCTGGGAGTAAAGATATATAGTCAGCAAAGTATGTAACTTCTGGCATATTACTGCTTAATCCTAACATAATTATTCTCATCCTTTTATTTGATTAACTTCTAATGGTTCCTCTTGGTGTTAAAGGTCCCAGTCTGATCATTTGATTTTAGTGTCTGCTATAATTACCGATAATGTTCTTTGCAAGACAATTTAATGATAACCGCATAATGGCCTATATGAAGAAAGCTGCAGGGTTTCAATGCTTTTGAGTAATATAAAATACATTAGACTAACACAAGCTATCAACATGACAGGGAATGTTTGATTTACACCAAGGACTACGTTATAGAGTCGTGGGGTTTTTTTTCTTCTTTTTGCAGCCGTTTACAATAAATGACAGAACAGTTGGACAATCTGCAACTTGCTGAGAGCAATAAAATGTATCACAAAGTTAGAAGTGACATGGAGCCAGCCCCAAAGAGCTCCAGTCAAGCATAATGCTTAGGATGGAGCTGCAATGGCTTTGCCCTACCCATAGTGGCAGCTGGTATTGAAAGCAGATTCGTGGTGCTGAAATGGGGAGTAACTATTTATCAGTGAAACTATCCTCAACCAACCTGAACGTTTAAAAACAAAACCAGGCTAAGTCTTCAAACCCCCCCACCCCGTCTCTTTGGAGTTAATCGGTGGTTTGAATATTCAGGCTGCTTTATTCCCTCGCAGTTTTATTCTCTGGTGAATTTAAAAGCATTTGTTTAAAAAAACCCACTTCTATTTACAGTTCTTTACCCCCATCCCTGGAACCTTTGTCAAAAGGAAAAAAATCAAGCCCAGCCTGCCTGCAGTTCACACATATATATAGCTTCCGACCATCCTGTTTTCAAAGCTAAATATTGCACTGGGTTAAGTGTTTCAAGCTTAGCAAACACTCCTCTTGAAATTAAGCAATCGTTCCTGGTTCTGGCAAAATGCAGCATAATTTATGGCATGCACATAGGAGAGAAAATTTCCTGTCAAAAAAAGGTTAACAGTGGACATATTACATTTGCTGTTCCTTTTTATTCCAGGATAATGGCATTTGGACAAAAGTAGGCCCGTCCTGTTTATAGTGCTTTATGCCCCATTAGTATTATTGCAAGTCTCAAGACCCACATGTTAAAGCACTTAATCAAAGGCAATGGGTTGAAAATCATGTTCCAGCACTCCTCATATTTGATTCATTCCTCCCAGATAGGAAGAAGTAAAAAACACATTACTAGCATCAAAACAGCACATGCATTATCTGCTAAGCAGTTGAGAAGGCTATCATTGGGTTTTATCCCTTTGGGTGCTAGGACGGACAAGAATTTTTTCCCGCTCATCCATTCCGAGGGCTGAGGCTGCCATTTTTCATTTTTTCCCTCTCTGACAGACAATCCTTTAGTTTTCCATAGATCTCTCTTTTAAAGACACATTCATGTCACTTATTTTAATTGCAGGCTGCAGGCAGCAAACTAAAAGAAAAAACCAACCCTGGAAACGCGATATTTGAAGTAGGAGTACTTTTATGAACATTCTCCAAGGATTTTTTTTTTTGAGACAAACCTAATAATGGGAGAGAAACATATCTTAAGGGGAAAATTAATTTATACATTTAATTACTTGGGATCCACTTCAGTTCTTGCTACATGCTTTTACTTTCCGAGAGAGTCATTCCTAAGTGCCATGCATAGTGATTAACACTGACTTGGGAGGCTGCCACTGTCAGAATGAGGGAGGCTGGTTTTGTTGGGAGGGGGACACTTGAGACAGGGATGCCGCTTGCTTGTTGATATTTATTTAGATTTAAAAGAATCTGGCTGCAGCTCACAGTCTTTCTTTTTTCTTTCTCTCTAAAGACTAGCTCTCAACTAGGGCCACGTCCAGTGAATTTACAGCATGTAGCCATGTCACACGGGCTTAGCACAAAGGAGGACAATAAAGGTGTTAAAAAATCAAGACAACGATTGAATTTACTTGGTTCAGTGGAGGCAGAGAACAGAATGAGTGTTGTGGGCCGAGCAAAAGAACTGGGGAGACTTGTGCCAAACTCAAGGGCGATGGAATGAAGTGATAATTAGCTAGGCTCTGGCAAGGCTGGAGATATCTTCTCTCAGGTGCCGGTTCAGCGGTCTTTAGCAAAGCACGTAAGCATGTGCCCAATTTTAAGCATCTGCTTGGGTCCCATTGACTTCCACAGGACTTTTACATGTACTCAGAATTAAACATGTGCTTAAGTGCGTTGCTGAACTAAAGAGAATTAAGCACGTGCGTAAGTGCTATACTGAATCACCGGATCTACCGCCATTGACGTCTGGAGATTGTCTCCTGATTTGCAGAGATCCGACTTAGATCCTGACTGAGGAAAGGGGAGAAAAAACATTTTAAAATGGGAGCACATAAATCATGCTAAGGAGTTAAACTGTAGTAAAATCACAAGAAGGAGACATTTTAATAAATGGTCTGTATAACTGGGGCTATCATAGGAAGCTAAGGATAGAGCTACACTGCGATAAAAGATCTGCGACATGACCGCAGCAGGCATGAGTCAGCTGACTCCGGTTCCTAAGGCTCGGGCTGTGGGGCTATAAAATTGCAAGGTAGACGTTTGGGCTTGGGCTGCAGCCTGGACTCTGAGACACCCACAAGGAAGGAGGAGCTCAGACTGCGGGCTCCAGCCTGAGCCTGAATATCTGCACTGCCGGTTTATAGCCCCACTACCTGAGCCTGTCAGGATTTCTTTATGCAGGTTGTTGCTACAACACGTTCCATAGCATCTCTGATCAAAAATGTCCCCAAATGAATCCTTCCTCAGCTGTATTATCCTAGCCTTTTAAAAGCCTGCTTATACAAAAGCCTCCTCTGTTCCTTTTCATTGCTCTTCTCTAGAGAGCTCTGCTTTGAGGTGTTTTTTTTAATGTGATCTGAGCAAAAACGAACGTTGCATTCAAAGCCAAGACATGTCAGTGTAGGATAGAGCAGAGCAGCGGGATTATATTTGCCCTATTATTCTCCATCACCTTTCTAACACAGCCTAATACCTTATTTACTTTGTTGACCTTCTGCTGCACATTGAGCTGTCCACAGTGACGCCTAGATCTTTTCCCTGTGAGTTACAACTAATTCAGAACCCATCAGTGTGTACAAATAGTTTAAACTGTTCCTTCCAATGTGAATTACCTTGCAGTTGTCTACATTTATTTTCCTCTGCTGCTGAATTGCCTCATTATAATTTTGTTAGGTCCTTCCAGCAATCCTCTGTCTTTAACCTAAATAATTTTTCCTGGGCAGCATTAGGAGGACGGATGATCAAAAGAAAATGAAGGGTCTTGTGGTTAGGACACTGGCGTGGAACTGAGGAGAAACCCTAGTTCTGTTGAAGTCAATGGCAAAACTCCTGTTGACTTTAATGGAGCAAGGATTTCACCCCCAACTTCAATTGCTGGCTCTGACACAGATTTTCTGATAGCCTTGGTCAAGTTACTTAATCTCCCTGCTACTCAGGTCTATACTTGAAAGGATTTGCTGAAGATGTACATTGGCATACCTCCCTAGTGGAGATGCAGCTTGTACCCGCAAAAGAGTTCTTTTGCTGGTATAGCTTAAACCAGCTCTCTGAATGGAGCTGCTCTGTCAGTTACAGAGGGGAAAATAAACCATACACCCCTGACTGACATAGCTGTGCCAGCAAAATTTGTGTAGACCAGACCTCATTTCTCCATCTGTAAATTGTGGGTAAAAATCTTTCTTTCAGCCATGTCTATTTAGTGTAAAAGCTCTTTGGCATAGGGACTGTCTCCCACTATATCTATGGACAGTGGCTAGCACAAAGGGTTGGGGACCTCTAGATGATACTATAATAGTTAAGTCAACAAATGTTGCCATCTCACTATCCGCTATCTCTGCCAGGGCATCGTTTGCTATGCTTTGGGTCCCTGCTATTAACCACTTTTCTAACCTTGGTTTCCTATTTCTCCTATGACAGGAATTTACTAAGGGAGACATGGTGGGTGAAGTAGTAGCTTCTGTTGTGGGAGAGGCAAGCTTTCGAGCTTACAAAGAGAGCTCTTCTTCAGGTGTGTAAGCTTGAAAGCTCGTCTCTCTCACCAACAGAAGCTGATCCAATAAAAAATATTACCTCACCCACCTAATATCCTGGGACCGGTCTGGCTATACAACTGCTTACAGGAATTTACTTTTCACACAGTATTTAACAAGCTTCCTTAAAATCCTCTAAGAATAAAATCTTGGACTATCCAATTTTCTTTTCTCCCTGGATTTCACACCTTGAAAATACTTGTGGACACTTAGCAACCCCCATGCCTCGATCACTCTTTAGACAATCTTTGGGTGACATTTTTCTCTTGCATAAGACGGCTATAAGGCTGCCTGCTGAAGACCCCTTTGCAAGTCCAGACATAGGCCATGTGGGAGGGGTGAGGGGCTGGGAGCAGGAGGGGGTGTGTGTGTGTCAGGGAGAGGGCCACAGAATGCTGTGTTGGGAAGAGTCCAGGCAGTGATGGGGTTCATAGGGCAGCCCTGGGATGCTGTTGTTACTTCCACAGGCCTCCAGGACTGTCTTAATTATTGCAGCATCCTCTCCAGTCCCTGGAGCAGTCCAGGACTGGGAGGGTGCAAAAGAATCGTAAAGCCATCTTTTAGCCTCCTTCTCTCCCTGGGCTGCAAGTTCTGTGCTGCACCTCATAGGGTGTGTCCACACTACATTCGGGAGATGTGATTGCAGCACGTGTAGTCATACCTGAGCTAGCTTGATTAAAAACAGCAGTGAAGCTGGGCAGCACGAGCTAGCCACCCAGGTGCAAGCCTGCTTGGGACCCTGGCTATATAACAGAGTAGTTACCCCATACTACCCCTTGTTTTTGGCAAATTCCCTTGATCTACGCATGTTGCAATCACAAGCCCTGTAGTCATACCCTTAGCGATGCAGCACAGAATCTGACCCCTGGTTTCTATTTGCAGCTCCATCATTTGGCCTGCTGAGTGACACTGGGCAACTCACTTCACCTCTCTGAGCCTCAGTTTCCTCATTGTAAATAGGGGTAATGAGGCTGACCTTCTTTGTAAAGGACTTCAACATCTACAGATACTAGAACTGCATATTAGTATCATTTTCCTCCCTCCCCTCCCACCCCATCCCACCCCACCCCCCATGTTTCTGAAATTCCTGCTATTGCTAGGGCTTATGTGAAATTTAAGATGTAACGTTAATTACTACTATGACTATTTTTGTCATCTCAAAATGTGTTGTGGTTGCTCTGTTCTACATGATGCCTTCCCTTAAGAGCTTACAATTGAAGGATCCAACCCTGCATGAATGCAGCCCCCCTGGATTTCAGTACTCACAAGCGGCAAAGTCACAAGTGAGTCATGCAGCTCATGCTGGACAAGCACTAACAGCTCCTCCCCAACCCCCAACTAGGCTAGCCTGTAACATATATGGCATACACCCAACATGGAAAAACATATTTTACAAAAGTTTTAGCAGGCTTTAAAAGTTTTTAGTGGGACTTTTCTGTACCCTTTTCCCTGTAAGGCCAGGTGCCTTAATTATTATGATGATCCTGCCTATACAGGGCTCAGAAAGCATAACGAAAGCCCTGAAATAACTTTCCTATACCGTATTTTAAGGTCTGACATTTTGGGAGCTATTAGATCTAGAAGCAGGTGCTGTGTGTCTCACTGGAAAGCTAGCCAGCTTGCTTTCTTACTGGTATAAATCTACAGCGTCTAGCCCTGGAGAGGTGCAAGACATTGAACCTGTCACTTATTCAGGATTCGACATAGGAGAGGGAAGAAAGAAGCCTTTTTTCTGGTGTGTGAGGTTTTTTTTTTGTTTTGTTTATAGGCAGCTGTATGAAGCAGCTGGAATGTTTAGAATGTTAGCCGGAACCCAGTGGGAGGTGGTGAGACAGTCAAAGGGGCATGACAGTCATGGAAGCATGGTATCGTTTTTGTTTGCTGTATGGCTCTGCAATTTCCCCCACAGAAGTCACCAGCAATGTGCCGACATCATATTACGTTTCAATATACAAAATGTTTTCTTAAAGCCACTCCCAAGTTAAATAGTTAAAAACATATTTAAGGGCCAGATCCATTGAAATCAATGGAGCTACATCAATTTACACTAGCTGAGGATCTGGCCCAGCAAGTCGTTGGACCTTTTTGCCCTCATCAAAGCCCACCAGTGCATCAAACTATTTGCTCATTTCCATTTCCCTTTTCTCCAGCATTGCTGAGATGGAATTGGAGTGTTTGATATGATCCTTTAATTTTTTTAAGTTATTGTTTGAACTTTGCTAGCAGTAGCTGGTGACCTGAGGCGTTGACAGCACCGGGAAGGGTCTAATAGCAGAGGACACTGTTTTCTCCATTTCATCCAAACAATAATATAATTAATTTGTTTCCTGTGTAGCTGGTCAGGGGAGCTCTCCAAGTGCATTTCCTTCTGATATGACACTGGAATAAAGTGTTTGTGAAAACCAGCTGATTATCTGAACAGACTGGGACACCTGTGTGTCCATGTTCATAGATCTTCCCTAATCCATGGCAGGTTATTACAGTATGACCCATAGCCTTATCTGCCAATGTTGGCTGTGACAAGGTGGGTGAGATAATATCTTTTATGGGCCCAACTTCTGCTGGTGAGAGAGACAAGCTTTGCAGCCACACAGAGCTCTTCTTCAGGTCTGCTAGCTGTGAAATTCTTCAGGTGCTGTAACATGCCCAAGAGTGCCCGCAGCCTTTGCATTGGTGATTAGAGAGTTGCTGTACCACCAAAGTGCTGCTGCCATGCTGGACGTCATGGCCAGGCAAGGAGGGCAATGCCACTGCTACAATCGCCTCTCAGCTGGTGCAGTTCTGGTTTCCCTTGCCTCTAGGTGAAGTGCCCTGTGGGGGGGGTTGAGAAGTCTCAGCGCATTATTACAGCTTGGATGGCTGTTCAGAAGTAGGATCATGAATAGATTCCCCCCACCCCATGCCCCTAATTAAAAACAGCGCCATGCAACTGGCAAGATAAAGGGGCTTCTGGCAATAAGCATGATGAAGAGCCACTCGAGAGGCTTAGAACTGGGATTTAGTAATTAAACACAAGAATAATTATTCAACATAGAGCCTACTTGCATCACTTTGGTGGCAATGGTGGTGGATTGACATTGAAGGCCTTGGCAGATTGTGTTTCTCCTTCCTTCCAGTGCTACTGAAAGAACTATGGTGTGGCTGAAATTGGGCATTGCTAAATGAAAATGATTTTTCTAAGGTGATTATTTGTAGTAGAGTTCACTAGGTTGCTGGGTGTCTGATGGCTAAAGCAACAGCCAGGAAGTTGGCTTCTTTGGCTACTCTGGGAAGACAATTCCTATTCTTGTTCTATTGTCCTTTATTCATGCACCCACTGGGTTAGACATTCCTTTGGCTGGGCATATAACGCTTTCCCTAGTACTTTGGAGAAAGATATTGGCTGTTTATTTTTTAAAGCATCAGGGGAAGATTTTCAAAGCCACGGGACATTTAGGCACCCACATCCTGTTGAAAGTCAATGGAAATTGGGAATCTAACTCCCGTTTACCCCTCTGAAAATCTCCCTTTCTGTTCACATGGGGCTAGACCGTCAAACTTGGACTTTGTAAAGTAAAGCATCTAAATCCAGATTTAGGCATCCACATGCTGAGTTAAACATTTAGGGTGAGAACTGGACATCCAAGCTCCTGGAGGCGGATTTGAAAATCTCACCTTCATATATCTATATCCAGAACTAGAGGCCTTACTGTAGGCACCCATGTTTGAAAATGCAGCTCTATGGGCCCAACCTGCAAGGTGCTGAGCACCTCCTGTGAGGTTCCCCGTGCCCTCAAGTCCCCCGAAGTCAATGGCAGGTAGAGGTCTTCATAGGTTCAGGTCTTTAAAAAGATAGTCCCATGTAAAGTGTTGTATTGTGCAAAATGACAAAATTGTGCATTCTGATTATCTTGAGTAACTTACATCATATAAAATGGATATTTATCGGTGTGGATTGCTTGCTGGGCAATGGGGTTCGTTCTTGTACAAGGTGCGCAAAAAAGGGGCAGAGAATTTGGGAGTGGAGAATCTGGCACAAAATTGCACTGGTTTACAAATGCAAAAAATATCTGAAAAATTCAATCATGCAGGTTAAAACTCCACTTAGAGTAATTGATGGTGCCGGTATTTATGCTTATAGCCTCATCAATCTATAATCTTAACAATAGGCAATCAATCAATACCTTTAACGACCTTCTGTGAGGATGACATCTCCTGTATTTCTGTGCTCTGTACTGTAGATCCAGGCATTACTCTTGCCTTTGTCATGGTTACAAATATTGAGCCAAATCCTGAGGAGTACTGAGTAGCTGTAATTTCCGTCGGGTCTGACTCTGCTCCCACTGATCTCAATAACCAAACTCACTTTGGACTTCACTGAAAGCTGAACTGATCCTCACCTCGCAAAGTTTGTCTCACAAGTTTTGCACCCCTACTTCTGAATGGCTTCTTGCAAAACTTTACTTGCTCAGAGCCATTTTTTTTTGATGGGCAAGAAAAATAGCAACATTTGGGCAAACAGATTTGTTAATGACTTTTGTCAGTTTTGTAAATATAGCATCTATATATGGCATGGTACTGTGATGGCGTTCATTTACAGTGCCTTCTCTTTAATGCATTGCATTCTGAGAAAAACCTCAAAAACCAGAATATCATATTGTGTATTGAGATTTACAGTATGGAAGCATCCTTGATTGGGTACGTCTGCCAGCCATTTTCCAAGAGAGTCTATACATATATAGTAAACTATTTATTCCATAAATCGATTTGGAGATGTTTTCCAGCCCATTGAGAGCCACCCACTCCAAATTATTTAAAAACGGGGAGAGCAGCAGCCCGAGGGCCATTCCAAACACTGTTCATACTTTGTAACTAACTCAGAAAACAACAGCATTGAATGCCAACACTATCGCTGATTAATCCAAGTGCTCCATCAAGATGCTCTCTGCTGTTTTGAAATCTCACCGACTAGTTTCCCATACAACACAAACCCATTAAAATGATGGGCCTGATTCTCTGAAGGTTTCGCTGCATGGTTTCCCATAAAAAGTTTCATAAACCACCCACAATCAGCAACCTTAATCCGCAATTCCTAAAAGCGTATTGTGCACAAAGTGACACACTGACAAATGAGAGGAGTTCTCTGGGCACAGCACCAGAACTCAGCTGCTAATTGTGGAAATAAATAACTAAGGCTCTTGGAGCCCTGGTGGTTGGGTTGTTTTGTTCGTTTATCTTCCTCACCAGTGAGATTTCTCCCTCGATGGCATATGGAGTTTTAAAATAAAGTAACCCCCCCCCACTATATTTTATATGTTTGATTAAATAAAATACTTCTTGGGGAAGGAGGAAGGGTGGAACATGGAAAATCACACATTTTTTAAAATGGTAAATTCTCTCTGAAAAAAACACCTGGATAGTAAACGATCAGCTGCTGGCTGGAGTATTACTCTGTCAAAACAACAGGACGAAGGTGATGAAACAAAAAGTAACACACCATTTATAATGAGAAGCTCTATGCTTTCAGTCTAGCTAGAATCCCTCTTTATTCACTTCCTAGAGAGTAAAATGAAACAGGGCTCTCTGACCCTCTAACCGATGCACTGGAACTAGCTGGTCTACGTGTTTGCATTGACGGTCAACCATGGGAAAACCTGGTCCATGCAAACGTGAGATTTTCTGAGCTTCGGAGCCCAGGCTATCTCACCCACCAAGTCTCACATCCCCAAATCACACTTAAACAGCACAGGGTGTGCACATCACTAGGGCTCAGTTGCACCAGGTACGCACAACCTCATACTGGAGTGATGTAGAGCCGCAGGACCCCAGCAGAAGCTGAGGAGATGCACAAAGTCCTCCAGAGGTCTAGGGAGCACAGGGGCGTGCAGCTGCTGCACTAGCCTGGGACCAGGTTGCAGCATCCGTTCTGCTCTAGAGGAAGTGGGGCCATGTCTCACCCCTTTCCCCCTCTCTTCGGAAGAGGCTAGTGTCAGAAGTTCTGCAGAGTTCTTGCCTTCTCTGAGCTCTCATGCTCCATCCTCCAGGGTGCAAGTTGGGAATACGCCCTTGGCCCTCTCCTTTGTGGAACTGCAAAGGGGCAGACCCTGATCTGCCCCCTAGTGTTTCATAACAGATGTAAATGGCCCTCATGGATTTAATGGCATCACTGGTTTGGCAAAGGAAATTACTTCAACTCTACCAATGACTTAGTTACAATCTATTATCAAGCACCAAGCAGAAAACAATTCAGGGTGACATGTCTGCAGTAATGCAGAGCAACGTGCACAGCCCTCAAAGCTTCCATGCAGAGTCAGCTCCAACTGCTGGCTGCCACATCGTGATTCTGGACGACAATAAGGGGAGAGTTTTAAAATAAAATCTTCTAAGATACTTTTCTGTCTCTTAGTTTTGTAGCTTCTTCCCTTCCCACAAAAGGAGGTTTAGGAAACAGTGTTGGTATCTCCCTAATCTAATCTACCTATGGTTTTTATACCAAGCTGAGACAGGGAACACTTATTTATTGATTTCAGATGCTTGTGCTCATCTGGAAGTTAGTCTTACCCATTGGCAACAATCAGCCACACAGTGGTACCTGCCTGTATTTCCCCTTTGATAGGTGCAATGATTTTCAGAAGTCAAACCCGGCCATTGAGCATGGCTCAGTTTGGTTACATTGCTTGCCACTGAGTAGGCACCTTTATCAGCCAATCAGCTTCCTTCTCTTCTAGTGTCCATTTTATATTAATAAATATAAGACCCAATGGTATATATTATAGGCAGAGTTAGCATTTCCACTATAAGACCCTGTTTCCAGTTGCTTATAACTTTGCCAAATTTTAGCCATTTGGGCTGAAAAAAATCAGGTGTCTCAGATTTAGCACCCAAAATTACTGGACACGTCTGGCCTGAATTTCACTGTGCCCCAGTTTGTCCTCTTTAAAATGGGGGGTAAAAATACCTCCCTACATCATTATAGTGTTTTGAAGATAAATTCATTAATGAAGCATTTGTGAAGCACTTAGATACAATGATAATGACTGCCTGTGAAGACATTAATAATTCTGTACCACATTGTAGCCACACATTGAATGAGGAGAGTAAAAAAAATATTGACTAGGTGCCCATTCAGTGAGCACTGTTCACTCTGTGTGCTTAATAAGCAAGGGTCGTCTGGAAAAAATAGTATACAACACAGAGGTTTGGCCGCCTGGATGGAAACGCCACCCTGAGTGATTGGTTGGAGCTTTGGGGTGTTGAATTGGAAGGATCAGCTCTCTGAGAAGAGGGGGCTCTTATAAATTTAGGCTGCCCTATTCGAGTCGGAAGGTTACTGAACGTTATTGTTCTGCTTGTGTTATATTAACGCGGGTTAAACAAAAGATGAGTATTTTGTCAAATCCAGCAGTCAGAGGCGTAATCAATCCGTGGTGTTTTAAAGAGCCCTCGAAATAGACTTAGGAAAAGCAGCCAAGATCAACCGATATTTGTAGGCAAGTGTCTGGAGAAGATGATTAGAAGGGTCAAAAGGCAATACTAGTGACCCAGAGACACCAGTATTGAACAAGGCGTGCGCCCAGTAAGAGGCAGGTCACGACACTACACTTCTCTCAGAAGGACATGTTCAGGAAGAGAGCAGCATGTCTTTCACAGCCATGCTTATTTTGCCTGAAAGAACATACCATCTTCCTAGCTTGACAGCAGAGGACATCCATAATTTCTCCGTCAACAAGAGCACTCTGGTCTCACTACAGTCGTCTTAACTTGAGCCCTGGTTAGGAATAATAATAACAAAACAAAATGGAAAGGTTCAAATGAAAAGCTCCCATCAGTCCAAATGTCAACGTAAAGTCTGAAGTGTCAAGCAGCTCTTCAAAACTGTGCCATTCCTGTTTTTGTTCTACGGATTAGAACCTTGCTTCACAAGGAGGAAAACATCATGAATAGGCTGGGTTGCACTAGCAAGTGGGTCCCATCTGTCCACTGGTACAACTCAATTTGATTTAATTCATCCTCTTTTGTCTCTTTTGCTTTAAAGCAGATTTTTGAAAATCTCATAGCAGACACTGGGGCAAATGCTTAATATTCTAAATTACCATTAAGAAACCATAGACCAAGCTAGCAAACAAAGGCATAGGCCACTTTGTTCAGGTATCATTTCATCAGGACCTTTAGACCCAGAAATAGAAGCCAAGGACATATCAAACAGTTATTTAGTGAGGTTAAAATATCTGTACAGATTGCATCTGGCCAATGTCAATGGGATTGTAAGGGCTTCTTTGAGCTTTTTACTTGCTCCTTTGATATAACAATAGTAAGAGGGTATAGACTGAGAAGGAAATGATTCCACTTTTATTTGGATTTTAAATAGGGCTTAGAAATACTGTTCTGCTGAATTTGATTAAAATTGAACTGAATAAAAAACGTCTTCCTTGCGTAGCCTGAGCCATTTCTCTATGTGCACAGGAGGCCTTTAAGCGTGCATATAACATATCGATATATGAATAGATTGATGTATATTAAAAAAGCCTAGTATAAATGTAACGTTAAAGTTAAAATTAAGCTCACCAACAGAAAATCTGGCCCAGGAAAGTCTAACCATTATAGATGTCCTAGCAATATTAACTCAGCTCCATTGTGCAGCTTTCATGTTATATGGTAAACGTTATTAACGAAAGAGCAACATGAAGAGTTTATATTTATCATGGAGAGGAAGACTAGAAAATAGTACGGGTAAGATCCTCGCAAAATTCCCACTGACGTCAGCGGGGCAAGGATTTTGCCGTAAATATATTCACACGAGCAAGTTAATATTGCCAAAGCAGCCTTAGTTTTGGAATTTCTTGACAGCCAAATAGTACTCGGAGCACTGGGGCGATGGAAAGTGTTATGTTGGGGCAGGGGAGAGGGTTGCTCTGGTAGCTATAAGCCACCTTTCCATCCTTGTTTCCTGGGCAGCTCCTGGGGCTGGAGACCCCCCAGCATAACATGGTTAGGGCTGGAGGTTACAGAAGCCTCCCTGCAGTGCCATGTGGAAACTCTGTTGTGCTGAATGCTGAGGGCCCACTTCTGACACACATCACTCACCCACAGCCCCACCCTGGCACGCCCCCTAAGTCAGAGTTTGTGGCTGTCTTCTGCCGTGCCGTTTTCCCCAGCTGGATAAAGAATTATAATCTGTCTATAACTCTTCCTCATAGCCAGTAGTTGTGGCTGCAGCCCACCGCTACCCACACCTTCATTTACAGATTAGGAGGAAGAATTCTGTCTATAGCAACATACAAGAGCCCTTTTACTTGGATTTTGTTCTGAAGACCATTATTTCAGCTCCAGAGTCTAAATAAGACAGACGAGATAAGACTACTAAAAACACAGACATTTTACAGTGGACGGAAATCCTCCATTTGCGGACTACAGTTTGACACATGGGGCAGATTTGGCGGGGAGAGGCAGGAGGGGAGAGGGTGGTGCTCTTCCAAGCTCCTCCCACAAAATAAGCTCCTCCCATCTCAGTCACACAAATGAGATGCCATTCAGAGTAGATTGTACAGAACTTTAATATAGGATCATCTGCCCAGCTTGGCTTCACAAGGGTCTTTGAGCCAGGCTCACCCCTTTGATGGGGCTGGAATATTATTATTATTAATCCTCTTTTTATGGGAGGCAGGGGCGGCTCCAGGCCCCAGCACGCCAAGCACGTGCTTAGGGCGGCAAGCCACGGGGGGGCGCTCTGCTGGTCGCCGGGAGGGCAGCAGGCAGGCCGCCTTTGGCGGCATGCCTGCAGAGGGTCCGCTGGTCCCGTGGCTTTGATGGAGCCGCGGGACCAGCGAACCCTCCGCAGGCACGCCTGCGGGAGGTCCACCGAAGCCGCGGGACCGGCGACCGGCAGAGTGCCCCCTGCGGCATGCCGCTGTGCTTGGGGCAGCGAAATGTCTAGAGCCGCCCCTGATGGCAGGGCCTAAGGGCTAGGAGCTGGATGAACTAGCTTTAGGGGAGTCAAAGTGCATCCCCTGGTATATGCCTTCCTGCCCCTTCTTGTCTCATTTTCACTCCCTCCCACTGTGTGGGCCCTGGAGAGCCCACTGCAGAGTTCCATGAAATGGCATGGGACATCCATGGAAGCGGCCTAGCTGCTGAAGCACCTAAGCCCCTCTTCCTCATGGACAAGGGAAGAACCACATGCAATGGACCCCTCCACATGCAAGTTGGGTGGCATGTTCTGGGCCATAGAGCATGGTTCTATCGGCATACTGGACCCACTACTACTTCCTCACTTTCCCTCTTCATATGCACATTGGACAGGAATGGTGACAAGAAAGATCCCTGATAAATTCTTTGAAGCCAGGCCATATCGTAGTAGACATAAGAGATTTCAAAAGTAAAGAGGCAGGAGCCAAAGCCAGAAAGAGCATAGCCTGGAACTGAATGAGAGAGTCTCCCATGAGTGTTAAGGCAGCCATTGCATGGTATAAAGGCTTCTTACCTGCACAATTTACGGCACCCCCGCATATACCCTTCCCAGGGCTTAAGGTGTGACCAAGTTAACTTAGGCACCTCCACCCTTTCCCTTCTGATGGCTTGGGGGATAAGGCACCTACCCTTACTTATGGGGTTAGGGAGAAACTTGGTTTATTTAAGTACCTGCTTTTATGTATGGGGCTTAGGGCTTTATGGGTTTGAGGGACCTTTTTCTGTGAAAGAGCTTTACATAGTTGGGTTTCAACATTTATTTATTAGCAATATATACAGAATACATATGCTAAGCACATTTTTATGCTTAGTATTTTTATCATACGGATGAATTTTACCCGACGGCCAATCGGGATTTACTTGTTTGTGTTTTAGGCGCCCATATACCTCACCGTTGTGCATAGGGCACGATGTCTTGCAGCTTGTGGTTGTCCTGCAGTTCAGAGTTGATTTTTAAAGAGCATTATCTTTTATTTATATTATAGAGGGAAAATGAGCTTTAAATTGACTAAACCTATGAGATTATTTTCCTCCCCAAGTAACAAAAAAGTTAGTTAATTACACACGGTCACCTATGTGGGCACTGTTTTTTTTTTGCTTACTTTTTTATCTTTTATTTTTTATGCTGTAATGGTTACTTATTTGTGACATTTTTTGTTTGTGCAGATGATTAGCATAAAAGCGCTGGTTAGAGCTTATTTTACTATTTAATGAGGAATATTTTTTAAAATGTTTCCAGCATCTTTACTTTATAACCTTGGTGGTTCTAGCTTTTGTTTGGGCCATTCCTGAGGTGGGGGTGCATTGTCAGCAGCAGAATATTCTTTTTTATTATTATTTTAGTGGTAAACTCCCTGAGTTTCACCTAAGGCTGGTTTAATATGGTGGGGAGGTGGGAGGATTAATCAGGTCCCAGGCCTACAGACAGTCTGGATATTACTGACTCATTAGCCCCAATTAAAAAAAAAACATATTTCAGGTTTCAGCTACCCACAGAACTCCATGGTGTACATTTAATTTTAAAACAATTAAAACAGCTGGTTGGGAACTTGAACAGCAGTGGAGGGCGTAGAAGCTACAAGATTATAATTATTTATTTTTTAAAAACCATCAGTCCTGTCAGAGGGAAGTTCTGCCTGAAACAGAATTGACTGTAATGCTAAAAATAAGAACATATGGGAAGCCTATAGTTTATTGCTAGGAACCGTCACCCTTTCAGCAATCTCGCTTAATGAAGCACCACCCACCTGTACAAGTCAAGCATTAATAAATTATATATTACGGCATGTTCCATGCTTGAGCAATGAATACACCTAGTAATTCCATCTACTAGAAGGCCACACGGCTCCTAAGTAGCAAAGTCACCTGTGTGAGTTGGGCTGGATCATTCCTAACAAGATGACATTAAAAGGCCTATTTGTTATCTATGCATGGGACATTTATTTTATGTCAGGAGAGAATAATTGCTTTGATTTTTGGAATTGGAAATGTTCATTTGCAGTATTAGGAATATGAAAAGAGTTTTGTGAAAAATACGTCTGCAGAAGTTTACAGACCCCCTCTCCCTGCCTCCCCACAAAAAGGGACGAGGTCCATTTTTGAACTCCTGTGGAATGAAACAATCTTTTAACATTTCAAAATGGCAGCATAATTTAAAATGAAAATATTTTCCCACCAGCTCTCAGGAGGAATAATGGCTGCCTGGACTCTCAGGAAATCAGGCTACTTTGATTTGTCTATATAAACGTGCCTTTCTTTATATTATCTCTGTGCCCTGAGATTTTCCTACTGTATATTTATAGCTTTACAGATAACTTCTACTCTCAGCTTTATTTCCTTCTTTCAGATTTAACATTCTTTATTAGTACCCCAATGGCTTTGTTCTTTAGGTCAGGCCTAAAATATCCAGCTGAGGTAAAAAAAAATTGATGTATCAAGTTGAACTGCTGGAGCTCCCATTTTTCAGTGGCTTTCCGAAAAGGCTATAAGCAAAATGTATCATTTTCCAGCCGATCCACTATTGCAATAAGCAAAAACCCTAGAAAACTGCTTTCCCCTGTACAAAGCTGTAATTTGCGTGTCACAGTGAGGTTGAGGTGGAGAATGAAGATCAAAGTGGAAATTCACCTGGCTGCCTTGTATGCTATTGATCTGAATCTTAGCCACTTAATCAGCAACACTCACTGTCACACCACAGAGCTCAGAATCTCCTGTTTCTCCTCAGCGCTTTTATTTATAAAACTATTTAATGAGTAAATTTTCTTTCTGTCTCCAGCTTTTTGGAGGAAAGATGGGTGGGAAGCCCTGTGAGGGGTAAAGAGAGGATCTTGGCCCTAGTTGAAAACAATGGGAGTTAGGTGCCTAAATACCTTGGAAGATGTGACCATGAGTTCCTAACCCTGTAAAGACTTCAGTAGCAGCTGAATGTGCTCAGTGCTTTGCAGGAGTCTTTAGCACCTCACTGGGTCAGGCATCCAGTGAAAATGCATGAGAAAAAAAACTAATGAAGGAAAAAGGGCAATTGAAGGAAAAGATACAATGATACAGTGCCAAATCCTGAAGTGTAAACTAGGTTTTTACTCAGGAAAATTCTCATTGACGTCCCTTGAGGTTTTATTGCCCAAGTAGGGACACTATGAATTAGAATTCAAGAAACAGTGGTGGCAAAGTCAGAGCTGCTCACTGACGAGAAGATCCTCCCATCTGCAGAGAGTCGGTGCTAGGCCTGTACACCTCGTAAATCCAATTGAAGCCCTCAAAGAATACTCTGAAGCCAGACACTTGTGATTTGTGGAGCTTTAGATTTTGAGGGAGAGGCTCAGAAGCCACCCCATTGATTTTGGATCCAAACCTTGGAGGTTTGCTATATGCTGCTACTGGTATTTTGGGGAGGCTATCTGCAAGCTATTAGCAAGGAGATCAGGGAAGCTTATACTGCTGCAGCCCATGCTATATCTATTCTGTGGAAAATAGGTTACTTTATTTTTAGCGCTGCCAATCCAGGACCTCTCTCCAGTGCTGAAAGCACTCTCTTTTCCAAAGTAGTTCTAAATGAAAGGTGCTGGGTTTTCCCACTTTATTATATTCATTACAGTAGCTCTGAGGGTCTCCAGCCAAGATTGGAACTCCACTGCACTAAGCACTTTGCAAACACTTGGAGAGAGACAGTCCCTGTCCCATGCGGCTCACCATCTAACCAGACAAGAGGAGACGGGACTTGTCGTAGCCTGCACAGCTGGTCAGTAACAGTACCAGAACTAGAACCCACCTCCCCTGATTCATAGCCCACTCTACTGTTTCACACCTCTGAGTGACTTACGTTATTCAAACATAAGTGCTCCTGTGTACAAGCCCTTAACTTTGGTGTCTCTAGCCCCGTCAGTGCTCAGACAGCTAAGAGAGATGGAAATTTTTCTTGCGACTTCGTTTTCTTTCCTTCATTCAGCTTCCAAGTCCACAGGATGCACTACCTTGCGTAGCATTCCTAAGGTGTGATAGGGCCATTTACCAGTCCTTTGTATCGCAATGTATGGCCCTTGATGGCCTTTGATAGACCTTCTGGTGGATGGGCAGGGGGACAACAACCAGGCCTGGGTTCACAAGTTCACAGCAAACATTTTCAAAGTTCTTAAGCAAAATGTACATATTTTCTTATCGCCTGGAATGCCGACATTACAAGTGAGATTAATGCCTGCTGCAGCTTACAAGCAGTCCACAGAGTCTAAACACTAAACACTTTCTTATAAGACTAATGCCTATTTTGGGCAAAACTAACATACAGCTGAGATGGTCTGGTCTCCATCTATGAGTTTGTCAGTACTCAGCTAATGCCTGCAGTCTGGACAAGAGCTGGCATCTGACCTGCCAGCATCACAATATAGTAGATACAAAGACCAGCCTTCCAGAGGGGCTGATTAACCCCTGCATTACTCCAGTTCCTGCCTCTGAGCTGGTCTCCACTACGAGGAGATTGACGCTGCTGCAATCGATGCAGCAGGGATTGATTTAGCTGGTCTAGACCCAGTAAATCGACGGCAGAGCGCTCTCTGGTCGACCCCGGTACATCAGCTAGCCGAGAAGAGGAAGAGAAGTCAACCGGAGAGCGTCTCCCCTTGACTCAGTGCCATGAAGACACCGTACATTGACCTAAGCTACGTCGACTCCAGCTATGTTATTCACCTAGCTGGAGTAGCATAACTTAGGTCGACTTACCCCTGTAGGGAAGACAAGCTCTCTGTGGAGGTCTACTGGTATGAAACTAGAGTGATGCAGTAGTGAGTGAGGCCTGATGTTTCTATTTTGGGTCAAGCAGTCTAGCGTGGAAAAGGGGAACCGTCCTATTCCCATTTAACATAATGGCAAAACCTCCATTCACTACAGTGGGAGCAGGGCGTGGACTCAAGGAGGAGTAGGACAAGCCCATAGGGAATGGATTGTGAGATGGGATTGAAGTTCCTGATAACATTCAGCTAGGAAGTGGGGTCCACTGAAATCAGAGGAAAGACTCCCAGTGATTCTTGGGTCATGCCCTGGAGCCTGCATCGGCTTGTCAAGGATTTCAGAACTTCTGTGGTTTCCCCTGTCCTAATTACTTTATTATCATACAAATACGTGAGCATCAGATTTTAAAAAAAAATCTAAACTTGTAGAAACAGTGCAGAATTAGGAGTGTGATAATAAACGAAAAACGTTAACATGCAATTCCCTTATGCTTTTGAAAAATTACTTCATAAATGCAAAGTAAAATATTTTCCTTTTTATTACCTGACAATTACATATTAAGAATTTCTTTTTATGTTTAAAAACATACGCAATACGGGCATGCAGGCACCAAAATGTAATTGCTTTCTTTCTGTAAGAATCAGATGTCATTTTCTCCAAACTAAACTCTGAAAAGAGATACGGGAAGCAAATTGTTGTATACATTAAATTTTGAAACATCTGATAGCATTCCTCAATTAAACTATTTAAATGAAAAAAAAAATTGCTTTACAGCTCTATCATCTCCCACTGAATAAAACCTCAGTTGAGGCAAATTGGCAGTGGCAGGTACCAAATGCACTGGCTTTAATGAGACTGGACAACCTAATAGAGGTCATTGGTAATTGTTATTATATACAATATTGCACTGTCAAAAATCCCCCTTAAGCTACACACATTGCTCAAGACATCTGAGCTTCGGTGCTGCAAAGGCTGGTTCTTATCTTCCTATGTAAAGGAGTATTATTGTTGTTTTCCGTCACGAATTACAGTGTGTTTCTAAGGGTTCTGTACCAAAGGGAAACAATAGGAGTGATTATTGCCATATTGTGAAAGCCTTTATGGAGGATATAGGAAGCTCAATCTGTGAATTGTTCCTTTGGCTTCAGTGGTAGTTGGATCAGGCTCGGGCATGCTTAGCAATTTCCCCAGTGAAATTTGTGGAAAGACTTCCATTGATTTAATGGGTGCGGGATCATGCCGTTTCTTTCTTTTCCTTTTTTTTTTTTTAATGCATGGCAAATGCAGGAGTGGAAGGATTTGTTTTCATTCATATAATGATCCCTGTTCCCCACTGCTTGGTAAAAATGACAGCCCTTAAGATTTAATTTGTTTGCAGAAAGAATTAACTGTTGTTGACTCCTCAGCCTGATGTGCTAATATTAAAATGATGCATTGTAAAGAGGGGTCAAGTTCACTGATGCAGCATTTGTGTTCACAAGATCCAGTAGTTGGCTAACAGGCAGCCGTATACCTCCACTGTCCCGTCTGCCAAAATATTTGCACTGAGGAAGAGCACAAGAGTTTCATCTGAACATTAAGGTGGATCTACTTCATTCTCTTCTGAACTTATGGTAAATATTATTGACACCTGCCTTTCCCGCAAGGGTTTGCAATGCTTGAACACTCTCCATGTATCTACCTAGGGATTTATAATATACCCATCGCTGTGATATAGGCTTTCTTAGAACACGAGCCTGTGTTTTGCATTTTGTCTTACTTCCATTTTGCTTTGCACTGCTCCTGGGTGACATCACGAGAAGGCACGTCCAACAGCTGTGTCCTAGCAGAGTGGCAGCAACCCTGGGACAGAGGGACAGGCAGACTGACAAACCTCCGAAGCCCTGACTTACCCCACCTGCTTGCAACCTGGGCTGCAGATCCTAGAGTAGCCTTAATAGGCTGCTGACTGGAATGACCAGAGTGGCTCCCATGATGCAGAAATTTAGCTTAGCCCAGTCTTCACCATGTGACTGTGGGGCAGTGAGGCCGACAGTCAAACCCATGGAGGAGGAGTGCACAACTAGAAGATTGGAGAGTGGGCTGTAAACCTTGCTACCCTCAACGATGCAGCAGTTAGATGGCTGAACAATCCACATATCGACTTGTGATGCACAGGCAAGAAAACTGCGATATCTAGCATCTCCCTTGCTATCCTGGGCTCTGGTCCCACAAGCCCTCGCTCTCTCCACATGGAACCCTTAATGACTTCAAATGTTGCTCCACGCACAGAGGACTTGCTGGGTTAGACTCCAGTGGGCTGTGGAAATGATGTGCATATAAAAATCCCTTTTGGATTTGGAACATCAAAAACACAACACCGTACACTGAGAATCTCTTTTCTCCCCCATTACACCCTGCGTTAGCAGTCTAAACAAATCAGTGATTTCCAGGACTACATTTTCATGAGAGTCTTGATATTAGCCAAAGGCGCCTTTTCTTTAGCTGCTGTACCCAAGTATTATACCTCTCAGCTGAGGATTTTGTAAGGTTATAAAATGAGGGTCGATTTAACCTAGTGACATACTAACATTCAAGCTAGTGGCCCTGGCTCTCAGTTGCCCTGCACCTCAGGTAGTCATTTACGGCAGCACAAGGTGAGTGCATTCTGATCTGGTAACGTTTTATACCCAGATCACACTCATTTGGTGTAAATGGCCATACAAGGTGCATGACAAGGGAGTATCTGGCCAATGTGTTTCAGGCAAGCGCAAATGTCACAAATAAGCATTAAGCAGAGCTAATTAAAAACGTGCAGTATTTAGATACAACAGTGATGGACACTCCATGCATACCTAGCCTAGATGCGTTTAGGTTAGCTGTCCCATGTTGATTTATTGGCATATGATTTAGATAGGCCAACTGATAACGGCCATGATTTCTGTTTAAACACATCACAGCCCCACAATGACATCCTTCTTCGTGGCTGTGCACTGTTAAAGAATAATAGAATACCATTTATTTAAATATTTTTGGATGTTTTTTACATTTTCAAATATATTGATTTCAATTACCACACAGAATACAAAGTGCACAGTGCTCACTTTATATTATTATTTTGATTATAAATATTTGAACATTAAAAAACAAAAGAAATAGTAATAATGCAAATTATGTAGTGCAATCTCTTTATCATGAAAGCTGAACTTACAAAGGTAGAAGTATATACAAAAAATAACTACACTCAGAAATAAAATAATGTAAAACTTTAGAGCCTACAAGTCCACTCAGTCCTACTTCTTGTTCAGCCAATTGCGTAGACAAGTTTGTTTATATTTGCAGGAGATAATGCTGCCCACTTCTTGTTCACAATGTCACCTGAAAGTGACAACAGGTGTTTGCATAGCACTGTTGTAGCTGACGTTGCAAGATATTTACGTGCCAGATGTGCTAAAGATTCATATGTCCCTTCATGCTTCAACCACCTTCCCAGAGGACATGCGTTCATTCAGAGACAGGTTCTACTCAATAATGATCCAAAGCGGTGCGGACCAACACATGTTCATTTTCATCATCTGCGTCAGATATCACCAGCAGAAGGCTGATTTTATTTTTTGGTGGTTCAGGTTCTGTAGTTTCCACATCAAAGTGTTGCTCTTTTAAGACTTCTGAAAGCATGCTCCACATCGCATCCCTCTCAGATTTTAGAAGGCACTTCAGATTTTTAATCGTTGGGTCGAGTGCTGTAGCTATCTTTAGAAATATCACATTGGTACCTTTGCATTTTGTCAAATCTTCAGTGAAAGTGTTCTTAAAACAAACAATATATGCTGGGTCATCATCCGTGACTGCTATAATATGAAATATATGGCAGAATGCGGGTAAAACAGAGCAGAAGACATACAATTCTCCCCCAAGGAGTTCAATCACAAATTTAATTACCTCATTATTTTTTTAACAAGCATCATCAGCATGGAAGCATGTCCTTTGGAATGGTGGCTAAAGCATGAAGGGGCATATGAATGTTTAGCATATCTGGCCCGTAAATACATTACAATGCCGGCTACAGAAGTGCCATGCAAACACCTGCTCTCACTTTTAGGTGACATTGTAAATAAGAACAGGGCAGCATTATCTCCTGTAAAAGTAAACAAACTCATTTGTCTTAGCAGTTGGCTGAACAAGAAGTAGGACTGAGTGGACTTGTAGACTCTAAAGATTTACATTGTTTTGTTTTTTGAGTGCAGTTATGTAAAAAAAAAATCTACATTTGTAAGTTGCACTTTCATGATAAAGAGATTGCACTCTAGTACTTGTATGAGATGAATTGAAAAATACTATTTCTTTGTTTATAATTTTTACAGTGTAAATATTTATAATAAAAATAATTATATAAAGGGAGCACTGTACACTTTGTATTCTGTGTTGTAATTGAAATCAATATATTTGAAAATGTAGAAAAACATCCAAAAATATTTTATAAATTTCAATTGGTATTCTATTGTTTAACAGTACGATTTTAAGTGTGATTAATTGCGATTAATTTTTTTAACCACGATTTTTTTAGTTAATTGCATGAGTTAACTGCGATGAAGCGACAGCCCTAGTAGTTTTGCGATTTAAGATTGTGGTGGGCACAAACTGGCTGTTTGGATATGGGGTTCTCCCTCTCCAAAATGCAGTGGTATTTGGAGCTGGCTGTTATTGAGACAAGAGATTTGGTTAAGGCCAAGAGAAAAGTTTTTCATTGATCATCTCTCATTTAATTAAAATGTCACAGAAAGCTGACGTTTATGCAGATAGCTGGTCCTCAGAACCTTAGCCCAGTTACACCCCTCCTCCCAGCCCACTCCACTGTGAGCAGTTATAGCTTGTCTTCAGGTACATCTTTTCTTGTTATGGCTTGTAGTTTAAGACTGTAAACTCTGTGGGGTAGGGACTGTCCTTTTCTCTATGTTTGCACAGTGCCTGGCACAACGGGACTGTGACCTGGTCAAGGGCTCTAGGCACAATAACAGGATAAATAAGAAAAAGAAGATTGTAAGCTCCTTGGGAAAGGGACTTTCTCTTAGGCCCTGTCTATACTGGTGGAGTTTCCAGCACTGTAGCTACACCAATCTAGCTATGCGAGGGCGTACCCTCTCATTGTAGATGTGCTGCATTGGTGTAAGACGGGGCTTGCACCTCTTGACTTACTGATAAGTCATTGGGGTCCATTGCAACCATGCAAGCCTGCTCTTAGCACCAGTGGAGTGTGACTACACTGTGTTTTTGGATGACATAATCACACAGAGGCCTGGTTATGCTAGAAAATTAGGTTGGCATAACTGTGTTACTCAGGGGTACGCAGGCAGTGCTAGGTAGACGGAAGAATTCTCGGGAGAGGACTGCAACCTTTCGGGGAGGTGGACTGCCAACATTGACAGGAGAACCGCTCCCATCAGCACAGGTAGTGTCTACACTGAAGCTCCACTACTGTGCCGAAGTGGCATTTCAAGTGTAGACAAGCCCTGATGTAGGTACATGAATGCAAATTTCTCTAATCTAGACAAGCACTCACTGTACTCTAGCACAGTGTTTAGCCCTTTGTGCCCCTCGGTGCTACATTAATGCAAACAAACAACAGTCAAGGCCAGCTCTGAAGTCCAGATCTGGGTCTGGGTTTCGACTCTGAACCCGGCCTTTCCCCTAAGTTTTGGCAGTGTCCAGATCAGAGGTTTTTGCTTGGCCCTGTTTCTAACTGAACATCCAAATTTTGAGATAATACAAATAATGAGCTCCAAATATACTTAATTTGAAGAACTATTTTATGCAACTTGACTTTCACTCTGTTCCCTTTTTCCTTACATTGTCTTTCCTCTCAATTTAATCCACGGTACAAAAGCCTATGGTTCTTGCTTGGAGGTTATAAAATGGGACAGCCCTTAAATATTTGTAATATTGCTGTTTTCAGAGGCACAAGTTTTCAGTGTGGTTGCATTAAAAAGAAAAATAATCGCTGGATGCCTATAACAGAATGGCAGAAAATGAAACAAAACTTGGGATAAGAAGCAGAGTCTTTAAAAAGTGAATGTTTTTGGCCATGGTGACGGATTGATTCAAATGTATTGCTTTTTCCTTTTAATGCTAGGAATTTCCATGGTAGGACAGTGCAAAAATCCTGTCTGTAGTTGAAAGAAACAGTATTATCTTCCATTTTTCTCCACACTACGCGTGCAGCTGATGCACAAAAATATGTAATTACAATCTGACATGGACGTGATTGTCTGAGCCTGAAAATCAGTAGCGTTAACTCTTCTCAAAATACATTTCAATTTGATCCTGTGAATTTTACATTGAAATGAGTTTTTTCTTTAAAACCCTAGAGGACACAGCCCTGTATGTGAGCATTAACAAATAGCTTTGCGAATCTAGGCTAAAGTGAACATTCAATTTGAGGAGGTCAAATCAAGATTCTGTTCTCGACAAGGAAACGACTGAGGCATACAAGCCTAAGTTAACTCTCTTGCAGATATGGTAGAGGTTTGACCTCTCCCTTAGGTGGTTATTTGCCCCCTAGCCTCCCCGTTAACCCTAGCCCTCCTCTTTTTTGTCATCTCACTGACATTGATATCTAAAGTCACATCCATGTTTAGTTGGTTAAGCACCTACCTTTCCTGCAGTAACTGTAACACACACAGTGGCCTAGTCACTTATCGTAAAGACTCAGAAAGACTTCTGTGGTTTCACACATTGAGAACCATATGCTAACTCCTCCTCCCACTCCACAGCTGCACAGCAGTGGCCGTAGAAAGTGGGGAGGGAGGGTGTCTCTGTGGGTGCTAATGCTGTTTGGAGCATCATGACAGCCAATCAATACCAATTGGGCTAGCAGCCGAGCATCCACCCTACTCTCTTCTGTTACCAACAACGTACAGTGGCTTGTGCCCATGCAGCTGTCACAGGGGCTTCCACAGGGAACCCAAGAAGAGGGACATGCCACAGATCTGGTGTCTGCAGCCTCACTTCCATGCCCTAGGCCAAATTCCACTAGCTTTGGTTTCTCTTCTGCTTGCTAAACCAGATGGGGGTGGAGGTGGGGGGGGGGTGGGTGGAGGAACTGGCCTTTGATCAGTAAGCCAAGCAGTCACCAACTAACATTTCTAGCCAGCTTTCTGACTCTAATATTGGTACCAAATAGTCATGATTTTGGCTGACCCATTGACACAACAGTAGAGTTGCTGCGATTTATCTCCCAGATCTGTGCAGATTTGGGACAACTTGTTGCTTTAGGGGAGCAAGCTCTCTGCCCCTTCTGCATAGTGGCGGGGGACAAATCTGCCTGCCCTGATGGAACAATGAGGTGAAACCCTATAAGTCAAAACTTGTGGAGTCTCCTGCACACCTAAGGGAGGAGATCACTCCTACTGTGCCTGCAGCTGCAGAAGGGAATGCTGCAGCCTGTACTGCTGCCCGGCATCATCAGCAAAACAATGATGAAGTGGTGAGTCCAGAACCTGCACTTTGTTGATGATGTGTGGCATGCAAAAAACACAGTTTGATTTCCAGCTACTGGGTTGAGCTTGCCTAGCAGGAATTAGAAAAACATGTTTTCACATGTGCAGTAAGTGAGATTTGAACTGGAAGCCATTGCAGGAGAAATCCCTCTGACCCCAGACATATTTGGAAGAACAAATGATGTATAAAAAGAACAACATAGCATGAATTCAGTAACAATAACACCACACATTGCTGTGGGGCCTTACATCTCCAAAGTACAATGCTTCGTAATTGCCTCATAGTGCCTTGGTGAAGTTGGGTAAGTAAATATTATTATTCCCATTTTACAGAGGGAAAAACTGAGAGTTACTGAAAACAGGCTGATGTTTTTAAAAGTTGGTGATAAAACATGCGCGCAAAATGCATGTGCATTTGTTTCCTTAATTTGCACACCCAGTTAACACCATTGCTCATGTAGTTTTCGATGAGCTAATGTCTTGTTCTGCTTATTTGAATGTATAATCCCAGTAATTCCACATGCAAACTAGGAGATCCAATGAACACTAAAGGCAGTGGGAATTTTATCCATTGAATTGAGTGGAAACCGGAGGTGTACAGAACCTCTGAAAAACAGGCCATTTTCGTTGAGGTGCCTAAATATGGAATTAGATTCCTAATTTTAGGTATCTAAGCATGAACATTTTGAGCTAGGTGACATGACTAAGGTCACCCAATGAATCAATTTTCAATTAAAGTTTATGGATACAAATTTTTTATACAAAATTTCATTTACACCGGGGAAAAGAGAATGTAAAATACTCTTATACTGTTTACACCCACTTTGCTCTAGTCTAAATGACTATCCTGAGGGCAGAGCAAGGGATAACCAGGCTCACAAATTCTAATCACTTCTGAGCTGAGCTCTTTATTATTTTGCTTTGGAAGGGAAATAAATGCTTTGACCTTTGTTGTGTGAGAGAGTCATAAATTCATTGTGGATCATTTTATTTTACCTCGGCTGTATTCTGGCCAGCCCCTCTGCACATTCACAGGATATGTGGCGTCTCCCCCCAAACACACACTTTTGCCCCGGTATTGGGGCCACCCAGAAGTTCTTCAAGCTAATGGCACAGAGCATAAAAATAGGATGGGGCCATGGCCTTGCTAATGCCTCAGCATCCAGCCAGCAGGATGGGGAGTAGACTCTCAAAAAGAGGTGGAGATACTGTTCCAGAAGCAACTCCCCTGGAATTCCTCTTGTGGTCCCCCGAATGAATGTGATTTCTACTCACTTCCATCTGGGGGCACCAAGAGCAGAACATGCCAATAATTAGAGCTTGCTTACGAAGAAAAGCAATGGGAGCCGGGCTTCTGTTTCATTGGCTCATAGCACCATCAATGAACATCTACAGACAAGAATACAGGGCAATAAAGTACAACGCTCATAACCACAATACAAGGTAAATGCTTATGTAGCTGCTCATATAAAGCACTTCAGAGTGTTTTTATATGAGATAATGACTAGAGGGCCTTATAAGTGAGCTGCATGAGAGATTGGCAACCAGCCTACGAGAGAAGTCTTCAATTTGATCTTAAATGAATTTGCTGGACTGGCATCTCTGACATCAAGTGGAAGTGAATTCCACAAATCTCAATTTCTTTTATAGGGAAGTGCTATTGATTTTTTTTATTGTCTTACTTTGTTTTTCCAGCTTACCCCTCTCTCCCCCCACCCCCATATTTCACCTGGATTGAATGCTTTGATTTAAGAGAGACCGTTCAATGCAAGACACTCTCTCAGTGGCGAATTAGAGGCACGCTCGCACTACGCATCCTACCAGCCAAACTGCAGGGAAGTGCCTATCCAATGTAGAATCAATCACCTGCATATATGGCATTTACAGTACAATTATATCACTCACGCTGGAAGACGGGGCAAATGACGGCACCCATTGCCACTCCAATGCCAGTTCATACATGGATCTGGCCCCTAAGAAGCCAGAACCATCAATGCCACCATGCATGTAGCATTGCAATGACCAAGCAGAACCATCATGCCTTATGTTCACCACATCTTAGAGCGCCTCTACTAGATATGACAACTGTAGGTCCAAGGACGACAGCAAGCTTTGTACTGTTTGCACAGAGTGTCACCAATGTTTCTTTCTACCCATGAAACATAATCCCTCAAAGTTATTTTCAGCATCCCTTCATGCCTGCTCTGCCCACTGAACATAACATTTTACAATAGACAAGGCAGGTGGATTATAGCATTCTGGCCCTTTAAAAGCTCTCCTGTCCTGCATGGAAACCGTGTGTGTTTATTTCTTGTTTTGTTTTGTCTTTTCTCTTTTTTACATTAACTCATAGTTATTCAGTGGAGCTCCCCCTACAGAACACAAGTGATTTTAAAAGGCCAGGATGCCACCGTCCATTCACTTCCTTTATGCCGGATGATTTACTTGGTGTTGGCCCTGCTTTGAGCAGGGGCTCGGACTAGATGACCTCCTGAGGTCTCTTCCAACCCTAATATTCTATGATTTTATGCCTCCAATGTACCCTTCTTCCAAGTGGACCACAGCCGATTATTTTGTGGCATCAGCCCCCAGTGTATCACCCGTGATTGGCAAAGTCCTTCACACACCAGCCCGTCAATACTGGCAGCTGCCAGTCTAGGGCATCAGCCTTCTGGTTGTGTGGCTTCAGTTATCAATACAAAAAAATTGCTACTCTGAATACCCTGAGCCTGACCAAAGCACTTTGGGCTCCCAGAGATTAAGATATAACAGAGTTACAGCCATCCAGACGGGTCCATAAACAATGTGACAGTGAAGATAAAGTCTAAGGACATGAGACTTACAATAAACACATGTACTGCCACAGAACTGCAAACCCACTCCCTGAACCCCAAGGGCACAGATGGACTCCATAGATCTATTTCCCTTAAGCATTTGTACTGCAGTCCTTACCAGCACGGTATCCAGATGCCAAACACAAAATTAAGGTTTGTCCCACATGTGTGCTTCAAGAATCCTTAATTTCACCATGCCTTGAGTCCGCTGCTTGTGCAGTGACCCCTCCCTCCAGTTTGTCAAAGGGACCTGAACCTAGGACCTCCAGCTCTACTTCCATTTGTGCAAAAGGAGCACTTCCTCTTACTGGTAGCAGTAGTAAAGCCATATCCTCATTTGGCCAGCCACTGGAGGGGGCACATACACACTGGACTTTGGGTTACACTTGGTAAGCACTCAAAGCAAAGACTCAGGGTGCTGAGAAGTCTTAGAATGAAATCCTGACCTGATTAAAGTCAATGGGATTTTTTGCCACTGACTTCAATGGGGCCGGGATTTCACCTTGGCCTTTCAGAGTGGCAAAAGCACTCTGATTCAAAGCTGCTATTTCCACCCATAGTTCTAATATCAGAGGTTTGTAAGATCAGGATGAACATAATCATCAGCATCAGCATGAATAATTTTTTTCATTTCTACAGTGACTCCAGTGTGAGGATCTCAAAGCGCTTTATTAAATGATAATGAATTATGCCTTACATTGTCCCAGTGATGTATGAAATATTATCTCCCATTTACAGATGGATAAACTGCCCAATGTTCCACAGGCAGTCCCTGGCATAGCTGATGCTAGAACTGGGCATCAGGAGTCCTGATGCCCAGTCATGTGTTTTAAGCTGATTACCCTCCTCAGTTTTATTTATTGGTGATGGTGCCTCGTGGCCTCTGGGCAACTCAGCAACAAGATAACTGAAGGCAATGTTTACGGAAGACGTTAACATGTTCCAGCCAAACGACAGAGCAGATCAAAGCGGAGACCCCAGCATCACTTCCCGTGTACAATAAATAACTCAGATGCACACCAAAGAGAATGAAATGGACTTCATCTGCCCCGTGAGGTTCTTACAGATGAACTTTGAAGTGTGTCAAGGGAAAGATTCCCAGCTCAACACAAGTAAAAGACCCTGCCTCCCTCCTCTCCAGCTTATACCTTGAAATCATAAACAGTTCCAATCCCATTGATCTCACTTTCCCCAATGGGAGACAGATCGTGAAGCATTGCATTGGAAAGACTGAGTGTCTGGCTTCTGCCTGGCAGGACAGGTCAGGATTCAATGTGTGGTCAGAATTGTGCGGCAGAAATGAGATTTTTGGGTCGGAGATAGCTACGTAACTTGATTTACATTATTCCATTGCTTGCACTTGTGTGCCTAACTTGCTACATTTTAAACCAGCTGCACGTCACACTGCACCCACAGATAAGGCTTTGGCACTGCTAACCCCAAACTGGTGGGATTCTCTTCTATTGCGACCCCTTCTAGAGGCTCTTTTAAAGGTATCTGGAGAATTTCTACAGCATGCTTTGCTTGGTTCTTGCCTGTTGCTTTTTTGAACAGCATGATCTATTAGAAATGTGCTTTATAAATCAGTGCTTAGTAATTGCTTATACCTGTGATCAGTTTTACCAGATACATCATCTGCACTCACCTAAACCACATTTCATGTGAAGCAGAACATGTGCATAAAATACTGACACCCACACTGATCGCCTTGAAAGGATTCTTGCACAACGTCACAACTCTCTGCCCCCAGGATTACATAAAGTTTTGAACAAATCTAACGGTGTTGAGATCTCATTGTGTTTGGTTACATCATGGAATTTGGATTAGAAATGAATATAAAATTAACTCAACATTATGCAACAACCCCCCGTCTAGGTCACAAGCATGATTTCAACCTGAGATCTTATGGACACATTTTTAAAGGTATTTAGGCACCTTAAATACCTTTAAAAATCTGGCCTTCAAGTACCACAGTACAAGCCCCACCACTTCAGCTAAAGGAATAACTCCATTGGTTGCAATAGCAGACTGTTAGGCCTAGATCCTCAAAAGTATTAAGCTTAACTACCTTTGAAGATCTGGACCCTAGCCTTCAGTGGCTGGTAGCAATAGTAGGCAGTTATCCTTTAGTTAATCATCCACTAGAAGGAGACACAAAACACACTTTGTCGATAAATTACAGCTACAAGCAGGTGTAAAGGCATGGCTGGTTCTTGGTTTAGGGAAGGAGGAATAATGAGTGTCTAATGTTGCACGAAACTTTTAGACTTTAAAGATGTGTGAAAATATTTTAATATTTTAAAACTTTTTTAAACCCTATGTACCTTTCTCACACTCTGCTGCCACTTTTAATCAACGGGAGCAGTAACTGATTAACCTGGAGCTGAGTTTGGCCGTCTAACGTTAAGCAATTAAATGTTATGTGAAATACGTTATGTAATGAGATAAGGCACTTGAGTGGAACCCAGGAGAGCTGGGTAAAATTCCTGGCTCTCCCACAGACTTTCCTGGGGGACCTTGGGCAAATCACTTACTGTCTCTGTGCCTCAATTCCGCATCTCTAAAATGGGGATGATAATAATCCCTCCTTTTCTCCACCCTTTGTCATGTCTATTGAGATCATAAGGCAGGGACTGTCTCTTACCACGTGTTTTTGCAGCACGTAGCACAGTGAAGCCCCTGATCTCAGTTGGAGCATTGGGGTGGCACTGGGATGCAGATCAATAGTATTATTTTGTTATTTAACTACAGAGGAAGCAGCAAGTGAAACAAGGAATTTAGGCAAAATGTATCACCGAGGAGGCTGATGACCTTTTTTTAGATTGCCCTGCCAAGGACAGCAATAGAAGCAAGAATTGTAGAGGGTCTTTACAATCAAAAATATTATGGGGGCAACTGCTAGGCAGTACAAAGCAATACCGTCTAGTGGGTCAAGTGCAGCCATGAGAGCCAAGGATTTCTTTTCCAGTTTGGCCATTGAATCACTATTGACCCAGTCCTGCTCCACTGACGTCAATGGGAGTTTTGCCAGTTATCTCAGCGGGAGAGAGACCCGGCCTTGCACTGGCTTGAGTCTGTGTGTCAGTTCCTCCATCGCTGAAACTGGGTTAATAATGTTTCCCTACCCCACAGGTGTGTTGAGGCTTAATGAATGTGCTGAAGCACTGTGAGATCCTCAGACGAAAGATGCAACATAAGGTGAGAATGTTGTTACTAGCTGGTTCAGTCCTGATGGATGGTCCTGCCTCATGCTGAGGCAGCGTGTTCCCGTGTTCATGTGTACAACATTTTGTGTCTGACTAAGGGTTTATGCTGACAAAACTGCAAATGTCCTTACTTACACTGCAAATTGTCCACGTAGTAACAGAAAGTTGTACACTTGAGTGGTATCTATGTATGAAGAGCATGCAAATAGCTTGCTTTGCATGATGAAGTGACACACACATCTACAATCTCGATAATCATTTGTATTCTTCTTGGTCAAGTTTGTACATCAGCAACAATCCTTGTTAATTCCCTAAATTGCATCCCAGGTTTCTTTGAAGAACATTTTATTTGTATTGCAAGTGTACCAAGGCGGGAAAAAAAATCTTTATTTCTCTCCCACCCCATCCCTTGAGATCAAGTTATCAGGAATAATAAGATCATTCAATGGGGGCTGGAGAGGTAAATTTTATATTAATATTAATGCATCTGGCATTCCAGGAGACATGAAGCCTGCTGTTCTCTGATTGGTCTGAGCATGTTTAACAAGAACAGCACATACCTTTGCTCTGCTTTGCAAAAAAAGAAAAACCCACAAAGCTTCCCGAGCATCTGACAAGAATACGCAGACATCATAATTTCTTTGACCTCAGCCACATGAGTTTCTGAAAAGAACAAAACAGCATCATTTCATGGCATTTACAGTTTAAACCTTTCCTATTCAAGTTTCTAACAAAAAAAGCCAACAGCCCATTCTGGTCATGATTAAAATTCATAGGCTTGCTGCAGAGAACAGATGCAGAAGCAATTTTAGGCCAGTCATATCCCAGCTCTGCAAAATTAATTTGACAGGTTTGCATTAAAGCACTGATCAATATCCACTTTAGAGCGGCAGAGGCTAACTGAGAAAAAATAAGTGACCGGAGTGCTACCAGACGAGAAAAAATGAATCTTTGAGACTTTTTTCCCTCTAAGCTTGCACCTACATCAGAAGTCCTGACCTCAATCCATTGATCGGTTGCAGTTAACATGACAAAAGGCCTGGCGGATATACCAGAGCTATACCTACCAGGGAACAATCAACCCTGATACACTAAATGTTTGACAGAGTGACTAGACTGCTGAATTAGTATTTGCTTTTGGAGGTCTGGCATTCAATCTTTCCTTCCTGCAGTTCTCTAGCCTCCTAGAAAAGGGGTTATATATAGACACAGAACTTTTCTTAAACTTCCTTGAACAAGTGGCCATTGGCATTCTAGTTTAGACCAAAAAATAAACCCACAGCCCTGTACTTAACTGATGATGACTTTGGTATGCTGGAAATTTATTTTGCCGTAGTCAAACTAATCCAGACATGGAGGCTGCAGCGTCTTTAAAATGCTTCTGTACTGTAGGAGACAGAAGAAATAACACAGATCCCAAACCTCCCTGAATCCGTATCAATTGCAGCATGGGCACTATTAAAATTAAAGTTTGATTGCGAAAGAAATTGTTTCAGATCTCCTCTCTGGACCCAAATTGCATATCCCAGGGCAGAGGGGAGCACTTACATAGTCCCACAGAGATCAAAAATATATGAGCATGTCACTTTAATAATTATAGTGGGCTTGCCTTAAAAGGCACATGCAAGGAAGGTGTGGCACTGAAGGCAGGCATATGCATTTTAAGAGATGTTCTCTTTATAAGTGATCTCATGGCTATAAAAAGAGGCAATAACTCACTAGGCAGGGCTCTATCTAACTGCAAATCTATTTCACTCCTGCGGGACAGTGGCTATCCCTTGATGACATGGAATCTAATTGCACCTATTGCATATAGCATGAAAGAGATTGCAATGGTTCTTCCGGGGGCTTGTTCCAGGAATTAAAACAGAATGGGCATTCTGAAAAGAGATTTTGAAAATGGCACACCCGAATTATATCACACAGACCATTCCACAGCAAAATCTGCAGGATCTGCTGTGGGCATGCAAGGCAACAGCGGGTTGTAAATGTGAGGACTGGGCACTGTCTTCTGTATGATGAGAGATGGAGAACAGGCTGGATGGACAGGCTCCTGAATACCCCATTAGCATTCAGTTATGGCGATTGCACCTAAAGCTTTACCACTAATCCCGGGCACCAGCCACCGCCAGCTTCCAATATAATTCAGGTGACTAATCAAACATTATGGGCCAGATCCTTGCAGTTAATGCAGTTGCACTGATTACACCTGCTCAGGATCTGGCTGGCTATATGTTGCTGTTCCATTATTTTATTATTTTTTTCCTGTTGTTTTGCAATATTGCATCAAAAATTAGGATCTTGGGAGGATTTCGTAAATTAATGAGAAATAATAACGTTGCACTTATATGCAGGCACATCTAATTTATCCACATTGGCAGGGATATGGACTGGATGATTTAGATCTTTTCCATTTCTACTTTTGATTATTTTCATTTCGAGCTTTTCATCCAAGCACCACAATTTCCTTTTACAAACATCAGTTAATTAAGGCTTGCAACAGCAAATCTACAAGGCAAAGACTTCAAGGGCTTTTTATGCTTGTCTTACATGGATACAGCTGATGCAAAAAGTGATTAATGCAAAACATTTAAAACATCAGTGCCTAAAGCCAGGCACCTGCAGCTCTGAATGTCGGGCTACCTATTTCAGTGCCTAGTTATACACACCCTCATTGGAAAACTTTGTCCAAAACACAGCTAGGTGGGAAAAAAAATTTTTGGACAAAACTTTTTTTTGCCCAATAATGTACATTTGGGTCAACAAACATTTTGCAAGTTCATGTCAAACTTGCTGAATTATTTTCATAGAAAAGTACAACTAAAAAAAAGCCTCCCCCATCCAAACTTTTCATTTTTGAGATTTTTTAAATGAAACATTTCAATTTTTTTATTTGAAGTTTTTCTTTTTTGAATTTTACTTTTTTAAAAAAAAAACCCAATAACCTAGATTTGAAAAAAAACTCAACAACTAAATGAACCATTTTGTTTGACCCAAATATTTTTTTTCTTTTTTCAGTTCAAAAAAGTTTCATTTCGGGTTGACCAAAACCTATTTCTTGTATTTTTTGGTTTGGCCAGAGAACCAAAACAACCAGTTATACACACAAGACTAGTCCCAAATGGCTTGACCTATGTGACCAGCTCCTGATGCTAATAATTAGCCTTCATTCCCACTGAATGCAAACCAGTTAAAATGGGAGAAAAAGAATAAACTTTCCTTATTACGCACATGCTTGTCTCTATGAAAGAAAATAAAAGACACGACACTAGTTACAACCTATCTCAAAGGACAAACAGAGAGGAAGGATGGTCTAGTGGTTAGAGCATTAGTTTACAACTTGGAAGACCTGGATTTATGTCTCTACTTTGCCACCGACTTCCTGGATGGCCTTGTGCAAATCACTTAACTCTGTCTGTAAAATGGGAATAATAGCACTTCCTTACCTCACCAGGGTGTTGTGAGGATAAATACATTAAAGATTGTGAGGCGCTCAGATATTATAGTATGGGGGGACATATAAGTACCTTAGATAGCCCTTACAGAGTCCAATATTGTACTAAAGGAACGTTGACAAGGATTTAAAATAGCTATACTATGTGTGTGCTAAATACACAGCACGTATGCCACATGTGCCGATGATAGTCATGTGATTAATTATAGAGCTGTGATATAAATAAACTGAGGAGTTGTAGAACTTGCCCCAGGTAACATAATGAGTCACTTGTAGAGCTCTGAATAGTCCCATTCACAATCTAAGGGACCACGCTGCCTCTCTAAAACATGTAATAAATATTGTTATTTTTAATGGGCACATCAAACATTGGACTTTGAAGTCTCTTTTTACCTTGGGCACCTGTGTGACAGCTCAGAGCACGACCATTGTCTCCCCTACTAACCAGTGATTCTTGGGGCCTAAACTAATTAGCGGTGTTTCTTTAAACATTTTAAACAGGCAAGATGTGGGTATCTAAGGTATCACAGTCCCAGAACATTAGACAGAGCTTGAACTAAAGCCACAGTCAGAGACTCCAACATGGTAGGTGGATGTTTGAAATCCAAAATGTATTACTAATCCCCATACGAAAAAAAACCCCCTGGTTTCAAGCCCGCTTAAGCCCTGAAATCTGGATTTGGAGCTGTTGTGCTGAATGGCACTGAATGCTCTACTAAAGACAAAAGGTCTCCGCAGTAATAGATGTTTTGCCACATTTTAAAGGTGTATATTATAGTACAGTACAGCGTATTGCTCTAAATTTATATTGTGGCATATCAGCAAAATGGGCCAAAGTTACACCTCATTTCATAGAATCATAGAATCATAGAATTCGAGATCAGAAGGGACCATTATGATCATCTAGTCTGACCTCCTGCAAGATGCAGGCCACATAAGCCGATCCACCCACTCCTTAAGCAAGCGACCCCTGCCCCATGCTTCGGAGGAAGGCGAAAAACCTCCAGGGCCACTGCCAATCTACCCTGGAGGAAAATTCCTTCCCGACCCCAAATATGGCGGTCAGCTGAACCCCGAGCATGCGGGCAAGACTCTCCAGCCATACCCTCTGGAAAAAGGCTAACAATATCCTATCATTGACCCATTGTACTAATTACCAGTGTGGCACTTAATTGACCTATTGACTAAGCCCATTATCCTATCATACCATCTCCTCCATAAACTTATCTAGCTTAATCTTAAAGTCATGGAGGTCCTTCGCCCCCACTGTTTCCCTCGGTAGGCTGTTCCAGAATTGCACTCCTCTGATGGTTAGAAACCTTCGTCTAATTTCAAGCCTAAATTTCCTGACTGACAATTTATATCCGTTTGTCCTCGTGTCCACATTAGCACTGAGCTGAAATAATTCCTCTCCTTCCCTGGTGTTTATCCCTCTGATATATTTAAAGAGTGCAATCATATCTCCTCTTATCCTTCTTTTGGTTAAGGAAAACAAACCGAGCTCCTCAAGTCTCCTTTCATACGACAGGCTTTCCATTCCTCGGATCATTCTAGTAGCCCTTCTTTGTACCCGTTCCAGTTTGAATTCATCCTTCTTAAACATGGGAGACCAAAACTGCACACAATACTCCAAATGAGGTCTCACCAACGCCTTATATAACGGGACTAGCACCTCCTTATCCCTACTAGAAATACCTCGCCTAATGCATCCCAAGACCGCATTAGCTTTTTTAACGGCCACATCACATTGCCTACTCATAGTCATCCTACGATCAACCAGGACTCCTAGGTCCTTCTCCTCCTCCATTACTTCCAACTGGTGTGTCCCCAGCTTATAACTAAAGTTCTTGTTAGTCATCCCTAAATGCATAACCTTACACTTCTCACTATTGAATTTCATCCTGTTACTAATACTCCAGTTTACAAGGTCATCCAAATCTCCCTGGAGGATATCCCGATCCTTTTCCGAATTTGCAGTACCTCCCAACTTGGTGTCATCCGCAAACTTTATCAGCCCACTCCTACTCTTGGTTCCCAGGTCAGCGATAAATAGATTGAATAAAATCGGACCCAAAACCGAACCTTGAGGAACTCCACTGGTAACCCCCCTCCAACCCGACAGTTCCCCCTTCAATACGACCCTCTGCAGTCTCCCCTTTAACCAGCTCCTTATCCACCTCTGGATTTTCATTTCGATCCCCATCTTTTCCAATTTAACCAGTAATTCCTCATGTGGTACCGTATCAAATGCCTTACTGAAATCAAGATATATTAGATCCACCGCATTTCCCTTGTCTAAAAAATCTGTTACTCTCTCAAAGAAGGAGATCAGGTTGGTTTGGCACGATCTACCTTTCGTAAATCCATGCTGTAATTTGGAACTGTTTCCTTTCTTTATCTCTCTGCAATAAGTTAACCTCTTAAATATTACAAGATACGGTTCTTCATGTCTCTTAAATATTAAACAGGAGCTGAACAAAATAGATTCAAGAATACAAAGTAATCAATACCAATGCTCACGAGGGTAGGAAAATGGAACCATTTAGGGATTTGTTATCTAGTGAACAAACCTCCTAGTATTTTTCTTTCAGTGAAAAGAATTCAATTCAAGTCCAGCTAAATTATACACTTTCTAACAATGCGGAACTATCTCCTTGCTATTGTTAGACCGGTTTCACTTTTCATACACAGTCAAACAAATCACAAAATATATATATATATATAGTCTGATTGGTAGATAATACTATATTTTTGAAATTGACTTGAATATTAAATCATGTGGTATGTATGTATGTTTTATGTATTAAATCATGTATGTATGTTTCCTGACTCAGATTATTGGCCTGATTTTCAAAACTGGCCACTTTTATTACACCAGCAGTTGGTATCCACAAATATCCTGCATGATGTATGTTTATGTATATATAGAGAGATGATATTTACAGGTTTAACTCCATCTGCTAAATAGATGTATGTATAGCTCCCAGGCAAAAGAAAAATTGTTCTGACGGAGTTAAGATGGTAAATACCTTATCAGCTACTTAAAGGGGAAAATATTTTTAGGACGACACAAGAGCTGAGTGTGCATCTCTCTATAATAGAGAGTCCATGACATCATTTTACTAATTACCTGGTTTTAGTGCACTCCTTGTAATGGTATTTGTTTTACTTTTCTAAATGTAGTCACTCTTCTCTGAACAGTTCTTCTGGGTTTTACTCTCATGGTGGTTAAGGAGAAGTGAAATGAAAGTGTGTCAATAAAGAGGTCACTACGTTAATGCATATACCTATTAACCTCCCATCTAGGGAAGAAAGCAGCCAAGCAGAGTGGAGGGAAGCAGAATCAACCATCAGACACACAATACCCTCTTTTTATTTAATTTTTGCAAACTACATTATTTGCATTGCTCATTAGTGGAAGGCTGTGTGCCTGCCATTGCTTTATTAAGATATATAGGACAGGGCTGATTCAAAGCCCATTGGAGTCAATGGAAATCTATTGGGTTTGGATCAGGCCCTATTTGTACTGTACTTAAACATTTGTGAACTATATGAGGTAGAGTATATGGCTCTGCACCCACTGAGATTAATGGAAATTGTGGCAGGCTAGGTTATAAGTCTTTCTGTATTCATGAGAAGTTTCAAAACTTTTGTTAAAATGATCTGGATAAACACTTTTACTCCAGTCATTAGCACTGTTTTAGTCGCTCAGATCTGGCAATTGAAAGCACGTTGATAAATAGATTGGACAATTATTTAGTTTCACAATCAGATCTGTAAATAGTCTCTGCTGGAATGTTATTCGGTTTCTTCTTAGAGGACTATTCAATCACTCTCAATAAGTATCCATTCTGGTGTCAGTGTGTGTAACAAATACATGGCTATATAGGACATTCATAGTTGAGCAAGACACAGGTGATGCAGCTGGGCAGAGGAAAGCAGTTCGAATAGTTCACAGCCAAAGTGCAGTCTCCGTTGGTTGAAGGTTCACACCCACAAGTTGCCAGTTCCATCTGTAGTTTAGGAGTACACGCACCTGAGCTCCTCACTGACACTAAGTTCTCACATAACAGCATCTGTGAATAGTCCTTTCTAGCATCTCCAGATAGCTAGGAGACTCCATCCCATTCTGGTGGACAATGACCTGGTCTCGGTTATTCATGCCTTTGTCACCTCTTGGCTGGACTACAGCAATGTGATATACCTGGCTGGGCACGATGCCTTCTGTGCTTACGACACGCCAACTAGTACAGAATACGGCAATGTGTCTCCTCAGCAACACGGACTATCACAAGCACATCAGCACCTGTCCTCTGCCCTCTACACTGGCTTCCCTTACAATACTGAATCAAGTAGATCTTGGTCCTTATCTTCAAGTAGCTCCATAGCTGGGACCCAGGATATTTAAAGGACTGCCTAAAGGTCCGGGATAAAGTCTATGGCTGACAGCTTTGCTTCTCTGGCACAATGGAACTCGCTACCATAAGGGTAAAGCTCATCAGTGCAGGAGACAGAGTTTTCTCAGGGGCTGGTCTGAGACTGTAGAATGAACTCTCCCAGGACCTGAGCATCATCACAAACCTCTCCACCTTCCACTCCAACAGCAAGGTGCATGTCTTTGACCTTGTCTTCTCTAAAATAAATACGTAACCACATGGATACTTAAATAAACCCTACCAATACAAGACACTCCACTGCACATCTCTGGAGAGAATGAAAGAATAAACAAAATGTGAGAGATGTTCATCGTGTGGCTTGATGCACAAGTGGACGGTGCTCAGATAACATGGCGATGAGCGCCATATAAGAACTTACTTAGAAAAGAATAGTTGTCGCTGTGCTGCACATCATGGCTTCTCAGAATATCGTCGTGACAGTGGGGAGTAGAACATAGCTCCTACAACTCCAAACACCTCTTCCATGCATTGAAATCGTATGGAAAATTCCTTTACCACATGGTGCAAGGTAAAATCTCTGCCAGCTGTTTGCAGTATAGGGCTTATGTCATACAGGTGAGCAGTTCACCCAATAGAGGGAAATGGTGCACATACACACTAGTCAGTTCATGTCCTTGTATCTCCTTTCTCCAGGGAGGAGAAGCATGCCAGAGGTACAGGTCTTACTTAAAGGCACTAATGCTTTATTCACGGATACTACACCAGCCTTTCATGGACTCAATCCTGGAAGGCGATGAGCACTCCCTCCCTCATTCTCTCTACATGTTAAACAGCAATTTATTTTCATTCTGTTACGGGATCTGCTCACTAGTTAATGAGGGTTGGGGAAATAGTCTGTAAGCAGCTGGGTGTAACCCATGGGTGAATGTGTTACAGGTCCCCCTCTGTGCCCGATCTTCTGGGGCTATGATTTCCCAGCTGCAGAGCACTGGCACTTTAGCTCAAGCTGTAGTAAGTTATGCTTTGAGCTCTGGAGGTCACAGATTAAATCCCTAACGTGTTGGCCAAAATGGTGGCTGTCACACTGGTGCACCTCCAAAAGTAAGGCATGAGCAGGTTTCTGGGCGTCTGCCAAGCAGGGCAGCATTAGACTTGCTGGGGCCCACAGCAGAAAGCCGAAGCCCCACTGCATGGGGCTGAGGCCCGGAGCCCTGAGCCCCACCATTTGGGGCTGAAGCCAAAGCCTGAGCAACTTAGCTTCACTGGGCCCTCTGTGGCGTGGGACCCGGGCAATTGCTCTGCTAATGCTGGCACTGGCTTTTATATGCAGAAAAACAGTTGGTGTGGCAGAGATGGACTGTGGAGTGTTTATAGCATGGGGGGGGGGGCCCTCAGAAAGAAAAAGGTTGAGAACCCCTGATCTCGAGGATTCACTCATACAACAACGCTCTAGAGAATGCCAGGACAGCTGAGCCACCTCTGAGCTCAAGCAGGAAATAAAGCTGCCTCAATACACCTCTACCCTTATATAACGCGACCCGATATAACACAAATTCGGATATAACGCGGTAAAGCAGTGCTCCGGGGGGGCGGGGCTGCACGCTCCGGCGGATCAAAGCAAATTTGATATAATGCAGTTTCACCTATAACGCAGTAAGATTTTTTGGCTCCCGAGGACAGCGTTACATCGGGGCAGAGGTGTATGTGGAAAACCCCTAGGAGAGAGTAGTGAAAACTCTGTCCTGGTATACAAGGAGTTGTGCTTCTATTGGGAGTGATTCAGAGTCTATGGCCAGGAGGGACCATTAGACCATCTAGTCTGACCTCCAGTATAACACAGGCCATAGAATTTCATTTAGTTACTCCTATATTTAGCCCAATAACTTGTTTGACTAAAACACGTCTTCCTGAAAGGCATCCAGTCTTGATTTGACGATCAATTCCACCATCCTATGCCAACTTGTTGAATTAGACCCATTATAAAATATAGTTCCTTGGCCAAACCCTGCTTCCACAGACGTGGAGGTTACTCTTGTCTTTATTAGAATCAGGGTTTGACCCTCTCCTTTTTAACGGGCTTTGATCATTCAGGGGGTTGTAAGTACTAAAATGAATTGTGCTTGTTCTTTTTTTCTGAACGGTGGCTGATATTATGGTTGAGAAAAGAATGTGTTTCTATTCTCATTGAAATGAGGAGGAACTTAATTGCCCAAGGTACTTTGTAGAACCTAATGCCTTTTTAGATATCCACAGTCTTCTTGGTTCTTGTAAGTTAAAGAAAATATATAAGCTGCCACTTTTGTGCTTTCTGGGAGGGGAAAAGGGTTATTGATAGAGACTTTCTATTAAATTTCCTCTGTTGTTGCCTTTTGGGAACCTGAAGCATATTCACTGTAATATGTGAGTTGTTTCAAAGCATTATTTCCCATCGTTGTCCCCTCCCCTCCCACACCTCCCTGGTAAATAAAAAATAAAGCACCCAATAACCATGTCATAACCCCGTGTTTGATGGCTGCTTGGCTGGCAGTTAATTTGATTTTAGACAAATAAATATATAAATAAATACACGCAACAGCATCCTGTCAAGATGCAGTCTCACTGGTTAAACACCTGAAGGGAAAATGACTCCAAAGAACTTAATTCAAAAAATCCTTTAGGCCACTCTGTAGCATCTTGCAACCCAGTAAAGATTCAGACAGCTATGAAGAGAAAGACATCAATAAATAATCAGAGGTCTTAGACTTTTAAATGGGAATCTGAGCATTGCAACCCAAAGGTAAATTGAATCTTTTCCACTATCTCCCAAGCAGGTGCTCATGCATGTGTAGACTATAAAACTTTGCTCATTGTAAATGTAGCCTGACCTTTCGACAGATAGTTTTACATGGAAATAGAAAGTCTTAGCTTGAAACTGCTGAAAGGCATCTTTGCCTCCAGCAACTACTGGTTTATACTTGGTAAAGGCTCCCCGCCCCACCCCCCGCTTTGCTGAGGGATATCTGAATCCTACTTAAACATTTTTCTGTAGTAAACAGCTTAAAAGACGCGAGCAGTACAATATGCAGACAGCCTGTGCAAAAGGACCCTTGTCAGAAAGACTGAATAATGGTATTAAAAGTGAAACTAGCCAGCTCAATCAATCTTGAAATGGGCTTTTTTTGTATCCTATCCTGTGATAAATCCAGAGAGCATGCTAGCCCAGTTCATGGTGGTTCCTTTGGGAAGTACTGTGTATAGCTATCTCAACAGTTGATTAGTGTTTATAAACCCTCTATTGCTATTGTGAATGGGTGTTGGTTATTGTCTAGATAGGTGCTAAAAGGGCTCCATCACAGTATTGTCTGAGCACCTCATAATCATCAGCCCCCCCCAGTGAGCTAGGGAAGTATTATCCCCATTTTACAGATGGGAAACTGAGACATGGAGTAGGTTAAATGACTTGCCCAGCCTCGCAAAGGAAATCTGTGGCTGAGCCAGAAGTTGAACCACATCTCCAGAGTCCCAGCCCAGTACCTGTCCCTTTCCCCCATTGACTCACATTTGTGCCCAAATGCTCCTCATCCCAAGCGATTAGCTTAGAGGAGGAGCATTGCTCCCTTTGATAATGTTGCCTTGTTGGACCACTGTTCCCCTACATCATATCTTGCCAGAGACGTGACTGGTGATAGAACAGAATGGTCAAGGGACAGAGCTGCCAGTCTCCAAGGAAGCCCGTGGTGTAGAGAAGTAACAGCCCTCTCCAGTGGGTTCTGGGCTGTCCCTGCACCCTCTAGTGTCCCTAGAACATCAGCAGCATGGCCCCGCTCCAGCCAGGCTCACACTCCCTTTTGCTAAGGACGGAGCCAGAGAATCACGTCTTTATCTGCATGCAGTATATACGACTCTGACTGGGTCAGTGCTTGGTCTTACACCGTATCTGCAGGTCTCTCATAATCCCAGCAGTTTATACAAAATGTACTCGTTCATTAAAAGCAGCCATTAGGTTTCCAGCCCCTGTGGCTGTGAAGAAAACCTTCTGAATATAAACCAATGCAGTGTGGGATTCCTGAGCCTGCAGAAAGACCCACTGAAGCAACAGCTATAAGATAGGTATGACCTGCCCCTGTTCATCAGAATTGGATGCTCACTCTGCGGCCTCATTATATCTATTTGAATATGGATATTGTTAATTATTTCACAGCTGATCATTCTAGCAGGAACAGACAGTTGGATTGTGGGTGGAGGTTGAGATTAATCATTCTAATCCTTCCTCCTCCCATCCGCTCACACACATATACTTGAGGCTTGACAATGTAGGGCTGAAGGTGACATTTAAACAGCAAAGGCTGCCCCACGCCTTACTGTGCTAAAGTGGTGACCCTAAGGTAACCTTCTATGTGGTCAGGCTGTATTTCCTGTGTTGTTTTTGCCTACGTTCTCTATTACTGAGGACATTTGCACCAACAACATCCTGGTTTCACAGGAGTTCCTCTTCTTCTGCTGGTTATTCATGGTGTGAAGTCGTAATTGGGAATTGGACAAATGGGTCAGAAATAATACCCCCAGGGCTATCTCACCTGCACTACAGAATGAGTGGCTGCAGAATGTTCCGTAAGTGTTTATGGGGTGACAGTGGGCTGGAATGGATACACCAAGGCTGGTTTGACTAAGGAACAAGAAACCCTACCGTCAACCTGAATACCCTCCTTTGCCAAAGTTCAGATTCAAATCCAAGCTCCACTAAAGTTGAGGGTTGGGTTGGATTTGCTGTGCTGTTTCAACCTAGCTAGAGATAGATCTGAGCTGGGAAGTTCAGATCCAGTTCTAAATCCAAACGTCCTCAAAGTTCAAAGGGGTCTGGCCCAGCGTTCCAATTTGGACCCACCTCTAATATTAATGTTTTGCAATATCCATGTCCTTTTCTTCTGCTTCATTTTTCTGGCCAAAACTGGAATTAGCCATGCCAAAACATCCTTAAAAAGGCTTTTCTTGCAATATATCCAGCCAGGACCGTAAGGGCCTGAATGAGAACTCTGGATCCAAACACCCGAGCAAAACACCTCCAAACTTTGGGTCAGAAGGCAAACATAACAGCCCGGTGCCAACACAACTTTGCCATATAAGAAAGTCAGGCTAGTACAGTCTGGATTTTCACAGAAGTAACTAAATTTGAACCTGAACTTTGAGTTTCCCAAGACCTTCCTACCACTGGTCATCACCCTCTTTGTCACAGCCCACTCGTATTTCACACAGCAACCACTTGGCAATTTTACAGGCAGTGGATTATGACTTTGGATGAGGAATAAGCAGCAGGAGCAGATGAATGTTTAAAGAACAAAAGACCTTATTTTCATGCAAATGTCCTGAACAATAACAAAGGAATGAAAAGCTATATAGAATATATAGGAGGTACGAGCAGAATTGTTTCTAAGTAGAATGTTTTTCAAAGTTTTCCATCAGGCGGCAGCTCCTTAAATACTCTCCACTCGCACTGAGCTTTTCCTATCTGGGATGGCTGATCCATATGCATGACAGGAATTGTACCAAGATACTCAATCTGCAGATCTGCATTTCATTTGCACTGGCTGCAGTCCCGGCGATGGTAAGTGTCCTAGCACAGGCAGTGCTATGCGAAAACATTCCACCGATTGTTCATGAACATCAAATGGAACAAAATACCTTTGGAATAAAATGAGTCAGACTGGGAACCTGCTGAACAAAGATACAATTGAGGCCAAATGGGTGGGTTCCTCCCATCCTCCCATCAGCAATTAAACCTTTCCAGAGCTGCCGTACACAGGCCTGTCACAGTGAGACTATTCCCTTTGCAAACAACTCCACAATAACAGACTGGCCACTACCAGGTTCATATTGGATGGAAGTGAGGCCAGTACAGAGAGACCACATGATAACCTGTGGGACCATGCAAGACCTGTGATGGGGTTCTATGTGAGTGTGTCACAGGCAAAGTGCCTTAGATGTAGGGCTACATCCCTGTTGGCCAGGAAAGGGGTTTTTACAGCAGCCCTGCATATAGGCTGGCAATGAGGACAGAGCATGGGATCCCTGTCCACCAGTAACAGTAGCCCCCACACACTCCAGGAATATTATTGTTATAATTACTCCAGCCCTTGGGCTGAACTATTGGCCATGGGAGGAAGGAAGGGACTAATTGTAGGCCTTCCCCTTGGCCTCAGGCTGTGGGAGTGGATTTCACCTCCCCAACCTTCTTCTCCCCCTGACACTTTGCTGCCATAAAGCATGATGACCCCAGAGCTTTAAGCAGGTGAAATGAGCTCTTCCCCTCCCCCCCCCCCGCCGCACCCACCCAGTGAATGGCATGTTAGGATAAGTGCACTTCAGGTGAGTGGGATTTAGGGAATTTCAACCCATAGGGTCAGGCCTACCTGGGCTATCTGCAAGTAAGGTATCTCTGATAGTAACTCAGTCTCCTACCAGCAGCCTTGTGCTACCTACGTGTCTAATGGTTCTTCACACCAATGCCTGCAAACTCCATCAATACAAGTCAGGCTGGAAACTAACAGTGCTGCTGGGCAGATTCTGAAAAGGGGGATTGGACCAGCCACCTGCATACAGGTAGCTGGATGGAGCCCCACATAATTTCATTTCCATAGGTCCCAGTAGACATGGGACTGGCTCTGGAATCCTCTAGTTCATTTGCCCATTACAAATGGGATTTCCAACTTGCAGCTGTCACCAAAACATGAGCGATACAAATCAGTGTGCCAGACTCTGTCCTTGCTTACAATCCTGGGGCCGTAATGGCAGATTTTGACCCAATCACAGAGGAAATCATGAGATGGGACTCCCTTAAACCAAAGCATCCTCCATAAATGTATTCCACCTTAAAAAGAAAAGGGTCTGAGTCATGTGTTCACTCAGCCACTACTGATGGGCAAGTCGTCACTAGACTTGCATTTCTCAAAGAGAGAATTTCCTGTGGGGAGAAGGTAATGGGGCTCCAGCAAATTTCTACTTGCAATAAGGACATCGGAGGGAAAGTCCAAAGAGACCTTTCCTTCCCATTCAAACCCTATTTAAATACTGACATCTGTTTGAAAGCAGAATTACCGTTAGATTGGCTCACCCAGCTTCATTTGTCTGCATTGTACACAACAGAGGAAAAGATCTGGACAGGATTCTTCAGTCCTTGACACAAAACCCCTGCGGTTATGAAATTAGTTTCAATGCAAACTTCAGGCCCAGTTCTACCATCACTGCTCACAAATTGTCCCAGTGAATTCAGTGGTGTACTCATGGAATAAATAGCTCTTCACCTGGAGTACAGGTGCAGAGTTGGGCTCTTAAAGTCCAAGCATTATGGGATCTTTCAGGAAAATACTGTTTTCACTCAACACACAGTTAGCATGTGGAACTCATTGCCACAAGTTATTAGTAAGGCTAAGAGCTTAACAGCATTCAGCAAAGAATTTGGGATGTATATGGATTACAAGTATACCCAGAATGATGTTAAGGAATAAAACAAAAAATCCAACCATAAGAGCTTTAGAAGAACTATACCCCTTCTTGCATCGGGTCGAGCTGAGGATTTTTTTTTTCAGATAGTAAATTAAATTCAAAATATTTTGTTCTTAGTTTTTTGTTTTGATAAGAAAAAAACAAAACATTTCTGTTTCTGTTTGAAACTAACTGATTTTTTTTCAGATTTTTCGGTTCAGCCGCCAAACCCAAAAATCATCTAGTTGCTCAGCTCTAGCCTCAAGGTATACTCACTTAGTAATGGGAGTTAGACAGAGACGTTTACTGTGGAAAGTTTCCCTCATTGCCCATTGCAAGGTTTCCTACCTGCCTCTGTAAGGATACTGAAGGAGATGGACACTGGTTTGATCCAATATGGCAATTTGTGTGTTCTTATCTCTTCACTAGTTCAGTTTAGCAGCTTTTACGATAACATTGAACTGCAGCAGATAGCAGATTAATAACTTTCCAGTCTAGATTTTAGGTAGAGATGCTTGAATAATCAAAAAGTGATTTGTTAGGTTCTCTCCACTGTTATTTGTGTGGTCATATTGTACAATGTCTGTTAACATCCACACTCCCCTGCTGCTTAATTGAGAAAATGGTCATAAATTCCAACATGTCATGATTTCTGGGGACAAACAATTACTCACTGAAAAAAATATCACCACCCCATAAATGTGTAAATTCATTGTTAATCATTTGTTCCTTGTTATACTTCTGTTTCACCCAGGCAGGAAGTAGTTATAATACCATAGTCTGGTGACCAGTTGTGCACCACATAAAGCAAATAGTCAATCTGAATAGTTCGCAAATAACCTAATGGCTGAAATGTTTTTGCGTACTTTTGCGGGGTGAATATTGATCAACAAACTAACAAAAGCATAGGACTCACCATCAGCTAGTGAATAGAGGAAAAAAGGCTGAAATCAGATAATTTATGGACCACAAATAATCCCACTAGTTCTAACTTCAGCCACCAAGTTTAAGTTACTAAAGAGAATACATTTGTGATTATCATTATTATTGGATTCTAACATTTATATTTTAACAACCAGGCCAGCCAAGTAAATATGTGCAGAGTGGATAGTTGTCTCTCGATACGTAATTTTTTCCTCATCACTATAGTTACTACAATTAAAATTCATTCTGTCACAGTAAATGGATCGGAAAAAATATATACCAGCGGCCCAATTCTGCTCACTTTATTCATGCAAATAGTCTCACTGAAATCAATGGGATGACTGTGCCTCAGTTTCCCCATCTGTAAAACATGACCTCCTCTTTGAGATCTAGAGGTGTGAAGCTCTATTTAAGAGCTAGCGGTTATTATTATTACTCATATGACTAAGGTGAGCAGGATTTGGACCAGATAACTTGTATCAAATGGTACCACAGCTGATCATAATCAGACTATTTCTGATTCCTTTATCTGTATATGGTCTCATCCAAACCCAACTGAAGTTTAGGGAGTCTTTCCTTTGACTTCAATGGGCTTTGGATCAGGCCAGTATTTACTGTTAAGTTCTCACCTCCAGCACCACTTGGAATGCAATGTACCTGCTGCACAAAATGCTTAAGGGAGAAGCTAATTCAGCTGTTTTACTTTCCTGCCTAGTGGGAGCTCTGCTCAGTGCTCAGAAATGTATGCAAGCGTGTGACTAATGTACAGCAAAAAGACTCAGGATGGAGCCACTTTATTCATTGTTTGTTATTGTTCTTTGTTGCTCAGTATTTTGTCAATCCCCCTGGTTATGGAGACGTTTTTATTAGAGAATACATGTTTGAAAATGGGGTTCCACGAAAATGAAATTTCAGAGGTGTGTGTCTCAGCATTGATTTTTCTATTTGTAATAACACACAATAGCATATCTTGTTTTATATCAAGAGGATAAAATGTCCCTAACACAGTGATCTCCATTCTGTGGTAATGGATAAAGCCTGTTTATGAGATGTCATTTATTCCACAATAGACAGTAAATAAAAGCCATTTCAAGCTTCGGTTAAATCAAAGCTTGTTCGGGATTTCAGCAGATTTGCAAATTACCTTTGGGACCATTTTCAGTTTCAGTTGTTTTCCCACATGCTATTGACTATCCACGTTTTACTACAAATACTACTTGCTCGCTCACTCTCTCCCTCCTTCTCTCTCTCTCTCTCGCCAAAGCCTTGGACTGTAGAGTGATTTGGAAAGACAACTGCATAAAGTAAATACCCACTGTTACATTCACAATTCTTTCCTGTCCGTTTAGGAGAAAAAACACAGAAGTTTTTTGATGAAGAAGAAAAAAAATCCAAAGAAGAGGAACATAAGCAAAAGGGTCTTATTCTGACTTCAAGTTACGTAACTCAGGCAGTAAAATAGACAAGTTAGCATCCTAGAATATCCACCTTAAATGGCTTCATATCTGCCTCTAATGCTGTACTTGAATATGCATTACAAAGGCTGGTTCAATGGCTAAGGATGTGGCCCAATGTTCAGTGCCTTCAGCATCTCACAGGACCGAACCCTCTGTACACGAGATGAGGATAAGATGAAAACATTTATACGTAAATAGAATAGTATTGTAATGCATTTTGTCATGGTGATTTCTTCGCTTATGCACGTGTTTTTGGAGAAACATCTTCCTACTTCTATGTGGCTGTATGTCTTGCAATCTCCTTTTAAAATGGTGATGATGGTCAGAAAAATGACTATCAAAATGGCCCCTTCTTACTCAGCAGAACTGCTATCAGGGAGGGAAATTCACCTGTGTGCAAAGGGCCAACACAAAGCTTATGCACCACTGTAAATCCCATTGAGCATTGGCCAGCCAAACCCAGGGTTGTGAGTTCAATTCTTAAGGGGGCCACTTAGGGATTTGGGGCAAAAATCTGTCTGGGGATTGGTCCTGCTTTGAGCAGGGGGTTGGACTAGATGACCTCCTGAGGTCCCTTCCAACCCTGATATTCTATGATTTCGGACCCCAATAGTATCTGGTATAGTAGCATTGACTTCAGTGGAGCTGTGGTGACCTACAATGACTGGGGCTGGAGGACTTGGCTGGATCTGAAGTAGTGCCTAGGTGATGTTCTAGCTCCTGACACAGATGAATGTCACCCCCTACATGTATTCAGAATCCCATTCAGTGACCCCAAACAATCTTTTACAGCAGACACAATACTGCTACAGGAAAGCAAGTTAGATTCTTTTATGGCTCATACATCATCAACAGAAAAACTCACTAGGTTCCAGTCGCAGAGTCTTTACCTAGAGCAATACAATCTCAGAGTCTTAAAACTCAAACTGCCTCCTCTCTCCCCAATCCAAAACAATTTCTTTCCTTGCCATTATGGATTCAACTGAATAGGGTACAGGGTTAGGGTATAGTGAATAGGGTTAGGGTACAGTCTATGGCCGGCAATATGAAATCATTCCATGAGCCCACTATAGTAGTAAACAAATGCTGTGCCTGCAGCTGCTTGCTACTGTATTGTAGAATGTAGCATTCTCATCTGCCATAGAAACCATTGAGATCTTTGCTACTGGCCTGGTAGATGGGGGCATGGGTTAGTGAAGGTCAAGGCATATTCCACACACTGGTAATACATCACAATTGGTTTGATAACCAATAAAGAGGCTAAATTTCTAACACACGTAATTTCAAATGAATAATTTCACTAGCTCTACTGGATGTCCTCATACTGCCCTATACCAAGTTCATTCACTCTCGATCCCACTTCAAAACAGAGAACCACTTTTGGCGAAAGATCAAAAAACGCTACACTTGATGTGTCACTAGAATACTGAATTTGTGACTCTAATTTATTTACAGTCTTGCCTGCAAGTACTGTTACAGTTAAAGTTGTGTCAGCATTTCCATTAGAAACCCAGTTTTGATTTATAACACTGGCTGTAAAAATTTGCTCCTGGCTGAAATTTGGTATGAGGTCTCAGGCCATGGGAAACATTTTCAACTTTTTTTTTTTTAAATAAAAAGCTTGTTTGAAGCAAGTTCTACTCTTCCAGTGTAACACAAAAGCTTTCCTTTTGACTCTACAATATGATACAGGCCTTAATTTAAAAAAAATCAAATGTACCAAATGGTTATTCTATAAGATTGTCCTATCTTTTAGAATATATCTTTTTATAAATAAAGAATATTTACTTAGACAAGTGGCTACCCAACAGAAATTACAGGTACTTCCCAGAGAAAAATGTTATTTTACAAACCAATATTAAAATATATACCTGTACTGAACACTTACTTAGATGTAAATACTCCCCATCCATTATACTGTAGTCTGTTGGGTGAATGTGCATTGAAAATGCTTTATAAAGTTTTATTAAACAGCTCTGCTATTGTTACTTTTATTAAAGATTTATTAATAAAGTCCCAATCACTGTTACACATTAAAAAGAACAAGGAGTACTTGTGGCATCTTAGAGACTAACACATTTATTTGGGTGTAAGTTTTCATGGGCTAAAACCCACTTCATCAGATGCATGCAATGGAAAATACAGTAGGAAGTATATATATATACACACACACACACACTTCCTACTGTATACTGTATACTTCCTACTGTATATATACTGTATATATACTGTATACAGTATACTTCGTACTGTGTGTATATATATATACACACACACACACACACACACACACACACAGAGAACATGAAAAAATGGGGGTTGCCATACCAGCTCTAATGAGACTAATCAATTAAGATGGGCTATTATCAGCAGGAGAAAAAAAACTTTTGTAGTGATAGTCAGGATGGCCCATTTCAAACAGCTGACAAGAAGGTGTGAGTAACAGTAGGGGTAAAATAGCATGGGGAAATAGTTTTTAGTTTGTGTAATGACCCATCCACTCCCAGTCTTTATCGAAGCCTAATTTAATGGTGTCCAGTTTACAAATTAATTCCAGTTCTGCAGTTTCTCGTTGGAGTCTGTTTTTGAAGGTTTTTTTGTTTACATGGCTATCACTCTGAAAACAATGATACACATTGTTGTTGTTTAAATTAATTTAGTACTGGTGGATGGTGTCAGATTGACAGTGCTGGAGACTGGAGACTATTTATCAACTGAACAGTTACAATACAGGCAGCAGGGCTAGCTAGCTTCCTCATCCCACCACCTTACCCTGGAGGGACCACCTTTAGCAATGAGAGCATAATTCAGTCTCCATGCTCATTCAACCCTTGGCCTCTCTGCTAGGACTACCAACAAGGACAACAATTACATTATTCATTATGTGGACACTTGTCCACAAGACACTAGACTCATGTCACACAGATTCCCAAACAGCTGTCTGATGCCATTAGATTTTGGGTCACTACTGAACAGTGACAGAGTCAGAAGGGTGACCTCAAGGTGAAAGGCTCTACAGGCTGTTATAAATCCCCTGAGCCATCCACTTCTCCAGTAACACACAGGATAAAAGGTTGGGGGGCAATGACTGCACAGTACAGCCTAACAGATCTGTAGAAGTGCCTATAATATTATCGGGAAAATGTGAAAATTGACTAGCTACGTGTTTACACAACTGTGCCATTTCTCAGGAGATTGAACTATATATGAAGAAATGAATAAAATAACACAAATTAGAATAATAAGCCAAATCATGAGGTCCTTATTTCAGCTTTACATCTATCAGTCTAGGGATTCTGTATTTGTACAGCACCTAGCACAATGGGGTCCTGGTCCAGGATTAAGGTTTCTAGGCACTACGGTAATACAAATAAATAATAATGATTGTAATAATACTCACGTGGTGTCCATCACTATGGCATCTGAGAGACTCTGTCCTGGCCCAGGTGAAATGTTATCCTTACTTCAGACACTCACCTTTATATGATGTGCACAGGGCCGTCCCTACACATACGCAAAGTATGCAGCTGCGTAGGGCACCAGGAAATTTGGGGCACCACATTTCCTGGTGCCCTGAGCAGCTGCGTGGTGCTCCAGCCCCTGATCTGCCTCTTCCCCAGGGCCCCAGCGCCTCCCCCGCTCCAGCCCCACCTCTTCCTGCCCCTGCTCCACCACAGCCCTGCCCCCACTCTCCTGCTGCAGGGGTCGGGCCTGCACTCACCCGGGGCGGTAAGTGCAGCGACCCAGTCCAAGCCCGCTCTGCCGAGTAGCGCTGAAGCAGGCTGGGGCCGGGGGGTGGTTTCCCCCCTGCCCCTCCCCCGGAGGCCTGGGGCCAGCACCCCCCCCAATGGAGGCCTGTGGCCCCACAGAGCCTCCCCACGGGGGGGCTGCATAAGGCACCAAAATGGCTAGGGACGGCCCGGGATGTGCACAGCTTACGTGCACAAACCATCTAACGTCTCCGTGCCTTGTGGATATGCCCAGGTAGCTGTGCACATGCAAAAGTGCACACCTATAGAGGGCATTTGGGGAATAAACACTCCTTCTCCCCCAACTGTGTTTCAATACAGATTTGGGGGTCTGATTCCACAAAGAGATTTAATGGACTCTAGCATAAATGAAAATCGTGTCCTCATATTGCCTTATAGAATGCAAGCTCTTTAGGGCAGGGATTTTCTCTTACTTCAGGCACGTGCAGCGCCTAACACAGTGGCTCTCAACATTTCCAGACTACCGTACCCCTTTCAGGAGTCTGGTTTGTCTTGCGTACCCCCAAGTTTCACCTCACTTAAAAACGACTTGCTTACAAAATCAGACATAAAAATACAAGTGTCCCAGCACCCTAGTACTGCAAAATTGCCGACTTTCTCATTCTTACCATACAATTCTAAAATACATCAATTGGAATATAAATATTGTACTTACATTTCAGTGTAGAGAGCAGTAAAAAATAAGTCACTGTCGGTATGAAATTTTAGTTTGTACTGACTTAGCTAGTGTTTTTAATGTAGCCTGTTGTAAAATTAGGCAAATATCTAGATGAGTTGATGTACCCCCTGGAAGACCTCTGCGTACATCCAAGGGCACACCTACCTCTGGTTGAGAACCACTGGCCTAGCATAAGGGAGCAACAATCTTCATTGGAGACCGCAGATGTGACAATAACAGAGCTGCTCAGAAACCAGAGAACATCTGAAGCAACAACAGCCGCATTTTAATTTAAAACAACGCTGATGAGACTTTTCTGACCAGCTCTGCTCTCTAGTGACCCCTTCAGACAGCCACTAAGGGTTGATCAGTGCCAGAGAGTCTAGTTGTCTTGTGCCAGGAAGGCATGCCAAAGTGGAGCTCTGTTTGGGTGGAGCACAACAAATAGGGCTCAAAGAAAAATGTGGAGAACTCCCCACTGGGGGAGGGGAGGGGGTGGAACCACCACCACTGCTTACAATACCTTTCCTCAAGTGACAAATCCTGTCCCACCTTCCACAGGAGCAGAGGCCCTGCCAGTGGCAGAATCCGTCTGCTTCACTAGATAGGTGCTAGGAGCCCACACAAATACCCTGCATGCCAGTGAGCTCATATGGGGGCAGGATAGGACAATTCCTCCCGCCAAACTGGGGTAGGTGCAAAGGGTACTGCAGCCCTGCAATGGTGGCCCGAGAATGCTCCTCCTCTCTCTCACTATGGTATTTCCTTTTTCAAAGCCCCCTGCTCTCAGGGCTGGCAGAGGCTTTGCCTCAGAATGCAGAACCAATAGCAGTGCCCACAGAAACGAAACGTATGGAAGTTCTAAGGTGCTGCACTGCTATTGGGAGCTTTTTAATGCCACAATTCATGTGAATAAAATCTGTTTCCTGTGAATCTTAATTAAGGGAATGGCCACCACTTGAAAAACAAAATGTCTTAATTGGGTCTGTCTTTCCCGTTAAGGTTTTTTACACATGCAGTATATTCCTATGAGGTGGCTCTTCTCTCTAGCCCCAGCCCGTCCTGTTACAGTGAAGCTGCAGCAGGAAGGGAAGCAGTTTAAGAGGTTACAGAGTGAAATGTGCATGTGCGTTAAGGAGCAGGAGTTGTTTAAGATCCAGAAGCGTCATTAGCAGTAACATGTCACATAAAATGAGGCTCCAGATTTCCATTTTCATTTTAACTTCAGGTGTTTAGTAATCCAGAAGCTTTATTTAAGGACTGACCTTTAACCTGGGCTGTCACTCCAATTGCAAGCACTTGATGGCCACTGGGAATCGATGGACAGCATGAAGGTCACTTCCTAGAAAAACGGTGGCTATCAATGTGTCAGTTCCAATGAAGTATTATAACAAAGCAGGGGAAAAGCCTATCTGGTTCTGTGAGAAGCCAGTTTTCTCCTGGGCTGCTTCTCTTCCTCTCGTTAACTATTTGGTAAAGACAAATAGAAATAAACCACTATTAAATAACAAGCATTTTTAAACACGAGATGTATTTTTTTCAGTTCCATGGATGCAAAGTAGGGGGGCACCTATGACATTCACTGGTATAGACACCTGCAGAAACTGAGGTATTTTTCTCCGCTTAGAACAGGAAATACCGCAGTACTGCAACTCAGTTTATGCAGCCAGTTATAATGACAGAGCCAGGTGAACCCCTCTATTTATGCTCATATACTGGCTATCATCTTGACTGACTGAACATGGGATCCCGAGACCTAAATGGAGGTGTTGCTATAGCTTGAGATAAATAGCCGAGCTGTCTAGCTGAGAGTGGTAACAGACCCTTATCCTCTGTGGATGAGGACACAAGAGGATGCATGACACACATTGACCCTAACCAGTAAGTTATATGGGCAGAGAGAAGTGGAAGTGAGTGAAAATCGGGAAGCTGGTTCTAAGGTACTTCTGTGTCATGCCTCCCCTCTCAACCTGGAAAGAGCCTTCCAGAGACATACTGTGTACAGAGAGAACAAAGACTGAGAAACTCCTTTGCAAGGCATCCTCCCTGTGGTGATCCACATGGGAATTAATGTTAAGTAAAACCCCTTCCTTACATTTTGAAGGGGAGATATATCCAGATATACGTATATATATATATATATATATATATATATATATATATATATATATATATATATTCCATCAAAATTTGGCCTTCGCATGTTGTAGTATTTAGAGTTCAAACCAAAACTCTCAAGTCCAAACACCTTTGAACTTTGGTGGAATCAAAATCTGAATCTGGATGATCTCCAGTGGTAATCCATTGTGCCAAAGAAGCCATAAAGGTGATTTACCTTGATATTTTGTTTTCCCAGTTGGAATGGGGGGAACTGAAACTTGAATACAAGGGTAAACAAAGGTTGATTAAGTTCAGAAAACATCTGACACATAGGAGAATCTTGTGAGTTAGTTCACTGAGGAGGAGCATCCCAGATGAAGCTCTTTATAGTAATTTGAGCATCTGTTAGCATGTATGACCTAAAAATCTGAACCTTTGCATCGGTCTTCACAACTGAGGCCGTGAGGGAGATTCCCAAACCTGAGCCATTCTTTTTAGGTGACAAATCTGAGGAACTGTCCCAGACTGAGGTGTCATTATGAATTTGTTCCAAAACCTCCTCTAAACTAAACAAAAAGAAGTCACTAGGACCGAAGGGTATTCACCCAAGACTTCTGAAGGAACTCAAATGTGAAATTGCAAATCTACTAACTGTCATCTGTAACCTATCATTTAAATCACCTTCTGCGGCAAATGACTAGAGGATAGCGAATGTGATGCTAATTCTTTAAAAGGGCTCCAGAAGTGATCCCAGCAATTACAGGTCAGTAAGCCTCACTTCAGTACTGGTCAAACTGGGTGAAACTATAGTAAAGAACAAAGTTGTCGGACACGTAGATGAACATAATTTGTTGGGGAAGAGTCAACATGACCTTTGTAAAGGGAAATCATGCCTCGCCAATCTACTAAAATTCTTTGAGGGGTCAATAAGCATGTGGACAAGGGGGAACCAGTGGATATAGTGTATTTAGATTTTCAGAAAGCCTTTGACAAGGTCCCTTAAGCAAAGTAAGCAGTCATGGCATAAGAGGAAAGGTTCTCCCATGGATTCAACGAGGAATGGGTTTCTTACCCACGAAAGCTTATGCCCAAATAAATGTGTTTGTCTTTAAGGTGCCACAAGACTCCTCGTTGTTTTTGTGGATACAGACTAACACAGCTACCCCTCTGATACTTGTCTCTCATGGATTGGTAACTGCTTAAAAGAAAGGAAACAAAGAGTAGGAATAAATGGTCAGTTTTCAGAATGGAGAGAGGTAAATTGTGGTCTGTACTGGGCCCAGTCCTGTTCAACATATTCATAAATGATCTGGAAAAAGGGGTAAACAGTGAGGTGGCAACATTTGCAGATGATACAAAACTACACAAGATGGTTAAGTCTCAGCAGACTGCGAAGAGCTACAAAAGGATCTCTCAGAACTGGGTGACTGGGCAACAAAATTTCACATGAAATTCAATGTTGACAAATGCAAAGTAATGCACATTGGACAGCATAATCCCAACTATACATATAAAATGATGGGGTCTAAATTAGCTGTTACCACTTGTAGCGGGGCGGTCACCCGCTCCTGCCCTGAAGGGCTTAAAACAGCCCCGGAAGAGGGCTGTGGCAGGGCAAAGCAGCAAGCCTCGGCTGATTGGGGAAACAGCCACAGCTGGGACCACGCCCCAATCAGGCCACAGCTGGCATATAAAAGGATTGCAATCCAGGAGCTCAGGCAGTCCCTCTCTAGTGGTAGAGAGGGGAGGACTTGGATGCCTGGGAATTGAAAGGTACCAGAGTAGAGCACTGCTGGGGAATAGGGCAAGGGAGCCGGGGAGCTCCCACCTGGAAACCCCCCAGGCTGCAGGCCTTGTCTAAGGCCAAATAGGTACTAAGATTGCAGGGGTGCAGCCCAGGGGTAGGCGGAGGCAGCAGGTTCAAACCCCCTTGCTGATGATGAGTGATACAGACTGCAGTCTGCACCAGTGTGTGGGGGCTAGATGAGGACTGGCACTGAACACTGAGGCAGGGTGGGGATTCCCCTGGGAGGGGAGCCCAGAGAGTGGGGGTACTGCCAAGACACAGCATCCAAGCTAAAGGGGCACTGGGGTCCGGGAGGGACACAGGGGCCAATAACAAGCGGGACATCGGTCTGCAGAGGGCGCTCTAAAGGCTGGACAAGCTAATTTCTGGATGACCAGCAGGAGGTGCCACAGGACGAGTCGTCGCCTCGCTACACCACTCAAGAAAGAGAACTTGGAGTCATTGTGGATAGTTCTCTGAAAACATCCACTCAATGTGCAGTGGCAGTAAAAAAAAGCCAACAGAATGTTGGGAATCATTAAGAAAGGGATACATAGACAGAAACTATCATATTGCTTCTATATAAATCCATGGTACACCCACATCTTGAATACTGCATGCAGATGTGGTCACCCTATCTCAAAAAAGATAGATTGGGCTTGAAAAAGGTTCAGAAAAGGGCAACAAAAATTATTAGGGGTATGGAATGGCTGCCGTATGAGGAGAGATTAATAAGACTGAGACTTTTCAGCTTGGAAAAGAGACGACTAAGGGGGGGTATGATTGAGGTCTATAAAATCATGATTGCACGTGGAGAAAGTAAATAAGGAAGTGTTATTTACTCCTTCTTATAACACAAGGACTAGGGGCCACTAAATGAAATTAATAGACAGCAGGCTTAAAGCAAACAAAAGAAAGTATTTTTTCATACAATGCACAGCCAACCTGTGGAACTCCTTGTCAGAGGATGTTGTGAAGGTCAAGCCTATAACAGAGTTCAAAAAAGAACTAGATAAATTCATGAAGGATAGGTCTATCAATGGCTATTAGCCAGGATGGGCAGGAATAGCGTCCTTAGCCGCTGTTTGCCAGAAGCTGGGAATGGACGACAGAGGATAGATCACTTGATGATTACCTGTTCTGTTCACTCCCTCTGGGGTACCTGGCATTGGCCACAGTTGGAAGACAGGATACTGGCTAGATGGACCTTTGGCCAGTATGGCCGTTCTTATGTTATGCTGATTACTTTAAAAATGATATGCAGGTGTCTGAGGATTTATGCTGAGGTCAGACATACTCAGTGCTTTTTTGTAATTCATAATGTGGGACAGGTGGCTTTCACCACCACCCCCGACTTCACTTTAAAGGGGCTGCAGAAATGGAGACAAAAGATCGCCATAGCTGAGACCTACACTGCATAGCTCAACCTGGGAAGAAGAACAGGGGCCCCTCAAAGATGAGACCCAGTCCCCCAAAATGTAACCATGATTGACCCACTTTGGTAGAGCTTTTTCACTTAAGTTTCCATCTATCAGGTCAGCCTGATGTGATGACATTGCTATGGTAAATATGCACACTCACTGAAACAAAATAACACAATACATTAAATAACAGACAGGAGCATATTCGGATTCAGGAGGATCAGCTGCTATACATACATAGTAGAAACGCTTTCTTTCTTAACTGACTCTGCAGCCACCTCTGCCTTTATATGCTCTGTGTTACCCTAGGGGAAAGGGCAAAACTGTAGAATTTGCTTGTTTTTTTTCTTAGTTGCTGAATATTTGAGCTATTTTGTGGGAAATCCACATCTCATATCCAGTCCCTCACTTAGGTTCAGATGATGTTACTCTTGTTCATGTTGGGCCTGGGCTACACTGGGGTGGGGGGGAATCGATCTACGTTATGTAACTTCAGCTATGTGAATAACCTAGCTGAAATCGATGGTCTTAGATCTACTTACCGCAATAAGTATCTTCACTGTGGTAAGTCAACGGCTGACGCTCTCCCGTCGACTCCACCTGCACCTCTCGCCCTGGTGGAGTAACGAAGTCGACGGGAGAGCACTCTAGACTAGACGCGATAAATCGACCCCCACTGGATCGATCGCTGCCCGTCGATCCAGCGGATAATGTAGACAAGCCCTTGATTAGTATCTTTCCAAGATCAATGTCACTGATCTTGAAATCAGTGACATTGTGGAATAATATGAGTGAGGGTGGATGAATCTTTTCATTCCAGAGTATCTAGGGTAGGATTTTCAAAGGAGTCTAAGGGCCAGATATATAGGAGCCTAAAGACATAGATAGGTTTTCAGAAGTATCTAGCTGCTTTCTAAAATCCCTCTAGGCGCGTGTCATCCCTAAGTGGTTTAGGAGCACAAATCCCATTGAAAATTCCATTGAAAGGCACTTTTGAAAACTCCACTCCTTATAATCCTGCATTTTCATGTCCTTAGAACAGCAGTGGAATTTTGTGATTGGCTTACAAGTGTTCTCAACGTTACTTTCATGCCATGGAACCCTTGCGTAAAGTAAAGTAAGAAAATACTCTACTCTGATTAGACACTTGTGGTGAAAAGACAGCACCTGTTTACTGTATCAGAGGGGTAGCCGTGTTAGTCTGGATCTGTAAAAGCAACAAAGAATCCTGTGGGACCTTATAGACTAACAGACGTTTTGCAGCATGAGCTTTCGTGGGTGAATACCCACTTCTTCAGATACAAGTGGTGGAAATTTCCAGGGGCAGGTTTATATATGCAAGCAAGAAGCAAGCTAGAGATAACGAGGTTAGTTCAATCAGGGAGGATGAGGCCCTGTTCTAGCAGTTGAGGTGTGAAAACCAAGGGAGGAGAAACTGGTTCTGTAATTGGCAAGCCATTCACAGTCTTTGTTTAATCCTGAGCTGATGGTGTCAAATTTGCAGATGAACTGGAGCTCAGCAGTTTCTCTTTGAAATCTGGTCCTGAAGTTTTTTTGCTGCAGGATGGCCACCTTAAGATCTGCTATTGTGTGGCCAGGGAGGTTGAAGTGTTCTCCTACAGGTTTTTGTATATTGCCATTCCTAATATCTGATTTGTGTCCATTTATCCTTTTCCTTAGAGACTGTCCAGTTTGGCCGATGTACATAGCAGAGGGGCATTGCTGGCATATGATGGCATATATTACATTGGTGGACGTGCAGGTGAATGAACCGGTGATGGTGTGGCTGATCTGGTTAGGTCCTGTGATGGTGTTGCTGGTGTAGATATGTGGGCAGAGTTGGCATCGAGGTTTGTTGCATGGGTTGGTTCTTGAGCTAGAGCTAGAGTTACTATGGTGCGGTATGCAGTTACTGGTGAGAATATGCTTCAGGTTGGCAGGTTGTCTGTGGGCGAGGACTGGCCTGCCACCCAAGGCCTGTGAAAGTGTGGGATCATTCTCCAAGATGGGTTGTAGATCCCTGATGATGCGCTGGAGGGGTTTTAGCTGGGGACTGTATGTGATGGCCAGTGGAGTCCTGTTGGTTTCTTTCTTGGGTTTGTCTTGCAGTAGGAGGCTTCTGGGTACACGTCTGGCTCTGTTGATCTGTCTCCTTATTTCCTCGTGTGGGTACTGTAGTTTTGAGAATGCTTGGTGGAGATTTTGTAGGTGTTGGTCTCTGTCTGTGGGGTTAGAGCAGATGCGGTTGTACCTCAGTGCTTGGCTGCAGACAATGGATCTTGTGGTGTGCCCGGGATGGAAGCTGGAGGCATGAAGGTAGGCATAGCGGTCGGTAGGTTTTCGGTATAGGGTGGTGTTAATGTGTCCATCAATTATTTGCACTGTAGTGTCTAGGAAGTGGACCTCCCGTGTAGATTGGTCCAGGCTGAGGTTGATGGTGGGGTGGAAGCTGTTGAAATCGTGGTGGAATTTTTCCAGAGTCTCTTTCCCATGGGTCCAGATGATGAAGATGTCATCAATGTAGCGTAGGTAGAGAAGGGGCGTGAGTGGACGGGAGCTGAGGAAGCGTTGTTCCAGGTCAGCCATAAAAATATTGGCATATTGTGGGGCCATGCGGGTGCCCATAGCGGTGCCACTGATCTGGAGATATATATTGTCATCAAATTTGAAATAGTTGTGTGTGAGGATAAAGGCACAGAGCTCAGCAACCAGTTGTGCTGTGGCATCATCAGGGATACTGTTCCTGACAGCTTGTATTCCATCAGCGTGTGGGATGTTGGTGTAGAGAGCCTCTACATCCATGGTGGCCAGGATGGTGTTTTCTGGAAGGTCACCAATGCATTGTAGTTTCCTCAGGAAATCAGTGGTGTCACGGAGATAGCTGGGAGTGCTGGTGGCATAGGGTCTGAGTAGAAAGTCCACATATCCAGACAGTTCTTGCTTCTTGCTTGCATATATAAACCTGCCCCTGGAAATTTCCACCACTTGCATCCGAAGAAGTGGGTATTCACCCACGAAAGCTCATGCTGCAAAACGTCTGTTAGTCTATAAGGTGCCACAGGATTCTTTGTTGCTTTCACCTGTTTACTGTTGCACTTAATGTGCATTTTTTTAAGAATACATTTTGATCACATTTAGATACTGAACATATTGACCCTCCCACTTAGCATGAGTATAATGTACTGGGGTATTACATAATTTCTGCCTGTTGGTATGGAAAAAAACCTCTGTAAAAGATTAGCTTTACTGGAATTATTGAACAAAATCCAAACATTCAAAGACAATAAAAGAGATAAAGAAAGGGGGGAAATGGCAGGGGGGACCTGTATAACCAGAGATTAAGAAGGATGCCTTTTATATGGCAATGTATTTATAAACTTCAACGAAACCAGATAATTAAGAGCAAATTCTCATTTAGGATGGTTATCTGCCCAAAATATATAACACAGAATACAGTTACACTGTACTCATATTTCTCATGTTTGTAGGATCTGGCCTAGAATGTGTTTAAAATATAACATACATGGCATTGTTGTCTGGGTTAAATGCTCAGACAAAGTGGATTTAAAATGTACCTGACAAACATTTCTATCTGATATTTGGCCTAATTCTGCATTCCTTATACACCCAAAGAGCCCACTAAATGCAGAAAGAAATACCAGAATCAGTCTCATTGGCAATTAAATTCTATTGGCCAGATCCTCACCTGGTGTAAACTGGCATTGGTCTATTGAAGTCAACAATTTACCCCGGCTGAAGAGCTGGGCCTACTTTTATATTCACACACCTCTAGGTCTTTTTCTGATTATTCTTCTTTATTTTTATTCTTTATTTTTATTCTTCTTTATTCTTTATTCTTCTATCCTCTTGTTTTTATTCTTTTCATCATATTATTAAAGGATGTTAAATGATTTTAATAAACTGAGAGGGTTGGGTTTTTTTTTATAAACTCTTCCTCTTGCTAGCAGTAATAAACAACCAGCCATGTTTGAGTGCATTGAATGCTATTTCTTTTTTTTTATTTATTCCTCATGCTGTTTTCAGATTGAAATATTTGATGTTTCTTTCCTCGGAAACACAGAGAAGCTTATTTCTGTAATAAATGGGATTCTTATGCACACATAGAAGAGCGGGCCACATTCTGATCTCACTTTGGAAGCTAAATCCGGATTAACAGGCCATGCATTTCAGTGGCATGGCATGTCCACGCACGAGAGCCCATCTTTGTTTTCTTGGCAAAGTCCCCCTCGCCCTTGAGCGTCTAAAAGTGCGCTCACCTCTGCTGTACTTTGCCTAATTTACACACTGACAGCTTTCATCAGGACATGCCACTTAACACAACCGCTAAGTACAAAGCAAATGAAACATATGGGGGGAAAATCCCCTGTGCTCAGGCTGCCGCTGCTGCATGAAGGGAACAACAAGATGATCCTGGTGGTTATTTATTTATTTATTTATTTGGGAGCTGGAGATCCCCTAGCCAAAGGCCTGGCATCAGCACGAGCTCCCATGCAATAAAGCAGCAGTTGAGAAAAGCTCAGAGTAATTAAGTGGCTGACGCGCAGAAGAAGCCGTTACAAAGAATTGACTAAATTGCCCATTCATTAGCAGCACGGCATGGAAGGAGAATTACAACTAGACAATAGAGCCTGCAGTAATTCAATCTAACCTTGTACTTACAGAAAACAATGAGATAATGAACAGAAAAATTACCAGGCACATATTGCATTTTGTTGCGGGGGGGGCGACGAAGGGGGAGAAGTGTAAGGGGGGTGTGGTGGGGAGGGAGAGGACTGGCACATGCAATGCTAATGGCATCGCTCAAGCTGAGCAAACGTTTCTCCAACACAATCAGAGTTTGCCGTCGAAGGGCCTCTGGGGAGCTGAGATGAGGCTAGATCGTGAACAAAAAAATGTAATTTATAAGGCGTCTGTGGACTGGAATTTATCATCGGATCCGCTCGCCGCCGCTCAATTGATATGTAGTTGATTTCAAACAACACCCCCCAGGCGCCCACAGGGAACATTTTTTAGATTTTACGCTTGGATATATCTGTTTAACTCGCCATTTACCAAAACAACGGCCCGATGACAGCACAAACAAGTCACTCTGGAACAAAAACACACACACACACACACACACTGCATCTGCCTGACCCCCAGCTCAAGGAGTCTGCTGGGAATACAGGAAGGGGTGGGGGAAGGCGATAGAGGTTGCTGGGGCTGCATGGAACAGTATTTTATTGTTAATTATTAGGATTATTCTTTCCAGCTAATAAACTGATGACTTAGCACAAGCTTTGTAAACCTGCTTTAGAGCTCCCTTTCCTTCTGTCTGGTTTGCATCTGCCTCCTGTCCCAGGCACAAATCATCATAGTTTCTGGGCTAGTCCAGTGCTTTTACCCCCCCTTGGGACCAGTTCTTGAGTGGGCTGTCCATGGGACTGTTGAGGTCCTCAGAATCTCTGGTGATCGGTGCTTAATTTGTAAGAAAGCGCTGCTGGTGATCCAGTGCTAGACTGCGGAGGACAGCATTTTCTTTTGAGAAATGAGTGTGTGTGCAGGTGGGGGGGCGTAGTCTAGTTCCTGCAGTGAAGAAATAGCCACACCACAAAAGAGGCTCACGCAGTAGGCCCCTCTGCTGAGACAAAGGGTAAGTACTGAACAGAGCTTGGAAACTGAAGTACTCTCTCCCTCCTAAAAGTGGTCACCACAGAAACAGAGTCGAGGCGCATCACTGGGGCAGCATGGAAGAAACGATGTCATTGTCTTATGGTAGCACCTCGTTGCCTCGATAGGGGGCCCATTTTGTGAGGGGATGTATAAGCAAGTAATAAGACATCCGTCTCCTGGGGAGCTCATTGCCTAGGTTTATAAAGCATTGTTATCCCTGTTTTACAAGGAGGAAATTGAAACCTGCACTTCCATTGCCCAGTCAGACATTTTTTGTGACTAACAACAGGTCTTCATGTGAATATGGTAAGTTCATGTCCCACACAAAAGTGGAAAAAAATAACGAAACATTGGCCCTATAAAACATTTGTTTTATAATTTAGTGTAATGCACATTATGGTAATGCCTGGCTCATGACTGGCCACGGTCATGGACCAGGACCCCATCGTGCTTGGTGCTGTACAGACACAGAACAAAAAGATGGCACCTGTGCCAAAGCGCTTACAATCATATGATGAACGCTAAGATCGGCTGTAACTTTATGCGTAAATATGAATGAATGATGTATCGACATTACACCACACTGCAAAATTTTGTGACACTGTGTTAACCCTCTACAGTACATTTGCTTAATGATGTTAACTAGTTGGGCCTGAGACCGCAGATCTGTTGCATAGACGTCTCACGTTGATTTAAGTACAAATTTAAGTAACAGCAGAAAGGCCAGCTTTCTGCCTACAGTAGCGCTCAGCAGTATTATAGGAGGACCAAAATTCGACCCCAGTGAGACTGCATAATGTCATGAACCAGATCTTTTTTTTTTATCATGCTTAAATAGGCAATTTTAAAAATATTTATTTTTTAAAAAAATCAAAAGAATTTATTGATGACCACAGATGACAACCCTGGAAACTGAAAAGCTTCACACATAAATCATGGGCATTAACCACCTCAGCTTTCTCACCCTATGAATGTCCCTCAACAACAATCCTGAGGTGCCGGGACAGCCCTAGGCAAGGGAAGGGACTTCAGTGTCCATGACCCACTCGGGTGTTGTCCTCTCTGCTGAGGTTACAAACCAGGAGGTGAGTTAATGCCAGCTATGCGGTTTGTCTGATGAACCCTCTTGTTTGTGTATAGACCCCTCTACAGACCCCGAGGCACCTTACAAAGTCCATAGAAGCTCTGTCTCGGCACTTTCTCTGTGAGTGTTTGTGTATAATCATGCACAAAGAGATGGTTGTTGAATCCAAGGGAAGAGGATTAGTCTTTACTGCCAGATCATCTCAAGAGGGGGTGCAAACATTGCTAGAAAGAGTAGCTGTGGAAACAGAGTAGTTAGGTCCAAAGATAACACACGAAAAGACAAAGATAGTGGTGCAAACTCAGGCAGGTGAAAAAGTGGAGCTATTCCTACCCAGATCCAAAATGGCATGGGAGTGCATTGAGCACTTCAAATACCTGGGTAGTATGACCACATGGGACGCTAAACATCACTTACAACCTGCAGTTGGACTTGCAACTGCCGCTCTCGTGACACAGCCACATTTGGAAGAGGAAAGGTATTACTATGAAGTGTGAAATGCACTTGCTGCAGTCTCTTGTCTTCAGCATCTTGCTATATGCATGTGAGACACAGACATCAAAGAAACAGACATTCAGAGGTTTTCTGCCTTTGAATTGAAATGCTACAGGCAATAGCTGTGTGGTAGCTATACTTCACATTTGACTAACAAGGAAGTAATTTCCCAAATTTACAGCACAACTAGAGTGATATCTGGTATTATTAAGATGGGCACATGAAGAAAACTTGAGTTTGACGGGACATGTGGTTCAGGTGAGTGGAGGAAGATTGCCAAGGCTAGTGTTGCAGGGACTGGTGCAAGGGGCAGGAGGTGCTAGCTATGAAGGTCATTCAGTGACACGGCTGACTGGATGTGATGCAATATGGCGTGCTTCAAGGCTGTGTGAAGCCTGCAAAATGTGGAGGAAGATTGCTGGCCGGTGACTCTCATCTGTTGTTTTTACTGTTCATTCTGAGGTGACTTGGTGGTGCTTTGCACTAAGAGCGAATATAATGTAGGGAAGTGGAATGTCCAGTCAGCTATTTTTATTTTTAAACCAAGCAGCAATGGTGCCTGCAATTAACAAACAGGACTTGCACGTCCTCCTCAGGAATTCTGCCAGCCAGGACCCCATAGCATATGGGTGGCCTACGCAAACACACTGCCAGCCACACTTAAGTGCTGTCCTGATGAGCACATGCTGCTCATTTCAGCAAGCCCACTAGCTAGCAGGGATCTGGACAGGCTCTCTAGAGGGTTAATAATGCCCCTTCGAAGCCAAAGTGCCTGGCTTAGCACAGGAACTGTTCTCTTTCCCTAATGCTGTCCTGAGTGCTAGGAATAGAATGTGACTTTCTGCTGGTATGGAGGAAAGAGGCTCCTTATATCCTCTTCTGCCCCAATGCACCCGTGAGGCATGTGGGAGGACCTAGCTTAGAGTCTGATAGGCATTTTGTACATTGCAAATAAACAGGTGAGTGTATTATCACTGTAATGTGGGGTACAATATAGCTTGAGTACTAGTCAACTGTCCTTGATTTCCTGGATGCCTCCTCCTGAATCCACTCAGCTCTGGAGGGTTACGATTAGCCTCTTTGATCATCCATTTTTAATAAGAGAATGTTTTGCTCATGACAGGTGCTAAATAGGCCGGGCTGGAGGCTGTGGAGTAAGCGCAGCATTAGCTTTCGCAGCACTCCAACAACGTGCTTCCATCCTCACCGACAGAAGCCATCTCCAGGGTTGTTCAGCCTGCCCATCAGCTGAAACTGTACCTACACACTGTGTAGCAGGGTAGTCACCCCGCTCCGGCCCTGAAAGAGTTAAAAGCCAGCCCTTGGAGAGGGCTGGGGCTGAGAGCCAATAAGAATAGGCTGATTGGGGAAGCAGCCACAGCTGGGGCCACACCCCGCCCTATAAAAGGGCTGTGAGCCAGGAGCTGAGTCAGTCTCTCTCTTGCTCTGGAAAGAAGATCTGGCTGCCTGGGAGCTCAGGACACAGGGAACGGAGCAGGTGGGTGAGAGGTTTGGGGGTTCCCCTGGGAGGGGAGACCCAAAGCATGCTGTGGCAGAACCCCAAGGTAAGGGGCACTGGGGTCCAGGAGGGACACGGGGGGCCTGAGACAAGTGAGACATTGGCCAGCAGAGAGCGTTCTGAGTGCTGAATGAGCTAATTCCCAAGAAGACCAGCAGGAGGCGCCGTGCTGATGAGTCACGCTTCGCTACACACTGCCATCCAGGGAGCTAATTGATGTCAGTTGTCAGAATAGTATTTGGGGGGAGGAGGGCTCTTGTGCAGTGGGCATGGGTCTGAGCAGAAAGACAACGGCGATGTTGAAGCATGGCTGGATGTGAACAGCTGATTGCAGTTCACAGAGAAAGTCTCCAGATCACACTTCCAGTGCCCCAGGTCATCCAGTTCCCCACCGAGGCCCATTGTTCAGCATTCCAATCTGTAATGCTCCTAGAACATCAAGTATAGGGGACAGCTCTAATGACAGAACAGGCTTACCAGAGTTGTGTTATAATCCAAACAGGTTTATGTAGGGTTTAAATTCTCAGACAGTATTTCCTGGAGGGCCACCCCCCTGCACACCAGCACCCATTCAGAGCTCTGGGCTTCAGCTGCGCGGCAGGGATGTCTTGGGGCTTTAGCCCTGTGGCATGCGCTGGGTCTAAGGGTTTCAGCCCTGTGGGTTTAAAAATATTTACTGGAGCTCTGCTCCGGACAGCTTGGGCTGAATTTAAGCCTTGGGTTTATGAGTGATTCAATACAGGATGGTAGAGGGAAGTAACAAAGTGTAGGGAAAATTACGATGTTTAGCTGCTTAGGCACATAATGGAACATGTCTCCTGCGACTATTCATTCAAAACTTTAATCTAATTTGCTCATGGCCCTTTTTGTGCTTGGTTTCTGCGGACAGGGTAGCGAACAAGTTGAGACAGGCAAGTGAACTAGGGCAGAAGCATTTTCCCCAATATCACGGAAAACAAAGTCCAAATTCACAACCACAGACATTCACACTAGAAACCTGATTGTAAGAATTGCAATCATCCAACCAGGGCACAGAAGCACATCATGTGACCCATCCAAAACAGTTCAAATATCACATTCACCAAGAACTAATTGCTGGATAATATTTTAACAAAAATTGAGAAAAATTGCGGTCAATTCTCAAACAGACAAAGAGATTAAATTCATCTAAGACATTAATATGCACGTACTTGCCCAGCAATAAAGAATACCATAGAGGAGAGGGAAACTGCTTTTCCAAAGGCCATTTCACAGAATAGACACCAAGGGACCAAATGCTCAGCTGGTATGAATCACCAGATAGAGATCTGGCCCATGCATTCTTGTGAAAAAGTATGTTCTCATGAAACATTTAAAGGAACGGGGCATCTTGGAGCAGCAACGATAATTTTTTCAATGATTCAAAACAAGAATTGCTACACGGTTTATTATTACTAATTTTAATAGACAGGGATCACAGTTGGCCATTTCTTTACCTAAGATATGTACCAAAAAATAACAATGCATGTTTGTTAAAAAAATGTGTCTCCCTTTTGGCCATGGTTCATATAAATCTGTTTTTTCCCCACAGTGAAAAGTATGAGAAGGAGACAAGCCTACAGTGTATAGCAGCCAGGCCTTTGATACAACCTATGACTGCACAGGCAGTTAGTATTCCATTGCAACACAAAGGATTTCTAATATGAAAGACAACAAATGATTGCACAGGATCTAAAGGATTGTGACTAGAGCTGCATAAAATGGTTTGGAATAAACATTACCCATGGCAAATATCACCATGTAACCTAATGAGCCTGACATGAGCTTTCAGTGGGGGAAAAAAAAGCCATATCAGGCTTAGAAATGCTGCTTTGAGTTTGTTTTTTTGCCTCCCTGCAAAGTAATGTATTTGCTAATCATGTTCCTTACGGATTTTATATAACTTGGTACCTTCTGCAGTAAGGTCATTGTGCAAGAAAACTACAGACAGCTTAACAAAAGGCAAGTTCCATGTCTGATTCTTGGGCAGCGCCATCCGTCTGCTGTCTTGAGCTGTAGCTTACAGGCTTTGCAAAAGTTTGTGCCATCAAAGTCATCAGCCTGAACGTGATGTAAACTCCAGATTGGTATCTAACTGATATAGGCCCAAACCAAAACCCTGGATTTGACCCTATCTCCACCACCCTGAAATTGGGGTTTTTCCAATGCTTGGACTCTGGGAATTTGAGCCCATCTCTAGTTTCAGCGGGTGCTATAAAAGGGAGCCCATCAGAAACACTTGGCTCGTTCACAAGTATGGGACACTTGAAAGGTCTGTGTAATGCTCTAAGAGGAACTTATTAGCTGGAATAAAATTTGCCTATCTATGAGCCGTAGAGCAACCTTTCCAGTAGCTTCAAGAGACCATAATTAGTTACTACACATTTGTAACTTTTGTTAATTGCCTTCTTCTTTGTGCACAGAAGAAAAACTGCTCCCTGATTTGAGATGCTTACTGTCTAAATGGAGCCATGAGACCCAGCTGGTTTTCCAGCTTAGAGCATTTGTTTGTAACCTACTATAAAGAACGTGTGCAATAACCCTTGAGAAGGTCACTTCAGATACTTCATACAAAGCAAGGGGGCAGGGACACCATACACAGACCAAGTAACTGTAGGGCCGCCCATTATTTGATAAGAGGAAGCAGCTCTGTGCTGAATGGGAGGTTCTGTCATCTAGTAGTTGCTCCACTGTACCTCACTCTTTGGTCATGGAATACAAAGGACATGTTTGTAGGCAGCCATGGCTGGGATACTTAGGGTCTTCTCTTGTTCTCATTGATGATTTACATTGCTGTTTCAGCATCAGGCCACACACACAGGTGAGCATCACTGGGAATTAGGCTGAGACTGTCAAACCTATGACCTACTGCAAGTCAGATTTGAACCTGGATCACTGGGTTGAGGAAGGTAAAAATATTAACCCATAGCATATGATCATTTGGATTTTCCCCAATACCAATTAACACAGGTAGTCCGCTTCAAAACCCATGATCTGCTGGGCTGTCACCATAAGCCCTTATAATATATTTCAACTGTGGAAGCATCAGAATGGTCTTAAGCAAATCAGTTAGCATGCTGTTTAATGTCTTTGGTATAAACATAACCATGAGACAAATGGTCTCTCTCCATTGACCCTAATCTCGAGTAAGAAGATAAAATGGCTTTAGCACAGACTTTCTCCTTTAAGTAAGGTAAATGGAAACACAGTGTTATGTCAGCCGTGGCATGCCAGCAGTACAACTATTTTCAGTGTGGCAAAATGCCTTTTTTCTTTCCTCCTGGATTGCATAGTTCCTCTGACAAGGAAGGGTAAAGACCCTCAAGGGTTCTCAGAGAACATCAATATGTTTTGTATTTAATGTGCTGGCTCAGTTACAGCAAATTAAAGAGAGTGGGCCTGGTACAAGATAATGCAGCATGCAGTTCCTCACTCCCTAGTCGAGTGGTATACACTGAAAATGATACTCCAGTGTGGAGAAATAGTGCACATTACATCCCCCTGCAGTAACAGAAGAGACATTAGACAAAGCCCTGAGTCTTAATGGTACACATCAGGAAAACATCTGAGCTTGGGCCTTCAATCACAAACGCTGCAGGATTTAAAAATGAATAAACTTCACATTGTGATTCTCTTATTTATCCTTTATGCAAATTGTCCCTGGGAGGACACATTATGTTCACTGCATGGCACAGCACAGACCTGCAGTAAAGCTTTGAGGGCCACTAGGATGTGATACGAAATACTCCAGGCCCCTTCCTTACGGTTTGTGAAGCAAAAACAAAATATACTCTGGATCCCTTTTTATTCAGCATCAGAAATATTCCAATATTAGGCAAAGAAGTCAGTAGAAACAATAAAGAGTAATCCTATTTCCATTCCGACACGATTGTCCCATGGCAGAACTTGGTGACAAGGCTTAGTAAATAGAGCTCTGAAATTCATTTTTAAAATTCAGAGACGCTAACAACTTCAAAATAATACATCACTAAAAGGTAACAAATGAGTTTATTTTAACTAGTATGGTGGGCTAATACATTGTTCAGATGGCCTTGGAACCTTAAAATTAGTTATACAGTCAACCTTTTCAAGCTACTCAGTGGGATTGCAACACAAGAGATCTGCTCAAAATTATTTTCCTGGCCAACATTTCTTGATCAACACAAATATATCAGGTTTCAAAGTGGTAGCCGTGTTAGTACAAATCTATCACAGTCTCCTTGAATGAGTCTGTCCAAAATGGCAAAGCAGCAAACAGAAAGAACTGAAAGTTCAGGGACTCGGCCACAAACCATGTGAAGCTGTGGTATGAGGGTAGACTAGCAGGCGGGTCAAAACTCCATAATCAAAAATCCATTCTCTTTATCGTTAACTGAACAATTTCCTATTATGCCTGCTCCATATTCAGGGAACAGCAGAGCACGTGAATGTTCTTGCAGGTAAAGATATCACTTCACTATGCAACCATCACTGACAAATATCCCAGGCTGAACAAACCTACCAGGTCAACGGAATTATTGTACCAGCTATGGCCTAATATTCTATTGGTCCCAAGGGACTCCTTCGTAGGAGTTTAATTAAGAATCAGCCAGAGGTGAAACTAAGAGGGGAAATCCGAGGGAGCAAAGCTCTTCATCTTCTGCTAAAAGCTGAGGGAGCACTTTTTAGGTTGGGGGATCTGAGCTTCTCTCATGTTCTCTCTTCTTTCTGGATGATGAAGACTCAACAGGCAGGGAGAAATCTGAAGAGAGAGGAGCAAGAGGAGCTTGTACCTGGCTGAGGGATTTCCAACTCTCTCAACCTTCTGATCAGCAGGTGGAATAACAGCACTGCCTGAATGGGAAAGAAGAGATGGCCCAGACAGGGGTTCTCTATTCTCCAGAACAGACCAGATTGTGTGTAAGATCGCTATTGAAAATTCATTTAAAAGGTTCTAAAATGCAGGCAATTGCGCTGAATATTGAGAGGAAGGACTCATTTTCATCTGTTTTTCCAGCAAGGCAGATTTCCATCCTGGTCAAGTTTGAATGGGACATTTATGTGGATGAAATGGGGAGAGATAGGCCTGAGTCCCTATCCAGCTGCATGCATAGCAGTGGAGAAAAATGTAGTCTGACATACAAATGGATGAGTTTAAAAGAAATAAGCATGTTGTCAGGCGAATACAGAAGAACTAAGACTAAACTGTATTTTAGTCAGCATGAATGAGCCTTAATATAGATTTAAATTTTGAAGACAGAAGATGGATTCAAGCCCATCAAAACTGATGGTTTCCAGTGAAAGAGAAAGCACTTGGCTGATTTATCGTCTCTCATAAGAAGGACGCTGAACAGATAAGAAGTGATGCAGATGGTCTTTCATTCTTCCATTATTCCAGGTGCTTTGAAAAGAAGAATATTGGACACAACAAAGCAAACATTCTCAAAGCCATGGTCTGTGGAGCATAGACTGGTGGTCTGCAGAGAGCTGACTGGTGGCATGATTCTGGCTTCTCTTCTGTTTCCAACTGTTAAATCACATTTAAAGAAACCAAATATACACTCAATGCTTTCCTAATATTACTTAAATGCTACCGCTGCCATAATGATTATGTGATCATAGATGAGAAGGGAAATGTCAATGAGATACTCTACTTATGTGACCAACACTATGAAAAAGTTGGGGAACTCTTGGTACAGAGTTTATAAATACCTGGAATATTTGCTAAAAGATAATGGCCAAAAACTCACATGTAATTAAAATCAGAGACATCTTTTGTTGCCTACCACTTCTAATTTTCTATTCCCATTCTGAAAGCTGGTGTGACCTATAATTATTATTCAATATTTGTATTCTAGTAGCATGCAAATTCCCCAATCACGATTGGACTCCCCAAACCTGATTCTGTATTGCTTGCATACCTGTTAATGCAAGTTTTGGATGCATAATGGAGCTGAGTGAGCAATTTCTAATGCATAATTTATGCTTCTTCTTTCTGTTTGTGAAATACCCACAGATGACAATTTTCTTAAATGTACTCCCGAATCAAAATTATTCATTGATGTTTTCTGTGATTTTTCTTTATTCTGTGGCTTGTTATTCAAATATCCAAGCTGACCTCATTAGTCATGCCTGATCACATAAGTCACATGGTGTTTTTTCTGTTCCCTGAGTGGATGAGCACAGTTCTTAGGCCCAGGCTTCTGGTGTGAATGATGAGTGTTCTGAGTGTTAGTATTTGACTGACATCTTTTAACACTGGCTTCTGAAAGCATTCCTGCTAGCAAAACTGAAGTGCATGAATGATCATGGAAAGAGAACTCAAAAGAGGCACCAGTGCAAGTCAGACATTGGTGCCAAACTGCAGCTTCAGGTGGCCGCAGGTCATGGGGAGCTGCCAGTGAACATGTGGGGGTCACAATGGATCGGTGTTCCAGTGTTCACGACGCATCCCCTGTAAGTATCCGGCTGCAGCTTGTCTGTGGTCTGGAGAAACGGACAATTCAACTAGCAGATCAAATTCGAGGATTACCACGAATCTCAGCCAACCAGTTTGCATACACCAAATAATAAGTGCATTTGTGATGTTTACTGTGTATGCTCAGTTTCTATATGGTATTGAGTATGAGCTATTTTGTGCTGGCTGAGAGCTCTGTGGGAATAACATGAGCTCCCTGGGAACACTGGATATCTCCCCATTTATCACAGCCCTGGCTAGGGCACACTGCATCTTTTCATCTTCCTTCTGTGTAGCAGGAAACCTGCATTCACTATTCCCTCAACTCTCTCTCCACAAACACACTCATCAATTCTGGCTGCAGTAATTATTCCTCACAACCCAACCCCCACTTCAGCCTTTGCAGGTTCAAGCTGCTGCAGTTTGCATGACACAGGAATTTGGAGGGAATAGGTCACATGCTGAGTCTTGGGCCTTTCAGACACAGGCTACAGCCTAAATAGTCTCCAGGGTGTCCCAGTTTTCAAGGGCTGAAATAGGGCCAGTTCAAATTTATTCAGTATAAGTAAATGTTCATGGTCGCTCTTCATCATTATCCACCCAACCATAGTGCATAAAATCAGGCCCTTCATCACATAGGTGCTGACTTTTGGCTTTGCCGGTGGGTGCTTTTGAAGAGGCGTGTGTGCTAGGGGGACAAAGGCTCTGCCAGTTTTGGAGGGAGGGTATTTTCAGCATATTTATATACTTCTTTCATATTCTAGTTACCGAATGTGTGTCTATCATTGGTATCTTAACAATTTAATCATTATTAAAATAGTAATGAACTACATAATTACATTATCATTAATTACAGTATATTAAAACCACTACACTCACCTACAAGCTGTCTTCACTAACATCCCAGTTTAAAGACATTGCGTCTCACTATAGTTTTCTGGATGAAACTGTTATTTATCCATCTTTCAACCTGGCCCTACTCATGTCCATTACCTGACTGTGAATCGTGGAATTCTAATCGAATAATTCCACCTTCCGATTTAACTATGCGCCATGTATATGCTCCTGCCACCTACTGGTGCCATTGTAAAGTGTTGGTAAGGCAAAGTAACTGCCAACGACATTTTTAGTAACAGTTATCATGTTAAAAAAAACCTACTATTGCTCCTGGGTGCTGAGCAGTCCCTATTTTTTTTCTGTAGGTGCTTGAGCACTGGAGAACCCCCCAAGTTGGTGTCTGTGACGAAGTGGGACTGGTCTTACTGGGGGCTGGGTACAGATCCTAAGTATCTAGCAGCAAAAGTCCATGCAGCAAATGCCTGACACTCTGTCTCCTAGCAACTGATGGCCCGAGCACCTTCCCTGCAAAGGTGCTGGCTAAAGGTGTTGGAGACAAAGGGGTCAGGTGACCTCCTGGCCCGGGAAAGAAGCTGAGCAGAGAGGAGGGGCCGGAGGGGGTTGGGCAGACTGGAGTTGGCTGGGGAAAAGAGGGGAAGCAGAGAGAGAGGGCTCTGATCCCCGATGGGGGTTATGGGGCCCCAAGATGGACCTAACAAGGGGGGATCCTGTTATCTGTGCTGGCAAGACCTGTGTTGGACTGTATTCCTGTCGTCTAAATAAACCTTCTGCTTTACTGGCTGGCTGAGAGTCCTGGTGAATCAGCAGGGAGCCCGGGGGTGCAGGGCCTGACTCCCCTACACTCCGTGACAGTGTCTATGTTTCATTGTGTGATTCTTTGTAGGTTTCTCTCATTCATTTTCTGAGATTTTTCTTATTCTTTGATTCTCTCTATTCTTCACCCCTTGGCTAACAAACTCAAACTTTTTTTATGTGTAGGGGAGAATGGCTTTGGTTTCATAAGGGAAAAGAGCAGACAAACAAGATTCAGGTCTGAGTTCCCAACCATCATGAGGAAGATTTACCATCACTGTGGATCTACTGACACTCACTCAGAAGCGAACGTATGGTAAACCTCTGCGTTTCTACCAAATGAACAGACTGAAAATAATAAGTGTAGCTCCACAGGGTAGCACAGCTACACAACAGCAGCCTGCCTTCTCAGAGAGAGTCAGCAAAACCCAGCCTCTGCTCAGAGCACGAGCGCTCATTATTTTCTTTGCTGATATGAACACTATGTGGGAATGTCTAAAGCAGCGGTTCTCAAACAGTGGGTCGGGACCCCAAAGTGGGTCCCGACCCCGTTTTAATGGGGTTGCCAGGGCTGGCGTAGACTTGCTGGGGCCTGGGGCCAAAGTCCAAGCCCCACTGCCTGGGATTGAAGTCTGAGGGCTTCAGCCCTGGGCGGCGGGGCTCAGGTGTTCAGCCCCTGCCTGGGGCTGAACCTGAGGTGGTGGGTCTCGGGCTTTGGCTTTGCCTCCCCCCTGTCCCCCCACCGGGCTTGGGCAGACTCAGGCTTCAGTCAGTCCCCTGGGGGTAGTTTAGTAATTTTTGTTGCCAGAAGGGGGTCACAGTGCAATGGCGTTTGAGTACCCCGGTCTAAATCATTCAAGGGAGAAGGATGATCGTGTGGCTACCATGCAGGCTTGGGAGTCAGGAGTCTGTTACCCATGCCCTTCCTGTGTGAATCTGGGCAAGTTGCTGTGTTTTCCCCAGCTGTATAACAGGGATGATAAAATGTTTGCTGTGGGAGCACCACGTTTTTCTCCGGCATCCAGGTGCAGTTGAGCCTCAGTTACCCTTCTGGGCCTGGTTTAATTGTGCACAAAAAACAAATGACATCCCAAAGGAAAATCTCACAACCCTTCCCACACCCTAAAAATCCTAGAATTTGGCTTATTGAAATCTCATTAGAGGAACAGCCATCTTAGTCTGTATCCACAAAAACAATGAGGAGTCCAGTGACACCTTACAGACTAACAGATCTGTTAGTCTTTAAAGTGCCACTGGACTTCTCGTTGTTTTTTAAATCTCATTAATACTCAGATGATGTCCTTACACTTTTACAGGAAAGCCCTTCTTTTCATAACTTAGTCTGACTCACCTGACTGTTTGAAATTCTACCAGCCATCTCTTAGGCCTCCACCTTCCGATTTAACTATGCGCCATGTATATGCTCCTGCCACCCACTGCCAGTGGCATCTCTCTCAGATGTAATTAATTGTCGATAAAGTGCTTTGAGATCCTCAGACAAAAGGGGCCGTATAAATAGGCAAAGTAACTGCCAACGACATTTTCTATTCTATTTATAAACAGCATCATCATGTTAAAAAAAACCTACTATTGCTCCTGGGTGCTGAGCAGTCCCTATTTTTTTTCTGTAGGTGCTTGAGCACTGGAGAACCCCCCAAGTTGGTGTCTGTGACGAAGTGGGACTGGTCTTACTGGGGGCTGGGTACAGATCCTAAGTATCTAGCAGCAAAATTCCATGCAGCAAATGCCTGACACTCTGTCTCCTAGCAACTGATGGCCCGAGCACCTTCCCTGCAAAGGTGCTGGCTAAAGGTGTTAGTGAGACAAAATGTCAGGTGACCTCCTGGCCCGGGAAAGAAGCTGAGCAGAGAGGAGGGGCCGGAGGGGGTTGGGCAGACTGGAGTTGGCTGGGGAAAAGAGGGGAAGCAGAGAGAGAGGGCTCTGATCCCCGATGGGGGTTATGGGGCCCCAAGATGGACCTAACAAGGGGGGATCCTGTTATCTGTGCTGGCAAGACCTGTGTTGGACTGTATTCCTGTCGTCTAAATAAACCTTCTGCTTTACTGGCTGGCTGAGAGTCCTGGTGAATCGGCCGGGTTCAGGACTGACTTGGGGAAAAGAGCACTACCCCGTAAACCACCAGCCTCCAGCAGGTATTCATTGGTCCTAGTTCTTAGTTGATCCAATATGATGGAACTGTTTGTAAGTAGAAACAGACTTTATAGATACAGACATTTGAGTCCAAGGAGCCAAACAAAAAGTCCTCCTAAGGACTGAGTAAAGTCTATTAGGACTTCATAATTTGTCTCAATCTACATCGTGTTATCTGTGAACTCTATGCCAGGCTATTTTACAGTAGCCTGAAATTTGAGGTCTCACAAGATACTATACTAACAGGCTGCTGGGTTTCATCTACCACCTGTCTAATGATTCTTTTTTTTGCTTTTGGGTCTATGCCAGAACCTCCTATCGGATCGGGCTGCTTGTGAGTACAGCACTTCCGATGTAAAGATGCATGGAGAAGAAGTCAATTGTATGGTCCAGTGGAACAAAGATCACAAGAAAAATCATCCCTGCTAGACAGAGGAACAACGCTGCTACTTGAACGTTTACTTTAATTTGGGGCGAGTGTTTTGTATTGCAAGCAAAGACACAATAGCCAGGAAGCTGTACTATATAGAATGCTTCATTCCCCAAAAACATTAATCCACAACTCCACCCACTTTAGCTTCCCTTTATCTGGTTGACTTGTTAAAGTATCCATTGTGCCTGAGCTTGTCATAACCAATGATATAGGACAGATTGAGGAGTGTGCAAACACACTGGCAAAGACTTGGTCCTCATAGCATGACGATAAGACTAACTGACGAATGCTCTGCAGAGCATATAATGCTACAACAACAAACAACAACAACAATGCAGAATTATTGCCTAATACTAATATTAGCGTAAGGTTCCAAAAGGCATCGTCCCACTGCAGCCTGCACCCTTGTTTGTTTCAATTGCTTGAATGGGGCTGTTGCGTGGAAAGCATTTTATTCCATTTCTCAAGCCAGCCTGGTGCTCTTATGGGAAACAGTGGGAGATCATTCCATGCATGGGAAAGTGTCTTTGCTCAGGGCAAAATGTGCTGTTTGGAGAACTGAGCTGCATTTCCTTTGTGTCAGTGTGCTCGGAGGGCAACGTTAAAGCTTTAACAATGCAGAAAATAAATTCCCTATGTGTGTGTGTGTGTCTCTCTCTCTGTGTATATATAGATATAGATGGATACACACACATACACATGCTTAAAAAGCGGACATTCCAACCTTAAAATACAGAGGGTCAGTGTCTGCTTTATAAAAACCTCTCTTTGGTTAGAAAAACACAATTCAAACTGGCCCTCAGAAAAAAACAGAGAGAGGCTTCCAAGATTAGAGTACAGGAGGCTATTATTCAATACTAGCATTTTTAATTATGTTGTAGAATTACGTATTGGTAGCAAGAGGCAAAAGCCGAAAGCCCAGATCCAAACAGCCCTGACCTTGGTGTAGTGTCAGCTCCAGATCTGGATTTGGTGATGTGAACCCATCTCTAATGCTATTGGAGGGTGTTCCTGATTCTCTTCCTACTGCCAGATGCTGGGAAGCCACCGGTTAATTCCTGATGACTCACCAGGACAGGTTTGTCTCCTTAGATTCCACCTGAGTGTTTGGAGGCGAGAGGCACCCTTTAGCAGAGGAAACTGGGAACAGAGACAGACAGACACTATTGCCATGTGGGAAAGCAGCCATTGCAGAGCTGTCAGTCAAGAAAGAAGGAAGGGCCCACTAGGCTGAAGAACACCCACAAGATGGGGAGGACGCAGCCCTCCAGTGGGGTCTCCCAAAAAGTGGTAATATTTTTAAAAAGTTACAGACGCCCTCTGGCTCCAACCCCTTCCTCTCCTCCTGTGGCAGCTACACAAGGCTCTCTTCTGTCCCAAAAGTTCCAGTTATTAATACAGGTCCAGTGTAAAGGGAGATGAAGAGAGACAGTACCAGCAGAGGACTACCGGAGGATGCAGAGAGACATGAGCCCCCTAACCCCTGAGCAGCTTTGCACCTCACTCCTCCAGTGTGGGTGCTGATCTCCACTGGCCCACACTGCCTCGAGTATGAAGCTAGTTTACGCAGTAAAGGTGAAGGGGCCTTGGGGATTTTTTAATGGACTGATGTTTTCTGAGGGGAGCTTACTGCATATACACCTAGACCTTTCTCAGCCTCGATGGAAAGCCTGTTTTGTGGCATGCAAAGGAGAACATCATGAAAACCCAAAGCAGTATGACTGCCTAAGAACCCACCTGCCTGTATTAGGGGCTATTCTCCACCGTCAGTCATTACACAAAGCACCCAGAGAGCTCAATGGTAGTTGTCCATGGAGCAATGGCAGAATACAGGCCTTGGGGCTAAACCGTAGCTGGGCCTAGGTTAGCTGCTCTGAGATGGGAAGAAGGCGCATTCCCTTCGGCCTGTACAGGTGCAGCCACATCACTTCTGCCTGTGCTGTCACACAGAGTGCAAGGGGCTGTGGCTGCCATAAGTCCTCAGCTCTCTCAGGTGGGTATGTCCAGGCAAGGGGCAGTGGAGGTCAGGCCTCTGTGCTCCCGCTAGCGACCCACACAAAGATGGGAGCTCCTGGGGCACCTTCAAATAGTACACTGCCCCTACCACCATCAAGGCATTATTCCTGCCTCTCCCCTAGGCAAGCACAAGCTGCTCAGTCCACCTGCATCCCAGTGCAAAGCAGGCTTTAAGAACCAAAACGTAGCCTGTATTTTCCAGGTGAAATATAGAGCATTAAATCCTCAGCGGGCACAACTCTATTGATATCAACAAAGTCACAGTAATTTACGCCAGAGTCTTGGGCTGTAGAAAGAGCCCCCATAGATGGTCAAAATTGTATTTTATTGTTTTCGTGAACATGGGCTGTAATGATTTTTTTTTTAATATCCTAGTTTAGCACTAAGGGTGGGGGGGGGGCTATATTTTCCCTTCAGCCTGAGCTCCTAATTCCCATTGATGCTAATGGGTCTAGCACGCATGTATCAAGGGGAGAAGAGACCCCTAAGGGTTCACAAAATATGCAGATGACTGGTTTTTAATGAATGCAAAATGTAAAACAAAAGAAGTATCACAGTAAAGCTGCTCATGCATAATAAAGTTCACAGTGAAAAGGGAACAAATAAATAGAAAAGTCTTCTTGGCTATAACCATCCTTAATATGTAATGGACAATTGAGAACAGCAGGCTCTCGGAAGCCCACATCATCAAATAGCAAATACATTTTGGCAACATGAAACCGTCTATGGCAGCATTTCTCAAGCTCTGTCCTACCAAGTTATGGGGAAAATATTCAGGCATCTGCTGACATACATTTATTTTTAAGGGAAGTGGGGAAATCTCCCCAAGGAGACTGGAAAGCTCTGGAAGGCTATAACACTTGGGTCATTCATTCTAAGCATGCACTGAGGGGGAGCAGTTAATTTTTCTTGCTTCCTCGGCTATTTCCATGTGTCATGTAGCAAAAGCAGAGCCATCTATAGAACATTTAGGCTCCAGTTCAGCAAGGTATTTAAGCAAGTGCCTAGCTTTAATTAGGCGAGGAGCCTCCTTGAAATCAATGCACAGGTTTGCTACATTGGAAGACTGAATTAGATGTGCTTTGAGGAGTCCACTGTGAAAGTTATTAAGCAAGAATTCTCCACCTCCTAAGCCCCTTTCTTTTTCTCCAGAGATGGTGCCAACCACAAAGCTCAGCTCTAAGGTCTGGATTCAGCAAAGCACATAAACGTATTTTAAATAGGACTTAAACGTGTCCTTAAAATTAAGCACATGCTTAAGTGGTTGGTTGAATCAGGACCAAAATCCACATCGTGATCTCTTTGTCTTTTTCTCTCTAAGTGTCAGATTCTGGTCCCTTTAGTCATATTGGGAAGTAACATTCCACATGCAGGCCCACGGTCTTCAATGAGACTACTCCAGGAGTAAGTCACTACTCAACGTGAGGGGATCTGGCAGAATCCAACCCTTAGAATTGTATCAAGGACCTGCCTCCACGTATCTGAACATCTCCAAAACTCTGGGATGTTTGGATTTGATTTGGCTCGTTATGAGATGCAGAGATTAATTTTAGAGCTGGTCCCAGTTTCAGATCAGAACTTCCACAAATTTCAAGAGATGCATGGTTTGGGTTCAGGTCCACCTCTACTGTTTTCGTTACCTGATTGATTGCCTCTACCCTACCTGATCATCCCTAAGGAGGGTGCCCACACATCTCCTGGATCGATCACAAAGAGGATGATGTAAGAGGACGTGACAGGGAGCACTGGTGAAAAGATAAGGCAAAGTTAAGAAACAAGGAGTGATTACTGCAGAACTGTGTTTAGTAAATCTTCAGATCAAACCCTTCATAAAACAGGTACCAGCTCTTAGGAGGTCAGGGAACAGGCAATCGCTGTGTTCTTTACCAAGCAACTAGGGGAAAGATTAAAGAGAACACATGTATAAGTGTCATTAGCATGCTAGCAGTGATATATAGAAAAAAATAACTTTTAAAATAAATGAGCTGCTACAAAATAAACTACCTTGCGACAAAATGTACATAGGGGATATACAAAGTAAATTAAAAAACAGATTAAAGGAACATCTGTATATTAACATTGCCATAAAACAGCATAGTAGTAATAGCAGTGGCATGCAAAGGTATTATATAATTATCTATCCAAGATGTTATGTCATATTAATGAAACTGTACAGCCAATAGAGCTCTAGAACTTATTCCTTTATGGTTTAAAAGAATTCCTTCCAGCAGCTAAACACAACGGGCCAAACTCGATCCTGGTGTAAGAGAGTGCAGCTCCTCACTGACTTCAATATAAGACATTCCTGCTTATGCCAAGAGTCAATATAGCCTGCTGGGGCCAAATTCTGCTCTTGTTTACACCCCTGCAATATTTGGCCCTACAGCCTCTATTTCCCTCCATGTGACTCTTCTAAGGCTTTGTCTGCACAATGGGGAGGGGGGAGATTGATCTAGGGTGACCAGATGTCCTGATTTTATAGGGACAGTCCCGATATTTGGGCCTTTTTTTTTTATATGGGCTCTTATTACCCCACATCCCCGTCCCGATTTTTCACACTTGCTATCTGGTCACCCTAGATTGATCTGAGTTATGCAACTTCGGCTATGTGAATAATGTAGCTGAAGTCGACATACTTAGATCTACTTGCTGCGGGGTCCACACTACTCTATGTCGACAGGAAACGCTCTCCCGTCGACTCCCCTTGTGCTTCTCATTCAGCCCCACAGTGTAGACCAGGCCTAAGTCTGTGATTCACCAGTTTGTGTTTGGTAAAACTCAACACTAAAAAACAACAAACAGAAATGTATTTCCAAACTATCTGGGGAGGTGGCATGTCTTCTGATTTCCCAGGGTTTCCATAAAATCCAAGTTAATTCCTAACAGTTTCATAAAATCTATATTTGTTTTTGTGCAATCTGCATAAACGTCATGGCTGTTGAGCTAATTATGCAATTTTCCCAGAAAATGTTGGAATTATTAGTAATATTTTAAATTATTAAGATTAATATGGGAATCCACCAAACACTAAGGCTATGTCTACACTACTACTTATGTTGGTATAACTTACGTCACTCAGGAGTGTAATAAACACACACACACACACCCCGAGTGACATAAGGTACACCAACATAGGCTGTTGTGTGCACAGCATTATGTCACCGGGAGAGCTTCTCCTGCCGACATAGCTTCTGCCGCTCGCGGACGTGGTTTTATTATGCTGATGGGAAAGCTTTCTCCCATTGGCACAGGCCGTCAACCAGATGCACTGCAGTGGCATAGCTGTATCGGTGTAGCTGCACTGCTTGCAGTACTGTACATGTAGACATGGCCTAATTTAACCATAGATTCTTTTATTAAATTTAAGGCCAAATGGTATTCATACAATTGTTCTAAACATGCCTAAAAAGCCTAACTAATAAGCAATTTACTACAACCAAACAGTAACAAAACATTTATAAGCATTTGGTCAAGATATTTACAAACAGGCTAAAGCTTAGACCCATATTGGTCGGCTCCAATGCGGTCAGGCAGGCATTTACAATGAACCCTGTAAGAGTTTACTTTTTTATACCCTTCGACAAACAAGTGATGTCATTGCCAGTTACTGATCTCAGCTAAATCCACTCTGAGGCAGTTCACTCTTATTTCCAGTCTTTATTCAGATAAGATTTACAATCACCTTTCTCCCCAAGGCCTTTCCTCCCTATCTCTTCCCCTCCTTCTTGCTGCCTAACTATTTTTCCATTGCATCACATAGGCTTTAACATTGGTGTGTGGGTTGGGAAGGGCCATATTGGCTCATTTTAAGACAGATTCTCTTTGTTTTACATAAAACCATCTGCAGTCACCCCTATGGGTCAGAAGCCTTCTTTTTAGAAACTTCCCCTTATCTCATTAGTTATTCTTTGAGCCAAACACCCTCCCGACTTCATTTCTGGCTTTATACCTTCTTATTTTCAAGGCCTTCCTTCTACTTGTTAGTCAGGGCCTTTCTTTACAACACAGATACATTTCCTTAACCAAATTTAAGATAACCCTAATTCTTTAATTTCATATTTATCCTACAGTGTGCTAATCCCAGTGTCATTCCATTTTGAGGGAACCACTTTGATCCTAGCAAACGTAGAGTAGAGCTGGTCACTAGGGCAGAGAGATAGTGGCTGCCTTTGGAAAAATGCCTTTTGTCTTCATGCAAAAACACATCATCAACAAAATCAGCAGCAAATAAACCAATTTGTACAATGTTTCACATTTTGGCCTCAACCAATGAAAATCCACCACTGAATTTGGGACAAGTTTCCTACTGGTTTAAATGAATCCCTAAGCAAGAAAAGGCTGCATCAAAGAGTGAAAATTCTTCAGTGTTTTCCTCACTAAGCTTTCTACAAATCCTGCCACCAGGAGAGTTAGTCTCTTTGTGGAAGAAACAATGGGCTCCATCCCTAAAACCCACGGAACTCCTGGGATCTATTGGAGGCCAGAGTCATTCATGCATAGGTCCTGTGTCTCTACACGGGCTCCAGAATTCCTTGGTGCCTTATCCAGTTTCCTGGCGGCACAGTTCCCATGGAGTTGCAGTGTCAAAAGCTCCACCATTGGCCTGCCATTCCTGGGCCCTCTCTCCTCACAAGGCAGGTTCCATAGCACGGAGGCAACCACACGGACAGCCTAAGGAGGTCTTCATGTTTGCTCAATGCTTGGTTGATTCGGGGATGATGTGTATCCCAGCCAAACCCAAACCCTCACCAGCTATGGAGCTACGACGCTGAGGAGAGCTCTGCAAGGGAAGGGGAATATGATGTTGCAAAGGTGGCAACTCCCAGCTCCCCATGGGCCAGGGGACATCTGCAAACAGAAACTCACCTGGGCAAGAACCCCCAGAATATGATTTGACCCACTGGGATGGGTGGAGAGAGAAACAAAGAGAGCAACAAGTTCCGAGAGTCATCAGCACAATCACCTACCTGTCATTTGCAAAACTCATCTGAAATTTGTAAAGATATTGCCAGGTGATGGTTTCTGCCACTTTCTGACCATTTCTGTTATTCACAAGCTTGGGACTCTTACAGATAAGCAGGGCTGCAAAACAAACAAAGAAACACTTCTGGTAGCAGCAACTTTCCATTAAGTTTCCATTACATGGCATCACAGCAATAGGATGCTAAAAACATCTGATTGGATTAAAACTAAAACCCTATAGATACTATTTAGCCTCACACAGCAGACGAGTTCCACATTTGCCAGTACAACTGTCTGAGCACATTAATGACTTATGTGGCAAAGCTAACGCAATAAGAATTACGCAATATGTATCACAATTGCTAACTCTTCTATGCAAAGCTAATGATACAGTGGAGAGCTTGCCTGTGCGATATTAGGCTGGAAAATGCTAATATCATATTTATTTCTCTCCCTCTGTCCTCTTTCCTTTCTAGTTGCCTTCCTTCTTGTCCAGAAGGAAAGTTGGAAAAGAGGGCGTGAGCAAGCAGAGGACTTGACGCATATTCCCCAGGCTTCTAGGCCAAGGAGGCAAAAGAACTGGAGAGAAGCAGTACGGATTGGGGCTTATCCAGAGGTCTAGACTCAGAATGCTTTTACCTCTTTCTTCTCGGCAGGTGGTGCCATAGCACTGGCAGCCTCCTTGATAGGATTGGAGAAGAGGGATATACACAGCTACATAACCAGCCTCTCTTCTCATGTGGTACCATAGCAGATCACACCAGCTGGTCACTTCAGCTGACATCCACTGGTTTAGACATAAGCAACATAGGTGTGGGCCTCATCTCTGGGATTTCCTTCTTCCCATTGGTTCTCCATGGCCGAAATTTGCTGACCTGAAGGTTGCACTTGAAGACCTCTCTTTTCTCTGAGGGCTTTCCCTGGAGGGCTGAGTGGATAGGTGAGGATGGGGTAGAAATGATTTTTAGTTCTGAGGAGGCCCGGGAAAGTTTTAATGCTTGTGCATCAGTCCATTTGGTCACAATGTAACCTTTGATGAAGTGCGAACATGCAAGTCCTTGGTGTAGTAACCAGGTGGAGTCTCTGGGCTGGTCGCTGGACAGAACAGCGGGGGAAAGTAGCCTTGTGTGATCTTAAAGCACCCTCTTCTCCTGGAGGTCATGAAAGCATGGATCAAGGTGTCCAGGTCAACACCTCACAGGACAGGGCTCAACCTCCTGGCCAGACATAGACAGAGGATGTGTTTAGCAGCCATAGCTACTTCAGTATCCAGTAGCAGAGAGGAATCCAGAAGAATCCCATGGTTGTGAACCACCCTGATGATCTGAGAGCAGATGCTCTCAACAGAGGATGAGCTATTATGGACATGGCAAGTTCTTAAAAATACTGTCATCTTCCTTCCAGTATCACCTTTGCCTTACCTGGACTTAGCTTTAGCCAACTGCTCCTCATACAGGTGCTGATCTCAGGCAGGCGCCAGATACATTAGGAGATGCTGCTATTTATGTTTGTGATAGAAGAGATGTAAAGTTGAGTCCTGCCCAATCATTATTAACAGTTGAATCCCGGGTGTCTCACAAACTCCCCAACAGCTTCACATACATCTTCAGTGGCATGGGAGAGAGGAGTAAACCTTAGGGAGGACTGAAATCAAGATCCCTGTTTATTACACTGCATGCATGTTATGCACGGCATAGTGACCTGCTAGAAAAAGCAGGATTTTAAAGCATCACGATTCTCCTGCTCAGTAATAATAACCACGCTTTGCACTTAAATAGCAGCCAGGCATCTCACAGAACTGTTCAAATAAGAATTAAACCTCCCTGCAATTCGGTGAGGAAGATCAGCATTATTACTCCCGTAACAGATGGGTAAGCTAAACATCTACACTACCGCGGTATGTCGTTTGAGCATTGGCCTACTAAACCCAGGGTTGTGAGTTCAATCCTTGAGGGGGCCACTTAGGGATCTGGGGCAAAAATCTGTCTAGGGATTGGTCCTGCTTTGAGCAGGGGGTTGGACTAGATGACCTCCTGAGGTCCCTTCCGACCCTGATATTCTATGATAAATTCTATGATAAGTCAACCTACGCTAGGCAACTCCAGCTATGTGAATAACATAGCTGGAGTCGACGTACCTTAGGTTGAGTTACCACGGGATCTAAACCGAGGGAGGTTGATGGCAGAAAGTCTCCCATCGACTTACCTTACTCTTCTCATCGGGGTAGAGTACTGGGGTCGACTGGAGAGCGATCTGCTGTCGATTTGGTGGGTCTTCACTAGACCCGCTAAATCGACCACCAGTGGATCAATCTCATAGCATCGATCCCGGCTGTAGTGTAGACATAGCATAAGCCATGGAAATCCTTATGTAAAACACAGCAAGTCAATGACACAGCCAGGCAGAATCAGGGGGTGAAATCCTAATCCCATTGAAATCAATGGGAGTTTTACCATTGGCATCAGTGAGGCCAGGATTTCACCTCAGAGACATGACTGCTAGTCTCTTGCTCTAACCACTAGCCCACACTCCTTTCCTTCCCCATGTAATGATCAGCAATATCCCCTCTGTATACTGTGACTAGGTTACCACAGTGACTCATACAATTGTGGGAGGAAACTACTACACAAAAAGAACAGGTACAGAGGAAAATCTGCAATAATTTATACTTTAAACTGCACCTAAGCCAGTGTAATGCCAATGACCTAGCTCCATCCACAGGTCTGGTGCATCATCTCCTTCCCATCAATGTCCCTCCCATCCCAAAAGCATTCAGGACTGTGCTATTATTTACTGCCTAGCGGCCTCTGTACAGTGCCTAGCATGAGAGAGAGTATCTCAGCTATAATATATAAGGAAGAAGGGAAATGACTTGCCAAAGGACACAAAGCGAGTCAGTGGCAGAGGCAGGACTAGAGTCTAGGCGCTTGGGTCAGTGCTTTATTCACTGAACCATGCCACCTCCCTACAGCATGAGATTTCAACAGTCGCTTATGTTCCATGCACTGCAGGTGTTATTCCACCCCTTTTCAAACCGAAGGTGCATCTCTGCATCCAGTCTCTCCATCTGTCTATATTTATGTTTGGTTTTTATGCAGTACCTCATGTGAAATGCAAAGTTTTAATAATGGAGAAATGATCATTCAGTGAATTTCACTGCAATAAAAATATGCTGGGAAGAAACCAAAAAGGGGAGAAAAAAATTAGGAACATTTAACACTTGGAGCGAGGGAAATGAAATATTTAATTAGCCGTAAATGCAAGGAGGGGTCCCCGAGTCCCCCACTTTCCTCCTCAGCAGAAATCAAACAACTTTTACACACCACGTCGCCTTCAGTACAATATGCTAATGACGTCCCTGATGCCCTCTTCAGCTGATCAAACTTAATTGTCTGTGTCAGGCTGCCAATTAATGAAAGGATCTCCTATAGTACCAGCTTCCATAGCTACCTTAAAGGTTAATTGAATCATGTAAGCCCAATGCTCTGGCGAACACAACTTCAGGTTGCCATTCAAAGCTGAGGTCTGTAGGGGCAACAACTAAAGGAAAAGTTTAATTGTTAAGCCGCCAAATCTAACAGTTGCATTAGGAAAGAAAAGATCTTTCACGCTCCTCCTCTCCCCGTTTTTAAAGCTTCAGAATGTGTGTGTGTGTGTGTATTTATTTTGCAGTGTCTAGATTGGGGTGAGCAAACTATGGCCCACAGGCCGCAGCTGGCCTGTCAGACCTTTTAATCCAGCCCTCTAGCTCCCACCAGGAAGTGGGGTGGGGTGCTTGTCTGACTCCACCCGGCTCTTGGAAGCAGCGGCATGTACCCGCTCCAGCTCCTATGAGTAGGGGCAGCCAGGAGGCTCTGCATGCTGTCCCTGTCCCAAGTGCCGGTTCTGCAGCTCCCATTGGCTGGAAATCTCAGCCAATGGGAGCTGCAGGGGTGGTGTCTGCAGACAGGGCAGCACGCAGAGCCGCCTGGCTGCACCTCTGCATAGAAGCCGGAGAGGGACATGCTGCTGCTTCCAGGAGCTGTGTGAGGTAAGTGCTGCCTGGAGCCTGCACCCCTGACCTCTTCCTGTGCCCCAAACTCCCCAGTTCCAGTCTGGAGCACCCTCCTTCACCCCAAACCCTCATACCCAGCCCCACCCCAGATTCTGTACCCCCAGCCAGAGCCCTCACCCCTTCCCACACCCCGCACCCCAATTTCGTTAACATTCATGGCCCGCCATACAATTTCCATACCCAGATGTGGCCCTCAGGCCAAAATGTTTGCCCATCCCTGGTCTAGACTGTTAACATTTCTCTACCAAGGGATAATTATTAAGGACCAAACTCTGCCCCTTGACAGTCCTCCACTCTGGTCAATGTGAGATGTACTCCCAGGTCCAAAGGCAGAGTTTGTCCTTTAGTCTGACATCATATTATCCTATAAAATGATCACCTACCCACTAGAAAACCAAAATACATTCAGAGTCACCAAGACAGTGAACCATCCTGTAACAAGACAGGAGCAGAAGCAACAAGAACAATCCTGAGCCAAGAGATGTACAGAACCAAACCAAACTCAAAATCATGTATATGTATCCCTTCTACCTAGCTTATGTACCTATATGGCCCCCATTACCATAGTAGCTGAGTACCTCCCCATCTTTTTTTTTTTAAAGAAAGGAAGTACCAAGGCCACACAAAAAATCTGGCACAGCCAAGAGTGCCAGAACCTCAGTAGAAGTGTGGGGGAGGCCCACGAGGCCCTGCCACCTCTTTGGCTCCACCCAACTCCTCCTCTTCCCCTGTGACCCCACCCCTCCATGGCTTCACCCCCTGCTCCTCCTCTTTCCTCGAGGCCCCGCGCCCTGGCCAGGCCAGAAGCCAGAGCCAGGCTGTGGGAAGAGTTGCTCAGGGAGCCCACGCTGCTTTAGAGAGCCCTGGGCCCTCCTGAGCAGTGCAACCCAGGGGGCAGGGACATGGGCCAGGGGCTGCTCTTGGGCATCCTGGCCCACTGCCCAGGGTGAGAGGAGGGTCCAGGGCTCCCCACAGCGGCCCGGGCTCCCTGGGCGGATCTCACTATGGTTTGACTCTGGCTTCTGGCCTGGCCAGGAGGTGGAGCATTGGGGGAAAGAGGAGGAGCAGGGGTGGGGCCACTGAGAGGAGCCAGCACCAGGAAGAGGCTGGTGCCCTTGACATGGGCTGCGCTTCATGGCAGAGGAGCTGATCACCTCCCCCCACTGCGAAGCGCAGCCCCTGCCTGGGCTGCTCCATCCATGGAGGGGACGGGGGGGCGGGCATGGCCCCTTCTGGTTCTGGTGCCCCTGGACAAAGCAGGGAATTGACCCAGGATCTCCCAGGTCCCAGGCTAGCATCCTAACCACTGGGCATTCCCTTGCCCCACCCCATTCCACTTGTATTTGGACCCTGTGTCGGGTCTATTTACGCTGTAAGATCTTTTGAACACAGATCTGTCTTTTTGGTGTGTTGACTAAAGCATTTTGACATTTTGGGGTGATGTAAAACTTATTAGAACTGATTAACTTTTTGTGTGAAAAATTTTCTGGCTAAAAAATACAGTTTACTTGAAATCAAATTTTCTTGCAAGAAAATGCCAACTCCCCTTCAAATAATTTTTCCTGTGGGAAATTTCAAAATTAAATTTTTTGTTTTGAATTGACAAAGGTTTCATTTTTTAAAACCAAGCAATCAGAATGGCATTTTAAGTTGATTCTGTTTCTAAATTTCAATTCAAAATAACTGGTTCAAAATTTCCTGCAGAAAAAAAATCAAATTTTTCAACAAAAGACATGTCAAATAAAGATTTTTCATCTGAAATTTCTTGTGGGAAAAATTTCAGTTTCCCAACCAGTACTACAAATGATTAGTGAAAAGTCTAGCTGGGATCAGATTATTCTTTAAAATCTCATTTGGAAATTTGACATATACATATTGTAATGATAAAAATACTTGTTTTTCTAAAAGCTATGCTCTAGTTCAAACAGGAATTATTTAAAGGAAGTTCTGCTCACTTGTATAAAACAAGCCACAGACTAGATGATCACAGTGGTCCATTCTGGTCTTAGGATATATGAATAAACATTTTCACCTGCAGGATCTCTAAATGCTGGAACAAAATGCTAACTAAAGCACAATACAATGTCATGCAAATCAAGGGGCTCATCTTGCTCCCACCCCAGAAGCCCAAATAACCTGTCATTGTGTGCAAGAAGCTGGGAATGGGTGACATGGGATGGATCACTTGATGATTACCTGTTCTGTTCATTCTCTCTGGCGCACCTGGCATTGGCCAGAAGACAGGATACTGAGCTAGAAGGACCATTGGTCTGACCCAGTATGGCTCTTCTTATGTACTTATATATATACAAATGCTAGACGTCTAAATACTAAGATGGGTGAACGAGAGTGCCTGGTATTAAATGAGAATATTGATACTATAGGCATCACAGAAACTTGGTGGAACAATGATAATCAGTGGGACACGCTAGTACCAGGGTACAAAACATATAGGAATAACACAGTAGATCATGCTGGTGGGGGAGTGGTATTGTATGTGAAAAAAAATCAGAGTCAAATATAGTAAAAATCCTAAATAAATCAAACTGTACCACAGAATCTCTGTGAATAAAAAGTCCATGCTTGAATAATAAGAATATAGCAGTAGGAATATACTACCGACCACCTGACCAGGATGGTGGTGATGATCATTAAATGCTCTGGAAGATTAGAAAGGCTCTAAAAATTTTAAAAACAAACAATAATACTGGGGGATTTCAACTATCACCATATTGACTGGGTACATGTCACCTCAGGGCAGGATGCTGAGATTAAGTTTCTAGACATTGTTAATGACTACTTCTTGGAGCAGCTAGTCCTGGAACCCACAAGGGGTGAGGCAATTCTTGATTTAATTCTAAGTGAAGGACAGGATCTGGCCCAAGAGGAGAATATAGATGAATCACTCGGTAATAGCGACCATAATGTAATTAAATTTAACATCATTGTGGAAGGGCAAATACCAAAGAAGCCCATCACAGTAGCATTTAACTTCAGAAGGGGAACTACACAAAAATGAGGAAGCTAGTTAAATAGAAATTAAAAAGGTACAGTCACAAGAGCGAAATGCCTGCAAGCTGCATGGAAACTTTTTAAAAACACCATAATAGAGGTTCAAACTAAGTGTATACCCCAAATTAAAAAACAGAGTAAGAAGACCTAAAAAGTGCCACCATGGCTAAACAACTGAGTAAAAGAAGTGGATAGAGGCTAAAAGGCATCCTTTAAAAACTGGACGTCAAATCCTAATGAGGAAAATAGAAGGGAGCATAAACAACAAGTCAAGAGGGACAGGCCCAAAAAGAATTTAAAGAGCAACTAGCAAAAGACACAAAAACTAACAGCAATTTTTTTTAAGTACATCAGAATCAGGAAGCCTTCCAAACAATCAGTGGGGCCACTGGACAATTGAGGTGTTAATGGAGCACTAAAGGAAGATAAAGCCATTGCGGAGAAGCTAAATGAATTCTTTGCCTCTGTCTTTATTGCAGAGGTGGTGAGGGAGATTCCCACACCCGAGCCACTCTTTTTTAGTTGACAAATCTGAGGAACTATCCAGGAATGAGGTGTCAGTAGAGGAGGGTTTGGACCAAATTGATAAATTAAACAGTAATAAATCACCAGGACCAGATGGTATTCAGCCAATAGTCCTGAAGGAACTCAACTATGAAATTGCAGAACTATTAATTGGGGTATGTAACCTATCACTTAAATGAGCGTTTATACCAGATGACTGGAAGATAACTAATCTAATGCCAATTTTTAAAAAAAGTTTCCAGAGGCAATCCTGGCAATTACAGGCCAGTAAGCCTAACTTCAGTACCAGACAAATTGGTTGAAACTGACATAAAGAACAGAATTACCAGACACATAAATTAACACAATTTGATTAGGAAGAGTCAACATGGTTTTATAAAGGGAAATCATGCCTCACCATCTATTAGAATTCTTTGAGAGGGCCAACAAATGTGTGGACAAGGGTAATTCAGTGGATACTTGGATTTTTGGAAAGCCTTTGATATGGTCCCTCACCAAAGGCTCTTAAGCAAGGATAAGAAGGAAGGTCCTCTCATGGATCAATAACTAATTAAAAGACAGGAAACAAAAGATAGGACTAAACAGTCAGTTTTCACAATGGAGAGAGGTAAATAGAGGTGTCCCAAAGGGATCTGTACTGGGAGCTGTCCTGTTCAACATACTTCTAAATGATCTAGAAAAAGGGGTTAACGGTGAGGTGGCAAAATTTGCAGGAGATACAAAATTACTCAAAATAGGAAAGCTCAAAGCAGGCTGCCAAGAGTTAAAAAGGAATCTCACAAAACTGGGTGACTGGGCAACAAAATGGCAAAAGAAATTCAATGGTGATAAATGCAAAGTAATGCACATTGGAAAACATAATCTCAACCATACATGCAAAATGATGAGGTCTAAATTAGCTGTTACACTCAAGAAAGCGATTTTGGAGTCATTATGGAGAGTTCTCTGAAAACATCCACTCAGTATGGAGCAGCAGTCAAAAAAGGTAATAATGTTAGGAACCATTAGAAAAGGGATAGATAAGACAGAAAATATAATGTCACTATATAAATCCATGGTACGCACACACCTTGAATACTGCATGCATTTCTGGTCACCCCATCTTAAAAAAGATAAATTAGAAATGGAAAAGGTACAGAGAAGGGCAACAAAAATTATTAGGGGTATAGAACAGCTTCTATATGAAGAGAGATTAAAAAGACTGGGACTGTTCAGCTTGGAAAAGAGACGAATGAGGGGTGTATATTACAGGGGTCCGTAAAATCATGAATGGTGTGGAGAAAAAGCGTTATTTACATAACACAAGAACCAGGAGTCACCCAATGAAATTAATAGACAGCAGGTTTAAAACAAAAGGAAGTATTTTTTCATACAACGCACAGTCAACCTGTGGAACTCATTGCCAGGGGATGTTGTGAAGGCTAAAAGTATAACTGGGTTCAAAAAAGAATTAAATAAGTTTGTGGAGGATAGGTCCATCAATGGCTATTAACCATGATGGTCAGGGATGCAATCTCGTGCTCTGGGTGTCCTAAGCCTCTCACTTCCAGAAGCTGGCTGTGGATGACGGGGATGGATCACTCGATAACTGTTCTGTTCATTCCCTCTCGGGCACCTGGCATTGGCCACTGTTGGAAGACAGGATACTGGGCTATATGGACTATTGGTCTGACCCAGTGTGGCTATTCTTATGTTGGTGTTCCTTCTTATGATTATGTTTGTGTTGCTTATGTGTAAGTGATCTCTAATGGTAGTAAGAGTGAACTGACATACACCCCTTCAACCCAGAGAGAAGATCATGTGACTACAACACCATCTCCTCTTGTTCAGCTCTTCTGGAGGAAGCCATGGAGGGAAGTTGCCTAGTGTATCTCTTAGGACAGTGGTTCTCAAACTGTGGGTCAGGACTCCAAAGTGGGTCATGACTCCATTTTAATGGGGTCACCAGGGCTTTAATGGGGTTACACTTGCTGGGGCCTGGGCTTCAGCCTTGGGCAACGGGGCTGAGACTTCGGTTGCAGCCCTGGATGGTGGGGCTCAGGTTACAGGACCCCCGCCTGGGGCTGAAGCCCTGGGGCTTCGGTTTTGGCCCCTCAGCCTGGGATGGTGGGGCTTGGGCCTCAGCTTTGCCGCCCCAGCCAGAGCTCAGGCAGGATCATGTCGGTCCCCTTTCTGGGGTCATGTACTAATTTTTGTTGTCAGAAGGGGGTCACGCGCAATGAAGTTCAAGAACCGCTGTCTTAGGAAGACACCTTCTCTTGTGCCACTGACAGCATATAGGGCAGAATCTAGTCCATGGTGTGTTTGTTTCATGTCACTCCTGCAGTTATGGTCAGTAAAAGGCAGTACTATTACTGTGGGGTGAACAGAGTCAATCAATACCATTTCCAGGAACATCATCATTCAGGATGTCAGTGGCTATCAGTCTGGAGACAGGTTGAAGAGGAGGAAAAGAATGTGTGGGCCTCTAAAAACCAGAGGGATAAAATATGTCTACAAATATTTGAGGCTATAAAGGCCAAGGTGGGAAAGGAATTGTTCACCGGGACAAGGGACAATATGATCACACAGAGCACAGAAAAACACAGGTCAAGTATCAGACAAAGACTCCTATCTGTGAGATATTTTAGTGTGTAGAATAGTCTCCTAAGGAAAAGCTTGAAGCTCTGTCACTTAAAAGACATCACTGACAACCATCTATGGCCTTCATCACAGTAAGATCTAAGCACCTTACAATCTTCAATGTATTTATCCTCATCAGACTCCTGTGATGTAGGGCAGTGCCATTATTCCCATTTTTCAGATGGGAAAGTGAGACACTGGGAGACTACATGTCTTCCCAAAGAGGCACAGGTAGCCTGGGACACAGCAGGGACGTGAATTCAGGTATCCTCAGTTCTTTGCTAGAGCCCTAACTGCTGGATTATCTTCCCTCTCCAAGTAGCCTGTCTAATACTTTGGAGAACATGTTGTAGGGTCCAGCCCTGCACAAGCAGATTGATTTATTTTTATTATTATTCTCATCGTGCAAAACATCCCAAAGTCACATCACAATGAACAGTAAATGCAATGCATGAGAGTCGCTGGCCAGCAACCTTCCTCCATGTTGTGTGGTCCTCACACAGCCCTGAAAAGCACACCACACCACAACCCGTCCGGTCAGCCACATCATCGAACCCCCTCCCGCAGGCCCCCCTCACCCAGGCTACCAGTCCCTGCAACACTTGCTTTGGCAATCTTCCTCAGCTCAGCCGAACCACGTGTCCTACACATTTTTCGTCTCGTTGTCTTGATGATATCAAGTATCATCTGGTTATGCTGTAACTTTCGGCACTTATCTCATTGTAAATCATGCGCAAGGTGTAGCTAACATGCAGCAACCACTTCCTGCAGAACAAACCATTGTTTTCCAACCAGCGAGGCTTGACTTGGAAGCAGGACGTAAAGGGCATCTTTGGACTATAGCACCCCAGCTGAGAAAGGAATAAAATAGTGAAATCCTGTAGGCATAAGGACCCAACACCAGCTGGGACAAGGGACAGATCGAGCATTTACCTCTCCCTCCTACTGCCTATTTTACCCCCTACCCAATCCTAAGGAAATTCCTCTTTTCTCCTTCCTGTTCACTGCCCCGCAATGGAGGATTGAGAAATGCTGCTTCAAGAGACTGCAGAGGTACAGACTGGCCAACTGAGCACCCCCCTCCAGTATCCCTCAGTTTACTCCTTCCCTCACCCAGCCACCAGCATCAGCACCTCAGCCCAGCACCCACCATTCCCCCAGCCACAACCCAAGAGGCCCAAACACACACCCTGCATCCAGCACTCAAAAAGCACCCTGGGTTTCCCACAATCCTTTGCAGTCCCTGGGAGATGAGACTTCCCAGCACGTCACCTATCAGGCTCTATATTCCACTGGCAGGAAGATGTAGTCACAGACAGCGCTGCCCCATTTGACTTCATCTGAGAAAGCCATTGAGGTCAGCTGTGTTTTCTCCTTTCTGTCCTGTGGTTTCATCTGAATTGGGAATGGGCAGGTATAGAGACCAATGACTTGAACACAATGACCTCTTTTTCACCAGCAACTCTTGATCCTCTCTCAGTGTTTCTTTCCTGTCCATTAGCCGATTGTTGTTGTTGTTGGGGGGTGTTTCTGACCCACTGAACCCATATCTCTATTACTTATTCTTGTAGCTCTTCTCCAGCACCCCAAATACCTTGTTATGAGTGCTGAAATGAACTGATGAAATCCATTAATGAGAAAACAGTGCGTTCAGAGACACATGTGCTTTTCATCTGTTCAGCCAATCATTGTGTTCCCCTTGTATGCATTTGATGCGTCTTCACATTTTGAACCATGTGAAAATGAAACCTTCTGAAGACACCATCTGAGGTGTCTAGCAAAAATCAGCTGTCTAGCAGAAGCGTCACACAAGAAACACAGCAGAGAACTGGACTAGAAACAGCACAGGGATGCTTTAAAATGGAAGTTCAAGAAACAAAGCTCAAAGTAATTCATGGAGCTAGCCCACCTTACACCAGCAGAGGTTCTGGCCTCAAAGGAGTTTATCCAATGTACCTTTCCAAACTCTTTGTATTTTAATTTTGATTTAATGCGCATGTGTATTTTTCTGTAAATATTGATCATGAGCATGACCTTGGCTTGAAAAAGTTTGTGTCACCTTTATATTAACATGCCCTTACAGGGAATAGGAACTTAGCTCTTTCAAAAATCAGTGCATTCCTTTCATTAGTCTAACAGTGTTTTCTCTTTTCCGAGGATACTCTGGCATTTCTCTTTCTCCCCCTCCTTGTATGTATACAAGAATTGCAATGATGGTGGTGGTTTGCACTTAACTGACATTGTCTGCATGTTGGCAAACAGAAACAGACATGCCCACCCCTTTAACAAACTCCTGTAAACTGATCTATTATCAACGGCAGGGCCCTGCTGTATAGCTGGCGGGCACAGTAATTAATTTCTATGCATATCATTGCCAGGATCACTTACTGATCCAGGGAGCAAGATCAGAGATGTCACACCATAAATTGAGTCAGAGCCTTCACCTCTGTGTTCAGTGTGCAATTTTACACACACTTGACAAAGTAACAAACAGGAGGTAAAAAAGGCAGCGGTTCCCCTGGGTGATGGACGGGGGGAATTGGCCCAATAAATTGTTCCCTGTAAAAAGCAATGTTTTCCTCATTAAAAGGCAGTGAATTCTCTATTGCTTTTCATTAGCTCTGGCCTTGCTAGACGCGAGGTTTAATTGGCAGTGTGTTTACAGGAGGCTGGCCCCAGAGGTGAAGGAGACAAAGAGGCTGGAAAGAGATTCTTATTTATTAAGGAGGTGACAGGCAGCTGCTTAATAAGTTTTTTTTTTTTTGTGGGTCCTGGAAGAAGTTGCACCATGAAGAATGACTAAAAGGGGTTGACCCTTTATTTGCCATTGCTTAACAATTGCATCCATCTTTACCGCCTGATTTTAATGTTTCTAACCCTCCCCATCTTGCAAAGAAAAAAAAAATCACTGTTTCAAAAGGAAGTTGCCAAAACTCATTTTACATCTGATATTCAGCTGCAATAGGCATCAGTTTGTTCAGGACAGATTCTTTCTCATCCAGACCCTCCAAGCATGTTCTCTATGTTGAGAAGGGAATTTACAATGGCAAACGTTCTGCAGGTCTTGATTCATATTTGGGTACATGTAACATGCATCATTTTCTCAGCATCAAAGGGAAAATCTATGGTATAGCAGAAATTCAGGGGGGTCACCAAACATTAAGCTGTGGAAAGACTGGCCACTTACATGTCTCATTACCAGGTGGTTTCATAAAAGCTTTTGGCAGGCACGAGTCACAAAAATAGATACATTTAAAATATAGGACAAGAGGGATTAGGTGAGATCACATAGAAAAGGCAAACAAAACACAGTCATCATTGAGAAAACAAATAACAAAAAGAACCCTACCAAAACAAAACACTACACTGCACTGCACACAGAATACTCCCCCTGGGAAAAGAAAGAATGAACAAACCACACATGACAGATGTTAGTCACGTCGCTTAATGCACTACTGAAAGGTGCTCAGACACTACGGTGATGAGGACAGCATAAGAACATGCAGAGAATAAAATTGCAGGATAAGGTTAAGAACCCAAGACCCTCAGAAGTCAGAGAGCCTGATTCTCTTCTCATGCTGTTTTATGTTGCTGTGGCTCCATTGCCTCTAGCAGAGTTTCCCCTGGTGTAAGTGAGAGGAGAACTGGCCCGAGAAGCCCCCAAATTTAGGGGATTTAAAACTTAGGGGCAAAATGTAAAGAGTTTAATCTTGATCTTTAGGGGCAGCGTGGCGTGTCTGACCATAAACCAGATTTACCCAGTGCAGGGCAATGTTGCACTGGTGTATAACCAAAGAAGAGGCATGTTCCCCATGCATCCTCCCTGCTGCTAGTGCGGCTAGGGAAAGGGTGTGGCTACAGAAAAAAAGAGCAAGGTAGGGATGCCCCTCTGCCACAGTGCTCCTAGCCTACATTTTCAGTCCCTTGTGGCCATTACTTCCCTCTGGCTGCTCTAACATAGCACAGGGGAGAAGCAAGTGCAGAGCAGCACCATGATCAGGGCTGTGCAAAACGAAAGCTTTAGGCAATTTCTGTTCACCTGGCCCTGATTTACATTCTGTGTATCGTGGCCATGCCCAAGGCCCCAGAGCTGGAGCAGAGTGACATTAGTGCCTAATCTGTATAATTTATGGAACAGATTTAATAACATGAACAAAAAAGCTTACGGTTCACACAGAGAAAATACACAAATAGAAAATACTAACCAGGTGCCACATGGCCTTGTTAACATCATGACATAAACCTCAATTTTTAGAATCTCCTGCCTTTTTAGAGCTTGGTTTCCCAAACTTAATGTTGCATTAATAATAATGCTTGCATTTATAGTAGTGCAGGTGGGACTCTCAGGCCTGCTTTGGAACAGATGCCGTGAAATTGCTAACATTGCATCTCTGAGCAATCCTAATGCCTTGGAAAGCCATGGTGAACTCTGGAGTCTCAGCCTTTTGATTATCTGGGAGTCCAATATAGCACGTCTAGTGGTTTTGTAAATTCCAACAAACATAGATGACTATGGGGCTGTTTTCTTCATCTTGGTCTACATCTTCACTGCAGAAGTAACTCAAGTTGTCTACACTCGAGTTACTCTGCTAGAGTTAACCTACCTTGAATGAGAGTGGCCACACTGCAAAACAACATATGCGAGACAAACAGTGATTGTATTAGCCACAGAAAGCCTTTGCCCCAGCCAACTTGACTTAAAAGCACCATCACACTCGAGTTATGAGGTTTTGTGTGCAGACGGGACCTACACGAAGGGCAACGCTTGTGCTATAACAAGTTAACTTTGCAGCAAAGACAAGACTGAGAGCCAAGAACCTCTGAATGGCAACTGACAAGGGGGTGCAGAGGGGTAGAGATATCTCCTGATCTGGTATGTACATTTGGGTTCACCAAAGAATGTCACATGAGGTCTCAGATCAACTAGTTATCAATATCATTGTCACGTGTATGTACAGGTACTATGGAAGGAGCCATGTATCTGTGCAAAAAAAGAACTAGATAAGTTCATGGAGGATAGATCCATCAATGGCTATTAACCAGGATGGGCAGGGATGGTGTCCCTAGTCTCTGTTTGCCAGAAACTGGGAATGGGTGACAGGGGATGGATCACTTGATGATTACCTGTACTGGTCATTCCCTCTGGGGCACCTGGCACTGGCCACAGTTGGAAGACAGGATACTGGGCTAGATGAACCTTTGGTCTGACCCAGTAGGGCCTTCTTATGTTATGTTCTTATGAAGAATACTGTTTTAATTAAATGTTTTTGCATGACTAACATGTTTTATAAGAGATTTAGCTTATAGCCCACTTTAAAAGTATGCTGATAAATACTGGCACCACAAACAGCATACACCTGACACTGGCCACTGTCGGAAGACAGGATACCAGTCTAGCTGGTCCTTTGGTCTGACCCAGTATGGCCATTCTTATGTACCAGAAAATTATGTTCTAAAGCATGTAAATTAAAAGCAGGCCACCAAAAGGTGACATTCCTTAGACCAGTTCCTCCAGACAGGAGGTAAGAAATCTTTCTGTCAGGATATAAATTAAAAACTGGTAGCTAACACAATGAATGTTCATTTACATGTGAAGTCAAATGTTAACGAAGAGATGTGAAGTCAATGGTGAAGGAGAACACCAGAAAAAAAGAAACCACAGGATGTTATCCTGTCTGTGAGTAAAAACAAATGAACTTGGGGGTGTTTCTAGAAGGCAAAGAAAACACCCTGCCATTCTTTACTTAGGAAGTAAACAGACAGTGAAACGCAGTCATGAAAGCGGGGTTTCAGCCAGTTTTTGTTGAAAATGCTGAACAGGACTTTGGGTGAGAAACTTCTTTGCACAGGAGGTTAACCTTTTAGTTAAGTTTAGTCTCCAGAAAGTTTGTGATGATTTTGTTTTATATATAACCAATTGTTTTCAATATCCTGACTCACTATCTCCTGAATCTCTAGTCTTTGATGATAATCTTATTCTTGTTTTCGATATAAATATAGCTCAGTGCTATGTACTAAGCAAAGCACTGGTCCTGAATTGAATCTTACATGTCGGTGTGTATTGTTCCTCTGGGAACAGCAGGCCCAGTAACTCTGTGAATGTTCAGTGGATAAGGGGTTAAACACTACAGGGACCGCCCTGACGAGTTAGGGGTTGGTGTGGTGCCTGTCAGTACCTGTACAGAGTGCAAGGCCTGCAGAGACCTGGAAAGTAGCACTTATGTTGCTAGAGGTTGGTGGATTCAGGGACCCGATCCGCACCAAGCATAGATAAGGCTGCTTCATGCAAAGGGTAGATAGTGGTGGGGTACCCCAGAGAACATAAGAACACAAGAGTGACCATACTAGGTCAGACCAAAGGTCCATCTAGCCCAATATCCTGTCTGCTGACAGTGGCCAATGCCAGGTGTGCCAGAGGGAATGACCAGAACAGGCAATCACCAAGGCAACAAAAATGATTAGGGGGCTGGAGCACATGACTTATGAGGAGAGGCTGAGGGAACTGGGATTGTTTAGTCTGCAGAAGAGAAGAATGAGGGGGGATTTGATAGCTGCTTTCAACTACCTGAAAGGGGGTTCCAAAGAGGATGGATCTAAACTGTTCTCAGTGGTAGAAGATGACAGAACAAGGAGTAATGGTCTCAAGTTGCAGTGGGGGAGGTCTTGGTTGGATATCAGGAAACACTATTTCACTAGGAGGGTGGTGAAGCACTGGAATGGGTTATCTAGGGAGGTGGTGGAATCTCCTTCCTTAGAGGTTTTTAAGGTCAGGCTTGACAAAGCCCTGGCTGGGATGATTTAGTTGGGTTTGGTCCTGCTTTGAGCAGGGGGTTGGACTAGATGACCTCCTGAGGTCCCTTCCAACCCTGAGATTCTATGATTCTAAGTGATCCATTCCCTGTTGCCCATTCTCAGCTTCACAAAGCATCCACACAGTCAAGACAACAGCCTCATACATGGCAGATATGAACCTTCTGCCACACCATGGACACTTTAGATGAGATCTACAAAGATATCTGACTTCAGTGGCGACACTCTGGATATGGACTTGACTTCCATGAAGTTACACCAGACTGACACTTGGCCAGTTATGCTCTTGAGGGCTGATTGTCACTTAGAATGTGAGCCTGTGTTCCGCATTGTGTCTGCTGTCATTTCAGTTTATGCTACTCATGGGGGACACCACGAGAAAGTAGGAGACGTGTCTCCCACATATTATGCTGAGAAGAGTCAGACCTCCACCCTTTCCAGTAAAAGAGATATTTGTGCGTATTCAGTGCAGTATATGGAAAGGGGCAAGGGAAACACAAGGCCATCTCATTAATACGTGTGACGGGTGAACCTCAGAAGATTCAGTTCAAATAAGCTCACAAAAGTTTAGATGCCTGACCACACTATCAATATCTGAACTGGCTATGCTTGCAAAAGTGGTCTGGACAGAAGCAGCAGCATAGGACTGGTTAAAATTTTGGATATTGATTTTTTTAATTGAAAAATTAAAACAAAAAAAATTAATTGATTTTTACAAAAGCAAAATATTTTGTGAAAAAATTCATAGTATTTTAGAAAATTCTCCCCCTACATTTGTATTGAAATTGTTATCAAAATGGTTATCAAAAAATTTTCATTCACAAAATTAATTAATTAAAACTCACAATTTTTTTTAGGGGGGGAATTGTTTCAGATATTTCAAACTGAAAAAAAAAAATAAAAAATGCTTTGTTAAACCACTTTTGTATTATTTGACTAGCTCTACAAAAGAATGATCAAAATTTCTGCCACTCAGAAGAGGTTTGAATTTTGGAGGGAAGTACTGGCTTAAAATTTTTTATTCACAACTGTTTAAGCATCCCCTCTTAATTTTAACTGCAAATGGGGCTCAACCAAAATCCCAAATCTCATCCTGCTGAGTCTTTAAATTGACGTGGGTGTCTTTCTGAAAGAGCTATTCTAGTTCAGCCATGAGCTGGGCTTGATACAGAAATCACAGAGTGAAGTCCTAATGGCTTGTGTTACGCGTGCGGTCAGACGAGATGACCAATGATTGGAAAGGCCTTTCTGGACTTCAGAATCTATGAAACCCTCCTCAACTTTGTGAAATTTTGAATCAGGATCCAGATCCAAATATGACAACTCAGGGCTATCCCTAAATTTAACACAAAGCATATTCTATAGCTCATCACCTGTCAGAAAAAGCTATCCGTTTCTTACCTCCAGACATGCATATGTACAGGAATATATTTTTAGTCTGTCTGCTTCTGTATATCCACCTATTTTCCCCCCTAAAAAAGGACTTAACAGATCCTACCTGAGAGCTCATAGATGTAAAGCTTTACATAAATCATTTAACACTTCTAATACAAATCATTTGTTTTGAAATCCAGATGGTGTGAATGGATCATGGGGGAGGTTTGGTGTCAGTGGACTGGGTCGTAGGCAGTCAGGATAGTTGGTTAGAGCAGGAGTTAGGCCTACTGGTCGAAGTCCGAATGCCAGAGCCAAAGGTTGAGGCAGGGCCAAGGTTTGGAACCAGATTACCAGGAGTCAGGGAAGGCAGGAACAGGGCTGGTTCTGAGGTAGAAGCAAGGCTGGAACAGGAATGGGAACAAGATTGGCTGCAGGGCAAAATCTGGACTGGAGCTGTGGAGGAGCAGAGCAGTACTGAGCTGGTGCAGCTGAGGGCCTTACTCCTGACAATAGGCCAATCTGGGAAGGGACAGTACAGACAATTACAAAGACATATTCCCCCACCGCTAACACCATCCTAACATGGTAATGAATGTAGGTGCTCCAAAACTACACTGGTGGGTACAGTATAAGAATCTAGATTCACTAATTCATTCGGAGGAGTGAACCAAAAACCTGCCCTTGTAGCAAATAACTTTTCCAAATAATATTGCAAATCAATGTTCCAATATTTATCCTTTCTTTATTTTCAACTCTAATACAAAAATATTTAAGAGTAAAATGCCTCACTCGAGGCTTGTTGTGCTTACAAGAAATACTGGTGAAATGGGAGCCTTAAAATTAAGTAGCATGGAGTGTCTAATAATTAATTGGATTTTATATCCATTGTTTATTTAATGCAACTTTAAAACTACATTAAGAAACCAGAAATGAGCAGCTTAGCATGAAAATGAGCTAGATGGGTTCCAACGATAGGCAGGAATTAGCACGTTGGTCAGATGTTCAGGATCATTCTAACCAGAAAACTTGGGGTGGGGGATGATTATTATTCATGCTGCCATAGAGCTTAGAGGCCTCAACTGAGATCAGGGCCCCACTGTGCTATGTGCTGTACAAACACATAGGGAGAGATGACCCAGGCCTTGGAGAGGTAATAGACGAAGAAAGCATTATCGCCGCGGGACACTGAGGCCCAGAGAGATGAAGTGACTTATCCAAGTTCACACAGGGAGTATGTGGCATAAAAGGAAACTGAACCCAAGTTTCCTGAGTCCCCGGGCTCCTGAGCCCAAGGCCAGTGCCTGAACAACAAGCTCCGCACTCCCTCTGCAGAGATACATGATGGTGACTGGTGTAAGGAAATAGATGAGAAAAGTTCAGAGGACTCAGGAAGAGAGAAATGGAGGGTTCTTGGAAGAGTACTGGGGTGACTGGCAGGAGGGGAAATAATGGGGGGCTCTGAGGGAAAAGATGGGGGATAAGGGGCCTGTTGGACTGAGTCAGCTTGAAGAAGACAGCTTGAGTAACTATGAAAGAGGCCTGGAGCTGAGCTAACTATTTCAGATTTACTTTGTAAGGAACAGAACCCAGAAGTGAAATCTTCTTATTAATCTACAAAGGAGAAAAATGTCAGCACCAATGTGAACATTCAAGCGATTGGTGGTGGATCCTTTATTAATCCGCAACCAAAAAGGGCCATTGACAATACCATAGCTTAGAGCAGATTTATAGTCACCTACAGTCCCATAGCCAGACAATGAAGCAGTGAGAGATTGGGAGACCAGTAGTGGTGGCTGTGGGAAGGAGGAGGGAAGGCTTGTGGCCAGGAGGAAGATGGAGGAGGGTAGGATTCTTGGGCAGAGCCAGTTTAGCCCTCCCTGCCTTCTCTGACCAAAAAGCCCTATTCTCCAGCAGACTGAGCAGGACATTTGATCCATGCTGCTGAGTCTAGCCCTTCCACAGGCCAATAAAGAGAGAGGCAGAAAAGCCAGAGTGGGGAGAATGGGCAAATCAGTCCAGAGTAAATATCTCAAAGTCAAGAGCCGTGACTAGATCACAGCCTGACTCTATGAAACAAAAGAATCTTGAATCACTGAGGGATATATTGTAAAAGTCCTTCACAGTGAGAGAACAATCAGACTACATGCGCACACATTGCACGCACAAATTTCGGCACTTACATATGCAAACCGAGCCATTCTATCTGCCAGGGGAAGTTCAGGCATGCAACTGCCTGATCTGGGCATGTAAATACTGGTCAGATCCTCAACTGGAGGACATCAGCGTGTAGCTCCACTGAAGTCAATGGAACTATGCCTGTTTACGCTAGCCGAGGACAACATGGTTAATGTTTGGTGCATTTAGCTGGCAGATGTGCATTTTGCATGGTGGTGCCATTGCACAGGGCTTTGAACGTTTGGGCTTTAAGACACATTTCCCTGGTGTCAGCTGTTACTGTGGCCAATCCAAAACAAGTTCCAGGATATTCCCATTCTACCGCTTTAATTTCCTTTAAACAGACCTCCCTGCTGTATGTTACAGGGGGTTTTTTTGTTTGTTTTGTTTTGGTTTTTTTGTAGCAGCTGGAGTGAATTACCTCCTTTCCAAATCTCTGTATTTACTTTTCTTCACATGGCACCATCTGCTTCAATTCAGGTGAGCAGAGTTTGCTGTGCGTGCTGCCCCCTGCAAGCTCTGCCTTCTTTTCTGACACTTGCATTAGAGGTGTTTTTCCCTGGGAGTTTTGTTTAGGGTGCAACAAGCCAGATTCTCCCCTGGAGCTATAGAGATTGACAGCAATGGGGAACCCAGAATTATCTTTATAAAAGGAAAATTTAAGATGACTATCAGCAAAATATTCCTAGACATAAAATCTATCAGATTAGACTGTTAATAGTTTCTTCAGGGAAGATGCCTCATCGCTTGAGACATTGAGAGCTAACTGGACAAAGTTCTAGAAAATTTACTATAAAGAGCAATCCTGCTTTAGCAGGAAACTTAACTTTCCTATCAGTTTGTAGAATTCTATGACCAAACAATCCGGACAAACTTCTGATTATGTAAGGTGATGTGAAGTAAGTGCACTGGTGATAAGACCAGGGTCCTTCACAAAATCAAAATGCATTCATTCCAACTCACTCTGATGCTCCCTTCCCTGGACTGTACTTCAAAACCTCAAAATCACTGCCAATGCCATTACAAAGGGTTAGCAAAGTACAGTGCACTCTTCAAGTGCTAATTTCAAACTCAGTGCCTGATTTATACTATGGCATCATGATTGATTGAGTAGATTAAGTATATTATTGATCACCTTTAAGGAAAACCTACACTTACAGAGCTACACCGCAACGAGGGGCAGTCGGATTGCCCAGCGCTTTGAAAGGAATCATTAGCAGTCTCTACTATGTTAAGCAGCAATTAACTGAGGAAGGCTGCAGATCAAACAGCATGGTCTCTGCAGATGGAAACTATCCCTCTGTTCTTATAAATTCTTGCTGCTTGCCTTACTGTTAAGGTTATAAAGACAACTATACAAAACGGCTATCTACCTCAACACAGAGCATAGCTGTATTTACTAGATACTGCACTCTGTCCAGTGGTGGTTCTTGGCTGGTCATTACAAATACCTCCAATTACATTCACATGTTTGGGGCCTGATCCATGCAGTTCAATGGTCTTGAACTTGATTCAAAGACTGGCAGTGAATCCTGGCTCCACTTCAGTCAATGGGAGTTTAGCCACTGCAGTCTATGAAGCCAGGATTTCACACTGGGAGTATTTCCATAGGAAATTTTAATGGGCTTTGGATCAGGCACTTGTCTGCACCAGCCTTTCTAACTACCAAGGACTGACTTTCTCTACCCGTCTACATTTCACTTTCAATTAAGCCTAACAAGATGAAAATAAGCAAAGTGAAATTGAGGCTGGGGGTCAGAGGAAAATGCCCCAATGACAAGATCTATTTTACTGTGGCAAAGGGCAGGTCTACACTACAGCTGAAGTCGATATAGCTTCCGTCACTCAGGGGTGTGAAAAAGACCAACACCCATCCCCCCAGCGACACAAGTTTTGCGCTGTCCACACCAGCACTACGCAGGCAGGAGATGCTGTCCCACCGACATAGCTTCCACTTCTCGCCCAGGTGGAGTAACTGTGCATTGGTGCTGCTGTAGCCCTGTAATGTAGACTTGCCCAAAGTCTCCAAAGGGAAGTGGTGAAAATCCCATCGTTTCAGGCATTTAGGGGTAGATGGGACAAAGCACTCCTGAATATATTTTAAGGAACACATCTTCACCCGCTCTGGGAGAAAGAGCAGACCATTTAATAAATCTCAAACTCCAATGTCTATTTCCAAACACTTTGTACTTGGAGATAGATTATTGGTCATTCACAAAATCAGCTGGAAAAGAAGGATATAGTCACAAAACTTAAACACACAGGAGTTTCAATGAATTATCATTATGCTATTGTATATTCATTTATTGATGCCCAAAGGAATTGGAGGTGCTTCCTGCAGTCTGACATTGATAGGATTACACACAGTGAAGAATGAACTGAAAGGGGGAATGGTGTGTATATAACAACCGCCAGCACCGGTCATCAGCATGAATACAACCCAGAACCAACAGCACAAGCTTCTTTACTTCTTAACCTAAAGAAGTACATTCATTAGCTGGCAGCAGTAGCAGACATTTATCTTCCATGCATGCCAACAATCAGAGAGAGATAATGCTCACACACATTTAGCCTGTGTGCTATATACATCTCTGGAACTGAAAGTGTAAGAGATGTCGGGGAGTGGATCTCTGTCTGTAGCCATGTATTTCTACTGCACCACCATCACCACCACAGTATCTGGATTCCAAATACAAAATAATCACTCCAATTTGTGTCCTTGCCATTCCATTCAGGTGCTGTTACACAGAATGGGAGGGGAGAGTTGCTTTCAGTTTAGTCACAGGTTAGGAAGAATCCCTATATCTATGTGCTCCTTTACATGTATGGCAGTGCTTTCTAGGGTGTCCTGCTGAATGAGTATTACATGAATGGCCCCTGGAAATTTCCATTCTTGCATCCGATGAAGTGGGCATTCACCCATGAAAGCTCATGCTGCAAAACGTCTGTTATTCTATAAGGTGCCACAGGACTCTTTTCTGCTTTTACAGAACCAGACTAACACGGCTACCTCTCTGATACATGAATGCTCAAGCTGATCCTTAGCAATTCTATCATTAGACCAAAAAGTGCCAGGGAAACTTAAAAACCTTTTACGTGTTGAAGGGACTCTCCCTCTTAAGTATGGTTATGTCACTCAATACTTTGTCTCAGAAGTATTATTAGAATTATTTTACAGTTATGTTGTGGTAGAGGCTTCAACCAAGATCAGGGCCCCATTATGCTAGGCGCTGGACACACAGATAGTAAATGGCAGTTTCTGCCTGTAAGTGTGTAGGTGTGCATGGCCGTCCCTCGCTGTCAATCTCTGAGGGCGGCCACGCCTCTTTGCTACACAGCCCCAGAATGCTTACAATCGAAGAGACAAGACACAACAGGTGGGTGAGGCAAATCAGCGGGCAGAGTGAACAAAGGTAACAAAAATAATTGGATATTTTAGCAATTTCCCCCCAACATTTGCATTTGTGACAGCTCTTTAAAAATCATTATACGCTGGTCATAACCATCTCATTGTTATCTTACCTTGTGCTCCCTGCACTCCATCTGATTGTTGTATTATCCTGTTGCCTCTCATCTTATACTTCGATTGCAAGCTCTTTGAGGCAGGGGCTGTCTTTTTGCTGTGTGTTTGTACTGCACCTAGCACAAGGGGGGGCATGTGGGGTGTCTCCGGGAACTACTGCAATGCAAATAAAATAATAATTATAGGAGTCCAAGGCCAACGCAGCTGTTAATGCAATATTGGCTTAGACTTTTTTGCATGAATACTTCACTCTAGTGCCAACCCAAACTCTACGATAATAGCACAACACCTGATATAGCTTCAACTGAAGTCAATGGCCAAACTCCCATTGACCTCAGTGGGATCAGGATTGGGCCCTAAGTGTGCAGTTTTGTGTTCTAATTTATATGCATGCAATAAAAAATTAAAGTATTGACCGCATAAAACACATTTTACATCCCATTACTGCAGTAGGCACAGAATTTACGCAGGCTTTTTCTGCAGCCTGTGTGCGTGCTGAACTGCCATTAATGTTAATGGGAGTTACACTCTCATAGCAGCAGCGGACTAGGCCCCAAGGAATGGGAACCTTTACAGCACTGCTACTTTCTTTACTGAGTACACCGTAGCCTTCGGTTCCTGAAAACTCTTCAGGCCTTTTTAACTGCAATGAATGATTTCAAAAGCCAACAGGAAATGCCATCTGCTTTCAGATGGGTGACCTGTACATTATCATACAGGCTGAAAGGCTGCTTATACATCGCAATACATAACAGGCAGTCTGAGGGGGGAAATCCAGCCAAGGATGTGAAAATCTGTCTGTCGTTAAGCTGATAACAGTATCTTGTCATGATTTTTCTTCTGGTGCCCTGATACCTGAATCAAGAGGAACTTTACAGGTCTCTCTAACGGCAAGAGAGGATTTGGTCTCAGGAGCAATAAAGTGGCACTTTTGAATGGCTGCCTAGGTAGGAGATCCAAATAGCTATGGTGACTTGACATCTCCACTGCCGGAGACCAGGCACTGCAGAGGGGGCCCAGGCAGATAGCCCTGATTAAGGGGTTATACAGGGTTTAAGACCCTGTTCTGATTTTTGTTTAAGTTATTTTCCCCTCCCTGTGGATTTCCTGTCTGAATTGATTTTCTGCCCTATAGCCCATGTTCATTACACTGTGTGAGGTAACATGATGCTCTGTGATTAGCACACGAGGCACCTTAAAACTCTCTGGACTCAGTTTGTCTCTGGTGAGCTTCCATCAGTTTAGACCTAGAAATGAGATACAAGCACCTGTAGGATGGTGAATGGTGCTGTATAAATGCCTGAGGCACATGCACACACAGAGAAATGGATGATACAGCCAGCCCAAGCCAAAATCCCAGATCTAAACACCTCAGAACATTAGTGAAACTCCCCTGCATCTAGATCTGCAGTTTGCATCTCTCTCTCTCTCTCTCTCACACACACACACACACACACATTTACACTTTTGAGCATTCTGTGGTTTGGTCTCATCTCTCACTGGTAGGGAAGCTCTGTGGCAGAAGCTATGGAGGGTAGGGAGCTCTCTGCTGCTATCTGTTGGTGAACAGGGGAAAGAGCAGACAAGCTCCATAGACAAAGGAGCTCTCCTCCACCAGCTATTGGTGAACAGGTGAAAGTATGGCAAAAGAGAGAGCTTCATATGCATAAGCTTTCCACCCAGAAATCCTCCAGCTGACCCATTGAGGCCTGAGCAGAGCTGTACATGAACTCTGAACTGAAGCGGTAGTGGGACTGAACTGAGAAAGAGGAAGGGGAAAGGGGCGGGCAAGGACTCTGCTCAGAAGTCCTCTAAGCGCTATTGATCTTGACTTTACGACGAGAGACAACACAGAGACACTGAGGCGGGGGCAGCTTTGCAGTGAGAGGCAGCTCTTTGCTGAAGCCTCAGAGGGCAGCTGCAGCACTCAGTGAACCCCAGTGACAGTCCCTGACCCAGCACCAGCAAAGCTGAAATCACTCTGGCTGGGCTAGTGGATAGAACCTCAGGACCAGACCAGGCAGGGACTTCCCTAGGGACTGGAGAAGGTGGCTCACCAAGTGCACTCCCATACTCCAGGACTAACCACTGACACCGAAATGGGAGCAGGCTGTAGCAGTGGGGAAGCGACGTGTTGAAGGGACATTTGCTTATTGGATGTTCACTCTGGCAGCAGGGTGGTGGGGAGGATTGAGTTATGGGATTACTGCCAAAGCCACCAGGGTGGGGCAGTGGAGGTCATTCATTCATTCATTCATTTATATATATTGTTGCTGTGTTTTCCCAAGTCAATGCTCTGTACCCCTTTCCCCTACTAGAGCCTTTCCTTGTTTTATGTACAGAGTCAGTGCTTGCGAGGGGTGGGGAGCAGACATGCCAAACCCACAAAAAAAATGCAGAAATTGGGCTTGTTTTTGGCTTAATTGGCTTGTGAGTTGCTTGTTGGCTAGTTTGTGGCTTGTAGCTTGTTGCTTCTTTTTTTTGATCGGCTTCCAGCAAGGGGGGGCAAGCAGGGACAAGGAGGGGAGAGAGTCTGGGGTACACAGAGGGCCCATCACAGCCCCAGACTGCAGGCCGAGGGGATCTAGTCACATAGAGTGTTGGGGTTCTTAGGGATTGGCTTGTGTTGGCCTTGTTTTGAAATGGGATTAGCTTGATTTTTGGCTTATTGTGAAAGTCAGGGTGCTTATTTACCGTGGTAAACTGTGGTGGGGAGTATTGCCTGTTAAGGGGACGGAGGGGAGGCATTTCTGGGTGGGGTCTTCAGCCGATGGCATTTGCTGATTTTAAGAGGAGCCCCTAGACATCTGAACCTGGCCCTTGCTGCTGCCACAGCACCTGGCAGAAGGGTTACAACTACTTTGGAAATGTGAGGTCAAATTACCACTTTTTCAAAGCCCTACATTTGAAAACACAGGAAATGTGGCAAAACTGAATCAGGGATTTCTTCTCCCGTCTGTTTGCTGCTGGCTAGAAAGCGAGATATGAACATGCCCTTACTACCCAGGAATTAGTTGGCACCATCAACCCTGGATTTCTGCCAATCTGTTCAAGGCACTTAGCGCAGAGGAGCTTCCCATGCCCTCATTTGCACCCATCAATCCTTAGAATACTCACTGATTGAATTAGCAGCAAGGCAAATTCACAGTCAGCTGTCTGCATTTTTGTTTCTGTTTGTGTATCTTCAGCTAGGACCAAATCCTAGTATTGTATATATGACACCAGTGGAAGCCAGACAAGAACAGCTGTGCATACGGAGCCATAGCCAAAATATTACCCTAATAGAATTGTCTTCTGTGTTTGAGGCAGGCGTGGTAGTTTTAAAATTTAAGAAACCAGAATATTACAATTCAGTAAACTCAATATAGTGGCCCTATTCTCTCTCCAGGCTCATGTAACTCATGGGACCAGGTTGTCTCGGAAGTCACCTCTCCGTCTGCAACCTGCTGTGCTCCTTGGAGACATGGAAACTATTAACAGTCCGGATGAAGTGTTCAGGACTGGGAGGCAGAGAAGCCCTGGCGCTGGGTCATAAACTGGGGAGACTTTGCTGGCAGAGATCAGAACAAGCCTTCTCTGTCTGTTTCTAGAACCCAGTGCAAACTCTGACTTCCTGCCGAATAAAAGAGAGACTAGATAGACAACCAGAAGAAGGGTTTAAATAAAATAACCGAGTTCAAGGGTTCAGAGGATGGCAAGAGCAGAGTCTGCACTTTGAACCTCAATACTACAGTGACTGGCACCCTATAAATAAGATTGAGTGAGTTTCAAACACCTAAACGAGACTGAATAGAGGCCTAAAGATCAGCAAGGTGCTACGAGCCTCCAAATCACATGGGCTTCCATGAGAGCTATGGGTGTTTGGCCTCTCTGAAATTCAGGCTACTCCGCTGAGTGCCTCAGCATGGACTTACACATCTCATTTTAGATACTCCGGCTTTGGAAATTTTGGCCTAAGTGGCTTGTCTGTGGTCACAAAGCGAATCAGTGAAAGAGCCAAAAGAAGAACTCAGGAATCCTGGTTCTTGTTCTACCTTTGGGAACACACTACCTCTGCTATTCTGTGGCTATTGCAGTACCACTGAACAGTGCTGCACGCCAGAAAGGGCAAGAAATAGAGTCGCTCTTTATAACTTATACCAAAAGGCTCAGTCATAAATTCATAGATTCCAAGGCCAGAAGGAGCCATCGTGATCATCTAATCTGACCTCCTGTATAACCCAGACCATAGAACTTCCCCAAAATAATTCATTTTGAACTAGAGGAGATCTATTTAAAAATCATCTAATCTTGATTTAAAAAATGCTGGCGATGGAGAATCCCACCATGATTGTTGATCAACAGTTCCAATGGTTTATCATCTTCACTGTTAAAAATTTGCTCCTTATTTCCACTCTGAATTTGCGTAGTTTCAACTTCCAGCCTTTGGATTGTGTTCTACCTTTCTCTGCTAGATTGAAAAGCTCATCATCAAATATTTGTTCCCCAGGTAGGTACTTACAGAGTTTGATCAAGTCACCCCTTAACCTTCTCTTTCTTGAACTAAATAAACTGAGCTCCTTGAGCTTATTAACATTATAAGGCATGTTTTTAAATCCTTTAATCATTCTCAAGGCTCTTCTCTGAACCCATTCCATAACTGGACACAGTGTTCAGCAGCGTTCACACCGAGGTAAAATAACCACTGTACTCCTACTTGAGATTCCCCTGTTTAGGCAGCCAAGGATCATGTTAGCCCTTTTGGCTACGGTGTCACACCGGGAGCTCATGTTCAGCTGATTTTCCACCCTACCCCCAAATCTTCTCCAGAGTCACTGCTTCCCGGGATAGAGTCCCCGAGCCGGTAAGTATGACTTGCATTCTTTGTTCCCGGATGTATACATTTACATTTAGCCTTATTCAAACGCATACTGTTTCTCTGAGCCCAACTTATCGAGTGACCCTGATTGCTTTGCAGCAGTGACCTGTCCTGTTAATTTTTTAACCCCTCCCACTCTGTGTCGTCTGCAAACACTGATAAAAATGTCCAATAGCATATGCCCAAGAATTGATCCCCGTGAGACTCCACTGGAAACACACCCACTTGATGTTAATTTCCCATTTACAATTACATTTTTAATCCTATCAGTTAGCCAGCTTTTCATGCCTTTAATGTTTGCCATATTAATTTGGCATTGTTCTATTTTTTTTTTAATAAAAATACCATGCAGTACCAAGTCAAATGCCTTACAGAAGTCTAACTCGATTACAGCTGCACTCTTACCGTTAGCTAACAAACTTGTAATCTCATAAAAAAAAGATATCCAGTTAGTCTGACACTAGCACCAGTGGAAGAACAGCCCACTGGAATGGGATTTAGGATACAGGGTTTCAATTCCAGGCGTGGTCACAGATTAACTCTGTAACCTTGCTCAAGAAAGGAGTGGTGGAAGCTCCCTAAAAGTGGGGGCCACCAGCACCCGAACCATGGCCCCGCACCCTGCGCCACCCATTCCCTCGGAGTTGCCCCTTCTCCCTGAGGCTCCACCCCCATGCCACCTCTTTCCCCCAAGACCCCACTCCCACTCGCTCCTCTCCACCTCCTCCTCCCACACATCGCTAGCCCTTACGGCTGGTAAAAAGGGACGGGGCCATGCCCCCCCCGGCCTGCCTTGTTCCAGTTCCCCTGGCTCAAGACATTTATTCTGTGCCTCGATTCCCCATCTGTCAAAGGGGGCTAACACATCCCTACCTTACAAGTGTGTTGTGATGATAAAATCCATTAATGTTTCTCACAATGCCTCAGGAGTCCAAGTATGAAGGTGATGAGGGCCGTATAAGTACCTAAAAAGATAGATGCATCTGAAAGTTTGCTTTTAGATTTTCATCCATTAATGGAAAGTACAGTGCCGGTGAGCTAAAAGATTTTGCTTTTACAACTTTGGCACTGACTACAGAGTCTCTTCAGGATCCTTTTTAATCAAGTAGCTGAAATCGACTTCTTGTCCATTTCCACATCTGACCAGGAATGCTTAAGAGAATGAAAAACAAAAAAAGAAAAAGAAAAAAGTTAACATAACAAAGACTAGGATGGAAGCACATTGCCTCATTAATTAAACTTACACCGGCTCTCATGGAAGTCAGTTTAACCCCTTTGGTGCCACCTTGCCTTTTAAAATTCCCTTTGAATAGGCCTGATACAGTTTTGATGGAAAACACACAGTGTGCATGGTTCAGAAAGCTACCGAATTGAGAGCTATTAAATACTAAAAAGACAAGGTGAGAAACAATTTGCAAAATCTCCTCTTTTTATAGACTACAGCTATTGAGAAAAATTGAGTAAATTCCCTAGCTGCCAAGACTGCAGTCTGTTTCAAGATTCCATCAATTTTTTACGGTACAATCAATATTTATGAATCCCCAAAGAAATGTTGCAAAGAGAAACGTAGTGAAACATTTTCCATGCAGTTGCAAAGATGTAACACGGGGGCCTAAATAACTTTTAAAATAATCTCAATGACAATCAAAGTGCCTTACATAGCCAATATGGTTTAATGCCAGTGTTTAGATTAGCATTCTTCTAAAGCATGGATGGCAAAGAAAAAAAGTAAAGTGAGATGTTTGCAGTTTAATCTCTCCTAAAGAAGACATTTTGCTATAATAAGTATTCTGTAATTTGGTGCTTAAAAATTCAAAGGAAGTACTATATTGAAACCATCCCCTTTTTTTAATACATTAAAAATATTCAGCATCATGCAAGCAATGGATTTTTCAGTCAACTGGAGAGAAAACAAGATTTCTATAAAAACTAGGCAAACAAATCGCATTCCTTTAATGGCTACTTTAGGTTTAATATCTAAACTTATTTAAATAACTCTGAACCCTCCTGCTGAGAAATATTGAAACTAATGGATTCCTTTGTGTGTAATCTCCATTTAAATGTAGAGTTTAATTTCCCTCTGGGCTAAACCTGTGTAAAACTTGTCTTGAAATGTCCCTCTGTAAAAATACAATGTTTAGGGGGATGCCTTTTATTTTATTTAAAATTTATTTTGTGCATTTAAAGCAAACAGCAAACTCTCAGATGAGCTGCTGAAATCGTGACTGTGCCAGGACTAACTTTATGATTGGCAGAAGTGGGAATCTAACAAGAAATGAGGCTCAACCTGCTCTCTGGACATAACGGTGAAAAGTCGAGCTCCCCTGCTGAGTCAATGGGGTTGCATCAACAAGGCTGCACTGGTGGAACTAAGCAGAATTCGGCCCTTTTGTATTTTTCACAGGCCTAGATGTGACTTCTGTGTATACATTTATACCTCTATGCATCTAGATAGGACAACAATGAATGCTAAAAGGGGCTGATCTGGAACTGAGGGGTATGTACGCCTGCTCCTCTCCTACCTAAGGCAATTAAAAAATACACTGCCCCCCCCCCGCCCCGACAAGCAGAGTAACTGCTACTCCATATGCAAAGCTAGATTGCACAGCTAGCTGCACCGCCACTGCAGATTGCAAAGCACTCCAGGCTGTGCTAGAAGCCAAGAGGACAGCGGAGAGATAGGAAATGCTTGTAGAGACAGAGTTCCTTTGCCTGCTATTCCCGTCAGGGCTCTGTTCAAGGACAGTGCAGCAGTGGAAGTAAGCATTTACTAATTTACCTCGCTTTCAGTAAGGCATTTGACACGGTTCCACATGGGGAATTATTAGTTAAATTGGAAAAGATGGGGATCAGTATGAAAATTGAAAGGTGGATAAGGAACTGGTTAAAGGGGAGACTACAATGGGTTGTACTGAAAGGTGAACTGTCAGGCTGGAAGGAGGTTACTAGTGGAGTTCCTCAGGGATCAGTTTTGGGACCAATTTTATTTAACCTTTTTATTATTGACCTTGGCACAAAATGTGGGAATGTGCTAATAAAGTTTGCGGATGACACAAAGCTGGGAGGTATTGCTAACACAGAGAAGGACTGGGATATCATACAGGAAGATCTGGATGACCTTGTAAACTGGAGTAATAGTAATAGGATGAAATTTAATAGTGAAAAGTGCAAGGTCATGCATTTAGGGATTAATAACAAGAATTTTAGTTATAAATTGGGGACACATCAGTTGGAAGTAACAGAGAAGGAGAAGGACCTCGGAGTATTGGTTGATCACAGGATGACTATGAGCCGCCAATGTGATATGGCCGTTAAAAAAGCTAATGCAGTTTTAGGATGCATTAGGCGAGGTATTTCTAGCAAAGATAAGGAGGTGTTAGTACCGTTGTACAAGGCACTGGTGAGACCTCATCTGGAATACTGTGTGCAGTTCTGGTCTCCCATGCTTAAGAAGGATGAATTCAAACTGGAACAGGTTCAGAGATGGGCTACTAGGATGATCCGAGGAATGGAAAACCTGTCTTATGAAAGGAGACTCAAAGAGCTTGGCTTGTTTAGCCTAACCAAAAGAAGGTTGAGGGGGGGATATGATTGCTCTTTATAAATATATCAGAGGGATTAATATCAGGGAGGGAGAGGAAATATTTAAGCTTAGTACCAATGTGGACGCAAGAACAAATGGATATAAACTGGACACTAGGAAGTTTAGACTTGAAATTAGACGAAGGTTTCTAACCATTAGAGAAGTAAAGTTCTGGAACAGCCTTCCAAGGGGAGTAGTGGGGGCAAAAGACGTATCTGGCTTTAAGACTAAACTTGATAAGTTTATGGAGGGGATGATATGATGGGATAGCCTAATTTTGGCAATTAATTTGGCAATTGATCTTTGATTATCAGCAGGTAAGTATTCCCAGTGGTCTGTGATGGGATGTTAGATGGGTTGGGATCTGAGTTACTATAGAGAATTCTTTCCTGGGTGCTGGCTGGTGAGTCTTGCCCACATGTTGAGGGTTTAACTGATCGCCATATATGGGGTCGGGAAGGAATTTTCCTCCAGGGCAGATTGGCAGAGGCCCTGGAGGTTTTTCACCTTCCTCTGCAGCGTGGGGCACGGGTCACTTGCTGGAGGATTCTCTGCAGCTTGAGGTCTTCAAACCACAATTTGAGGACTTCAATAACTCAGACATAGGTTAGGGGTTTGTTATAGAAGTGGATGGGTGAGATTCTGTGGCCTGCATTGTGCAGGAGGTCAGACTAGATGATCATAATGGTCCCTTCTGACCTTAAAGTCTATGAGTCTAAGAGCAACACAATCAGGAAAGTTAGGATTGTGCATGCAACTTCGGAGGGTGATTCTGTTCTGAACCTGACTCTCCCATAATGGGATTGAAGGCTCCCATGTTTAGTGTCTCTGTGATTTCTCTATCAAGTGTGCTCAGTTTAAAAATGTAAAGATGCATTTTTTTTCCTACCTGCCAGCCCCTATAAGTGCAACCTGTGATCGGAAAGCCAGCGTTATTATTACAGATGAGCCCAGCGGCCCCACTCAGGATCAGGGGCCCCTATTTTGCTATGGAAACACACGGGCAGACACAGTCCCCGTCCCAATACAATCTGGGTGCATCCGATCTCATGCATCACTTCCAGTAATAAAATCTCTGCAGCTCAGATTAGGGTCACGATGATAATCTGTGCAACCCCACTGTCTTCAAATTGTATCCTCAGTTGATTCCTGCGCCCCCACCTTGCCTTTAGTGGGTAAGCAGAGATGTAACTAATTGGAACATTTGACACAATTCTGTGGATGAGGCCCCAGAAGGAAGAGAATCCAGCTCAGCCTCTCTTAGGCTACATCTACACTATGAGCTAGGGGTGTGAATCCCCTGCATGTGTACACATACTCATGTTCGCTCTCCTCAAGCTAGCATGAGTATAAATAGCAGCGTAGCCATGGTAGCATGAGTAGGGGCAGCAGAGGCATGGCTTAGCTGTGCCGAGTACGTACCCAGCAGTTTCAGGAGAAGTTATGAGATGACAGCATTGGCCGTCACTTTCAGCTGACGGTATTTTACCATCAGCACTCCAGGCTTACAAGTGCCTAAGCTTTGCAGCTGGAATGAGTGAAAACCCGCCACTGTCTTGTTCCATCACTTCAGGCAGGCAGAGTTCAGTGACTTTGTTAGTACTTTTGCTGTGTCCAGGTCACCGCTCTTCTGATACCCTGTGAGGAGGGGTTCTGTCTCCTGCCATACTTAGCGTCATTCACAAAGACAATAGGTTCATAGACGTCAATTTTGCATCTTGCAGTTTACTCAACGCATGCAGCACGAGCATCTTGTAGAGCAACGACATCGGTGATATTCTTCTTGAGAACTCTCGAAAGATAGTCGCACTTCCACATTAAGTTTGGTTCACATGTACAGCTGGCCCTATAGTTCTTTGGTGCCGTTCCAGATAAGAACTTCTAACAAATTTCATGCTGCTAATCAAACCAGTTGATCAACAAACCCATGTCCAGTAGTCTTTTGATTATATGCATCGTGTTAGTCAATAACACGTAACTGGAGTTCCACATGAAGTTTGTCATCTTGTTCCCATGATTGCAGTATAGACAAACCCTCGTCTGGATTAGCACTATAGGCTCAATGAGAAGAAATAGTAATAAAATGACCTATTCTTGTCACTGAGGACTGTAGCTCTGTCTCTGAAGCCACTAGATACGCTAAGCAAGAGGGTGCCATTTTTACATTGTCACTTTTCAGAGTAGATCACACTTTAATGCTGCCCCTCTCCCCATACTCCCCGTTGTACACATGCTTTGTGATGCAGTCTTTAGCCACAAGATCTTATACTCTTTTTCAGATAAGACGATAGCATCATATAGGGTTTTTTCTACAACCTTAGGTACACAGGTGTGCCACCTTCAGTTATTCCAATTTTGTAATTTGCCATAATGGTCCAGTATATCTTAGGGCTGGGCTTTTTGCAGGAACCTGAATTTGAAAATCAGGGAAGGGACTGTGCCCTTCGTTATGTTGGGAACATGCCTTATACATTGTGGGTGCCACCAGAAACCAATAGGAAATAATGAAAATAACCACAACAGAAACTCCCTGGATGAAGGTGCAAGTCAAAATTGCCTGGATCTTAATTGATGGCTCTAGGGAGAGTAAATATTTCAAAGCTGATGTTTAGACAGTAAACCATCCTCTCCAGAAGAGAGTGAATGCTCTTCTGCTACTGCGGTTATGTTTCTCCCACATTTGCCATTGAGCTCAACCTTCCTCGCTACAGAAAATGTTTTCTCCCCAAACACTCCTCCACCCAGTCCTGTCTCTCCTACCTGAGACCTGCCCATGCCCTCTGCGCAGAAAACAGGCAGAATAGAGTGGAGAGGTATTTCTACTCCTTTGCACAGGGGCATCTGCCCCTCCAAGCTTTGGGGAGGGTGGGGGAAAGGGCAGGGCAGATAATAATAGTAATGACCTGTATAGACCAAAATCTTTTCAAAGAACTGAACACACTGTGACATTGCACCCCATAATGATTTATAGGAAATATGCTTATGAATGTATATATAACATAACTGGAATATGTTTTATGCTACATATGCCATGTGACATATCTCTGTAAAGGTTATGATCTACTGAATACATTCCTCCTATATGTATGCATGTAACATTTTTGTATTCAAAGTTATGAATATTGGCTATGTACTTGTTTAATTTTAAATAGCCTTAGTGAAGCAGTTGGTCAGCTTCCTGAGAAAAGACTATTCTCAGTAAGTGCCCAATCAAGAAACCCTTAAGCCCACAATGAACTTGGAGACTCCAATCCACATTGGAGCTTTCCTAGGAATGTGGCTTGGCTGGTAAGGAACTCAGTCATGCATGGACATGTGACTTGCCCATGTGACTCCAAAACTCCATTTTGTAGCTGGATTCTACACAGGGGGAGGGAGGGGTATCAACCCACCAGAGAAAGTCTATTTAAAACCCTGGGAGACCCCTCCATTTTGTCTTCAGCTGACTCAAGAGAGCATTTCCACCCCCAAAGGATACCTGAAAAAAACTGGAACAAAGGACAGTAACCATGGGTGTCTGAGTGATTGCTGGACCCAGATTAGAAGACTAGTCTGTAAAAGGAAGCTTACTGGAACACCTCTGAAGGTGAGGTTTTATCTGTATTCAGTTTTCTTACTGTATTAGGCATAGACTTGCATGTTCTATTTTATTTTGCTTGGTAATTCACTTTGTTCTGTTTGGAACCACTTAAATCCTACTTTCTGTATTTAATAAAATCACCTTTTACTTATTATTTAACCCAGAGTATGTATTAATACCTGGGAGGGGCAAACAGCTGTGCATATCTCTCTATCAGTGTTCTAGAGGGTGAACAATGTATGAGTTTACCCTGCATAAGCTTTATGCAGGGTAAAACAGATTTATTTGGGGTTTGGACCCCATTCAGAGTTGGGCATCTGAGTGTTAGAGACAGCAACATTTCTTAACCTGCTTTCGGTTAAGTCTGCAGTTTGTGGAATGTGGTTCAGACCTGGGTCTGTGTTTGTAGCCGGCAAGCGTGTCTGGCACAACCAGGCAGGGTTCTGGAGTCCCAAGCCGGCAGGGAAAGCAGGGGCAGGAGTAGTCTTGGCACATCAGTTGGCAGCCCCAAGGGGGTTTCTGTGATCCAACCTGTCACACACAGATTCTGAATTCACCCTCACAGGCCCACGTGGAGACACAGCCTGGTTCAGTGAATTGCCCAAGATCACAAAGAAAATAAGTATCAGACTTAAGGGCTTCTAGGCCAAGACCTTTTGTCTCTTTTTCCATGCCCAGGCTTCTCTCCCTCTCTAATTCTTCTGCGACCTCTAGGCCTGCTCCAACTGTTGACCTGCCTACTCTTCTTCCATGTGTACGACTCTGTCTGCTTCTCCATCATGGCAACACCTCCCTTCAGCTACATTCCAAGGTCGAAGCCACCCATCTGAAGGGAGAGCACTTTCCACCTGACTCCATGGTGCTGCTGTAGCAACATGTACCAACCCTGCTGCTAACTGTATCATTATGGGGATGGCAGCCATGGCGAGGCTTCTAAACAAAGAAGCGGGAGGAGCAGCATGTGCTGAACAAGAGATTCACTTCCACAAATGTGCTGTGGGTTTGAATGTGACCCACACACATCCTCTCACTCATACTTCCAAAAAGTTAGTTCAAGAGGGGACAAACGAGGATGAGATCTCTGCTAATGAATCCGTAGTTCAAAGCATTTAATTACTGAAGACAATACCTTTGTTTAGATGTTAATATTTTATTCTTAACATTGTAAAAGCATGGCACGCTGATGTACATGGAAAACACCGTTGGTGATTTTCTATTTGAGAATTGCTCCATAGCAAAGGCTTCCCACCTCCCCCCACCACACACACACACAATTTATTGAGGTGTCTAAGCAATTCAGCTCTTACCTAGATATCTCATCCTTGGGAATCTCGCTGGGATAGTCCATGTCTGATTTATTTCTATATTTAATGACACATTTCATCATAGAGGGAATATTTTATTGAACCTTCTCCCCTTGATTTTCCACTGGGCCACGCTACAAAATAACTATGTTTTAGAATAAATTTTCAATAGGAAAGTATAAAAAACGCTCAATTTTTTCCTGCAAAGAATAGCATGGACAAAAATGGGAATGACTCCCCAGGTCATTCCCTTCTTTATGTTTTGTCTAAAAATAGAGTCAGTCCTGCCTAGAATATGGGACAAGTCTACTAGAGAACCAGAGAGCACAGCCGCTCCGGGTCAGAGCCCCAGATAGCCCGCAGAAATGATGAGCTGCACGACATTCTAGGGGGTGCCCCTGCAACAACCCCACCCATTGCTTCCCTCCTCCCACACCCCTCCTGGGCTACCGTGGCAGTTATCCCCCATTTGTGTGATGAAGTAATAAAGAATGCAGGAATAAGAAACACTGACTTTTTAGTGAGATAAAATGAGGGGGAGGCAGCCTCCCGCTGCTATGATAGTCCAGGCAGGACAGAATCTTCATTAGACATGAAACCAGGGGGGTGAGGAGTTCAGCCTCCCGCTGCTATGATAGTCCAGAATCTTCATTAGACATGAAATGGGGGAGGTGTGAGGCGCTCAGCCTCCAGCTGCTATGATGAGGACAGTTTTCAATCCTTTTGTACCGTCTGCCGGGAATGATAGGGAGTCATTCCCATTTTTGCCCAGGCGCCCCCAGCCGACCTCAGCAAGGCCAGCCAGGAGCACTCACGGGATGATGAGGACGGTTTCCAAGCCTTTTGTACCGTCTGCCAGCAGAAAAGGAAGGGGAGGGGATGCTGCTGTTCAGCGCCGCAGCACCGCGTCTACCAGCAGCATGCAGTAGACATACGGTGACATTGAAAAAAGGTGAGAAACGATTTTTTTTCCCTTTTCTTTCATGGGAGGGGGAGAGGGAGGTAAATTGATGACATATACCCTGAACCACCCAGGACAATGTTTTTGACCCTTCAGGCATTGGGAGCTCAGCCAAGAATGCAAATGCTTTTCGGGGACTGTGGGATAGCTGGAGTCCTCAGTCCCCCCCTCCCTCCCTCCATGAGCGTCCATTTGATTCTTTGGCTTTCCATTACGCTTGTCACACAGCACTGTGCTGAGTCCCTGCTGTGGCCTCTGTGTGGAGATTTTTTCAAATGCTTTGGCATTTCATCTTCTGGAACAGAGCTCTGATAGAACAGATTTGTCTCCCCATAAAGCGATCAGATCCAGTATCTCCCATACGGTCCATGCTGATCAGCTCTCCATGCTGGGCAAACAGGACATGAAATTCAAAAGTTCGTGGGGCTTTTCCTGTCTACCTGGCCAGTGCATCTGACTCCAGATTGCTGTCCAGAGCGGTCACAATGGTGCACTGTGGGATAGCTCCTGGAGGCCAATACCATTGAATTGCGGCCACACTAACCCTAATCCAAAATAGTAATACTGATTTGAGCGCTACTCCCCTCATCGGGGAGGAGTACAGATATCGGTATTAAGAGCCCTTTATATCGAAATAAAGGGCTTTGTTGTGTGGACGGGTGCAGGGTTAATTCGGTTTAATGCTGCTAAATTCGGTATAAACGCGTAGTGTAGACCAGGCCTAAGGTGCCACAAGTACTCCTGTTCTTTTTGCGGATTGAGACTAACACGGCTGCTATTCTGAAACACAGGATTGGGTTCCCTTTGTGCTAGGCCTTTTATGAATCCATAAGATGAAACAGTCCCTATCCCAAGGAGCATCCAGTCTCAGTAGACAAGACAAGCAAAGGAAAGGGAAAGCAGAGGCATAGAGGGGTAAAATGACGAGGTCAGAGTCGCATATAAAACTCTGGTCTCATGCCCAAAGTGATGCTTCCTTCACTAGACCACACTGTCTCTCAAATCCTGTTTTTCAAATACAGCAATGAATGCTGGGATTGGGCTGGAGGAGCTACCCCATCTTACACTCTTGTCAAAACAATTCCTCTGCAAGAACCCAGCCAACCTCAGCAAGGTCAGCCAGGAGCACCCATGACAGCAGCAGATGGTACAAAAGGATTGATAACCGTCATCGCCAATTTCCAATTGCAGACGGTGCAATAGGGCTGGCCACCGTCTCTGCTATCTTGCAAAGGCGAATGAATGCTGCTGTGTCTGTTAGCAGCATCCAGTACACATACGGTGACAGTGACAAAAGGCTAAACGGGCTCCATGGTTGCCATGCTATGGCGTCTGCTAGGGCAATCCAGGGAAAAAGGGCGTGAAATGATTGTCTGCCATTGCTTTCACGGAGGAAGGATTGAGTGACGACATTTACCCAGAATCACCAGTGACACTGTTTTTGCCCCATCATGCATTGGGATCTCAACCCAGAATTCCAATGGGCGGGGGAGACTGCGGGAACTATGGGATAGCTACGGAATAGCTACCCACAGTGCAACGCTCTGGAAATCGACGCTAGCCTCGGTACATGGACACACACCGCCAAATTAATGTGCTTAGTGTGGCCACGTGCACTCAACTTTATACAATCTGTTTTAAAAAACCGGTTTCTGTAAAATCCGAATAATCCCGTAGTGTAGACATACCCTTAGAGACTAACAAATTTATCTCAGCATAAGCTTTCGTGAGCTACAGCTCACTTCTTCGGATGCATAGAATGAAACACACAGACAGGAGATATTTATACATACAGAGAACATGAAAAGGTGGAAGTACGCATACCAACAGGAAGAGTCTAATCAATTGAGATGAGCTATCAGCAGCAGGAGAAAAAACACTTTTGAAGTGATAATTGAGATGACCCATAGAAGGTGTGAGGAGAACTTAACATAGGGAAATAGATTCAATTAGTGTAATGACCCAACCATTCCCAGTCTCTGTTTAAACCTAAGTTAATTGTATCTAATTTGCATATTTATTCAAGTTCAGCGGTCTCTCTTTGGAGTCTGTTTTTGAAGTTTTTTGTTGTAAAATTGCCACCTTGAAGTCTGTCACTGAGTGGTTAGAGAGGTTGAAGTGTTCTGCCACTGGTTTTTGAATGTTATGATTCCTGATGTCAGATTTGTGTCCATTTATTCTTTTGCATAGAGACGGTCCAGTTTGGCCAATGTACATGGCAGAGGGGCATTGCTGGCACATGATGGCATATATCACGTTGGTAGATGTGCAGGTGAATGAGCCCCTGATGGCGTGGCTGATGTGATTAGGTCCTATGATGGTGTCACTTGAATAGATATGTGGACAGAGCTGGCATCGGGCTTTGTTGCAAGGATAGGTTCCTGGGTTAGTGTTTATGTTGTATGGTATGTGGTTGCTGGTGAGTATTTGCTTCAGGTTAGGAGCACACAATCCTGTGTGAGCGCCTACTGTTGGATCAATAACAACAGAAAGACCAACACTCTCTGAGAGGGAAAAATCAGCTGTCTGGTTTATTTGCTCCTCTTTTTAGTTATTCTGTTATGTTGTATTCTCCCTGCCACAACAGCTGCATTCTGCTGGAACAATGATACTGTCCACCAGCAGGGAGGGGCTTGTGCCCATGGGAGACAGAACCTTCACAGGAGCTGGGCCAAGAATTCAGAATTCCCTGCCAGAAGAAATCAGAATGGCCTCTCACCTTGCCTAGCTAAGATCCAAATGGAATACTCACTTGATCACCCATCCTCTAAAAAAAACCTCACAAACTATAGCCCCAAGCCTGCTCTCGGGGGCCAGGAAGGAAAGGAGAGCACAGAGTAATCTTCAAAGTAATGGGAGGCATTGAGCTATGGTGATGGGGACCAGATTGACAGATAGGCAAATCTAACTGACCGGTGATAACAATAGATCCAGCCACAGAAACCTTGTCTACATTAGGGCTCCCACTGGTTCAGCTGAAGCTGTGTTAGAACCAGTGGGATTTTTTTTTTTTAAATACTTTTCCCCATAGAGACCAGGCCTAGCTGTGATGTTCTAAGGGTCTGAGGTTCCTTTTTCTCTTCCCTTAGTAGCCTCAGGAGGGTTAAAAGTTAAAATGCTCAGCAATGCCATGTATTCTGTGGCTTTAAAAAGAACCTGAATATGGGAGGATTTTACAAAATAGATATTTAAATTTTGCCCCTGCTCAGATGTTAAAAAAAAATGCTACTGATGATCTGTTTGTAAAAAACACTCCAGCCAGCCAGGCAAGCAAGGAGCTCTTTGCCGATATTTAATGAGTTTACAATATTATGTAGCTCTTTATCTTTTAATCCATTTAATCAACAAAATTTCTAACAAAAACAAAACAAAACAAACCAATGCCCCCAATTTGTGTTTTGTTTGACTGCGAGTAATATTCATGTCTGCATGAGGATGGCATGTAATTAACATGTCATAATCAAAATGACTAAGTTTGACACATTATAATCACTGCATGGAGATTATAGCATAGCCACGGGCGATCCGCACAGCCTATCTTAATATCATTTGCATAATGAAAGCATGGTGGCAGTAATAGCTTTTTTCTCTTGTTATCATAATTTCACCAAGGGCTGCAAGAGGCTTTGGTACTGTCAGATGTTGCCTGTTAAAAGTCATTGCGAGTTGAAGACTCCAGTCCAAGTGACCCAACCATTCCCATTTGAACAATAGCTATTTGTAGCTTTGTATCCGCACACACATAAAATTCCTGTCTCTTTTCGGTGTAGTGCTCAGAAAATCCATGCACTCATAGTTTATGGTTGCTGCTTAGTTCCCTGTTTCATTACCTTGCTGTAAAGGACCCAGACATGTTCCAGTGCAATTGAGCTAGATTTTATTAAACTCAAAACTTTTCCAAATTAAGACTAGTCTGTCTGATGACTTGGCACCTGATGCAGCTTGGGACACCAATGACAGAAGATAGCTCAGGTACCATGTTTTCCAGGTTGTTAAAATTTAGATTTCACCTGCTCTCTAAAAATCTGTTCAGTCAGAGGACTTTGTCACAATATGATTGTAGAGAGGTTGCAGTTACAACTTAGTTCATTCTTGCAACGTGGACAGCAGCAAAATATGTTTTAAATGTCTTCCCACAGGGTGCTACAGCCCTGCAAAGCCTGCAGCTGGAGCATGATTCGCAAACACGGTTAAAAACATGGTGTGAGATCATCTATTCTATACTACTAGAACAAACGGGGCTTTAACAATTCTAAGGGGGTGCCATGTTATCAAGGGACCTCCAAACGGTACTTTTTATAGTGTAGACACAGGGCAAGCTTCCCCACAGTGCTGTGCCCACGTGTCTCAGTCTGGCATGGAGGGGCTTGCTCTATGAGGAAGAGGGTATGGCACTCTAAGGCTATCTGTCCTTGGCCTCTCTGGTGAGGCAACCAACAATGTTAACGGTGGTGACTACTACCAGGTAGGCGCCTGTGTACCTGGAATATGTCTGAGATCATGTCGGGGGATTGGTATCTGAGCCCAGTAGTGTCACTCAGTGGTGAAAATCTGTGGGACCATTGGTAGGGGAACCCAGCCTCCCCACTTCACCAAGTTCCAACCCCGGGACCTGTGACCAGCAGGTCGGATATAAGGCCTGGGGCGGACACCCCCAGGCCTGGTCCCTGGGACACTTCCTACCGCAGCCTCTGCTCCTCCAGTCACAATAAAGTCTGCTTATGGACTCACCAAGCAGGGGGTTCTCCCTGGCAGTGATCCAGCCCACTGTTCCTGGTCTTCACGGGGGGCCTTTGGCAGCTCAGCAGTGGGGTCTGGTCCAGGCAGCGTGGAGTCCCTGCAGCCTCCCTGCAGGAGCTAACCGTGTAGGGCTGCTCCCTCACTCTATCCCCCTGACTGACATGGCCCACTCCCTTTTGAGCTCTGCTTCCATTGTGAGCATGCCCAGCAGGCAGCAGGGGTGGCTGCGCAGGGCCTTCTGGGTCCAGAGTTGCTCGTTAACCGTTAGTTCCTCAGTGTCGGGCTTATACACCCCATCACAGACCTGCAACTCATTTCAGATAGGCCACTGAACCGAACTTGCATTTGAAATGAAAGGAGTGAGGCTGATCGTTCAATTGTTCAACATGAATGAAGAACTTTGTGTGTATTGACTCTCTCTCTACTGTAAACCACTAATTACTGCTTTAATCTCTTTAGCCTATTTCCTATTCAGTGATAAGAAATAATTGTTGCTGACAAAATTAGACAAATGACGGTAATCCTGGGAAAGAAAGCATTGGATGCCAAGAATTGACAGTGAGGCTTGCATAGCAACACAAGGTAGGGTGTGTGTGTGTGTGTGTGTGTGTGTGTGTGTGTGTGTGTGTGTGTGTGTGTGTGTGTGTGTGTGTGTGTGTGTGTGTGTGTGTGTGTGTGTGTGTGAGAGAGAGAGAGAGAGAGAGAGAGAGAGAGAGAGAGAGCGCCCACACGTGCAGTGTGGGCTAAACACAGTTCTGGATGTAGAAACCCCTGCATAATAATCCTGATTCTGGCCATTTGAGGTTCAGATCCTTGATGGAGTCTGAAGGGCTGGCAGTTAAAAAAAAAAAATAAAAAAAAGTTGTCTTTCCACTTGTAAAATGAGAAGATCTGAAGCAGAAGATCAGTGGGAGGATAATCTAGAACCCCACAGAGAGTTACTTTTCAAACTAGTATCACACTTTAAGCTAGAGATGGATGCAAACCAAACTCTGGGATCTGAGGACGCCAAGCTTTGAGAGCTGAATTTGCCAAATACTCCCCAACTTTCACCAACGAAAGCTCATGCTGCAAAACGTCTGTTAGTCTATAAGGTGCCACAGGATTCTTTGTTGCTTTCCCCAACTTTGGTGAGTGAGGGGAGTGTAATCCAAATCCAGATCCAGATCCAGCTATGAATGTTGCAGTTAACTCCTGTCTCTGTGGGTTGAACCAGACTCTTGGATCCAAATGCTCACACACATTAGGGTATTTGAAATGTGTTCCAGATCTGAATCTTGTGGCTTGGTCCTAATCATAAAATATAATTTTAAGGGTCTTTTATGAATGTGTTTTTATCAATAATGTTCTATATGTAACTTACAATATCAAATTCTTCTCTCTTCTGCAATTTTCCAGCCAGGGTAAGACCCTATCACACTGATACACTGTAATCCCCCAGCAGACATGGTTTTAGGGATTGCAAATTTATCCAGAACACAGGTTTATATTGGACAAGCTACTTCTAATTCCCCACAAAAGTCTAGGAAGAGTCCTTGCAGCACTCTCACCATAGAAAACTATAAAGCTATAGAAGCGTATTGTTTGAGTGAATGTGTGTGTGTGTGTGTGTGTGTGTGTGTTCACATGCACACACACGTATGCATGTATAAAATCATCTACAATTATTTTAGTACAATTTGCTAAAAATTATTCCACTTGTGGCAGGTTTTTGGATAATAGTTTTTCCAGGGACATTAACGGAGTATAATAATATTGTATTGCCTACATTTATTTAGCTATAATTATAACCAATCAAAGAATAAAATGTACCTGTTCTGGCCCAAGGTACCTTTGACTTAATTTAAAAAATGCATTATCAATAAAAATAAACAGCAGCTTTGCCCAAACCAGAGAATAATCAACCAGAGATTCCAATCAAAAGAAACTATCTTGGCATGCTCCAAAATATCAGCCCTGATGTCATCCCTCCATTTGCCTAGTAAAAGAGATAGACCATGTAGTTTCCCCTAAAGATCAAGACATACGGGATAATTTCAGACCAAGTTGGGGAGTGAATTCCAAAATTGAAAGTCCTACATGGTAAATACCCTGCCGGAAACTCACCCTCTTGTAATATCACTGTGTTGTATTTTCTATTCTTATTCTATATATGTTCTTGAAGTACTTCCCTCATCTCCATAGTATCTGAATGTCTTCCAGTAGGGCATTCAGCTGTTCTGAGGTCTTAACGACTAGCTTTCCTTCAACAAACCCTTGCAATAAGGTGCAGAATCCATCTCAATAAAGACCATTCCTGTACAGCTGACCAGATTGTTAGTGTGGGCAGGTTGTTTTGTTTTTCACGTTGTTGATCTCTGCAGAACAACTTTAAGAATGCTCAGAAACTGCACTTGACAATCAAAGGTTGCCTTCACTTCCAACAACCATCTCATGTCCATGTCAAATGGATTGGTGAGGTCACTCCACCACTTTCTAGGGGACAGATGTCCACACCACCCCATTTGGGACTAAGTGGCTCCCTCGATGGAACTCCGAATAGGCTGACCATGAGTTGGATTATCTCAGAGAGTTAATTACCTTGACCTTGCAAAATAGGGAGGTACTTTCAAAATAGGTCTAAGACACAGCTTGAGAAATTTTCATACCTGAATTGGTTCTGTTTGTGTGATGGCCACCATCTTGTCTGACACTAGGAATTGAACTGGGGACCTCTGGTGCTAAAAGCATGAGCTGCTACAGCTCAGGCTAAAACTCTTTGCATGGAGCTGTAAGTAACACTTTCAAATTCTCTGTGGATTAGGGACCTGTGAAACACTCACCACAGGGTTACACTTGCACACCCAACTTGTTCTCTCACTAAAAAGCTCTGTCCAGCCAGCACCTTTCACGAACAACAAATTCAATTCTTAAAAAAAAAAATCTGAAAAAAAATGACCAAGTGAAAAACTTGCAAATTCTTGCGCTAGTAAATAATTTAATCAGTAGCATATAATATAATGCAATTAGACTAGCTATAGCATTCCAGTGCACCTATCGCCGTAATAGCTGTTTGACCCTGAAATATAATGTTTATAAATATATAAATTCTGTCATAAAGGGACCAATACTCCATTCCTGTCCTAATTTAAAGTCTCTTCTTCAGTTGGAACAGCCTCAGAGGCTATCTCCTAGTAATTATTATTATGGTTGCACATGGTGTTTTATCTCAGCTGGGGCTTCTATTGTGCTAGATCCATTAAGACACATAGTAAGAGACAATCCCCGCCCCAAAGAGTTGGCATTCTAAGTAGACAAGACAGACAAAAGGTGAGAGAGGGAACATACAGGAAGTGACATGCCTTATGTCACAGAGCTAGGAATAAAAACCAGGTCTTCTGCCTGCAGATCCCCTGCTCACTCTGCTAGATGATATTGCCTCCCACCGTTAAATGGCTCTCTAGAATCACTGTTGGGAGAAGGCTGGTGTGAAGAGATGGGTCTTGCATTGGGGCTCATCCTGCTCGCCTGTGGAAGTGAATTTCAAGGGTGACTACCCTCTGCTGAGATAATTACCCTGGGAGTTTCATTCCAGGGACCTCCAGATTCAGTACCCCATTAATCCTGGCTGATACAGTGGGATGCAGACAGAGGCAGGCAGGCAGTGGTTGAGATAACCAAAGATTGATTAAGGGCTTTAAAAGGTAGTGATCAAGGCTTCCCATCTGTCTGTCTACATGCACAGGTGAGTGCGAAGCAGTCAACACTATCAAGAGTTTGTGAGATAGTGAGATCGGTTAATGGAGCCATTTACCAACAGATTGGCTTTTCCTTAGCAAAGATGGAAGCCCTTCCATATGACTTCCCCTCCCTCGCGCCTTTCCTAGGGCAATCAGCTAGTCCTATCAGTTGAATGGTTTCTTAAATTCCCATTCTTAAGTCGGACTAAAGTCAAAGCCCATCTTGCTGTCATAATTCTAGTAGTTCATGTGTCATCTAATCACATGTTTTATGGTTAGCAAAAATGCCCCATGGGAGCTGATTAAAGGTTTATGAGAACGAAGAAAATCTGATAGGATTTGGTTGAATCCGACCAGTTTTAAGTTTCCTATCCATAAGCTTTTAAGTACTTACAAGCTATTATTTCTGTCTTCGATGCAGTGGGGGGGGTATTTTTTTCTAGGGGGAGAAAAAAACATCAACATAAATCGCAGAGCACAGATTTTAAAAAATGATTATCAGATTTGGGTAAGATTTATCTTCCTCTTTAAAAAAGGCTTTTTGCAGTCACAATATAAACGCATTAGCACAAAAGCATTCTAAAACTCACATGCAAAAAGATACCACTTTCTGACAGGGGGCTTCTCCAATGAAAAATACCTGTAACATACAAGCAATTTAACTCTTTGACTCCGGGGATTTGCACTGGTTGCAGCCATTGGTGACTCGTGCATCCCCTAGTGTGGACATGCTTTAAGCAGGGTTTAGCTGCACCAATGGAAAAGCTAAACCTGTCTACACTACAGGTTTACACTTGTGGAGCTAAACCAGTGGATAGAATCCATACTGTAGACAAGGCCCTTTGCTTCCTGGCTTCTTATTTGCCTAAGATGCTGAGAATGAGTCTCAAACTGTTTATTTCCCAGCATCTTCATAATGCAAGGTTCATCTCCTGCAGAAGTCTGGAAATGTGTAGGTTAACTTTGGAACACTTCCTCATGAATGGAATCTCAAAGTCAAGCCCAAGTCATAGACGTGTACTAAGAATAGCTGAGATGGTTCAGTAGACACTAGACACATCTAAACTTAGAGGAAATATCTCCCCTACCTGTCTTAACTTAGAACCAGTTCATGTCATAGCCTTGGGAGATGTTTCAGCATCAGACAATAAGAGCTGGTTTCTGGGGGAAGGGACTTCTGGAGACCAGGTTAAAGACAAGACATCCCAGCTCAGTGTTCCTGTTGTGAGTAAAAATAAAATAAAATAAAATAAATCTGGAAGATGGCTATGAAGAGCAAATCAAAAATGTTATTTCAGTGCAGGTCTATCCTGCGGGCTTGTCCACTTCCTCTATGTGCTATCTAATCAGCGCTAGAATCTGCTGCACGCGGCTTGAATAGTACCTAACTCGACAAGTATCCCATTGACTTCTTGGCTGTACTCACGGAGAAAACTCAAGGTGAGTAAAGGAAGCATGATCTGGCCCTTAGATTGTCGGAGCTTCAGAACAAGGATTTTTCCTATGTGTCTTAAAAGCACCTAGGACTTTTTTGGGTGCCAGTTAATGGTTGGATTTGAGTTGTGAGATTCTTGTTCAGAGGTCCTGTTCCTCAGGTGTCAAATCTGAGGGAAATGTCAAATGAAAATAACCAAAGTCAATGTGAACTATTACAGGCAGGTGAGCAAAAGCAGCAGCACAAGTGTAGGCAGAGAGACGACTAAAACAGATTTTCTCTCTCTTTTTATAATTACATTTATGGGTGTCCACATGTAAGAAAGGGAGAGTACATGCTGAAGGGATAGCAGAGAGGGCTCCAAAGGGGAGCTAGGCATGGAGAGGATTAAACTAAGAGTTAGGGGAGAGCTGACAGGTTCTGAGGAGCACTGAGTTTGGATTAAGACATCAGTTGGGTTGTCCGTAATATTGAGGTAACTATCACCATCAAAGGATAAGATAGAAGTTGCAGCAAAGATGAAGGAGGGACAGGTTGAGTTTGCAGAGGGACATTCCAGAAAAACAACAGGACAGAGAAATTACATTTAAAAAGTAGGTCTCCAGGCAAAAATAAAAACAATGGGATGGATTGTAATCTCAGTAACATCTTGTATTTACTGGGTATTGAGTGCACTATGTTAAGGGAGAGCAAAGAGTTAAAGCAGTAATAAGTGGTAATTTCGACTGTTCAGATAGAAACTGGTCATATGTAACAACGGGACAAAAGTTAAAGTAGAAATGTGTTGATACTTAATCAACGGATTCTTGGAACTGTTAGTTCTAGAGAACACAAGAGGAGAGGCTGTTCTAGATGTAAACCTAAGTAACACACAAGAGTCAGTTTAAAAAGAAACTATATTTGAGTCACGAAGTACAAGAACAATAACCCCGAGGGTGAAGATTAGTACCAAATACCACCTACTGGACTTTAGCGATGCAGGGTTTAAAATATAAGGAAACTAGTCATGACCCATAAAGTCAAAAGTGAGGAAATTAAAATCTTTAGACCAGCAGAGAGCCCACTTAAGCAGCCATTACAGAATCAGAGAAAAAGTGTATACCCCTGCATAAAAAAGGGACATGTGAATGCTAGAAAAACAAGAGCAGGCAAGAAGCAAGCAGCTTTACAGTTGTCCTTCAAAAATAGGAATGCAGCCTTAGTGAAGTCAATAAAAATTATGACAGGTAAAATGTATCATGGGAATTATAGCAGCTAAGAAAGATTCCTGTATCATTATATAAACCAGTGGGATGCTCCTATCTTAAATACTGCATTCAGTATTGGTCAACCCATCTTAAAAAAGAAAGATCTAGAATAAATAGGGCTTCAGAAACAATAAATAAAAATAATTAGCATCATGAAAACGTTTATAGAGAGTGAACATACGCCCCGTTTAGACAAGAGACAAATCAGAGGGGACACGATATACATGTCCTCATAATACTAAAACAAGTAGCTATCCAATTAAATTGATCAGTATGCAAGCAAAGGGACATTCAGCTGATAATACTAATTGCAATTAATTTTCTCTCAAGTCCTTATCTCAGTTTATGTTGTCTTTCTTCTACCATTATATTGCAGAGAAAGTGTTCTCTCTGTCAGTTATGTTTCAGATGTTAATAAAGGTGCATGGAAAGCAGAATTCTCATGTCAATGGAAAATTCCACAATTTCTAATTTTGTTTTTGTTCTGAATTAGAACAAAAACTAAAAAATTCTAAATTTCCTGCTCAACATAACTTTAAAAATTCATTTGGGGTCAATGGAAACATTTCATTTCAATCTAATCTAAATGTTTCATTCAGATTGCGACTTTTTAAAAAAAAATTAAAAATTTGACATGAAAAGCCATTTTGAAATGAAAACTCAAAACGTTCTGTTCCAATGTTGAATTGACATCTTTGAAACGCTTCGTTTGGATATTTTTCCTAAATGAAATTGTATCTAAATTGTCACATTCCCATGAAGCATTTCGAGTTTGACAAAAAGAAAATTTTCAATGGAAAATGTCAAACTAGATCTAGGTTTTAAATGTATCAACAGAGAGAGGGGAGGAATTTTAAACCAAACCATTTTATATTAACATAATCAGTTATATCACAAATATAACAACTGTATACTATTACAACATGTTATACTTACCCCTCCCCCACACAGGGCCGCCCAGAGGATTCCGGGGGCCTGGGGTCTTTGGCGGCGGGGGGCCCCCGCTTCGGCGGTAATTCGGCGGTGGGGGGCCCCTTCCGTTCCAGGACCCGCCGCCGAAGTGCCCCGAAGACCCGCGGCAGGGGCCCCCTGCCGCCGAAGCGGGACCCGCCGCCGAAGTGCAGCCGGGTCTTTGGTGGTAATTCAGCGGCGGAAGTCCCCGCCGCGGGTCTTCGGGGCACTTCGGCGGCGGGTCCCGGAACGGAAGGGGCCCCCCGCCGCCAAATTACTGCCAAAGACCCGGCTGCATTTCGGTGGCGGGTCCCACTTCGGCGGTAATTCGCCGGCGGGGGGTCCTTCCGCCCCGGAGCGGAAGGACCCCCCGCCAGCGAAGACCGGGAGCGGAAGAAGCTCCGGGGGCCCAGCCCCCGCAAGAGTTTTCTGGGCCCCCCAGAGCGAGTGAAGGACCCCGCTCCAGGGTCCCCAAAAAACTCTCGTGGGGGCCCCAGCGGGTCCCGGGGCCTGGGGCAAATTGCCCCTCTTGCCGCCCCCTCTGGGCAGCCCTGCCCCCACAGGAAAATCTACTCAGTAACTCCATCTAGTTATACTGAGTTTCACAGTATTTCTTGTCATATGGCCTTCTTTAGATGGGTTAAAATAAAATGGGTGCTATGTTGAAAACTGGTCTCATCTTGGGAACTAGAGCTGACATCAGCTAAATTGAGCCTCGTGCAGTATAAAGATTGTATTAATTAATTAATATTACATTCAGCTGATCAGTTCAGTTGGTATTATGTTTCAGCAGGCAAGCCAGGATCTTGTGTTAGACCAGATCCTGGGATATCCACAGATGACTTGATATTCTGGCTAGATTGTCTTCTACAACCATAAAGATTATCTGAGAATTTATGGATGAGAAGTTCTGTTCCTTTTACTAATAACAGAGTTTTGATTTTTGTCTCAATACAGAGAGCCAGATAACTTATCTGTGGCATCAGTTACATACTGACATTTAGTATCTTAGTAGATGTTAACAGGGGAAGCAGTGATATCTCACTGGTGCTTTGAACCCCACACCAAAAAGTCATGATAGTATTGGCAAATAATAGGCAGAAGGGAGAAGAGAAATCCCCCACAATGTTGCTGTCTAAGAGACACTGCAAAATGGATATTTGAAGTCAGAACTCCTGGGTTCTATGTTCAGCTCAGTAGGGAAAGAGAGTCCACTTCATAGATTCATTCATAGATTTTTAAGGCCAGAAAAGACCATTAGATCACCTCGTCTGCCCTCCCGTATGACATGGGCTATACAATTGCACTCGGTTGCCCCTGTATTGAGCCCAATAACTTGTGTTTGGCTAAAGCAACTTCTAGAAAGGCATCCAGTCTTGATCTGAAGACATCAAGAGATGGAGAATCCATCACTTGTTCCAATAGTTCATCACCCTCATAGTTAAAAACTTGCACCTAATTTCTAATTTGAATTTGTCTGGTTTCAGCTTCTAGCCATTGGTTCTTATTATTTCTCTTTCTGCTAGATTAAATAACCCTTTAGTAGCCAATATTTTCTCCCCATGAAAATATTTAGAGTCATAATCAAGCCATCTCTTAATCTTTTTTGAGAAGCGAAACAGATTGAGCTCCTTAATGCTCTCACTGTAAGGCATCTTTGCCACTCCCCCAAATCATTTTTGTCATTCTTTTCTGCACCCTCTCCAGTTTTTCAACATCCTTTTTAAAATGTAGGAACCACAACTGGATGCAGGATTCCAGTATCAGTCTCACCAGTACTGTATGCAGAAGTAAAATCACTTCCCTATTCTTACTCGCTGCTCTCCTGTTTATACATCCAAGGATCTCAATTGCTTCCTTTCCCCTCAGAACCACAATGGGAGCCCATGTTTAATTGTTTGTTCACTACAACCCCTAAATTTTTCTCAGAGTCACTGTTTTCCAGTGAAGGTATAGCCTGCATTCTTTGCTCCTAGTTGTATGACCATGTATTTGGCTGAATTAAAATGCATTTTGTTTGAATAGGCCCAGTTTACCTAATGATCCAGGTCACTCTATACAACTGTCTTGTCCTCATCATAATTTGCCACACCTTGTGTCATCAGCACATCAACAGTGGTATTATGTTTACTTCCAGATAGATTTTATAAGAATATTGAATGGTGCCTAGCATTGCCTTAGAACTGATGCCTACAGAATCCAAGTAGAAATAACCACAAAATGAGGATACGACTACTACTGATCTCAAAGATTGTTTGCAGGGCTTGATTAATTGACGTTTCAAATTGAAGCAAAAGAGTAACACATCCAGGCTGTGTCTGGAGGCAGCCTACAACACAGGGATGATTAACTGGGCTTGGTGCCTTTCTCCTTGGGCCAGCAGGAAGCAGCATGCTCAACCCTGGGGAGGGATAGAGGGGGAGAAGGAAGCATCTCTCTCTCAGACAACCCCTTCCAGCCAGCCTCAGAGTCACGCCAACCAGCTGCAGAGGGAATCAGTACCACAGGGATAAGCCACCTCAACACAAACCTCTGAAAAAGACAGTGGAACACTGAGGAAGATCCTTCCCAAAAAATTAGAGCCTGACTTTCTAGGGATGTTGACCCTGATGCTAGAATAATGACTCCTTATCTCAGCTTATTTTCGTCCTCTCATTAGGAAGTTCTCCCGATGCATCTTCAGCTTTGATTATTAAAATCCATCCCTTCCTCCCTATCCCCACTACTCAAACTCTTGTCTAGGCCTTGGTCACCTCTTGTGTCAACTACTGCCCTTTTCTCTCCCCTGATCTCTCCATTTCTCTTCTTCCCACGCTCCCACCTCACCCATCTGTCCAAAATGCCTCCTGCTGTGGCCCCAGGACTCCCCCTAGCCAGACTTCCATGCTACCCCCTGGGAAGCATCCTAGAACCCAGCCCCACCTTTGAAGAACTGTAGCAACTGGAAAAAGGAAGCAATTAACAAGTCTATCTCTTAACTGATCTTACATATGCTGATGACACAATGTTCTTTGCTACAATCACCAATGTAATTCAATGAATGGAAATCCCATCTCCTTCCATTTTGTCAAAATCTTTCAGGGTTTGTCTCATAATAAATCCTGCATATATGTTGACAAGGCTTGGGAACGGAATACAACCTTGTCTCACACCCCATCCAGTGGAAAACCACTTGCTGTTGCCTGCTGCTGTTCACACTGTGGTCTGTTGTTGATGGTAGAGACTTGCAATGAGTTTAATTAAATGCTTTGGAATCCCTCGGTCTACCACTATCCTCCAAAGACAGTCATGTTGGATAGTATCAAATGCTTTTGGGTAGTCAATGAAACACACAATCAATGGGTGATTGTACTCCCTGCATTGTTCAATGATGTGATGGATGTTCGCAATTTGATTCTGTGTGCCTTGTCTCTCTATGAAACTAGTTTATTGTGGTGGTAAGTTCTGCTTCCATCATTCGCTTTGTGCGATCCTGGATTATGTAGAGCAGCACTTCGCTTGTGTGAAGTATCAGGTTGCTCATACATTCGTTACTACACTCTGCAATCTCTCCTTTCTTTCGTAAGGACAGAAAGATTCCCTCCTTTCAGTTGTCCAGCCAATTTCTAGTCATCCATACATCAGTGCAAATTTTCCACGAGATCAGTTCCACAGTCACCACTCCCTTTTAACAATTTTGCTGGTACGTTATCTACCCCTGGTGTTTTCCCTGGCTTCATTTTCATAATAGCATGCACCATTTCCTCTTCCAGGATTTATGGCTCTAGCTCCAGCCTCGTCTTTCTGTCATCTTGTATTCTGAGTGGCTTTGATGAGGCATGCAGATTGGCACAATAATCTCTCCGCCACAGTTTTATATCACCTTCGCTAAGGACTCTTCCGTCGTGATCTTTTATTATGTTCAATTATAGGGAAAACTTTTGAGTAAAAAGTCTGACCACTGTGAACATGCTTCTTGCATTATTACTCTCTTTGGGGTTCTCAAGTTCTGCCTTTATTAAGAGGCTGATTTGGCTAGTTCCTTGGGAGTCTCAAGGAAACAACATGGTTATTCCCTCCACTCATGCCCATTGATCTGACAATGGTAAGATAATGATAACCTCAGCCAATAGGTTCAATACCCTTGGACAATTTCACTGAAATAAAAGCTCTCTCTCTCTCTCATTCAGACAAGAAGCAGGCTGAATTAGCAAGACTGTTGAATATAAGAAGAGATTATTGCTGTGTAGGTGATGGAATCCAAATCCTCTCACATTAGAGGATTGGTTTCAATGCCTGGTAGAAACAGCTTCTTTTGAGGACTTGGTGTCTAATTCTGCTCTCGTTACATCAGTGGCGTTATTGCTGATTTACACTAAAGTCAATGGCATTAGGCCAGCAGAAACTGGAGTACACAAAATTACAGTAGAACCTCAGAGTTACGAGCCCCTCGGGAATGGAGGTTGTTCGCAACCTAAACAAAACATTATGGTTGTTTTTTCAAAAGTTTACAGTTGAACATTGACTTACTACAGCTTAGAAATTTTACTATACAGAAGAAAAATGCTGCTTTTAACCATCTTTATTTAAATGAAACAGGCACAGAAAGTTTCCTTGTCAATTTTTTTTTCAACTTTCCTTTTATTTCTAGCAGTTTATATTTAACACAATATTGTACTATATTTGCCGCTTCTTCCCCCCGCTGCTGCTGCCTGATTGCAGACTTCTGGTTCCAAATGAGGTGTGTGGTTGACCGGTCAGTTCATAACTCTGAGGTTCCACTGTAGAATGAATCCCTTGAGGGACTGGCAGAAAAATGTCCTGATACAATGCAGAGATGTCTGGGAGAAATATTGTGGAAACACTGGGGGAATTTAAACAAGGGGGACAAATTAAATTTCTTCCTGTATGGTCTCTAGCTGCATTCCCCACCTGCAAGTAGCAAATAATTTGATTCTGGCTTAACAACAACTGTGGACAACCTGCATGCCTTTTCAATACAGCTGTCATCCAAAATCTGGTCACTTATTTCATCTCCAGTCCCCCTAAACCAATGGCACTATCTGTAGACATTAAAATTTTATTGCATACAGAGCAGTTCCACCATATCCACTGGGGATTTTATTTTCTAGATATAGGCCAGATTTTCCAAACCACAAGCACAAAACAGTACATGTACAATTTGCACCTTCAATCCCCTCCGTTGTAACGTTCCATCATCAGCCATACAACTGCTAAGGTGCATACACATTTTTGCAGGCACAATTACAAGCACACAGTTCTGAAAATCTGGGTCTAACTATTCCCCTGCTATTTATTTATGTGCCCTGCCTCCTGTAGCCCAGTCGGGATGTTCCTGTATGTAGACATTCTGGGAATGTTGGCACAGGACAAAGAGGCTTGACTCAATACATTTAATTCCCACCACTGAAGAGTCTGGCTTGCATAGACACATAGACAGAAATATTGAAGCTGACACATCCTCTATCCTGGCATTCAACAGACACTGTTGCTAACTTCTGTAAAATAGAAGAGCTCTAGGGAAGGCTAATAACAGTGCTACTTAAGAACGTAAGACAATTATTACCTCCAACTGTGAAGGAGTCTGAGTAATTAAAAAGGGTTCTTTATTTTGATTAAAAAAAGATTCCGTTCAGTGTGTCTGAATCTTTAGTAAAAGCCCTGAATGATATTTTTAGATGCCAAAACAGAAACACTGCAACTGATGCAAGATGCATAACAAACTCATTTGGAAAATTCTACACTTATCATATCGTCCAGAAATCAATTAATTTATTCTTTCACCAACACCACTTCCTTGAGACAATGCAGGTAGAAACCGAAGCATCCGAGACCACTGGATGAACAGAAACCCAAAATTAATTGGTTTTAATCACTATAAATTTCCTTCCCAATAAAATCTCAAGAATTTCCAATCACGCTGATTTATTTGTGTAATTAGGAAGCCATTCACAGATGTCACACTGTTAGGTAGTATGGCTAATATAAGGCTCCGCTTAACTGGATACTGAGACCACAGCAGTGTAAAGAATGACAACTAAAAATTCCGATAAACAGCAGGGAACATGAGAGAGAGGAGAAGAGAGAGATTATGAAAAGCACAGGCTAGCACAGAGCAGCCACTGTCCACAGCTTTCTACAAGGAAAACACCATCTCGCCTTCCGGCCCTTGGAAATGCAGAAGCTCCATGCAGCACGCAGGTACTGATCCTACCACAATACCAGCGCTTTTCATCCGTAGATCCCAAAGTTCTTTATGAAGGAAATCAATATCGTTATCCCCATTTTACAGATGGGGATACTGAGGCACAGAATGAGGCAGTGACTTGCCCAAGGACAGTGGTAGAGCCAGGCACAGAACCCAGGTGTCCCGTTCCAGTGTTTATCCACTAGGCCACACTGCCTTTATTGCTTAGCACTTGATAAATAACATGGGCCAGGAGCTAGACAAGGTGCTGAACATTTCCTTTCTGAAGCACCTTAAACTCCTATTGCTCTCTGAGGGGGTGGGGTTGGTTAAGTAAGGACTAAGTCAAAAGTCAACAAGGACCTCAGGATTTGGCCTAATAGGATCTGAGGGGTCTCCGGAGCCAGACAGGAGAGGTGATCTTGTGGTTGAGTCGTGCAATGGGGACTCAGAAGATCTAGATTCAAGTCCTGCCACAACCTTCCTGCATGACCCTGGGCAAATCACTTCAGTGCTCTGTCTTCACAAACATATACAGCCAGTAGGGTAGCAGTTCCCTGAAACACTATCTTCCAGAGCTGTTAACCCTATGTGCAGGCAGGGTCTCTGGGGCCTGGTTGACACACAGTTCCTGTACTGGTCTGATTAGGTCAATTAGGGATGTGGGGTTTTTTTTTTAACCAATGTAGTTATACTGGTACAACCCCTACTGTGGATGTGGCTGTACTGCTATAAAGATGCCTTATACAGCTGTAGCTTGTTCCCCTTCCCATATGGAAATAGCTGGACTGGTCTAAGGCATCTTTATACCAGTACAACTGCATCCACACCACGGAGTAGGAGAGGTGTTTGTACTGCTTTAACTATATCCCTATATAGTTAGGGATAGCTCAGTGGTTTGAGCATTGACCTGCTAAACCCAGGGTTGTGAGTTCAATCCTTGAGGAGGCCACTTAGGGATCTGGGGCAAAAATTGGTCATGCTAGTGAAGGCAGGGGGCTGGACTCAATGACCTTTCAAGCTCCCTTCCAGCTCTAGGAGATAGGTAATAATTGGAGATATACCAATTACCTAACTTGTCTGTGTGGACAAGGCTGGGGTCACTTCAAGGGTGGCTAAGGCTCTCTGGGGCCCTAGGCGTCCTAAGGTCTGAGACCCAATCCCCCACATGGAGGCCCACCCCTCCTCACAGAGAGGTGGGGCAGTAGCATCAGGCTCTCTTCACACCCCAAGGAGCAGCAGTGCCTCCTCCCCTCAGGAATAGCAGAGCTGGCAGCAGAGGTTCTCCACCCTGCTCAAAAGGCTGGTCTGGCAGCAGGAAGTGACTGGGTGAGGTTTTCTGCATTCTTCCAACCTCTGATGGGATAGTGTTGAGGGGGTCTTGGAGTTCACACTCCATTGAGATGTATGGGGACCATTGACAATACCAGAGCTACTGGTTTCAGGCTCTCTGCAGACAGCACTGCATCAGTTACACCTGGGTCACATAATCAAGGTTATTTGCAACCATAAAAGCTAGAAATGTATTTTTTACTGAAAGCTTACACTGATGTAATCACATGACACAAGAACAGAGGAATGCCTAGATTGGATCAGACCCCAGGTCTATCCAGTTCAATATCCAGTTCCTGACAGTGGCCAGTACCAGACACTAAAGGAGGTGTAAGAACTCCACAGTGGGCAGAGGTGTGATACTCTGTCCCCACATTAGGTCTCATCCCGGTCTCTAGTAGTTAGAGATTGGCTTAGCCCTGAAGCATGAGGTTTAATATCCTCTTATTAATAATTCTTTGTTATTAATAGCAATAATTCTGCATATTCTTGATACCCATAATAAATCTCCTGCCCCGGTTTGAAGCTTGCTAAATTCTTGGCCTTACTGACATCCTGAGGCCTGAGTTCCACACTCTAACTATACGCTGTGTGTATAAAGTATTTCCTTTTATCCATTTTGAATTTGCCATCATTCAGTGTCATTGACTCTTCCCTTGTTCTTCTGTTGTGAGACAGGGAGAACTGAAGCTTGACCTTCTCCCTTTAGGTGATTCATCATTTTATATATTTTTATCATGTCCTCTCTTATTCATGCCCTCACTATGGTAAATAACCCGAATCTTTTCAAACTTTCTTGATCAAGAGCCGGAGAAGAGCTTGTATGTTTCTCAGTGTCTGTCTCGGACCCCTCTCTATTTCTGCAATATCCGTTTGGAGATGGAGTGACCCATACAGCACACCGTATCCAGGTGCGGGTGCATTATATGCTTTATAATAATCTCTTTATTATTTCCCTTCTTAACTTTGTTTTAGCTTTTTAGACTGCAGCTGCACACTGAGCAGAGCTGTCCCCAGTGACAGCCTGGTCCCTTTCCTGAGTTTGTATCATTAATTTTGAACACTGTAAATGTGTGAAAGCAGTTGAATTTTTCCCTCCTATATGCAATGACTCCATGAGCCAGACCCCAAGGCAAAGGCCTACAGTGTGGGGAACTGTACCTTTAAGAGGCTCTGACAACCAGCTATGTTATGCAGGGCTTCATGCCACCCCGTGCTGATCAATTAAACAGTGAATGAAGCTGACCCCTGTCAGTGTCTTTGTTACAGGGTGATTGCTGAACCCTTGTGCACTAACCTGGTTTAGAGCCTCTCCCCAGTCAATCTCCAACTCTTTCCTTTCCCCAAACTCTCACCCACCTATCATCAGGGTCAAAGACACAGGCTATCTTCTGGCTAGCTAGCTTCCTTCTGCAGCTGTATGTCAGAGTGGCTTCTTGGCATCTAGTTCATTCAGCCTCCTCCCAAGGTCTTGGTACCACTCCTCCTTCCCTGTGGCATCCTATACAGCAGCCATTCCAGTTACCCACCTAGAAAGGTAAAGCACCTCCATTTCAATTCATGGATTTTGGTTGCAATAAATGGAAGGCACTATTACATGCCATAAGAAAAACAAAAGCAGAAACACTGGGCCAGGTTCTCCATTGTGGAGTCATTTGCTCTCCCATCACAGAGGTGTATGTGACTCAAACGCAATGGGATATCAGGCCCATTGCAAAGCAAAAATGTCCACCTTGAAAATTATCTGAGGCCTCATCCCACAGTCCATCAAAAGCCAAAACTCCCACTGAAACATTGAAGGTTTGGGGTGAGGCAGGCATGCAGGATCAGGCCCTTAATTAGATTTTTCTTACACACAGTTATCAGCAAAGTAGTGTCCCTGGTAAACCCAGTTTCCTTTGCTTAAGACAAAGAGCCTCATTTTTCTTCTCATTTATTGACTCTAGGAAGAAAACACAGTTCTGGGATCCATGCAGTTAAAAATCAGGATGGAATAAATCACAGACGTTGAAATATAGTTGTATTGGACATGGACACACCCTGGAAAGGCTGGATGAAAATACAACAACCTCCTGAAAACAGAACATATTTGGTTTAATTAGGAGGGTAAGTCACTGATCAGTAAATTAAAGCGAAGTGTGTGGAGTCACAAAACAAAAGAAGAAAGATTTTGCTCAGTGCTGTAAATATAAAATAACTGTTTATAAGCAGGGAGGAGGATATTTTAAAGGACCAGCTGTGAGCTGAATCCGACAGATAAAACCAGAGCACTGACAGCAAATACTGAGGGACAATTATCACAGGTTTATATATGCCAGCATTTGGCTAATAGCATAATATTTAAATACCACAGTAATCTTAGCCACAACATTGTAATCCAAACACTCACAGGTTATCTTAAATAAAGGTCAGCAAAAGAATGATGTATTTTTCCCACCCTGGCTGCCAGACATTCTCGGCCATAAGAAAATCATCTTTACTTTTGGCCTGAGCCTTTAATGGCTCTGAAAGCCGCTGCTTTTGTCTAAATACGTACATTGTGTGCAGCTGAGGAAATAGGTGAAAAGGCTTTAATGGAGAGATTAGCGCTTGACATTGTGATGCCATAACTGGATCCTAAGAGGAGATTTCAGAGGTTAGGAAATTTTAAAGGGCTTAAAGGTTCTACAGTGCAGTTTAGTTGTTTTGTAGGTTTGTCCTCGTTAGTGGACTATTCTAGAGCATAATGGATGTTGCAAAACTTGTTAGCTGTTTACAGGCTAATGGTTACCTGACAAACTCATGTCTATATCACTATTCACTCAGAGTCTGGCAATCATTTTAATGGGTTTGGTTCATGGGGGGCGGTGAGAGCCAAGTAAGAGCCATTGAAGTCAATGGAACAGGCCCTAGGTCAGAAAAACAGAGTTAATGAAACCAAAAGACTTTCTTTTCTTTCCTGTATTTTTAGTCTGTTTGGTCTTTTGGGGAACATCTCAAAAAAATTAGACACTGACCATTTAAATAAGGTATTCATGGGGTTTATTAAGGACAGAATGCGTCTTCCATGTAGAATCAATGCCTTTAAATGTCATTCCACCACCTGTCCTCCGTGCCTAGGTAACCACTTCTCTGATACACACCAGGGCATAGTCAATGACCCCACTCAGCCTTAGAGTCAGAAGGAAAGGATGGAGGTCATCTCTGCAGGTGCAAAACACAAACAGATCTTTTACAAATAAATACTTTAAAATGTAGCAGCTTGGAATTTATGCACACTATCAAATCTACTGCCCTCTACTGGTAGCATGTCCATAACCTCCCAAAGCAAACATGCTATTACACACAATGGGCCTGGTTCTCCACTCACTCACACCCATATGAATCATGAACACCACCAATGAAATCAGTGCAATTATACTAGTGTAAAACTGGTGTAGCTGTGAACAGACCCACTGAAGCCCATGGGACTAGACACATGCCAGAAGCTCCATGCCTGCTGAAGTAGATTGCTGAATGAAAATCTTAGTGCAAACTTCTTCAGGTGTCTAAAGTATCTAAATCTTGAGCGTTCCTTACTCAAAAAATACTCCTGCACATGATTTTCCCCTAGATTTCAATGATCACGGGCAATGTGTGAACAGAAAAAGATTAAATTCATCAAATAAATCCTTACAGAAAAGTCCTATAGAACTTAATAGGATGAAACCAAGAGGGTTCTTTAGAAATTTAATAAGATTCTATAGACATTTCTTTAAATTCCTAGAAAATGTAATGGACAATGAGTTCTTTCTATTGTTGCTTTTCACCCATCCTGTAGAATTCTATAGCAAGGATATAATTTTCTATTAAATTCTATAGAATGGTTTCAAAAGCCTACAAAAAAGGTTATTATATTCTATTGCATTCCAAAAGATATTTTCAAGGCAACTATTCATTACAAATTATTCCCCCAGCTCCATACCCAGCTATCTGCATATACATAGCCCTGGACTTGGCAGGGTATTCTTGTCAACCACACTCCCCGGCTGCTTATTCTGTGCTTTGGGGAAGGAATCACTTAGTTCAATGGGTTAATCCCCAAGATCTTGCTCCGGCTTCCATTCAGGTCAATGGGAGTCATTCTGTTGATTGGAACAGAAGTTGGGTCAGGCTTCGAGGTTCCATGTTGTAAGGAAGAACCACATCAAATGGGATTCTCAAAAGGGCTCGTTGTTGTTTTTTAACGGTGCTCTCATGACAATGAGCGTTTTTTAAAATCTCACCCATATCTGAATTTGGACCTGGCCCTACAATAGAGCTGGTTGGGAATTTTGACAAAAAACTTTTTTTGATCAGAAAATAATTCTTTTTGTGGGAATGGGTCAGTTTCGACAAATTATTCTACCTGAAGAAATAATTTTTTTTAAAAAAGTTTGGAAATTGCCAAAACAGTTTGTTTTGACCTTTTCAAAATGAAAAATTCCAGTTTTCTTATTCAAAACACCAGCTTGTTTCAAAATTTAAGATAATCACCGTACAGTATTTTTTTTAAAATTAGAAATGGTCAAAATCAATACAAAAGTGACTAGTGATTTTGGGTGCACAACTTGAGATACCTTCAAGCCCCTTGATTTTCAGAAAGTGCTGGGAATGCATCCTCTAAAAATCAGGCCCCTTTAAGGTTTAGATACCCCAAAATGGAGGCACCCCAAAAATCACTAGTGGAAAATCTTAACCATCAGGTACTTAAGGGAAAAATTAATGATCTTTTTGCCTTTGCTTTAATTTAGCACTGATTAAGGTAGACTGCAAACACAACCTGTCTCTAACAGTTGGTAAATGAAAGCAATGATAGCATGTATCAGATGTGCACAGTGCGCTGGCACCTGGTTGATTTAGCAATTCCACCCCCCGCAGAACAAATTGAAAGCTTAATGCAAACGTCACAGGTGCTACGCTGGTTTTATAGATATACATTATACAAGCATCTTTACTACCCTTGGTCAAGCAACCCAGCTGAGCATATTGTAATGAGCCAATCCCACTTAGAACAAGGATTGAGCAACAAGTCACACCTCAGAAGGGCAGGGAGCCAGATCGGCACTCAGCCAACAGGGTGATCTGTACTGACCAGGGAAAGGATGCTATAGACAAAGGGTCTGAGAGAGCAGCAGGCTGCAGGCAGCAACACCTGCTTCAAGCACCGGGGGACTCTCCTGCCTTGGTGTCATCCCCCCAAAGATCCACTACCAGAGCTTAGCCACCTTCTTTTCCCTCTCAACTGCTCCCCCTCCCCCTAGGACAAGGCAGCGCACTCTAGCTGCCTAATTCCATGGTGGTGGGGAGAGGGGAAGGGGATTCACAGCCTTTTGCAAACTCCACTTCTTGTTTGTTTATCTTATCCATCTGCCACTCACCACACTGCCTCTTCTGCATTACAGTAGCCCTCCTCCCATTCCCCCTCTGGCTGCATTCCCCCATCCCTAACGCCACTACAGCTCCCACCAGCTTTACCTACTCCTCTTCCTCCTTCATCCTGATCTTCCCCCTCCTCCCACCAGCACAAACCCAGATCTAGGGTGACCAGACAGCAAATGTAAAAAAAATCAGGACAGGGGGTGGAGGGTAATAGGTGCCTATATAAGAAAAAAAAAACCCAAATCAGGACTGTCCCTATAAAATCAGGACATCTGGTCACCCTACCCAGATCCCACAGTCACACCCTTCTCTGCTGCCACCTCCTCACACCATCCCTCCCCCCCCCACACACACACACACATATCCCTGCCACCGTCTCCCCCCTCATGGCACCACTCAATCTCATGCCTATACGCCTCCTTCCCACTCCCCTCCCCCTTCTACTGCTCTCTCTGGAATGCTGACCCCATTCAGGCAAAGTGCATTTTAACGCTGCCCAGTGCAAAGGGATGTAATATCTAGGAGTGCAGGCCATACCTAGAGAACGTGGGCCTGTGTCCGGGCAAACAGTGACTCCGAAAAGGATTTAGGGGTCTGAGAGTGGACAAGCAACTCAGCATGAGCTCCCATTGTGACTCTGTGGCAAAAAGAACTGATGATCCTTGGATGTATAAAGAACAGAGTAATGCTGGGAGCGGGGTGGTGATTTTTACCCAGGTATCTCTATAAGGGGTGAGACCGACACTGGAATTCTGTGCCCGGTTCTGGTGTCTAATTTTATAAAAAAACTTGATGTAAAATGAGAGAGGGCACAGGGAAGAGCCACTAAAATTATTTGAGGGCTGAAGAAAATGTCCTACAGTGAGACTGAAGAAGCTCAATCGGTCGAGCTTATCAAAAAAGAAGACTGAGAGGTGACTTCATTACAATGTAAAAGTGCCTTCACAAGGAGCCTGGGCACTAAAGGGCTCTTTAATCGAGCAGGGGAAGGTATAGCAAGGACCAATGACTGGAAGCTGAAGCCAGACAAATTCAAATTAGACACAAGTTTTTATCAGTGAGGGCAACTAGCCATTAGAACAAGCTACCAAGGGAAATGGTGGATTCGCCATCTCTTGATGTCTTCGGATCCAGACTGGAGGCCTTTCTGGAAGATGTGCTTTATCCAAACACGAGTGATGCAGCTCAATACAAGAGGAACTGAATGAAGTTCTATGGCCTGTGATATACAGGAGGTCACACTAGATACCGTGAAGGACCATTCGGGCTTTATGAATCTGTGAAATCCTTACACAGGGGGCGGGTTTGGGAGGTATAAGAAATTCAGAATCAGGCCAAATCAATGGATATGTGCATTTACACCACTGGCCTCTCAAATGGCCCAGTGAAGGGCTTTGACATTTTCTTCCCATCCTTCTGTTGCATCAGAGGGATCGGCCAGTGGAAACTGTGGCCATCCACCCTGAGAGACAGTTTGGTAAGACACTAGTAATGCACTTCCAGTTCTTTCTTCAGAAGATCCTGTGGTTTTGGAATGTGTGAGGCCAGAAAAAGATGTGTGGCCTGATGCACTTTTGACAAAAGCATAGATTCACTGAAGCTACCGATTAATATTTAATACCAACAAGTCTTCTGTGATGCTGTGCGGATGTAAATAAGTGAAGAGAACGTGATATTTACCCCCACTATAAAACATTCATGAGCACTGAGCTATTTACAAAAGCAAATATGACACTGTATTTACTATAGGTCACCTCCTAGGGTTAGAGATGAAAAGTTTTTGGTCTAATGGAAAATAACATAATACCACAACCACTGTCTCGTCTGCAAAGAAATATCTTCTGGCTCCTACCTTCGATTGCAATTACAGGTGGGTAAAGCCACTACAGAAAAAAAACAAAGAATACTGTGCCCTGCGACTGGACACCTTGAGCCCAGGTTACATTACATTCTGTTACAACAAATTGTTAAACATAAAGTTTATGCAGAATTTTAGGTCAATATGATCAGTATGTAGGACAGCTTCACTTTAATTGAAGGCTTCACTATAACCAAAATTGCAGTTTATACATTGAAATGCATTGAAGTTATTAATTCTACTCCAATATAAACAGACTTTCACTATTAGCAGGTTCCTCTGAACATACCAATCTGTATACTCAATATAGGTCGTGAGACATTAGTGTCATATCCTAAAATGACAGTGTGCTAACAGTGAATGCAGCACTGTAAATCACATGGGATTTATGGACTATAATAGTTAAGAATTTATTCCATGCATTAACACCTACAGTAGATCCCCCCAGCCCTCACACATTATTCTCTACATATCTTGGAAGCCACAGAAGAATTATCAAAGTCAAAATAAAATCCTGATTTAAGAAGCATTTGGACAGAGGTATTTTGAAGACGGAGACAATAGTGTTTAGAAAGAGATTTCCCTTAAAGTCTGTATTTGTTGTGTTTGAAATACAAAAACAAACTGAAAAATTAAGAACTATAAGAGAATTCACTACATATTGTGATGGGTATATTAGAAGTGTGGATACATAGACGTAGGTGCTGGAACTGGGGATGTGGGGAGTGTTGCTGCACCCCCTGGCTTGAGGTGGTTTCCATTATCTACAGGGTTTACAGTTTGGTTCAATGGTTCTCAGAACTCTCACTATAAAGATTTGCATCTGGATCCAAACCTTCCCTTGAATTCAAGATTTCCGTTCAAATCAATTTCTCCTTCCTATATACGGTGTGTTAACCAGGAAATCCTTCATGGGACAAGGGCAGGACGTAGCTTGATCCTAGGTATCTGGCCACCAAAACCATTAACATCAGGTTTACATTACACGTAACCGTATTGTAACCATGGAACAGGTACGTTTTCTATTTCTGTCAACTGCAGTGCTCCTCCTTGGGCCCTCGGGGGTGCAAACTGTGTGGCTGGTGATCCTTTGAAAATCAGCCAGGATGCCGAGTGCACTTCAGACCCCGGCTGGGACGGAGATGGCATGGCTCTCCGCTAGCATGGCCCCTCTAGCTGCCCATTTGGTTTCTCACAGAATGGCTGCACCTCTCTATGAGCTGCAAGCTTAAGGAAGGTCCTGCAAGAGTCTCCTATTAGGAAGGGAAAGGAAACTCCTCTCCCCTGAGCCTCCCTCCCTAAAGCGGTCTCACAGTGTATGGCCCCAACACAGTCAGGTGCTGCTCTGCAGCCTATCCACAATGCTGTCCCCTTATCCTCTTGAAACACCGATAGGGGAGCCCCAACCCCTTCCACCTCCTCCCTCCTCAGCCCTCCTAGCCCTGACCCTACTCCCAACCTTCCTCCTCCCCATACTAATCCCATAAACATTCAGTAAATCCAGCCCATCTGTCTCTCTCTCTCTCTGTTGCTCCTAGATGTGCATGGGGGAGGAGCCCCTTACTCTCTGCTATCTGTGTCAGGGTACAGCGCCTACAGCATAGGGCTGCTTCTCTAAGCACCAGAACCTATGCCTCCTGGCTTAGTCATGCCTCGGAGGAGCTGGAGCAGCCCTTTAACTTCCCTGGTCTTTTCTGAAGCTATTCCTTTGATACCTGTTCCATCAGGGCATACCTCACCCCATCCAGCCACCAGGCTCTCAGACAACTTAGGCTTGGCCAAACACAAGCCTAGACATCCCCTGAACCCCGTGCTTGTCACCCAAAGGGCATTAAGTGACTTGCCCAAGGTCGCTCAGCCACTTAGTGGCAAAAGACAGGGAGTAGAACCCAAGAGTCCTGGCTCCTCTAATTATCAGACTTCACTCCCTATAGAATAATATATCGATTAAAGAGATGCCGAAATCAGTGACGAGATGATGAACAGAGACAATGATCTTTAACTAAGCCCTGAGATCTCTCTCTGGGGGGTGCTCCCGGGAGTAAATCTCACTCTTGATCTGCTCAGTGTACATCCTTTGTGATAGATGATCTATTGTAGTGCCATGTAAACTCTTCATTGCATCTGCTTATTACACCCCTATGGAGAGAATGGAAATGTCACTGTGATTTATAAGAGAGAAGCAGATTGAAACGAGGGATATTTTATCAGTTTCAGAATTAGTTAAAAAAAAATCATAGCTACTGTTTGGCTGAGGATGTGTCCAGTAATAATTAGAGATCCAAATGGATCTTGAGAATGGTTTCCTGGTGTCACAAGGTGCCTCCGTCTTTTGGAACCACCCGGAGAGGACCCCAAAGTTCTGCTGCAATACCCACACCCACAGTGCTGGTCCTAGGATGAAGCTCTGCCAAGCCACATATTGACCTGGTGTTTTGGAGCTAATTTCCCATCAGGACAGAGGCAGTTCAGGGAAGCACTCGAAGTTCAGAGCTAATTAAGTGCAGCTGAGCCCGTTGAAGTCCAGCACTGTAAAAGAAGGACATGTCACCAGAGGGAGATGAGAGAAGCACAATAAGGAAGCCAGGAGAGGGAGATGTGGGGAAATGTAGGAGTTACCTATACACTTTGTGTTTGCTGGCTTAGTGCTCGTAAAGCTGCATGGAGAGCTTCTGCCACACTGGCGTTCATTTGGATTCAGCAAGAACCCTTGCAATAAAACCTCTCATGGAGAGAGTGATTTCATGTTCCAATCCATGCCCTGGAACACCTGCATCCAGGGTAATAACTGTTGTACTAACTTGAGTAAGGATCAATCATATTGTCAGCCATCAACATGTATTTGCGCTTCTTTGAAACGATCTCTTATAGACCAGATCTTATAGATCTGTCTTACACTGATGTAAATCGAGAGTTTCTCCAGTGACTAGTTATTATTGTTACTCATTTGTACTCCACTACAACCAGCCAAGATCAGGGCCTCCTTGGGTACGTCTACACTGCAGCTGGGAGCAAGCGGCCCAGCCCGGGTAGACAGATTTATACTAGTGTGCAAAATACTAGCTGTTGATGTTGCAGCACCAGCAGAGTTTCTGGCTAGCCACCTGAGCTCGGACCCAGACGGTCCAAGAACGTGAGCTCGGGTGGCTATCCCAAGTCTCCAACTGTGCTGCAATGGCCACACAGCCATTTTTAGCATCCTTACATGAGCCTATCTGCCCAGATTGCTCCCAGATTCAGACCTCGTGCCCAGAGAGCTTACTTAGACCACAAAGACAGACAAAGGATGGGAGGGGAAAGAGAGGTGACTCACCCGAGGTCCCGGAGCAGGTCAGTAGCAAGCAGAGACCAGAATCCAAGTCTCCTGCCACCCAGTCCAATGCCCGATCTGCTGGACTACACTGCTGCTGAGTATCAAAAACAGAGAGAATTTGGGCCAGAACGTGGTTACAAGTTCACCCAGATAGCTGGTAAACTTTAAATGAGCGTATCCTTCTCTTTTATCCCACTAGATGCCTGTTTTACATGATCAATTCACCCGCAATTGGAGAAACAATAACCTGTTGGAGTCCTTGAGGATTGGAACACTAAATCTTAAGATCCATCCTGAAATCTGCAGACCAAGGTGAAAATGAATTTTCCTTCTAAAATTTGCTTAGTCAGTTGTAAGCAGCAAATTGCAGCCATACTGGTTGCATTGTATTGATCAGACCTGGGTGAAACAAAAAACATTTACAGATTATATACACACATATATGTTACAGATATAGAATATATGTGTATAAACTGTAATTATATATCTGTGCAATGTGATTGTTTTCCCACCATAACCCTAACCAACATTCACAGCATCAGCTGCTATCTTTGCCTCCTCTATTTTATTACAAACAGAGCTTCCTAGAACACAATCAGAGGGAAAATCCAGATACTACAAGAAGCCGATTACCAGCTTTGTTGCCAATCTATCTGGCATGGAAGGAATTCACACATTCCTGAGAAAAGAGTGGCACAAACCCTTGGAAATATATTGTATGAAGCAGTGGTGAAGGAAGCACCAGCAGTTATAAAATAAAAAATTCAAAAGTGGGAACAATATCAACTGTATTCATTGTCCCAAAATAATAATTTTTATTGGTTCACTGCTGTACATTGTAGGAAAAGAACCAAATGAAAGAGAAGCAAGCCGCAGAAAAAGAGGACATGCACTCAGAATGTACCACGTCAGACAGAAGACATATCTGGCAACGAGAAGAAATGGTCATTTTGACGTCACCACATAAGTGTCTCACCAGACCCAATAACAGCCCTCCCCACTCATCACCATTCCATAGTTATGAGAGTGAAATAATTGTCAAAATAAAGGTCACATTTTCCAGAAGTTACTAGTGATTTTTGGATGCCTGAAACTTTGGAGCCCATCTTCATGCCTTCTGAAGGTTTGATTTCAGAATTTGCTGAGCACACACCCTTTGATATTCAGGCCCTTTTCAATTGGGCTTCCAAAAATCAAGGCACCTAGAATCAATAGTCACTTTTCAAAAATCTTGGCCCAAATGTCAAATTGTAGACTTCTTCCCTGCTTGTTACTGTTACTCTCTCAAAAGCTGCCATGTCACTTCCTTCTCTACACCGGTTTTCTATCCTGTTTCCCAGTGTTTAATTTTGGATGAACATTCTTGATAATGAAATCCATCCCTTCACTTTGTTAGTATTCACACACTGTTTTACTTTCAAGTATTTATTCGAGTGAATTTTTGTTCACAAAAAAGTATACGTGTCATCAGTGGGAAGGAGTGCATTTGAGAAGTATGTTCATGGCCATTTTGAAAAGCTCATTTTAATATTTGTTTCTTCAAATAAATTATGAATTTCGCAACTTGGGACCAAAAAAAAAAAAGGAATTTCCCCCGTTTATAAATCCTAGGTCATCCAACTAGGAACTGGAAACAATACCACATGACTTAAGGAACCAAATCACACACTGCACATAAATGACTACTCATAGGATTCATTTTGAGAACAATCCATACGCTGATGTTTGTTTGTACAAACTATTTGTCAAGTTCCTGAGCACAATGAACACATTTGTAAACCGCAACCTGATCAAGGATAACTTGTGAAGAGAAAAAGATAAATGTGTCAGTTGTCCACCCACTTCTAATGTGGATAACGTACTCTGATTAAAAGAATGTCCTATGAAATTGGTACTGGTCCCAGTACAGAGCCTTGGGGAACCTAAGTTTAAGTGCAATCAACTTAATCTACTGCTACTTTCCTGTCCTTATTACAATAATAAATCACCAGGACCAGATGGTATTTACTCAAGAGTTCTGAAGGAACTCAAAGATGAAATTGCAGAACTACTGACTGTGGTATGTAACCTACCACTTAAATCAGCCTCTGCACCAGATGACCGGAGGATAGTTAATGTAATGCTGATTTTTAAAAAGGACTCCAGAGGCCATCCTGGCAATTACAGGCCAGTAAGACTAACTTCAGTACCAGGCAAATTGGTTGAAACTATAGTAAAGAACAGAATTATCAGACACAAAAATGAATACAATGTGTTAGGGAAAGAGTCAACACAGTTTTATAAAGGGAAATCATGCCTCAGCAATCTATTAGAATTCTTTAAGGATGTCAGCAAGCATGTGGACAAAGGTGATCTGGTTGGTATAGTGTAATTGGACTTTCAGGACCCCTTTGACAAGGTCCCTCACCAAAGGCTCTGAAGCTAAGTAAGCAGTCAGGGGATAAGAGGTATGGTCCTCTTATAGATCAGTAACTGGCTAAAAGACAGGAAACAAAGGGTAGGAATAAATGGTCAGTTTTCACAACGAGGTGTAAATAGTGAGGCTCCTCAGTGATCTGCACTGGGACAAGTGCTGTTCAACATATTCATAAATGATCTGGAAAAGGGGTGGCAAAGTTTGCAGACAATACAAAACTACTCAAGATAGTCAAGTCCAAAGCTATCTGCTAAGAGTTACAAATGGATCTCCCAAAACTGGGTGACTGGGCAACAGAATGTCAGATGAAATTCAGTGTTGACAAGTCCAGCGTAATGCACGTTGGAAAACAATCGCAACTGTACATACAAAATCCTGGGGTCTAAATTAGCTGTTCCCACTCAAAGAAATTTTGGAGTCATTGTGGATAGTTCTCTAAAAACACTTGCTCAAAGTGCAGCACCAGTCCAAAAAGCCACTGGAATGTTAAGAACCATTAGGAAAGGAACAGATAGTAAGACATAAAATATCATGCCACTATATAAAGCCATGGTACACCCACACCTTGAATACTACATGCAATTCTAGTCGCCCCATCTCAAAAAAAGATATATTAGAATAAGAAAAGGTACAGAGAAGGGAAACAAAAATGATTAGGGGTGTGGAACAGTTTCCATATGAGTTGAGGTTAATAAGCGTGGGATTGTTCAGCTTGGAAAAGAGACAACTAAGGGGGTCTATAAAATCATGAATGGTGTGGAGAAAGTGAATAGGGGAGTGTTATTTACCTCTTCACATAACACAAGAATGAACATAAGATAACACAACCAATGAAATTAATAGGCAGCAGGTTTAAAACAGACATAAAGAAGTACTTCTTCACACAGTGCACAGTCAACCTGTGGAACTTATGATGAGAGGATGTTGTGAAGGCCAAAAGGAAAACTAGGTTCAAAAAAGGATTAGATAAGTTCATGGAGGATAGATACATCAAGGGCTATTAGCCAAGGTGGTCAGGGACACAACCCCATGCTCTGGGGGGTCCTAAGCTTCTGACTGTCAGAGCTAGGACTGGACGAAAGGATGGATCACCACCCTGTTCTGTTCATTCCCTCTGAATCCTCTGGCACTGGCCACTTCTGGAAGACAAGATACTGGGTTAGATGGAGCATTGGTCCGACCCAGAACAGCCATTCTTATTTCCTCCATCTCCATCTCCACCAGCCTCCATTCATTTCACAGATACAAGGATCTGAATAATTTAGAGCAGTTCATTGCGCTGCTAATGCACTGCTCTGACTCCCTTAAGGTCCCCATGGAACAAATACTTTTTGAGTGTATATCATTGCTTTTGCTACCTTTTCGTTTACCATTCTAGAAACAGCTTCTAAATCAACAGTGTCTGAGACTTTGGAAGTCAAGATGCCCTGGGTTCAAATTCCACCTCTGCCACTCACTGACTGAGAAACCCTGGGCAAGACAATTAATACCTCTGTACCTCAGTTTACTCCTCTATATAATGGGTATATGAATAGGGAAGCCACTGCATTTCACAAACAGATGGAAAGGGCCATTACATTATTAAACTGATAATGCAAACCTTTATATATCCTCCCTGCAGAGATGTGTCAAGCAAGCCAGGTAATCACTAAGGGGTGCACACCATTTTATGAGTCATCAAGTGATAAAGCTAATATGCCGCCTAAGCTCCCTGGGAGGGAGGTCTCATTTGGCTGCATCAAGCCATTACAAAGTGCTGTAAAAAATGTAATTATTTGATCTGCCTAAATACAGGTGAGAAGTGATAAAACCCCATGTTTGCCAGCCCTGGCTGTGTTATGGCCATCTCAAGGCAGGGACTGACCTTTTTATTTGTCTGTAAAGTGCTATTCCTGTCAATAGCACCGTGCAAATAAAATTTAAGTATGCGCATGCTCACACATAATATATAAAGATACAGAGAGGGTGGAAGTCTGGCATGCGGAGGAAGTCAGAGGGTTATTTTTTTATTGCTATGATGTTTTCAAGCTGGGTCCTTATAGATCAGGACCATGTGATCGAATAAAGTTCACATCTCTTTCAGATTTTGGGGATCTCATTGGTTAAAAGAGGGGGGGGGAGTTGGAGGGCCCCATGCGCTAGCCCAAACAGGTCAACGTCTACAGCAGCCTCCAATATGAAAACACTCAGTAGTGCAGAGAGAGAGAGAGAGAGAGAGAGAAGGACCTTGATAGTATTACATCTTGATCAAGGAATGACTGATAATATTCCAGTGCACCATCTTTCAGGCCCCTCGTTTGATGACAAAGCACGGCCAACATCCCACATCCATTATCTGCTTCCCTCCCCGAGGCAAGAGCATCAATAATGCTCCCTCTTCCTGTTGATGCCGCATCCCCCTTATGTGTAGCGGCGAGGACACTGCAGATGGCTGGTGGGCAATTCCATGCAGCGAGCGCACATCATTACAGTCCACCAATCTTTCACAGTTCTGCCAGTGGATCCTGCTGTTACACAGGAGCGTGTTTTTTAACTATTTTGTGGTCTTTAAAAATGTCCAGCCTGGCCGAGCCGGGAGAGTGACCGGCCAGATTCTCGGCCTTCTTTAGCGCAGGATCTCCCTTTACACCTGAAGGGGAAAAGCAACGCTTTCAATTACAGCAGGTGAAAAATGCTTCAGCAATTTGGCACAATCACCAATGTGGATTTTTTTTTTTTTTTTGCTTTTAATTAATAAGGAGAGTGAACGTCCTCATTCTGTATGGTTCATCCAAGAGGGCTAACAGTTTGAATTTGAATGCAAACATCTTCAAACATCTGTTGCCATAATTTGGCTGGATTAACGGTCTAGTTTGCTAGACCATCTGCCACTCTTCAGGAACGTAGTCAGTTCCTAATATTTTCAGTCCTGTCAGCATTTCATTCTGCGTGCGAGGCTTGGTAGTTCTAGGTCTCAGCCATGCTGGGATTCATTCCTGAAATGAAGCGATGGGCCTGAGGCGCATAGAGTTCAGATCCAGATTGACCCATCCCCGCAACCCCCATAAATTCATGGGCATTTTGGATCCAGGGGTTTGCTTCAGCCCATGAGCCAGCCACGATGGATCCGGATTCTGATCTGGATTTGAATCCTGACTTTCACAAAAAATTGGGGGAAAGTGTTCAGATTCAGGGTTTGTGTCCATCCCTACCAGAATGTGCTCTACGGGAGCCAGTTGGTTAGATCGAGACAAGCCCTCCTGGAATGGGAATATTTGCAGTTGGTCAGTTTTGTCATTAAAGAGTTCTATATAAGGAAGATGTGCCCAAATGGCACGGGGAATGGAGGGAGGGAGGTATGGGCAGCACATTTGGAAGGAGCGTGAACACAGCCTTGTCCAACCACAGCAAATAACCAACCAGCCCCTGGCTTCCCACAGACCCAAGCAACTCCTAGGAATTGCCCCATCTTTTCCCGTCCTTTGCTAAAAGTCTTCACCCACTATTTGCCAACAAACAAAAACGTCAACTAGTTTATTTGTCAAATATGGTTCAACTTTCTCTGGAGCAGGTCTAATAGTGGAAACATTAATTTGCAAATAATTTATTGAACTAATCAATTAATCAATTGAACTAACTATTTGTGAATATCATTAGACGCTGTATTTGCAAAGCATTGTATGTGTAACACAAGTAGACGTGGGCACAGGTGGGCTGCTGGCATGGCAAAGCCTCGCTCAGTGCTTTGAATTTATAAACTCAAAAGTAAAACCCAGGAGAACATAATGATAAATATGTCGTCAGAGCCAAATCCTGGATGCTTTACTTAGGAAAAAAAACTTCTGTTGTAGTTAACAGACCAAACCCTGAGGTTCTTATTTGACTTTACTCATGGAAAACTCACATTGAGCTCAGTGAGATAGGTTCAGCTCTGGAGATTTTAGGTGAGTCCTGATGTCAAGTGGTAGAAGGGGGTGAGCAGGCCATGACAAAGGGAGTGTCTTCACCTCTCTTGCCCATCTCTGTCATTCCCAGTCCAAAAGCCATTTCCCAGTTGTTTATCCACTACAAAATGAACAATGGCCTGGTTTCTGGGATCAGCTTCTGTCCTGAGTGGTATCATCATCACCACACATGACTGAACCAACGGCTGCCAGACCTGTAGGGAAACTGCTTATTTATCTCGTGACTTTGAACCAAAGCAGGTGATAAAGTCCAGGGAGCCGCAGGAGCAGACAGAGAGGCCCGCTGAGAGTAAAGGAACCAGAAGGAAGCTGGAGTAGGCTCAGAGCAGCTACTCAAGCAAAGACAGACTCTGGAAATACAGGGGAACAAGTTATGGAGTCTTAGAGCATCTGTGGCACATGAGTCAACTCAGGTCAGATCAAAAGTACTGAGGTATTTGGCTTGGCTTAGCACATCCAGCAGGTCACCAATTCTTGGCCTGGGGTATGCGTCTGTTACAGTAACAGCATTAAGTTTTCTATAATCCACACAAAATCTTACAGCACCTTCCCTTTTGGGGGATCAAGACCACAGGGGATGTCCACAAGCTGTCAGATTCCTTAATTACTCCTAGGCCCAACACGTTCTGTATCTCTGTACGAATTTGCTCTTTCACCTTGCCTGTGGTCCTGTAAGGCTGGGATTTATTGCCCTGCACACTTGCATTAACGCAGCCCCAATGGTTGGCTTCCCCACTCCAAACTGATTTGTGACTGACAGGCAGCAGTCTGGCATTGCCGCTTCCACACAATTGCCACATGCTTCTCTATCGAGAAGACAGCTCTCATTCAGGTGTCTTTGTGCTGCAGGTCTGGGGCGAGCTCCGTGCACAGTTCCAGGAGGGTGCCTTTCCAGATCCGAAAGTTCTGTAGCCACTGCTCATCATCCCACATCTGCATGACAATAGGATCCCACCATTCAGTGCTTGTTTCACAAGCCCAGAAGCGATGGTCCACCCTATGCACTTGCTCTGTGAATGCCAAAAGCAATCTAAAGTTGCTCCTATCCATGTCATGCAGAATGTTGGGTGCCTGCGAGTCTTCCTCAGTTAGAAACTTCATGATTAAATGCACTGCCATCTGTGATGTCTTCATGACAGTTAACAGCATAGAGCAGTGTGGGATCCATCCCTTCTCACAAAGATGCCGGAGTGCAGAGCAAAGAAGGGCCATTGAAACATGCTGTGAAAGAAAGCCAGCAGCCCATGGAGTGCTGGGACAGAAAGCAATGCATCATGGGACATTTAGCACTGTCCCAAGATGCACTGTGATCCGCTCGGTCGTCCCACAACACCTAGCGACAGAAGGACTGTGGGATAGGTACCCACAGTGCATTGCTCACACTGTCAATGATAGTGCCCCCACTGTGGACGTGATCTGCTGACAGAGGAAGCAAGTGTGAATACAAAATTGCGATTTTTATTATGTTGAATTTTGGGTGTCGACATCACTTTTGGCGACAAAACTTGGTAGTGTAGGGAAGGCCTCAGTCCAGGTGTTTTTAGCAGTCTTCCTTCCTGGGCAGGCAAAGGAGAGTCCTGATTGATTTACTCCCCAGCCTTAAATAGAATCCACATAAGGCAGGAACCCTTTGTTTTCAGTGGAAAAACACTAGCAGTGTCCAAGGTAGTACTCGTACCAGGTGATATCATCAGATGACCCTGCAGTGTCAAAGCAACATCCCAGGAAGCTCCTCAGGAAGGTGGGAGATTAGTATCTCCAAAGTTCTATTGTCCTTCTTAAATGGCTCATTCAGGATGATTGTCTGGTGGACATTCCCCCAAGTACACACACAGTTGTAATTGTTACATAGTCAGTATTCCTAACTTCGGATACAGAAATGTTACATGTATACAAATTACATAATCACATTCTGCAAATCATAACCTTTTCAATGATACCTGACATGACCCGTCTTACATAAAACATCTTAGGTTATGATCAGGGGCGGCTCCAGGCCCTAGCACGTGCTTGGGGCGGCATGCCGCAGGGGGCGCTTTGCCGGTCGCTGGGAGGGCGGCAGGCGGCTCCGGTGGACCTCCCGCAGACGTGCCTGCGGGAGGTCCACCAGAGCCGCGGGACCGGCGACCGGCAAAGCGCCCCCCGTGGCATACCGCCATGCTTGGGGCGGCGAAATGGCTAGAGCTGCCCCTGGTTCTGATATAAATATGGCATAACATCTTTTTATGAAATATGGGGTGCAGCGTCACAATGATACGAAGTTTTGGAAGGGCCAAAAGGAGCCAAGCCTTCAGACAACAAAGATAGGATCAGAGAACACGTCAGCCAGAATAAATGGTCAGTGCTGACCAACTGGCTGTATCTAACTCTGTTCTCAGATTTTTTTTCCCCCCCTATCATTCCTCTATAAAAAGGTTTTATAGAGGAAAGAGAATGGCCAAGTAATTTTTGTCTGGCATATGTTTCAAATGGAAACAATGGATGAGAGACCCTTGTGTGACCAGCCAGTTGCTTAACTCAAATACTGAGCAATGGATACCAGTCAGAGTCTTGTGCTACCCCTTGTTCCTCCTCCTGTTCAAATTGCATATGGGCTATTAGATATGTTAGCGAAGAAGTCGTAAGAACATAAAAACAGCCATATTGGGGAATCATTCAACTAAGGCCTTCAAAAACTGAGGCCATTTCTGGTTTGCCTGGATACGAAAGTTTCCCAACTCTTTTCATAAGATAAAACCAGCGCCCTCTTCCAAATTACCTATCTCATAGAAGTCATTGAGTGCAGCCCCCTGCCTTCACTAGCAGGACTCAAGGGTCTCTTCCAGTTTTACCAAATTACTAGGGGCTCAATTCAACCCTGGTGTAAGTGGAAATGACTCCAGGAAAGGCTTTTTTTCACCAGGGCTAAACTAAGCCCCATGATCCATATTTTATCCTTGATGTTGCTGCAAAACTCCCGTTGACATCTCTGGAAATTTTGACCCATAGTGTGAGAAACAAAGGCTATTAATTTGCCCTAACCTCCTAAAAATGGACCAAATTCTGCTCTCTGCTCATCTGAATGGGAGTTGTACCTGTGAACTAGGAATAAAGGAACTAGGAGCAAAATTCAGTCTGTTCTTTGGGCCATATCTACTCTCGATTTTATACTTTCAAAGAGATCTTCTGAGAGCGGTAATTAGAGACAGGATTCAGACATCATGAAAACAAACAAAGAAACAAAGGTTGCAGCATCATTCTTTGCCGGTAAGATAAGCTAAGAGATGGAGAATCAATGTCCATGTTGAACATCTGGACGTGAAGGTTTGTCTGCCTAACACCTGTTGCCTTCTGCAGTACTGGGGGGAAGGAAAGGTCAGTTTCATCAAAGCAGTGAGCAAAGTAAGCCAGTTAATAGAAAACCTGTTTCTAATTGCTTTCTATATTAGAGATATACCTTCAACCACCTGAGACCACCTGGAATCCATTCAAAGCCTTGCTTCCCAGCTTACACATGAGCCTTTCATGTTTTATTATAACCCTGTTGATTTTTGCTTTCATTTATGCGTGGAAGAAAATGGATGTTTTTCTCTTGCCAACACACAAGGGGACATTTTTAACCTTATATCTACATACACCAGGCCTGCTTCGGGAAAATTGACCATCTCTCTCAGTTTCCATTGTTTGATGTTTAGCACACATGCAGATGGGTGTAATACACCTCCAGCATGTTCAAAGGTGGGGTTCACTTCTTCCTCTCTTTTTACTTTGCGATGTTGATGAAGGAAATGATGCTCATGCTGTTCATCTCTGAGGGAGGCTTGGTTACATTATTTTTAAATATCACTTACAGCTTTCCAAAATCTAGCTTTCAAGAGAGCTTCAAATGAATGTAATGATAGAGTAGAAAAAAAGTCAAGTAATAAGATGCTCATGAGTGGAATCCTGCAGGAACTAGCTACAAGCTTCCTCCTTGTCTCACCAACATGACACCTATAGAATAACGGAGTGCACCAGGAAACCAGGTCAAATGAAGTCACAGCCTTAGGTCTAGGCAATCAATACAGCCATGTCAGGTCCCAGAGTTGCCGTAGTCCTGCAATACACACAACACCTGACCTGCCAGCCATGGCCCTTTCTGAGTCACGCTAACAGGTTGCAGGCTAAATTTCCCCAGTTATGGTGATCCTTCCTGCTTGGAAAGGATAATTACACCTTGTCCCATGGCGGCCAGCACATCCCTCGGCCCACGCCGCTTCCCGCAGCCCCCACTGGCCTGGAACGGCGAACCACGGCCAGTGGGAGCCGCGATTGGCCGAACCTGCAAATGTGGCAGGTAAAAAATCCGACCCGGCCCGCCAGGGTGCTTAAAGTTGCTGATCCCTGCCACAGCCCTTGGCGTAGGTTGCACAGTAGCAGTTTTCAGCTAAAGGGGGCCATTAGGAGTATGAGGAGATCTTGGTTTTGCAGTTAAGGCACTGGACTGGGACTCAGAGATTTAGGTTCAATTCCCAGCTCTGTCTCAGACTTCCTAGTGTGATGTTGGGCAAATTACAATCCCTCTATGCCTCAGTTTCCTATCTGTAAAATGGAGATAACTATCCTTCCTTTCTGCCACCGTGTGCCTATCTTGTCTATTTCAATTGTTAGGCTAGGGCCCATCTCGGTATGTGTTTTTGCAGCACCTAACATGACAGGGCCCTATCTCAACTCTAGGCAATACTAGGTAAAACAATAATAATGGTCATAGCTGCTGACGGAGATAGAAAGGATCTGAATTTACTTTGCGTAGGGCCCCTCACACCTAGCAACAGCTGACTATACCCTAGCAACCACACAAAGGCTGCTGGGATTTTAGTTCCAACAGGAAGTGCTGGCAGCAGACTGTCCACTCCTTACTGCCTTGTGTATGTGTGGTGGGGTCGAGCCAGCTACCACTCTCTTGGAAGACCCTTGTTGAGCTGGGGCAGGTTGCTTTGCACTGTACTTGAGGACAGCTGGAATGCTGCCTCTTCTCCCCCAAGGCCAGCTGGGGACAGCAAAAATGCTCCATCTCAGTTCACTGATGTTGGGGAAATTAGTTTCCACCTTTCCCTTCAGCCAGCTGATCTCAGGGTAAGTAACCTCCAGCTCTTCAACGGTTGCGGTAGACAACAACCTGGAGTCTAATGGAGACCATAGTGCTAGCTACGGGGGACAGAACTGGGTTTCAGTTAACCAACAGCATCTGTTGAGCTGGGTTTGATTCAATGGATTTATGCTACAAGGCCAGATTTTCAGCTGGTATATATCAGCATTGTCCTATGGAGCTATGCCAAGTTATACCAGCTGAGAATCTAGCCCAATGCGATTCAGGTTTCCCTTGATACTGTATAGTTCTGCCAGTTCATTTCTCATCACTGACCATTAATATTCTACATAAACAGCTAGCACCTGGATACCAGTGACGGGTTCTTTAGAAATGCAGGCAAACGGTCCTTCCAATTCCGTAAACAGGCTAGAATTACTCCTGGTGCCTTAAAGCATTTCCTCAGCATGTTGCAAGGTTATTTCACGAAACATCCTTTATCCAAAATGTGCGATTATTGGCTTTTAATGCTGATACCATAGGATCGTCTCAGAGCCGGTAACATCGCAGCAAAGGGTAGCAGGCTTTGGGGCGTCGCGTTTGTGGATCACACTTCTCTCGCCCTGTCACTCTGCTTGCAGCTAACTTTTTTTTTCTGTTATTTAAATGATTTTAAACATGAAAGTAGGCCACAAAAATGGGGGTAGCGTTGTTTTAATAATTAGCAATTATGATAGCTGCAAGATTAATTGCATATTTCCATAGCAAACACCCCCCTGGAGGGGAAAAGCGAACAGTGGTTAGAGACTGCCGAAGCCTAAAACTGGAATTCCTAAGAACAGAAAAAAAGAGAGAGAGAATGAACTTCTTGCATTTGAGTAAATTACTACAGGGATTCCTTCGAAACCTTTAATTAGCCCTGCTCTGCTGTAGCATTGATTGGTCTGAAGCTCATCAATTATTCAATGGCTCTGCTCTTTATTTTCCTTGATTCCCTGCTCCCTCCCGTATCTTTTAGGTGAAAGAGGATGTTCTTAATCTGCTGGGGCATTTCTGTTTCTATGTCATGAAACCACGAGACGCAGGCCAGAAAGCCTGTTTGTTTCCTACAACCAGCCCAAACCCTTCTGGGACCCAGTCTGATTTTCACAGCTCTCCCACAGTACAGTGATGAAATGCGACTCCCATGAGGAGTCCATTTGTGTTGCACTCACCTGGATTTTTGTCATGCAGTGGGAGAGTTTGCCTGATAGGAACTGGGTGGTTAAAAGAAGATCTAAAACTCGCATCTTGTTCCATTCGGGTTATTAGAGATCCCATACCACTTCACTTCCTCATCTAATAGTCATCCTGCACAGCAAAACAGTGTTGAGGTTTCTCCTAAGAGATGGCTGCATTTCAATCTGAAGAGCGATTCTTGTGTACGCATAAATGTGGATCCATTCAGCCGACAGAAAGAGTCAAATTCTGCCCTGGAGTAAGCATGTTCAGCTTCCGCTGGACTCAGATGGAGTTGCACCCTTTACTACATTTGGCCCAGAAAATTTGGAATCCTGCTGAATGAAAGGAACTATTCTCAGTGGGTATTACATGTCAATCATCTCTTATTCTAGGGAAAGGAAAAGACTGACAAGTGCTGTCTTGTGCTTGGAGCATGGTGCTGAAAGTTAGAGGCCATGGTTTTAAGTCTCAGCTCTGCCACTGACACGTCAAGTGACCTTGGGCCAGTTACAATCTCTCCATGGCATTATCCCTCGTAAAATGGGGATAATGGTACTTACCCACCATTAATTATACTACAGTAATACTAGAGGCGAGAACCCCACTGAGGTAGGCACTATACAGACATAACAACTAGACAGTCCCTACACATCATACTACTTACCTTCCTTTGCAAAGCATTTGGAACTACTGGGACGAGACGCATGCTATAGAAGTGCAGACTCTTATTTATTATTAACAACAGGGACTAGCACATTTATGACTTGCATCTTCATTCTCTGCAGATCATGTGGCAGGACCTGGTTTGGGGATTTTATAGGCCAAGATTGACCTCTTGATGGGTGTGCACCAAACTATCCCATTAATTCTAATGGGATTTATACATGTATGGTGGAAAGAACATGCATCATATGGATATGTTCTTATTTGAATAGTGCAATAATCACATGGCTAAACAAAGGGGCTAACCAATGGGGCATGATCCTCCTTCCACTGGAGACAATGTCAAAGCTCTCATTGACTTAGTAAAAAGCAGAATTAGGGAGTTGGGGTGGCATTTTCAAAAGTGTCTATGGCCCAGAGCCTCACAGGCATTTAGGTACCTACCTGCTACTGATTTCAAAGGGAGTAGGCATCTAAGTACCACTGAGGATCTGGACCGAAGTGCCTCCCAAGCTCTGCATCTAACTCCCTTAGCTTCACTTTTGAAAATCACGCCACAGCATCTGAGGGTGTGCTTCTGCCCTCAGCTCCATCAGTGCAAATCAGGAATGAATCTGCTGAAGTCCACAGAATTACAGCAATGCAAGTGAGATCAGGATCAGAACCTCAGTCTCAGAAGTCACAAGAGCCTCACAGGTTATCATACTGAAGTCAAAAGAATAATATATACTGCCCAAAATATGTATTCAATAAGCTACATAATTCAGAGATTTCGCAGCCAGCAGGAACCATTGTGATCCTCAGGTATGACCTCCCGTATAACATATGCCACAGCACCTCACCTAGTGGTTCCTGCATCAAGCCCATAATGCCCTTTTAATCATAATGCCATGGCCTTTAAAAATGTTCTGTGCTGATCCTCAACACTCTCTCTTCCTCATGTTACTCTGGGTTCCAATCCCAGACAAGCACTCCGAAAGGACAATGGTTACCTATCTAGATATCTCACTGATAGAAATCCTCTACTAGATGCCCAAATGTACTGTCTATCCAAATCCAATGGAGCCATTTCAAAATTGTAGCCTTGAAATCTCTCTCACATCTTTAACCAGCCACATTTTTCCTATGGAAAATATGACCCACAAGAAAACATAAAAAACTTATTTCTCTTATCACCGTCCACCTGTTCAGAGAACAGCTTTGCTCACCATGTGTGTGTACACATATTAGCCAGTGTATTTCCTCTCCTACGTATCCCTGTGAATTTATTCTAAAGCTAGCTTTTGATAACCCATAAGTATGATGTATTTCCACAGATTTTACGTCGATGTTTTGCAATGTAGTTATTCTAGAGTAAAGAAAAATACACACGAGCAGAAGTGGGATTCTGCAAATTAGCAGCTGGGAAATCCCAGTGAGCAGCTCGCTATGAACACAATAGACAGACCCAGGTCTGAGAAATCCCAGCCAGTTGAAGCCTCCGCTCTTCCCCGCAAACTTTAATATTTTGAAAGAGTTTGGCTAAGTATTCCCTGTCTTGTAGCTGCTCTATTGTCTAACTCACTCTGCCAACTTACCATCCTCCCACATGTACTCCCTTAGAATACAGGAAGGATAGGATACAAAAAGGAGGAGACGCTTATCGGAGGCTAAAGGATGACAAGGAAGTCACTAAGTCCAGGCCTGGGAATCGGCTGATTGCTTTGAGAGGATGGGAGTGAGGGGGATCAGATGACTATTCATTCATAGAACACCTCTCCAACTGAACCACTTTACTAAGTCAATGCACTGTACAAATCACCACAGACTTCACTAAAATGTAGCCACCTCAGGGTCTGTGGTTGTTTTCTTTTTTTTTGGGGGGGGGGGGGGAGTGAAATGAAAATTTGAAAAACTGACTCATTTTTCAAATTTGTATTCAATTTTTCTAAAACAAAAACATTATCCACGTTTTTGGCAGACCAAAGACCATTTTCCCATGATTTTATAATGTTTTCCCATCAACATTTCCCCCTTAAAAAAATTCAAAACGAGGTACAACATTTTTGTCGGGAGAGACGAAAAACATTGTCAGTAATTTCTCTCCCTTCCCTCCCCCCAAAACAAAGGTCATTTTCAAAACAAAACAGAAAAACATTTTTCCTTTAAAATAAAAAAAATCAGCCAGCTACCACGCGCTGCCTTGGCTGTGGTTATTGTCCTGATGTGAGCTGCACTGTCACAGACAGAGAAACAAGGTGGGGGAGGTAATATCTTTTATCCGACCAACTTCTCTTGGTGAAAAAGGGAAACGCTTCTGAGCTGCACGTCCTTCTGACCCGAAAGAAGAGCTCTGCAAAGCTCAAAAGCTTGTCTCTTTCACCAACAGAAGTTGGTCCTATAAAAGATATTATCTCACTCACCTTGTCTCTCTAATATCCGGGGACCAGCTCAGCTCCAACACTACAAGGGGCATATACAGAGCAGAGGTAGCACACACGACTGGTCCAAGACTCCTCGGGGAACAGCTGGTCATGAAAGCCACAATTTCTTGTCTTGCAATAGAAAAGATGGTGTAAGTACTTTGTGGAGGGAGGCATTTGGGCTATTGCAGGATAATGGAATAGTTTTCTTAGAGATAGACTGGCCTGGATTATACACCCTGGAAGGGAGTAACTAGGGCTCCCTGTTTGTCACGGAAGTCATGGATTCTGTGACTTCCTGCGACCTCCGTGACTTCTGAAGCGGCCAGCGTGGCTGACCCCGGGTGCCAGCTGCTTGGGTGGTCCTGGGGTCAGCCACACTGGCCACTGCTGGAGCAGCCCCAAGGCCAGCCACACTGGCCGCTGCTCTGGCGGCCTCAGGCAGCTGTCCTGGGGATTGCCCGAGCAGCGGCCGATGCGGCTGGCCCCGGGTACTGGGGTCGTGGGAGCAGTCGTAGCTTGGCGGCTTCTGGAGTAGTTCCGGGATGGCTGGAGCAGCCTCTGGGCCCCCGGGGCTCCCCTCCCCCACAGCTAGTGCTGCAGGCTTCCCCATTGTAGGCCCCCCTACCCCGCAAGAATTAATCAGGGGTATTTATGGTATAAGTCATGGACAGGTCACGGGCCGTGATTTTTTGTTTCTTGCCCGTGACCTGTCCATGACTTTTACTAAAAATACCTGTGATTAAATCACAGCTTTAATAATCTGTACCCAAGCCACCTGGACGTTGGTGCACAGAAGCGATTGGGTGCAGCATGCTGCTCTCTGGAGCAGGTGGGGAGTGGGCAAGGAGAGGGCGGAGCCCTGCTCTGACCCCACAGACTAGAGAAGATGGCCTGATGGATATTTTCCATCTACTTTATAGGATTCTATGGTAATGACCCTATGATTTACTTTCAGCAGCACTTTCCTTTTTTTTTTTTTTTAAACCAGTCGCCTTCAGCATAAAAAGGGGGGATTTTTTTCCCTCTAAAGTATCGAGCACAAGAAAGTGTGTGCACAAGAAAGTCAGTAATGAATTTTACATCCATACAGTTCCACAGACACTATGCTCCACACACTTTTTAAAATGCATCCTGGATAGTCAGGAATGGAATATCCTACAGTCCCTCTGTTATTCTCACCTCCAGCAACATCTTTATAGAAGTTACTTCTTTCTATAGAAACACTGAACCCTTTTCCCCAAGAGGGGGATGAGGGAGATAAGAAATGATCTATTGACTATGAATTTCATTTATCTTTCCACCTTCCTCTATTTAAACTATTAGGGGAACAGCTTTGCTCATTATGTGGGTGGACACACACGTTAGCTGTGTATTTCCTACCGTACTTATCCCTGGGAATTTAGTGCAAAGCTAGCTTTTGGAAACCCATAAGTATGGTGTAATTTTGTGGATTTTATGTTCTGTTCAATGTTTTGCAATGTAGTTATTCTACAAGCCCTGGAATCTTAGAGAAAAAAAATGAAACAGCCTTAAAATAATAAAAGCTCGTAGGAACACATAGACCATACACTTGGCTTGTTTACGTGTGCTACTCTAATACATGGACCCTAAGTGTGTGTGATCTAACAGTAAGTATTCTCTTTACTTGTTGGTGCGAGCGGTCACAGGTCCCGAACGCAGCCCTCAGACCGCAGTCACTACTCATCAGCGGGCTGGTACCAGCAGGCCGTGTGGGCTAGTGGCTCCTAGCTCACCATAGACACAGCCCACAAAGCTCCCAGTTGGAGATGTCTGGCCTCTCTGGCTGCTACACTGGACAACGCCTTCTCGCCCAACTCCCGAGCGATGCTTTGTTCCTGATTACTGCCTTCCTGCCCTGTTTCTGCCCCTGTTCCAGGTCCCTGCTTCTATGCTCCACCACCACTACTGATTCCAGCTCTGACCTTGGGGTTGTCTCCTGACTCTGACTCCAGCTCTGATCTCTGGCTCCTGAGCACCACTGCTCTGACCACTAGGTATGACTGCCTACATCCCAGTCTACAACAGTTGAGGGCTCATCTTGGTGTCTAAGTCACTAATCCTTTGGCTTAACAGTTACAGCACTGGTTAAATAGCCGGTACAATACATTCAACATGACCATGCACTGTCCTGCAACTTCATCCCGATTTGGTTTGGAGAGTTGCATGTCAGGAGCGAAGTGATAATCATAGAAAAGGATTCACCATTCTCTCTCTCTAGAACTGGACCACACACATCAAGGGGCAGATTTTCATCCTGATGCACAGAAACGCATGCACGCCAACCCCCATTAGCGTTAATAGATACCGCCCCTAACTCCGCATACAGAGAGAATAGCACGAGAACATTAGCCAGGTGGTGACACTGCTGGGGCTGTGTGTATACACAGCGCTGCCTTTCAATGGACAGAATCATCAGTTCTCAGCAGCGTGCCACAAGCGATAGGAGTCAGTTCTTTTAGCTCAAGCAGTTAGGGTGACCAGACAGCAAATGTGAAAAATCAGGATGGGGGAGGGGGGTAATAGGAGCCTACATAAGAAAAAGACCCAAAAATTGGGACTGTCCCAATAAAATCGGGACATCTGGTCACCCTACAAGCAATGGAGGCCTGGGCTTTTGGGGCAGGAGGTTCTGAACTCTACCCAAGCTGTTGTCATGACTCTCCAAGTGCCCGCAATGTGCGACAGCTGGGAAGTTTGTGGCTACTCATGAATTCATTTAAAAAAATACATATTGATACCAGAGCCAGGCTTGAGCCATAAAGTTCACTTTCAAATCCAGCTCTGAACTTCCTCAACGTTGGGGTGGTGCTCCACTTTGGGAATTTTGGACTCAGCCCCTCTCAAGGTTAGAGGGTACAAGCCGACAGTCGTCATGCGCACCCCACTCTCCTGGATGCAGCAAGGAAACAAATCCTATTCAACCTGTAAAAACTACCTCTGAGATGCAGACAGCTCCAACAAGCTTTGGATGACCTTGATGCTAAATAAAGGGCTGTGAATTGGGAAAGCACCCAAGGCCAGGAAGTTGAACACTCTGGGGGAGATGCCACCTGGACAACAATAAGCAAGTTATGGTATCAAGAAGTTGCATATAGAGGGTCATTTAGAGGCGTCTGATTGCAAATTTCAAATTTTAATGGTGAGAGTAGTTAATTATTGGAACATCTTACCAAGGGTCATGGTGAATTCTCCATCACTGAATTTTTAAAGCAAGACTGGATCTTTCTAAAAGATCTGCTCTAGGAATTACTTTGGGGAAGTTCTGTGGCCTGTGTTATGAGGAGGTCAGACTGGATGATCACAATGATCCATAGATTCCAAAGCCAGAAGGGATCTATGAAATGTGCATTCACATCTTTGAAAATATAGGCCAATTATACTGTGAGATCATCTTCCTGGCCCATTGTTCTGACCAGATCACCCCTCTGAGCCCCTCAACTGCATCACATTCAAGCTGCTGCTTCTTGCAATCACTGTCGTTCCCTAGTCCCCTCTGTATCATGTTGTGTCACCACCACAGTCCTCTCTATTCCACCAACCAAGCCCTCCTCCATTACCTATTCATCCACTTCTTCCAGAAGCACCTTCACCAGAGCCGGAATGGAAGAAAAAAATTCAAAACTGTCTAAAACATTTTAGTTTCAAAGCTTTTTGAAAATAATTTGGTTTTTATTTTGCGGGGTAAATTTTGGAGAAATTTTTCTGAACTGAAAATGTCCGGGTTTGATGTTTTCCCTTCTTCTCCCCCTTCACCTCTGAAAACGGGGGACAGAAAAACAAAGACTAAGTTTGAAGGATTTTTTTTCAAATAAATTATTTTAATTTTCTGTTTTGTTCATCCCTTCCCTCCCCAACAAACCAAAACTATTTCTGCCATGACACCACTGGAAAAACTGACAAGAATTAGATTTGGTCAAGGTTTTTTGACCAATTTTTTTTCTTTTTTTTGCAGAAAAATGAGTTTTCATCAAACACAAATGTTTGCAAGACATTTTTTGATAAAATTTTTCAATGGGAAATTTTGAAGAGAAATGAATTTTATTTCTACTTTGTTTTGAATTTAAATATTGTATTTTGTTCTGATTACAGAAAACCGGAAAGAAAAATTCCAGATGCAGGGGGGAGGGTTCCCTCCTCTTTTCTCCAGCAAATGAAAGAAAAAAAATATTTTTTAAACATCATCATCCTTTGTTTTCCTTTTCCCACTCTGCAGCATTTTGAAACATCCTCAACTTTGGAAAAGTGGCACAGTGTCTAACGGAAAAAAATGAAACACTGCAACTTTGTCAGTTCTCCAAGTTAAAGAGTAGAAAAGGAAAAAAAGAAAAAAAGGGAGTGAATTAACTTTGTGGCACTCTGTCACAGGGATCTCCCTAAGCTACGCAGTGCCCCATGCTCTCTTCCCTGTTTCTGTCAGCCCACAGTCAAACACCAAGGCTGTTTTCCTTGCACCATGTCTACCTTTTATTCCAGTTCTTTTGCAAACAGAACAAGCTTCTGACCTTCACACAGCTCACCCTCTAGAGCTCTTGCTTCCTGTTCCTCACACTTACATCCTCCTAGTTACTGCCAATTGCATCAACAGCCTAGAAATTACCATCCAGCAGCTCATAATCCCCCAGCACAAAGTGGATAACTACTTCCAGCTGAGCCTGCAGCCTTTTGTATGATGCGAGCAACGTCAGTGATCAGGGTGCCGCTGCTGGCACTCTGTCTCACACAGTGCTGGAAAGGGGGGCAGAAAGGAAGAAAAATTAAAATTCCTAAAGATTTTTTTTTAAATAAAAAATTGTTTCCAAGGGTTTGAAATGGAACAAACAACTGCAAAAGTTTGAAATATTCTGCAAAATCATTTTTTCTGTTCTTCACTCAGATCTAGGGTGACCAGACAGCAAGTGTGAAAAATCAGGGCAAGCGGTGAGGGGTAATAGGCACCTCTATAAGATAAAGCCCCAAATATTGGGACTGTCCCTATAAAATCGGGACATCTGGTCACCCCACTCAGATCTACTGCCAGCTGAGAAGGGGGCAGATGGTGAGGAGGGACTTCTGGTAAATAGTTTATTGGTTTGTTGATTTACATATACCGTATTGAACAGGAATGGTCTTGAAGCCGTATAGTTGTGCACCTAGCTAGTCTATCTGAACACATCCTTCCTGTCACCGTTACACCATTATACCTCTGAGAGCTAACATGAAGGCAGTGATCTCAACCCACCGCAGCCAAGAAATTCAGAGCTTGTGCACGTCCCATGGCCCAAATCCCATCCCTCCTGCAGAACCAACACAACAGTTAGTCTGAGTCAGTGACACAAGCCACCAACTCCCACTCCACCAAGGGCCTACAGCTGTTCACACTCACAAAATGGCCACGGCTGACAAGGTTGAGGACAGAGCCAGGACAACTAGGAGATGCACTGTTTCAGTTCATCACCCAGCAGCCTCCGCCAGTGGGGTCTTATGGAGCCCTCTGAAGAACTGCAGCTGTCCTCTGTCAGGCCGTGTCTTCACTCCAAAAAAAAGCGTGTTCTTAACTTGAGTTAGCTAAGCGACGTAAAGCCCTGGCAAAGGCAAGGCCTTAGAAGCCACAGAGATAGGATGACCAGATGTCCCGATTTTATAGGGAAAGTCCTGATATTCGGGGCTTTGTTTTATATGCCTATTACCTCCCAGCCCCTGTCCCGATTTTTCACACTTGCTATCTGGTCACCCTGCCCAGGGAATACAGATTGGATTACAACCTTCTGGTAAGGTAAATTCTGCCAGAGGGGAGGCAGGCTACTCATGGGAGTGCAACTTTCATACACCATGGAAGTGAATCACGACCAAGCTCTTTAACTCACCACATTGTGCCAGGATCTGCAGTGGTGTACTTTGTCGTCATAGCTATTATTAGTATTACATTTGCACTGCCCCAACCAAGATCAGAGTCCCCTTGTGCTGGGCACTGTCCAAACACATAATAAGGGAGAACCCTTTCCCTGAAGAGCTTGCAATCGAAATAGACAAAAGGAAGAATTTTTGAGGCACGCAGAGATCAAGAAACTTGCCCAAGGGCACACAGGAAGCCTGTAGCAGAGCTGGGAATTGAACCGAGGTTCTTCCAAGTCCCAACCTTACGTGGAAGACCAACCTTCATCTCACAGCGTTGTGCTGCATAGCACACACACAAGAGGGTATGATGAGGGGCACCTGCCTGAGTTTAAGGCAGACTCAGCAGTCCCTGACAATGGCCCTTTGCAATCCCAAATTTCAATACCCGCAGGAACCCTATTACCCAAGCAAACAAACAAAAAGCATTCTGGTTTAAGGTCGTCTTGGCTAGCTCCACCAAGAAAGACTTCAAGGAGAACATACAGCTCATAAAAATTTAATACTATATGTAACAAAGCAAAATGAATATTTAATCGGTGCTTTTATGTGAAACCAGATAACAAAAACAGTTACAGAGAAAAAAATAAAAACCCACTAACGTTTGATAAAAACTGGTGCCGAAGCAGTTAAGCTATTGGCAACAAGCGGCTCCTAATAAACACTCAGCTAATTCTGTAGGAAAAGCACTAATTAGAAAAGCAATAATAATCGGTGTAATTGCTCTAAATTACCCTCCTAACAGAGAAGTGTGTTTGGATACTGAAACGCAGCTGCTCCTACTATGTACAGTAGCTCCTAGCCAAGTCAGCTTTTCTTTTCTCTGCTGCCCTCTTGAGGTCCAGGGGAAAAAAAGTCATCTCATCCCATGGGGGGTGGGGAGAGACCCTCTGGTGTCCAAGCAACTGACTTTATAAGAGGAGATGGGAGGTAGTCAAGGTCCAGGTGGTTCACATTAGCATTGCAAATTTCCAGCCATACAATAAATAAAATAAAGAAATGGATAAAACAATTGCTGCATTTCCTGGCTAAACGTGAAACTCTGTTCAAATCAGCCCTGTTGACACCGGCACATTTTGAAAAGAAGTTGAGATAATTGACTTCAGTAGGATCTGCTGCTTGGTCTCTCTGAAAATCCAGTCCCAGTCCCTTAAATATGTGCCTAAATATCCAGGGCAGCTTTAGCACGAGTTCATGGATTCGGTTGCACCCACAGGAAGAATGAAACCAAGGGTGCCAAACCTGAGTAGTGCAGCAACTCCGGGCACCAGCTTCCAATACCACTCACTCAAATTTGGCCCAGCTGCCCTTTCATCACAAAGATGTCACTCAGACGCTGTGCATATGGCACTGGGCACCGGGTCACAACACCCACAGTGGGGAGCCATACCCAGTCCCGTAGGACAGGAGACGCTGCCACAGGGAGAGGTCCTGGGGTCAATTCTCTGCTCTGCCACAAACTTCTTGTGCAAGTCACTTTTTGTGCTTTGTTTCTTCATCCTGAACACTGCTGACATCTTAATATAGTACTTCCTCTTTTTTTAAAAAAATGCACTTGGATAAACAGTGAAATAGTTATTAGTGTTGACATTTAGAGTACCATCATTTGCATCTGGGTTAACAAGCGTTGATACAAATGCAATGGTTCATATCTAAGAACAACTGTTTCAGACTCTCTGCAAACTCAGGTAAAGGTATTTGTCTTGGTTAGCTGTTCCAAGTGAAGGGGGCTGCTTAATTTGTAATTCCAGGAACTTTCAGAAGTTGGTAGGTAACTGTGCCATAACCTCAAGGTATGATTAGCGTAAAGGACTCTATTATGATGGCATAAAACTTAATACCCTGCTAACATACGTATGGTAGGCAGGTCTGGAATTCTTCCTCTCCAATTCACTCATGCAGTTTCAGTTAGCTTAGGTGAATTAAATCTCACATGCATCCGACAAAGTGGGTATTCACCCATGAAAGCTCATGCTCCAAAACGTCTGTTAGTCTATAAGGTGCCACAGGACTCTTTGCTGCTTTTACAGATCCAGACTAACACGGCTACCACTCTGATACTAAATCTCTTAAGGTGGTTAATTAGATTTTTCAAGTCCTCCTCTGGAGTCTTAGGGGCAAATTCTGCCCTGAAATTCCACACAGATTTCAATTACAATTGCATAATTCCAACTGGGGGTAGAATTTGTGCAAATGTTTAACAGCGAGGTTAATTAACCATTGGAACTAGTTACCAAAGGATGTGATGGATTCTCCATCACTTGAAGCCCTTAAGATTGGCTCAACCCAGGAATCCCTGGCTGCAATTCTACAGCCCGGGTCATGCAGATAGTCTGACTAGAAGATCACAATGGTCCTTTTAGATCTTGAAATATACGAATTCCAAACACAACCGGGACTGCATGGAAATATACAAAAAACTTAGCCCAGACATTCTAAATCTTAATTAACTGACCTTAAAGCAGCTCCTAAAACAGTAAAGTTAAAACAGAGGGACGGACTTATTTCACTGACATCAGCGTAAAGTTGAGTAACTCCAGTAATGTCCCTGGAGTTATTCCACTTCAGCGTAAATACATTCAGAATCTGGCCCAGAATTAGTCCAGTAAACAGAAAGGATGTAGTGTGGAGCAATGAGTCTATGGGTCACCCAGGTTTTCTATCCGTGCAACTCCATTCACTTCAGGGCCATTTCTCCTGACGTACTCCAGCATAAATGAGAGGAGAACCAAGCTCCAAGTCTCCTTGGGTAATTATGTTTAAATCCTGGCTGCTTTCATGTACACTTCAGCATTATTTATCTTGGTTTAATGATCCATTAAACCAATACTGTACTTTGGGAAGGGCTACTGTTGCTTACGAACAGTTACAGTTCCTCTCACGTTCAACCACCGCCACACGCTCTAGGGCTCATCTGCTAAGCTAACTAGGAACAGTAGCTTTATTAGCAGCACTACGGTTAGTTATTTTACTATTTCATTTTATTCTACCTATGAAGTGTATACAGGGCCAGGGAGAGGAGAGAAGCAAAGCCAGGAAGGGGTTAGTTAAAGGAAAAACAAAGAGAGGTAAAAGGGACATGGGAAGGAAGGAAGGAGGTGGAGAGGAAGGGGGAAGAAAGGAGCGGGTTATGAAGGGCAGGTGGATTGAGGCTGAAGTCTAGTAGTAGATTTTCCCTCTCCTAATTTATTCATTCATCAGGAAGGTTCCAAAACCAGATACAGGTCTGTCGCATCTTAGGTGCGTTTAACATGCGCGATTTCAGCTTTACGCGGTCGGCAAAAACAAGAAAAAAACAAAAACAAAAAAGAGAAAAACAATTTAAATACTGTTTCTATAGCATGGGTGATTCTGCCTGCCATTACACGCAATGTAATTTTGACTACACGCGATTTTCGCTTTACGCGCTGACTGCGGAACGTAACCCCAGCGTAAAATGAGACAGACCTGTACATCAAATACCAAGAGGCAACTTTGAGGTCTCTTTTGTTGCAGGCAGACAGCGGAGTTGCAGGCCTCGGTGCGTTTCATGCGAATGACACCAAATAGAAAGATCAGCAGCATTATTTTTCCTTTGGCTGACATTTACCAAGAGAGGTAAGGGAGGGGGGAGAAAAAAAAGAGGGGCCAGATCCTCAGCGGGTGTAAATAGGCATTGCTCCATTGGAATCAGCTGGATTTTAAACTACCTGAGGATCTGGCCTATAGATAATTAGTCCTAGCATACGTCTGAAGTGCATGCTGATTCTTTTATTTCCCCCTCGCCCCCTCCTCCTTTCCAAAGGCCTCTTGTGTCTTAAGATCCTTCTTATTGTGCTTGGTCTGGCAGAGTGGAAAATTTAATTTTAAACTAATTAGTTTTAAGTTGGTGAATATCCTCAAGTTACCAGGCTTCACCTTTCCTGAAGGGAGAGAAGAACTCAACTCACCTGTATCCAACATTTGACACTGCTGGAGTCATGAGAACAGAAACAAAGGATTCAAGATTGGTTATTGTCTTGACTCAGAGGTCGGGAATAGTTTATGACCAAGCTCTAATTAATAGTTTATTACCCGTAAATGACCAGGTTCTCCTTTGTTGCCATTTAGTATTAATAGCTAAAGGTTTGTTTTGAATGCAGAATAACCTTATCTTTGAAATCAGCTTGTTCTGCTTTCTCTGGTCTTCAAACAACATTGCCCTCAAGGTCCTTACTTCTAAGATCTCTGAGCTCAGACTTATTTGTGTCAACAACATTTCATTGGAAACCAAATCATTACCGTGCTGTGGCTCTGATCACTTGGTCACTGAGCAGGCACTTCTAAATAGGAATACCAGTTTCAACCAGTCAGATTATTCTGATAAATGGCACAATGCTACCTGGACAAAAGTTCCGTGTGGTCTTTAAAGCTAATGTTAGTAGCAATAATCACAAGCAGTCAATAGGTCAATAACGTGCGACCTCTGGTAATTAGTACCGAGGGTCAATGTTGGGATATTGAAAGTCTTTTTCCTGAGTGTCTGGCTGGAGAGTTTTGCCCGCATGCTCGGGGTTCAGCTGATCGCCATATTTGGGGTCGGGAAGGAATTTTCCTCCAGGGTAGATTGGCAGTGGCCCTGGAGGTTTTTCGCCTTCCTCCGCAGCATGGGGCAGGGGTCGCTTGCTGGAGGATTATCTGCTACTTGAAGTCTTTAAATCAGGATTTGGGGACTTCAACAGCTGAGTCAAGGGAGAGAATTATTTCAGGAGTGGGTGGGTCAGCTTTTGTGGCCTGCATCTTGCGGGAGGTCAGACTAGATGATCATAATGGTCCCTTCTGATCTTAAGTTCTATGATTTTCTTTTTTAAATTCAGCTGGAGTCTGAATTATTTTGCCTGTAGCTGGTCATTTCGGAGACTCTGGACCAGTCTCCTCTTGCTTAATCAAGCCTCAGATTTAGGCCTGGTATACACTAGGGGGGGAAATCGACCTAAGATACGCAACTTCAACTACGAGAATAGCGTAGCTGAATCGATGTATCTTAGGTCAATTTACCTCGCGTCCTCACAGCGCGGGGTTGACTACCGCCGCTCCCCTGTCGACTCCACTTCCGCCTCTCACCACGGAGGAGTACATCCACACTTGAAGCGATAAATCAATCCCTGATGTACCTTTAGAGTGCAGTCCAGTGTGAGGTTTGCATTCTAACATTACATGAATTGAAATCCTAATCTTGGATTCTAATCCAGCTGAATTCAGAGTCAAGGCCAGTTTTTGGATTCTAATCCAATTAACATTTGGATTCTGTAATCAGCCTGTGATTTGGATTCTGGATTTTGAAATTTCTACATTCAAGAAATTTGAGCTAATAAGCAATGCAAAACAAAAGCAAGTTTTACCTTTGAGTTTGGTAAGCGGTTGGAGTCATGGACCAGGACCCTGGCATGGTAGCTGCTGTAAAAACACAAAATAAAAAGACTGCTCCAAAGTTATCATTAATACTGGGTGTTCGGGGCACTATTCAAATTCTCCTACCACAGGGGTAGTCAATAGGCAGACCGTAGGCCAAATTCAGTCTGCCAGATGCTTTTGAACGGACCACAACATCTATTTACTTACTATTATCAATATTGTTACTGGTTTTGTATTATTTTCACTGGAATCTGGACCTTGACAATACCATGACCAAGAAATCTGGCCCGTGACAAAAAAATAATTGATTACCCCTGTCCTACTGTGTCTGTGACTGTAACTAGATGCAACAATTTAGAATCATCATGCTACAAATAAACATCTGAGTACCAAATGTTAAACTAAATGGGCCTGATCCTCCCATTGAATCCAGTTGGGCCAGGTATTCAGAACACTTTCCGTTTGCCTTAACCATTCAGCCAGGGCTCAGATTCAGACACAGGTAAAGCCTGGTTCATCTAGTGTCAAAGACTGAATGGATGAGATGATTCGTACCTTCACCGATGAGGAAACTCAGATGTGCACTACAGAATATTCACTTCAGCAGCAGGTTGTCCTTCCAGCCGAGGCCCTCACCAGCTCATCACATCGCTCCCAGCCAGCCAGTCCTCAGATAGTCACTGGCATCTGGTGTCAGACTAGAGAATTTTGAAGCCCTGTGCACAATGGAAATTCCCCCCTGTCCCGTCCCCCCCGCCTTCCCTGCCCCCAGAGAGGTGGGGGGCCCCAGCAGAGGGGGGTGTCAGGTCCCCATAGGGCTAGGTACTGGAAAGTGAACCCATCTCACACAAGCTCCTGTCCTACAGGGATGGTCTGGTTCTCCGCTTCAGCCCATTGGTTGTCACAGTGTGCAGGCGGGGACCATCCCCTCCTAGCTCTGTGTGTGTGTGTGTGTGTGTGTGTGTGTGTGTGTGTGTGTGTGTGTGTGTGTGTGGTCCCCCCATTAGATAAGTGCACTATACACGTGCACATTGGTTAATCTGAGCCTGCTGGAGTCTGATGTGTCCTGGGAGAAATTGTTCGGACTATGGTCTAAACTCTGCCCTGAGTTAAAATGCACAAGACATCCCCTTTGAAATCAATGCCCAGCGTATAATTTGGGGGAAGAATTCAGCCCTTTATGAGACATAACAGAATATTTCCCTGTATATTTATTTGTACTTTGTGAATATGAATGCGATTCCATCTGGTTGTCTTGCTAATACTGACTTAGTAGGTCATTCCTGTCTCATTCAACCGCGTAGGAAGTTTGTTCTGCTATACTACTTACCCAAAAGGTAACGGAGCAAAAATGACCAACACTTGAAATAAAGACCTTCCTCTTTCTCCTCAGAAAAAATTCTGAAAATCACATCCCACTCATCTACCACCTATTTATCTTGGACCTTAGACCATGCCCGTCACCTTAGCGCAGGGATGGGAAAACTTTTTGGCCTGAGGGCCACATCGGGGAATAGAAATTTTATAGCAGGCCATGAATGCTCACAAAATTGGGGTTCGGTGTGGGAGGGGGTGCAGGCTCTGAGGTGGGGCTGGGACCAAGGGGTTCAGAGGACAGGAGGGGGATCAAGGCTGGGGCAGGGGTGTGGGAAGGGGTGCAGGTTCTGGCTGGGGGTGCGGGCTCTGAGGTGGGGCTGGGGATGAGAGGTTTGGCATGCAGGAGGGTGCTCTGGGCTGGGATCGAGTGATTTGGAGAGTGGGAGGGGGATCAGGGCAGGGGCAGGGGGTTGGGGTGTGGGGAGAGGCTCAGAGGGTGCAGGCTCTGAGCGGCTCTTACCTCAAGTGGCTCCCAGAAACAGTGGCATGTCCCTTCTCCAGCTCCTACGTGGAGGCATGGCCAGGCGGCTCTGCGCGCAGGCCCATCCGTAGACACCGCCCATGGAGCTCCCATTGGAGCACGTAGGAGCCAGAGTGGGGCCATGCCGCAGGTTCCGGGAGCCGTGTGGTGCAGCCCGTGACTCTGCACCCCAGCCAGAGTGGGGCCGAGCCGTGTGGTACGGCTTGCTGACTGGCTTAAAACGGCTCAAAGGCCATAGTTTGTCCACCCTGCCTTAGCGAGCACCTCTAATATCCCTCTTCCTTTGTCTTGTCTCTCCACTATCCCATTCCGTCATTGTCTTATCTATACACAGCAGGTAGGACCCTAGGAATTGCCAAACCAGATCAGATCAAGAATCCATCTAGTCAAGGATCCTGCTGCCAGCAGATGCTTCAGAGGTGAGCTGAGCAGGAAACATTTTCCCCACTCTGTGAATATTCAAGAGTTCGCCATTTTTCCCTGCCTGAAATTGGGCCAAACAGTCAAAACCTCAAAAATACTAATGAACCAAAAAAAACTTAGTTTTGTTTTATTTTGGGTCAATCAAAAATTTGTTTCAATAATTTCAATGTGTTTTATTATATTTCACACCTTTTAAAAAAATTCGCAGTCTAATCAGCTTATATTTTGACAGAAAAAGTTGTTTTGAACCAGAAAAGTCAGCATTTTGTCTCAAAAATGTCAAAATGAGACAGGCGGTTTTAAGACTCGTTCTTGACATTTCTTCGGATCAGGAAATTCATCGAACCCAACCTAGTTTCACAAACAGGTTGTTTCAATGAATCAGCATTTTTCAAGGAAAAAAAACAAGTCCTCAAAAAATTTCCAGCCAGCTCTACTTCAAAGGAAAGAACAAGAGACCCCCTAATGGTCAATTATGGTGTAAATCTGTCCATAGAGTGAATTTATTCGTCAACCCAACCAGTCAGAGGTTGGTTTGAGACAGAAATTTGAAGTTTTATAGCCCTTAGGTGTTTTTGTTTTCAGATTTTAAACTAAGAACCAGCACTGAAATGGCACCAACGGTAATGTTTCAGAAAGCAACTTTCAAGAATAAAAAGAGTGAAAGACAGAAAACGGCAAAGTTCCTTTAAAGGAACTTTCAATTGGATTCTTACCCTCCAAAAATTACAGCTCAGATTGCTCTTCCGCTGCATACACCCATGGTTTACTCACTGGCCATGTGTAGCAGGAGTAGGATAGACAGCACTTTTGTGTGTTTGCTCACGATGCGGAAACAAAGGATGCAAATAATTGAAATGCATATCTGTGTCACTGAAAAAAACAATGGGGTAGCATTTTGGACAAAATTCAACTCCTTTATACTGATGTACAAAGCCATATAAACGCTGATGACAATGCAGTTAAATATGCCGATGTAAATCCAGAGCAACTCCATCAACAGCAGTGGATTTGCTCTCGATTTACCCTAGCGTAATTGTGAGCAGAATTTGGCCCTATATTTTGCTACGTGTGAACAGTTTCTCCCCTCCCCCCGAAGCCACTTGGTCTTCTTTTTATTTTTAATCAATTCACTCTGGATTAAAGAAAGAATTAAATTAATAATTTGAATGAAAGGATGTTGCCCTTGAATTTCTCACTGGGTGAAAACCCATCCCCTTTGAGGTCAATGCGAGTTTTGCTATTGACTTCTCTAGGGCCAAGATTTCACCCATTGTGCTGAATTGATCCTCGTGCACCATTACTTACGATGTATTGAAACAAACAAAAGTAAATAAAAGTCTCAGTAAAGACTGGCACTTTCTAAGGTTACTGTGAATACATCAGTCCTCTAACCCACCTTCCATACAAGGCTCTCAAAGCACTTTCCAAACATTAAGAATTGGGCTCTCAACACGCCTATGGACTAGGTAAGAATCATCCTCTCTGGCTGCAGAGAGGGTACTGTGTCCAGTTTTGGGCCCCACACTACAAGAAGGATGTGGAAAAATTGGAAAGAGTCCAGCGGAGGGCAACAAAAATGATTAGGGGGCTGGAGCACATGACTTATGAGAAGAGGCTGAGGGAACTGGGATTGTTTAGTCTGAAAGGGGGTTCCAAAGAGAATGGATCTAGACTGTTCTCAGTGGTGACAGATGACAGAACAAGGAGCAATGATCTCAAGTTGCAGTGGGGAGGTTTAGGTTGGATATTAGGAAACACTATTTCACTAGGAGGGTGGTGAAGCACTGGAATGAGTTACCTAGGGAGGTGGTGGAATCTTCTTCCTTAGAGGTTTTTAAGGCCCAGCTCGACAAAGCCCTGGCTGGGATGATTTAGTTGGGGATTGGTCCTGCTTTGAGCAGGTGGTTGGACTAGATGACCTCCTGAGGTCCCTTCCAACCCTGATATTCTATGATTCAATGTGAGGGAGGGAGACGTTAAGGCCAACTTGTTTGTCTGAAATAAGGCACCTACATCCACTATTTTAGACACTGAAATAGAAGTCGCCTGATGGCAGCAATTAATGGAAATTGACAATGCTCTGTACCACTTTCAATTAAGTGTCTCAATCTGGATTCAGATGCCTCACTTTAGGCAACCAAGTTTGAAAGCATTGACATCTCTCTCTTTGGCCTAAATTACTGGCCCAGCATCAAACAGCACATCTCAGGAATTCCTGACTCCCAGTCCCATGTTTAGACCACTACTCCATGTCTATCTAGACAATTTTCCATCATCATTGTATCTGAGCACCTAGAATCATAGAAATGTAGAACTGGAAGGGACCTTGAAAGGTCACTGAATTGAGTCAAGACCAGTCCCCTGCCTTCACAGCAGGACCAAGTACTGTCCCTGACAGATAATTTTGTCTCAGATCCCTAAATGGTCCCCTCAAGGATTGAACTCACAACCCTGGGTTTAGCAGGCCAATGCTCAAACCACTGAGCTATTCCTCCTGCCCCCCCCCAAACACTTCAATGCATTTGTTCATCCTCACAGCACACCTGTGGGGCAGAGCAGTGCTATTATCCCCATTAAAAGACAGGGAACTGAGGCACAGGGAGACTAAGTGACTTGCCCATGGTCATACAGAAAGTTTGTGGCAGAGCAGGAACAAACCAAGATCTCCCAAGTCCCAGGTTAGCACTGTAACCACTGGACCATCTCTGCTGCCTCTCTACAGTTTTCAAAGAGACCCCCAAAAATATTAGAGAGACAGCTGCAACTACACTGCTCCCAAAAATGTGACATCTGAATGTCTGGGTGTACATATCTGTACACACAATACTTGGCCACCATTTATGGTCCAATTTGTGTGCCCTCATTTTGTGGAGGTTTGCAGAGACTATGAAAATTTGTCCCTTTCCATTCAAAGAGTTAATAATTAAGGCATGATTTTGTCACCTTATTCCTAGTGAGTAGCACCTTAATCAATGAGTAGCCCTGCTAAACTCAGAGTAAGAGACTACTCCACACAAGCAAAAGTGGCAGAATCCAGGCCTGTTCCAAGAAAATCTCACACACATTGCTGAAGATCGATTTTGAGACTGGGAAGATTAGTTCCCTAGTTCTGACACCATTTGCTGCCTGCATCAGGTGAAGGTCAAACAGCACTCTGAGCACAGGAAGCTTTTATATTTCTAGCTTGTAAATGCTCCCACCCTTGTTTATTCTATTCTTTCCCACCAGTCACCATTGTATCTGTTTGTTTGTACAGGGCCTAGCACACTTTAGGGTGTTGAACAACAAGTTATTAATCCATGACAAGCGAGCTGAAACTCCATATAGAAATGTTCCCGATGCACCGGAGAACAGTGGAAAGTTCTCTTTCTCCTTAAAGATTTTAGTTCTTATTATGGCAACGCTCTAGGCTAGATTGTGGCACTCTTATCAGAGTTGGTTAGCACTTACTCCCAGGAGCCATCCCATTGAAATCAGGGATTACTCCTGTGAGTAAACTGCCATCTGCATGAGGAAGGATTGCGCAGCCTAGCCCTGTCTGATTAAGAAGGGAATTAGGAGGAACAGTGCTGTAACAATCCTTGGGAGCATTCAGAATGGTGCCACGCTTAAACATGGGCTAATCAGAGATCAGATGTCTGTAAAAGACAAGAACTGCTTTTACGCTCTGAAATTCATCTGCTGTATGTGCAAGGAGGATGTATATTGTAGATTTTCACTACCCGCTCTTCTTGCTGGAACTGCTTCAGACTAAGCCCTTTACGGCACTAACCAGCATTTTCTCTCTGTCCCCCACAATCCAATCATATTATTACAAAAGACAAAGTTTATTTCTATCATGCACTAACACAATGTAGGATAAGTCTGGTGTGTCAAATACAAACAAGGGAACGGTACCGTTCCTAGAATGGAGTGAGCACCACCGAGTGGCGTTGTTTGGAACTACATAAAGAGCCACCACAAGATAGCACAGCTTGACTCAAGTGATGGGGCCTTTCTAGGCCCAAAAAGAACAGGAGTACTTGTGGCATCTTAGAGACTAAGAAATTTATTCTAGGCCCAGACAGGTTTAACATGGCCCACCTGTTAGAGATTTCAACTTTCCCATCAGCATTTATTCAGAACGTGCAACTGGCTATTGATGTAAGTTACAATAAGCAAATATTAAAAAGAGAATTAAGAAGGTCACATTGTCAAGGTAAACACAAAGCAGCACCATGAGGAACCTTTCCTCTGGAAGATACTGATCCAGCTTCAGACATTGTTCGGATCTAGTGGAAAATCTTCAGGGCTACCTGAACTCCCCTTATCTGCCACCACTATCAAATCCCTTTCTGCTTTTTATCCTGGCATCTCTCTGTGTTGCAGTTAGATTGTTTCCCCTCTTCTCTCTCTCACCCCCACGCCCACCACTCAGTATCCTTTTTAAGCATTTCCCAATGGCCCAAAAGAACTATGGATGGGCCAACTAGAACCACGACCTGAAACAGGCCACTAGGGGGCTATTGTACTCCGGTTCAAATCTTCAAACTGCTTTAACTGCAAGCAATAAGTTTCCCCTTGCTCCGGAGGCTCTGTTCTCAACGGGTTCAATCCTGACAGTGCTCCTAATAGCAAACAGAAGCTATCCTAGTCACAGATGTTACATGCATGTCCCAATGAACACATTGCAATGTGAAGCTAGGGTGTAGTCAGACAGCTCAGAGGCCAACATGCAGGTTTCCACCAAAAAGATCTGTATGAGTGGTTGAAAAAACTTGCCTTGAAGTTAAGGGCACAAACATTACAGTCCGGTGATCTGCAGAGACAATGCTTCTACTCCTAGGTTAGCAAGAACATTCCTTCAATAGAAGAAAACAGTCACTAAGCCCTCTGATCCACTCCTGCAGTAATACCCACAGGAAGCTAAGAGTAGCATGCATGTAATTTCTGAGCTATGGTCCCCATTGTGGCTAGGGCTGCGTTGTCGCCAGGTGGAGGGGGCAGAGTGCCCAGCCTTCTAAGGGTATGTCTACACTGCAACACACACACCCCCACGCCCCGTGACAGAGAGTCTCAGAGCCTGGGTCTACAGATTTAGGCTCGCAGGTCTCACGCTCTGGCACTAAGAACAGTGTAGCCATTCCTGTTCAGGCTGGAGCTCAAGCTCTGAGACCCTTTGAGGGGGTGGGTCTCAGAGCCCGAGCAGGAACATCTACGCTGCTATTTTTAGCACCACGGCCGAGCCCAAATCTGTAAACCCAGGCTCTGAGACTTGGCACCACAGAGTTGTTTTTTTTCCCCCTTCTTTACAGTGTAGGCACATCCATTCTGAGGGACCAATTCTCCCTTTTGTCAGGCAGGTTCACTTTCACTGGGGTCAAACGTGCATAACCGAGGGGAGAACCAGGCCTCCAGGGGGGAAGTATGTGAACCATGCCACTCCCACATTCTCTGTCAATCCATCCATCCAGGGAGGGGCACTGACAGCGACCTGTCAGAAAGAACATCATGCATCCCACCATCTGGGATAAAGGAAAGTTGCATTGTTACGGGCAATCATAGCAAAGTGTGGAGCTGGGGTGCAAGCAACAATATTAACAACACTTTCCACTTACATAGCACCTTTCATCCAGAGAAGCTGATCGACCTTATTATACGGAGGGGGAAACTGAGGCACGGTGACTTGCCCAAGCCCATACAGAAAGCTAGCATCATAGTCAGGAGAGAACCCCGCTTGTCTGACTAACCACTAGACCCTTCCACCTCTTGCTTCAATTCCCTTTTACATAATAGGTTTTCATTCATGTCTAGATGACTTTCATGACTACCAGGCAGTGCTGAAAGCTCCACTATGACAATAAATAATAATAATTTACACTTACGGCACTTTTGATCTCAAAGCAAAATACACACACCCCACCACTGGGACGCAGCCACTTCTGGTGCGTAGGGTAGCAACCAGCTCACATGCTACAGAATAACTGAGGAGACGGAATTTGGGCTAAGAACTCTACAAAATGTGCATGTGAGCTTTTGTGTGCAGACATAACCTTCAAAGCCAAGGTTGTGTCTGTAAGGTGTCTACACAGTAATGTGCAAGAAACTCTTTTGATCTAATTTTAACTTCCAGCCATTGGTCCTTGTCATGCCTTTTTCTGGTAGATTAAAAAGTCCTTTAGTACCTGGTATTTTCTCTCCATTATGTGTTTGAAGATACAGTGTTTCTCAATGATCGGTCCATGGACCAGCGCCAGTCCTCAAGATCTCCCTGACACAGTTTAGGAAGGCAACAAACTGGTCCCTGGTATCAAAAAGGTTGGGAAACAATGTTCTAAAATACTAATCAAGTCACCTCTATGTCTTTTTGATCAACTAAACAGACTGAGCTTCTTCAGTCTCTCACTAGAAGCAGGGGAGCCCAGTTTATACCACATGGGCCAAACACAACCCAATGAGTCCTAGAATGTGATCTAGAGTCGCCCTTGCCATGTTCACTACTGTGTACTGGACTGATGGGTATGTGCCCCACTGCTTTCTGCTGGATGGAATCAGAACTGCTCCGTTGGCCACAAATCCCACATTACTGTGCTCTATTAGAGATTCTCTGTTAACTCAAGAGCCCGGGGCCTATGCTCTTGGAGGAGGAGGAGCAGCAGAGTTCTACCCTCGCTGCCACCAGGAAGTTCTGAACAGTCACTGAGGAACACAAATGACCGTGAAGCCCTTGAGATGGGCACAGATTTGTTGAGAGATCTGAAAATATGGATAAAGCCTGCCATCCAGTGATTCCAACTGCCCATAGTCTGAACGAGCTACTTCTCTCTAATGGCAGGAGGAGAACATTTGTGTGGTGTTCCCACTGCTGGTGGTGAACTCAACTAGTACATGAAATCCATTCACTTTTCAGGCAAGGAAGAATTAAAAGTAAACATTATGGGCTCGGGATTGTTTTTATTTAAGAAAATTGTAGATGTGTGTGACCATTGGCCTTCTGGTGCCCTAGTGTTGGGTCACTCCATTATAAAGCCAACCCAGGAACTTTTCATCCCTTATTCTCTGCTGCCACCATGTGGCTGTTTCATTTCTCTCATCTGAAAGCTGCAGAATTTTATTTTTTTAAATTCCCATCTGTTTTTCCATTTCTGTTGATTTTAGCCCTCTCATGAATGAGATGTGGATTCCTTGGACTTGGGCTCTGGATTTGCTTTCACATGAACAAAACGAGTGTAATATATGGTGTGATTTATGAACATAGGATAGAAGGGGTTAAGGCTAAGCTCTTTGGGGCAAGGACTGTCACTTATTATATGTTTGTATAGCATCCCTAGGACACCTATTGGTTTACAAAACTAATCTAGACATTTCACTTTACCCACCATCAAAATGTGGGATGGAACGCAACAGCTATGACAGGAGGTGAAGGAAAATATATCTACTTAATACTCCAAGAGGGTGTTTTTTGTTTGGTTGTTTTTTTTAAGTTAGACAGAATGGCATAATCATACAAAACTGGTCAGGACCTAAGGTAACCACCCTCACTCTCTGCAAATCGATTTTGAACAACCTCACGTTGTCAAGGCCTTGGTTCCACAGCTCATCTGAAAGACTGAACCTCCTACCAGCAAAACATCCCAGGCTCAATAGTGACCCCAAGGGAACAGTGAATCACCAACTAAATTTCTTTCACTGTCTTTGGAGTTCTCCCAGCTGACCTAGTTTGACCCTTCTCAGTACATCACATGAGACAATCACGGCTCCGCCCAGAGAGACAATGAACTGAAGCAGACTAGGGGAGGGGAATTTAAACTGGTGTAATTGGCTTTCTACACACAAGAGGGTAGCTCAGAGACGGCTGAAATCATTAATATGAAGGTAGCGGCATAAATAACAGTAAGGAGATCAAGGGAAGACCGCAGGAGAGATGCACCGATATAAGCAGATTCCTAGTTTCTGGTGGACTGGGCCCTATAGCCTACTCTCGGCTCTTGCTGTTCCTTTGCGTCTAATCAAACAGGGTGCTGGGGCACTGAAAAAAGACTATCAGGGGAAAGCAAGGTTAAAAAAGCAATAATTCAGCCCGTTAACTGCCCTCATTGTTCCTTCCTATCTCTGCATTCTTGATAAATTCATAACAAGATGTTACTGCTCTGTTCCCTGAAGCAGTCTGTTAGCCCTTCGTTCAACATGTACTACCAGTTGAAGCAGAGCTCCTGCAATACAATATCCCTTAATACGATTTCCTTCACATTTGCTGTGATGTAATTATGCTAATTATCCCACCCGCTTTGATAGCCTCCCATTTTCCAGGAGGTTTACGATCAAACCTGTTCCTTTAATTTACTGCCATCGGAGCTGGTACGTTTTTATGCGCTATTGCCACATGGAAATTTCACTGCAGGCTGTTGCTGCTCATCAAGGCCATTGAAAGCCTAGACATAACTTTGTCCCAGCTGACAAGAATTTTTAAAATCACCTCTCCTGACTAGCATTTAGCTGTGTTTGACGGCTTCTCCCATCTATAACACTGCACTGATAACGCTTGTACATTTCAAGGCTTCATCATTCTGCAGTGTAGTAAATTTCCCAGGAAACCTTCGGCATATTTACTTTAGCCTTCCACAGGCAATGAGAAGCAGCACCGCATTAGACTAACTAGATTTACATTTGTTAGTGGAAAAGACTCCTATGGACACTTTGGGCCAGATACTTAGCTGATGTAAATTGGTGCAGCTTCCATGACTTCGGTCAAGTCATGCCAATTTTTCCCCAGCACAGGATCTAGCCCTAGAGTGCTGGAATGAACCGCTTTAAAGAATACAATCAACAAAATATTGTTTGACATAAAATATCTGTTCCTAGCCAACAGCATCAAACAGTGCATTGTTCAGGCTCTGTACCACAGTGGCAGAGAGAGACTCTTCCTCTGTCAGTGAGTATTAACTTACTTATGAACACTTCCTTTCATGTTCATAAAATTTCACTGTACATGCTCCATGGAATATGGATTTCATTAGCTTTTGCATTGCAAATTGCACACAGTTTTTCCTTTTGTAAAAAAAAGGTCTTGATTTCAAATTTTCATGGCCCGGGGCTACCACCAATTTTTTCTTCAAATGAAATCTAATTTAAAATAGCAAGAGCAGTTGGCCAGGTCCACAATAAGTAAATGAAGTACAGCCTAACTCTCTTTTGAGGCTTTTTTGTTGTATGGGATTGTTTCCTGAAAATCCCTGTGTGTTAGGAGAAGGAGGGTGGCCTTTGGTACTTGGGAAAGTTCTTTTAAAAATACAAACCATTTCCTGTTTTTCCCCCCAAGTTATTGTTTAGTGGGATGACCTCCATCTTTTTGCTACATAAGCAAATGGAAACACATCTGTTGGTGATCATTATAAGAACTTACAAGCAGTCCAGAGCACCTCCCAAAGCACCGTACAGCCCTCGAGTTTTCAGTGTAGTGCGGGAGTCTTTTATAGTCCATGCAGCTTACCGTCTGCGTGCCCTGCAAACAGGGCCTGGCCGTCGAAGGGGAAGTCCTGCATCGACTGCTGAGCTTCAGTCGACAGGCCAGAGAGGAGCAGCCAGGGTGCCCGCCGCATGGAGATGGCTGAGGACATGGTTTGAGCCACGGAATCCGCTGTGTCTGCAGTTGCCTGGAGGATCCTCGAGGATCACCCAGAATTCCTTCCCGGACCCTTCGGGAAGCGATGCCTCGAACTTGGCCATGGCCTGCCACACGTTATAGTCGTAGCAGCTGAGGAGGGCTTGGTGGTTGGCCACTCTCAACTGAAGGCTGGAAGACAAATAAATTATTCGCCCAAACAGATCCAGTCTGAGTCTTTATTTTTGGGCATAGCCCTGGCTGACCCTGATTAACAGCCTCAAGTACAAGGGAGTTTGGGGCCGGGTGAGCGTCCAGGTACTCATGACCTTTAGCTGGCACAAAGTATTTGCACTCAGCCCTTTTTGAAATGGGGGGCGGGGGAGGGGGTCGCCATAAGGCATCAGTGATTTTCACTAGCCCTTCACGTAGGGGCAAAGCCACTTTAGCAGATGTCATGGAGCAGAGGACGTCCAACAGGGAGTCCGACAGCTCCTCTAGTTCCTCAGCCTGGAGCCCCAGGTTGGAGACGACCCTTTTCAATAGCTCCTGATGAGACTTAGCATCACCTTATGGAACTAGGTGAGGGGGACCCGTAATCGCTTCATCTGGCGACAAGGAGGAAGAAGCTGGTGCCATGGGATTTGCCACATCCCCTGGTGATCCAGTCGACTATTCCCCTGGGTCCTCCTTCCTGGGGCCTTCCTTTCTGGGGCCTCTACCTCCAGAGGAGGGCGGCCTACTGAGGCCCCCAACACTGCCTGGATGGCCTGCAAAGGCTTTGTAAACCCCCAAGAGACTTTCAGGGGCACCAGGCTGCCAGCTACTGGCCTTGGGGTCAGGGGGTTGGTTGCGGTGCCAATGATGTAGACAGTACCACCGGTGCCAGGGCTTGTCTCGATGTCAAGGACTACTCCTCCATGCCGGAGCCAGAACCAGGGTGGTGACTGTCAGGTGACCATGTTCAGGCGACCCAGCAGCCCTTCTCTGTGCGGTGCCAGCTGCTACGTCTTGACGTAGAACTGTCCAAGAAGAGTTTCTCGTGCAGGATCTCTGAGATCGGTGGCATTTGGTGCATCGGCAATCCAGCAATCTACGCCTCATGCTGCTCAACCGGTAATAGGATCTCAAGCAGGAGAGGGCCAGTGGTCGGGAGGATCTCCCCGACCATGGGGATCCGCATCTTGGTGACAAGTGTCGGCAGGTCAGTGACCGGTGCCTTTGCTCAAATGATCAGTCGTGTGATCAGTGCCAAGACATTAGAGACACGAAGGAATGATCTCGATGCTCTTGCCAGGGGACACGTACCTCTGGAGGTCTGCACCAGATTACCAGCGAGCTGCGCACCCAATCCAGCTGTTGGTGCCCAGGGTCTGGAGACCAAAGAGCTTCACTGAGTCTGCCTCCCTACTTCCGAGGCATGATGGCTCCAGGTGGGCGAGCGCTGGCAGGATGTCCCTCGCGATAGGGAGCGATGCCACTGAGGCAGGGACACATGGGGAGGTCCCAAGGTGGGTTTACCCCTGGACCTGGGTGCCACCATAGCCGGTGTGGGTGGCACCAGTAATGGCAGGATCTCAAGTGTCCACGGGACTTCTGGTTGACTGAGGCCCTCATCACTGTCCAGTGTGGCAGGCATAGTATGGGATGGGCTGGACCACTTGACATGAGCTGGGGTCCGACACCCTGATGGAGGTGCTGAGCCGCCCAGCACAGGCCTTAGCTCTCCTCTGGCCCTCTCCTTTACCTTACGGGAAGTGGGAGATCTTCCCCTTGCAGTCCTCTTCGGCTCTTGGCCGGATCTGGGGAGGAAGACTGATGCCAGCTTAGACGGCACCCACAGGGCACTCCCCACCAACATGGTGGTGCTTGGGGCAGTCAGACTGCTGCTCCGGTGCCGGAGTTAGCGCTGACTCCATCAGGAGCACCCCGAGACAGATGTCTCTCTCCTTTTTTGTCCGCGGTTTAAAGGATTTACAGATGTGACACTTGTCACTTATGTGCACTTTGCCCAGACACCTTCAACTACTGTGCGGGTTGCTGATTGGCATAGGCCGCCTACAATGATCACAGGGCTTAAAGTCTGGGGACCGGGGTATGCCCCGTCTTTAGGCCAAGTCCCATCCGGGATGGACTAAATTAGAACTAACAGTAAGGGAACTATTAACTAGGTACAACTCTTTTGCAGGAAAACGTTCGTAAGAAACACTGAACGAAGTGCAATGCTAGCTGAAGCACCAGACGCTCCAGCATCGTCACTGGCAGCAAGAAGAAACTCGGGGGGGGGGGGGGGAGGGAGACAGACGGCGCCATAGCTGGTCCCCTACGGATACTACTGATGGAAAAAGTTCCAGCACAGGTGCATGTGGCGAGCACGCACACCTAATATGGAATGGACGAGCAAACACTCGAAGAATTTTTGGTTGCACCCCTCCCTCCACAACCCAGACAGGCTGGGTGGCCTGCTGAGGTGAGTCAGGGGATGGAGATAGTGCTCCTTCCCCGGGGCCCATCCCCCAAAATAGAAATCAAACTACACCTATGTCTGAGGGGACCTCCACCCCTGCCCGGTGGCTGGAGCTCCGAGTCTCATCTCCCCCACCCCCTGGGCGCACACATACCCCTGCTGGGCCCTGGAGTTTTTATAGCATGTTGGGGAAAGCGGGCTCAGAAAGAAAAAGGTTGAGAGCCCCTGGCATAGAGAGGACACTTCTAAAGTTTGCAGACAGTACCAAGATGGGAGGGGTTGCAAGTGCTTTGGAGAATAGGATTAAAATTCAAAATGATCGGGAGAAATGGTCTGAAGGAAATAGGATCAAATTCAATAAGGACAAATGCAAAGTACTCCACTTAGGAAGGAACAATCAGTTGCACACATACAAAATGGGAAATGACTGCCTAGGAAGGAGTGCTGCAGAAAGGGAGCTGAGGGTCATAGTGGATCACAAGCTAAATATGGAGTCAACAGTGTACCATCATTCTGGGATGCATTAGCAGGGGTGTTGTAAGCAAGACACAAGTAATTCTTCCGCTCTATTTCATCCTGATTAGCCCTCAACTGGAATACTCTGTGCCACATTTCAGGAAAGATGTGGACAAATTGGAAAGTCCAGAGGAGAGCAACAAAAATGATTAAAGGTCTAGAAAACCTGATCTATGAAGGAAGATTGAAAACATTGGGTTTGTTTAGTCTGGAAAAGAGAAGACTGAGAGGGGACACGATAACAGTATTCAAGTACATATGAGGAAGGAGGGAAAAAAATGTTCTTGTTAACCTTTGAGAATAGGACAAGAAGCAATGGGCTTAAATTGCAGCAAGGGAGGTTTAGGTTGGACATGAGGAAAAACTTCCTAATCATCAGGGTAGTTAAACACTGGAATAAACTGCCTAGGGAGGTTGTGGAATCTCCATCATTGGAGGTTTTTAAGAACAAATCTCTGTAAGGAACGGTCTATGGTTTAAAACAAACACCTGTAAGGAATGGTCTAGTTATTACATAGTCCTGCCTTGCTGTGGGCCCGGGGCTATTAGATTTTGTGGAGACCCTGTATAGTCTTTTTCCTAGTTTAAAACAAAATGATCACAATTAACGCTATACTAAACTTGCCTTTTAATTAACAACGCCATCCTGTGGTTACATTTCAGTTTTAAAACATGTCGAATATATTATGTTAATTCAAAGTAGCCTACTTTTACCTTAGAACAGCTGTTATCTTTAGTTTCTTTCTGGGAGGGAGTTTGGGTGCAGGAGGCAGCTCCAGGCTGGGGAAGGGGGTTGGGGGGCACGAGGGCATGCGGGGGCTGGGAGGGCGTTTGGTTCAGCGGGTCTCAGTGTGCTGCCCACACCTGCAAGTGCCATCCAGCCAACAGGAGCTGTGGGAACAGTGCTGGGGATGGGGGCAGCGTGTGGAGCCACCTCCCCACCCCCATCACCACCACCCGGGCTGTAGAGACCTGCCAGCAGCCAGCCGCTTTTGGGAGCGGTGTGGGACCCTGGACTGCAGTTCCTAAAGCCACTGCAGTGCAGGGGACAGGAATATATGACCTCTTGAGGTCCCTCTTCTACAATTCTGATAACCCCATGTTAAGAGAAATATTTATAAACAAATAAGAAAAGTCTCATTTGGGCAAGTGTTGGAATTCTTCCAAGAACTGGGCTGATTGTTTTGAGCACTCTCTGGTGAGGCAAAGCAGCAGCAAAATCCTGTTCTTCAGGATCAGTGGTCGTGGAGGACTGTGACCAGACCTCTCTTCACATTGGCCCTGGGATGGATGCTTTGTAAAAAGCCTCTGCTTAGGATGGGTACCACAGATTCTTTCCATTCCAAAGTTATGCTCCCATCGCAAGTTACAATTGCATTGGTTCTATATTCTTTAATTAGTGCAAATTGTTTTTAAGATGACTATACTTACCTATTTCTGTATCGGGAGCTTTGGCTTTCACTCTCAGTTCTCATACTTGCTGCAGGAAACTCTCTCAAACATTCAGGTTCTTCCAGCAACTATATCACTTTCTCTCTCCTTTCCTTCAACCCCATCACTCCACTCTCATCGTTTTGTTAGTCCTTTCCAGTCCCCAACGCCAGCTCACCTCCCACACTTCGCATCCTACACTGCATAGTGCCTCTGAGTCTAAGCACATATTCTTACCTCATTAGGAAGGTGTTCTCTCCCCCACCAGTTCTGCCATGTGCCTGGCTAACTACTAGGTGTTTTTTCCTCCCATTGGACACTCCTGGAGCTGGGGTAGGAGGAGGAGAAATTTACAATTCTGCTAGCAGCATCTCCTACAATTCTGATAAAAATGGGCTATTCCCCCCAGTCTGTAGTTTTCAGAGCATTGATCTTCCAGGGCAAACCCAGATGTGGCTTCTGGCTAAGCAGGATCCCATGGTCTTGACTGGAAATCTCATTGCATCCATTGTGCCATCTGCCCCAAAGGCTGTTGCTAGGTAAATTTTCTTAAGTGAAGACCAGAAATCTGGAAGATCTTTATCCTTCATGGCTTTACGGTCGTCCGGCCAGGACATTGTGACGCTTGTGCAGCTGCTAGGGGCAAGGCTGGCTGAAAAAGCCTCCAAGTCCCTTCTGAGGGGGGCCTTCCCTTCAGTTGCATCTTTGGGAAAGATGTCCCTGGAGCATCAATATTTGGTATAACTGGGATGGCATTTTTTTGGTCTCACAACTTGTAATATCTAAGTGCATGCCTGCTTATGCATTCACTGGTGTCAGATTTTTCCCATTTCTGAGTGTGATCACATTCTCAAAGGATGGGTGCAGCAGAATTTAGAAGGCTGATGATATTTGCTTTTAGGCTTGTCCTTGTGAGCCTGTTCAGGTTGGATCTGGATTGTGGATGCAACCCGTCTGCACACAATTTCAAACATTTCAATGGGGGAAGGGGGCGGGGGGGGAGAAGAACCTTTGCTGCATTCCCACCCACCCATGTTCTGCTCAGAGCCAGAATTGGAGAACTCTCCTTCCTTAGTGGAGGGAGGAGGGGGTTGAGCCCAAGGATGAACACCTTGGGGGAGGGGGAAGACTTTGACTTTTTTTTTTAAGCCATTTTGACCTACTTAGTGGGCACTGCCACCCAGCTGTGGCCAGGGTGTGGTCTCTTGCCGTTTGTTTTATGCAGCACCTTCAGCATTCTGGATGAGTCTCCCCCAATGTCCTTCCCTTCAGAGTCCCACTCCCCCTGCCCTAGGGGATAGGGTCTCATTACTAGAGTTGGTTTGATTTGGGAAGAAGGGGAGCTGAATACGAATCCTGCTTCTCCCCAGGGAATTTAGTACTTATGGGAGGGGGACGTGGTGCCCTTTAAGGGTTGTGTCTTTCTGGTCCTGTACTGTCCTAGGACTTATCCTCTAGCCCGGCTAGCTGAAGTCCTCCTCATCTATGGCCTGATCTATATGCTTTGCAGCTCCTGCTCGGGCTTTTCTGTGTTGAAGTCGTGACTTCTTGGGGGCCGTGGGAGACCCAACTGGCCTGTCTGACTCGGCGCCCCATGCTCTAGCAGCGCCAGGACCTGCCTGAGAATAGGGAGGGCACACATTGCCCTCCCAGCTCTGTTTTGTGACTCCAACATGAGGAGCCAAGTGAACCGCTACTTAGGAGGCAGTTCTGGCAACAAGCTAGAGGGCAGGGGCATGGCTAGCACAGGCTGTACTAGAGGTTCGAACTGCCTGCAGAAACTGCAGACAGGAGCAGAATAGCTTATATGTATCAGAATCGTGGGAGACGTCATGCTGCAGAAATACAATCCAGAATGGAGAGAATTGTTCCGAAAACCCCATCCAAAGAGGAACAAGCCTTTTTCTTGCCAATCCAGAGTTGCTTCTTGACCACTACTTGACTATCAAGAAGCAGGAATTAATCTAGCAAAGCCAATGCTACACTGCTGCTTGACAGCTATCCACCACAGGTGCCACCTATGGGAGTCCGAGGCAGGTTCTACGCAAACTCCTCTAAGAGTTTCTCCTCTTCCTGACATTGCAAAGTTCTGTCTCCTCTGGGCAGAGCAGCTGCCAGCTAAGATTTTCATATAGCTACTTCCATTGCTGCTGGCCGTGCCCTTCTTTTATGGCTTTAGACAAACGTACAGCTGTGGGCAGTTACCATATCACTATCACACCTCACAAGGATCGCATACTGAAAGGAGAAAGAACAAGACTGATCCTTGTGAGACTCCAGTCTTTTGAAGAGCAGCCATCCCTCACCACTCTGGCTCCGACTGCTCCTTTCAAAGAAATGCCAATCTGGTTCTTTGCCATCCACTTCCACGAAGACTTCTGTGTAGGTCAGCAGGATCCTGTGATCGACTAGGAAGAGCACTGAGGTTTGACCAAAAGGTTATCATCCGCCTTTCTTATTGCAATTGCCTGTGCTGTGTGCAGTCGCCTGTGCTGCGTCCTGAATTCTGAATGCGGCCCATCAGGCCACATCAAAACCTGTTTTCAGTTTTGGAGCCCCGGTTCCATTCTTCGTAAATCTGGTGATCTTTCCAGTAACTTCTACAATGAGCTAGGTGCTTTCCAAACAGAAGGCACACTCCCTACCTTGTGGAGATCACAATCTGAAGACAGACAAGATATCAAGTAGGAAGTACAATATGAGCACTGGTTATATGAACATTTTAAAATATGAATAGTGTGCATATTCTAAATTACACGTTTAGATTTAGGAGATATACACTTCACTAATGCATTTCATAGCTACAAATAGGCCATTAAATTGGAAGCAGTCAAAATAAATTCTTCACGTATATCTTCCTAGAAGTGCTTTTTAACATGGCATGCATATTATTATCTATTAAATGGAGATTTCTTCCAATGAAACAGTGCTTTATTAAAATGCACATAACGAGATAAAATCTTGAATATCCAAGTATCCGGAATTTGGTTATACTCAAGCAGTGTTGCCTTTACTGGAACAAATTTTGTACTTCAAATAAAAAATAAACATTTGGTCTGGGTGGAGTAAAGTGAAAATTGATTTCACCATACTTTAACTCAAAACCCAGCTGCAGTAAAACCTCAGTATACTTTGTGAAAAAAAGCTGACACCACAACTAAGTTTGAAAGATCAAAGGTTAAAACATGCCACACTGAACCCAGAATTTAGAACTATTATGTGATAGTCAGCTCAATCCCAGAAAACATCAGGCTCTCTCTCAACATGGAGTTGTTGGATACTTGAAAATAAGAGGCTTAGTGAGGTATATTATGTATACATAATGTCGATTCTGTTATATGAATTAACCTAAGATTACTCTTTTCTTCTTACACATGAAAAGGTGCTCAGCTTCTACTGTCATGGGTGATCTTATAAACACCTGTGTTTAGAAGTTAAGGCACAATGACTACGTAACATCCACAGGCGGTGCCCTTGGGGGAAGTCAGAAGTTGACCGCCAGATGTCCTCACTTTTAATCCAGTGCCTTAACTGCAAGACACCATTAAAAACTTCCATCATGCTCCAAATTATTTGCATTACAGTGGCACTTAGGGTATATGGCGACATAACCCACAGCGCACAGCCTCCCAGCCTGGATCAACAGACTTGGTCTTGCAGGGCTTGCACTGGTGCTTTGAAAATACCAGTGTAGACAGTGCTTTGAAGCTGCAGCTTGGGCTGCTGCTCAGGCTTTGAAGCCCAATCTGCAGCCTGAGCTGCAACTTCAAAGCGCTGTCTATACAGGTATTTTTAGAGCACAAGTGCAAGCCCAAGTCAGTCAACTCATGCTGAGAGACTTGCTTGCCATGCGCTGTGTAGACATATCCCTAGAAGTTCCAATAGGAACTAGGGACTCCCCTTTGAGCAAGGCACCATAGAAAGCTATAGCAAGAGAAGCCCTGCTGAAAAGAGTTTACAATATAAAAATAGACAACATATACAAAGGGAGGGGAACAGAGGCACAGATATAAAGCTGTGTTGCCAGTGCTTACAAATTAAATTGTGAGTCTCAGGATATTTCATGTTTTTCTTGAAGTTACTGGAATCATGTATGTGGAAGTCTAAGCTTTCATTTAAGCTCCACAGGTCCACTGATAAGTATTTGTAGGTTCCTTGTACACTGGATAGGAGGATGTGCCAAAAAAATGACACTAATCAGGGTTACTGTAGTGTTCAAAATGAAGTGAGCAATAGTTGTGTCAAAGCTGGAAGGGACAAAACCACAAATGCACAGCGTATGACCTCAGCATCAGGCCACATAGCTTATCCAAGTTTCAGACTGTTCATAAGTGCAATTTATGTGATGGCAAAACCATTTTGTCTTTCACCCAGAGTGTCACTTTTCTCTAGCTACTTCTCTGGAAAAAAGACAACCTCTGACCTACTACTTATGATCCAATTTGGATATTTGCCACAAAAAGTGACTTCCACTTTTATTTACAGTTTGGAAAGTTTTCTTTGTTAAATGTAGACTAAGAAATCTTCAAGTTCTAAACAGATGATACAAAACATGATTAAGTATGACAGTTGTTCCAATAAAGGATATTACTTCAGATTTACCTTAAGCTCCGTCTAATATGTACCTAACTAATCTCACACAGTGCAAATTCTCCTGCCATTAATTCTGGTTTCCTTGAATTTAGTTCTCCCCCTCAACACAATACAGAAGATAGTAATTTTGCTTTTGAACTCATTTTGAATGCTGCATTACTTTATTTTCTCCCAGAAGGGGAGATAAGGCAGAAAACTCTAAAATGAATTAGAGCAAACTTGGGCTAGTGTGAATGTTGAGACTGAAATGACTTCTCTTCCATAAGATAATTCACTAAGTAGAGTGGTTGTGGGATATGGCCGCTGTCAAACATTAATAAAAACCACCATCATGAGAATTAGAACTTTTATTAGTGTATTCACATATTAGGCAAATGCAACACGCATGAAGCTTATTTCTTAGGTTCACAAGTTCTACCAATACATCAGTCTACTGGTAAAACTACCACAAACTGGTAAATGCATTTCCAAATTTTTAAAAATTGCCTGGCCCACTTTTTCAAGGCTTAATTTTTGGTATTGCTTATATGCCCTATTTATTATGGCATAAAAATATCCATCACTATCTTCAATTCAGTCAACTGATTAAAAGCTGTAACACTGGCCACATTTTGTTCTCAAAGCTAAGTAATCACTAGCTGTACTTACAAAGTACAGTACTAGTGTAATGAATGAAAGAATGAGGGGAGAGGAAAACCAGACAAAGGCAATCCTGCTACTGCCACAATAACAAAAGAATGACAGACAGCTAGATCACAAGATTGTTAGTAAGATGTATATTTTTCAAGTCAGAATAACCCTTCTATACAGTTTCCCAACCCTTCCCCAACCCAGACTTATTTGTAGAATATAATTCAGATATTTTTAGTATGGTGCAGATGTAGTGTCCAAGGGTTCACAATAACATGCACTGTATTGAAGAACCTAAAAATCCTCCTTTGCTGGTCATACCTCAGCAACCACTACCCTAGAGGTTTTGCAGAAGCACCTACTTTTACAAGGCTCATTATTTCATAATGAATGCATATGATCTGGTATGTAACTAAGCCATACAAAGCCACTCAGATCAAAGAGTTTACATTCCATCACTAAATATGTTTAAAAGCTGCATCTATTTAAAACCTACATGGAAGAGTCTAGTTTATCCCTGGGGAAAGCTGTTTAAAGGTATTTGGGTTCAAAAAGTAAACTCAAGATTTAAGTGACATCTATTTAAAATATAGGTGTAAAGGGGTAAGCCAATAGCTTGTAGGTTTACATAAGTCTCTTTCATGAAATGAAAATTTATAGTAGCACTGAATAAAGTATTTGCTCTTAATGATTTGAAGTACAAAAAAAGTCACAAACGCCTCAGTGCCGGCAGTGTCAATGCATCTATTGCCGGCAACAGATGCATTACTTTGGATGGGGAGGGGAAGTAGTAGGCTCCTAGTGTGATGGGTAGACTCAGAATTTACAATATAAATTCATTTTGGGCCCCATTAACTATACAAAGTGTTTAAGATTTCAGAGATGAAACTCAGGCATTTCTTTCCCTTCCAAAGGAGGGATTTTCAAGAAGGCAGCAAAAAGTTAAGCTTTTTCTACAAGGAAAGTCGGCTTCCCCCCACCCCACCCCACCTCTTTTTTTTTTTTTTAAGGAGAACTTTAAAACCTGCATATATAAAAAATATAAAAAGAATATAGGATTAGAGAGAACTTGGAATTTTATCAGAAGTTTGCCCAAAATTAAAAAGAGCACACATCTGTTTATGGGTACTAAAAATGTAGAACAGCACAATACTGTGATATTGGAGATCATGATACATTACCTGTACATATACGCAACTATTCATGTTATTGATAAACCTTTAGGACACTCAATTATACACCCAATGAAAACACCATTAAGAGTCTTTAGGACTGTCCCTTCCTCCTTCAGAAGGTGTTTCTATACACTAAATTTTCATCTAGTATCAGAGTACAGGAAACAGAATCCACAAGGTGCTTTAATTGATGAGACCTCAAGTGCTGTTTTTTTTTGTTTTTTTTTTAAAAATCTTTTTGAATAGTAAACAGTTCATGGGAACCACACACAAATACTAAGACGAGCTGTTATATTAAGTCTGTTGACTGGACTTGATATTTAGCCCACTGGTAACAGAGGAAGGTGTTTTACGACATGCTGGAGCAGCGTACTGAAGGAGAGCCCATCTGAGTCAATACTTTGTCCAACCATTGTAGAGGTCCATTCAGATGGAGTTCAATCCAGCAAGGAGTGCTTGTTACTGTTTGCCGTCTGGAGAAGAAAGAGGAAAAGACGTTACCAAGAGACTTTGGACGCCTGTATAGGTGTGTTTCAAACAAAAAAAACAAAAAACAAAAAGTGAGAGAGAAGACTAAAGCACTACAAAAATGAAACTTCTTGGAAAAAGATTCTTCGCAAATATGTACAAGCTACAGCTGTACCTTAGGGGTTCAATATTAATCTCCACATACACCAAGATTAAATTGGCTTTGTGGCTTTTGGTCCAACTGTCACATTAGAAGGAGATCAGCTTTACTTGTATATAGATTTATTTTTAAAACCAGACTGTCCACCCTACAAACTCAACCTGATACCCATATTTGAGTCAAGCTGATATTTAAACTTCTCAAACTCACTAATATTAAAAAGTCCTGAAGGTGACATTAAGCACACAGGAAAAAGCTTAAGTAACCCCCCTTGCCTTCAAAGGGTTTGCACAGGTAGTTGACTGGAACTTGACAAACTAGTTTATTATTTATGCACAAGGATTAGAACAACAGAGCCAATACAGCTAAGTAATAGTAATACTGTAACCAAAAGAAAGTGTCAGATCTGCCGATTATAAAAGTTGCTGCAGAGAAAATTTTAAGGAAGCTGTGCTAGAAACAAGTGCATCATAACTGAGCGTGTGGTTACACAGGTTAAGTGTTATCTTGCAGAAACACCAAACATCATCTCTGCTGATTTCCTGTAACTTCTCTGTAGTGTATTTTAATTTCCTCAAACAACTTCAAAATTTTATACTTCTATAATAGACTAGGGAAATGTGCATTTTTTCACATGTCAAGCTTTTTATTTATGGCACTCTGTTGCTGAGGCTTCATTAAATTTTTAAAGTAACAATCTTAACTCCCAATACTCCTATTTTAGAGACCTGCTATTCCAGTGGTCCCCAACCATTTCTTTTGGTGGGCGCCAAATTTCTGCGGCATTTCGGTGGCGGTGCCTCTCGACAACGTCACTTGTCAGTGGCAAGTGGCGTCATCGAGAGGCATCGCTGCCAAAACGCCGCAGAAATTCGGTGGCATTTCGGCGGATGCTCCACCGCCCGCAGGCACCACGTTGGGGACCCCTGTGCTATTCAAAAGAGGTTCTCTCAAGTAATTTCTTAAGAGAAAAAGGTGGTATCCAAGTACAAGATGTATTATACTTGAGCAGTTATTTCACTTCACAGGTCTGTAGGAGATCAGGCCTTGAGTGGGTGAGGGCCAGACTCAGGTGAAATCCATGGGAGTTTTCCTGACCTAGGACTGCAGGATTAGGTCCACTGTTGCTAAGTAGTTTTATAGATTTTTTTCCCCCTGGTATTTATAGCTACCTTACACTCAGAACGAGGAGTCATAATGCAACAGAGCCAGCAGTTAAGCAAGCAATCCTGATGACTTCTACTTTTGTCACCAGGACCACCACTACGAGTTTACAACATGCTTTTTTCCAACTTTATTTGTATAAATAAGAGGAAGTGTAAAAGCAGAAAAAAGTTATTAGACCAGCATCCCAACGGACCAAGGTGATATTTATTGTGATTTTACATTCTGTAGAAGAAATGAGGCAATGTCCACCCTCTATCAAAGTGCATTCTGGACTACTTCGCCATCTTGATACTATATACCAGGGGTCGGTTACCTATGGCACGCTGCTGCCTGACAGAGTCCTGGCAAGCAGCAGCGTGCCATTAAAAATCCTGCCCTGCTCAGCCCAGCGCGGCCTGGCCTGCTCTTCTCTGCCCTCCGCTCTCCCCTCCGCGGGGGCAGAAGCTTGGTCCTGCCGGCTCCCCTGCCTCTTCTTCCCTAGTGTGCTGGGTTCCTGCCCCTCCTCCACCTCTCCGTCCCTCCTGATGGCCCTTGTGAGGGAGGGGTCGATGGCCCTTGCGAGGGAGGGGTCGGGAAGGAGCAGAGTCAGCATGCTCGCTGCTCCTGGCGGAGGCAGAGAAGAAGGCAGAGGCAGGGCCTTGGGGAAGGGTGTGTGTGGAATAGGGGGCATATCCCCTCCTGCCCCTTGCCCTGACCAGCCCCCCAGACACACATCCCAGGCCTCTGCCCTGACCCCCCCACCCCACACACACACACACACCAGCCCTCCGCCCTGAGCCCCGCAGACCCCCCAAGGCCCCTGCCCTGAGCCCTGTGCCTCCCCTCATATACACCCAGCCCTCTGACTCCTTCACCTGCCCCACGACCCCAGCCCTGACTCTAGCACCCCAACACATCCCCAGCCCCTCCCATCCCATGCACCCCCTCATTCCCACCCCCACCTGAGCACCAAACGGGAGCTCCTGTACCCGTACCCCCCCCACACACAGTCCCATCTACACCCCTCGCACCAAATGGGAGCTGCCCAGCTAAGTGCCCCACACCCAAACCTCCTGCCCCAACCCTGAGCCCCCTCCCTCTTTCTAGCTCCTGGCCAGACCCTTCACCCCCAGCCCTGTGCTCAGTGCACTCGCATGCCCTCAGCTCAGTGCAGAGAGAGGAAGAGAATGGGCCAGAACCAGGGAGAAGGTAGGTACCCACTGTATGTGGGCAGGGCCAGGACCCCAGACCGGCAGCGGGCTGAGCGGGTCCAGCAGCCAGGATCCCGGCTGGCAGGAGCCGGCGGATGGAACCCCTGAGCGGCAGAGGGCTGAGCCGCTCAGCCTGCTGCCGGTCTGGGGTCCTGGCCACCGGCCCCGCACAGCCAGCTGCCGGTCTGGGGTTCTGGCTGCCGGACCCTTGCCAGCTGAGGTCCCGGCTGCAGGCTCCACTCAGCCTGCTGCCGCCCTAGGTGAACAGAAGCCCAGACCAGCAGCGGGCTGAGCGGGCCGGCGGGGTAAGATCAACATTTTAATTTAATTTTAAATGAAGCTTCTTAAACACTTTGAAAACCTTGTTTATTTTACAATACAACAATAGTTTAGTTATATAATATATAGACTTAGAGAGAGACCTTCTAAAAAACATTCAAAAGTATTACCGGCACGCAAAACCTTAAATTAAAGTGAATAAATGAAGACTCGGCACACCACTTCTGAAAGGCTGCCGACCCCTGCTATATATTTATGCCAGAACAAAATGTACCTGGCATAAAAATCTCCTCTCTCATCTCAAGGAAATACAATCCATTTAGTCCTCTTTAAAACAGAACAGAAGTTCCATGTAGCCCATTACTATATCTCCTCAACTGGACTACCTTTCTTCAAATAAAAAGGTACTAAAATTGGACAGCAAGTTCATGTGTTCTAACCTGGGCCCTATAATTGCTTCTTTAGATTCATGCAACACATACAAACCATCATGTCAAGCAAAGAACAAACATTTTGTCTACCAAAACAGCCAGTCCTACTACCAGACAGAAACGCGTTAATGCAAGCTTTTGTTCTTAAGTTAGGCACTGATTCATCCTTGCTTATCTTGACCTTCCCAGGGATGTAATTTTGGAAGTTTCACAAGGCTGATAAATTCTACTTAATTTCATCATCTTACATTTAGGCACCTCAGACCACTTACCTGAATCAAGATTATCCTGTATAGCTGTAAATATCCTCCTGCCTTAACTACACCACTTAAATTATGAAACTTGTAGATGACACTAAATATTACAGATAACCAAGAGACTTCTCCAAGACCAATCATTTACATACAATCCTGTTTTTACTTTTACCTACAAATAGTCCTAACTCACCTTTGTTCACTCATCTAACCTAGCTTTGTAACTTACCTAGCTCATAAAAAACTGGCAACGGCTTAAATTTGCTACTAGACAACATAGATTAGCCAGTTATCTTGCCTAGAAGTGTTTATTATCCATAAGCCACCAAGAACTTAATATTCTCTGTCAAAACATACAGATGCAGAGAAACTAGATTAGCATCCTTTCCTTTTCAGTAAGGAATAGTTACTTAGCCACTCTACCAATAGCTCCACTGGATCTTGCAGACCCAACGTTTATTAGCCATTTAAAATTCAACACGCGCACACACACACACAAAATACCCTTACCACTGCAACCTTCGGCACGCCCTTCTCTCTTTATGAAGCTCTGTGTGCTTCAAGTTTTGGCTCTCTGCAGTTTGAACACTAAAATCAGTATAGCTAAATGAGATTAAAAATAATGTTGTATTTAATTTTGCTTTAATGTACACAATCCCTTTGAGCCAACTCCCAGCTCTAAACTTGGGCCAGTTTTCCCTCTAGTTTACCTCTTCCTAACAGAAGCACTTCCAGTTTATTCCATGACTCAAATTCCTCGTTTTATCTCAGATCCCGATCTGAAACTTGGGACGGATCCATTTTTAAACCCAAAATGGTGACAAAGCATCAGTAGAACCTAGGCAGCATTAAATATACACCTTCAAAGCCTGAAATAATTCCATTTTACAGTAATTACATATTGTAGAGATGTTTCATATATCAATTCCCTATTCTTTCTGTGGAAAACTTCAGACATTTGAGGGTTTTTTTTTAAATTGATCGCACACCTCTCCCCCCAGGGACAAAGTAATCCAAATTTTTCTGCAGAGCTTCTCAGCTCATATAAGTCAGATGCTGTTCCTCCTGAATTCCCATATTGTACTTTATAAAGAACCCTTTCCTCTATAGATTTAATTTGCCCCAATTGAGAACATAACTGGAATAAATTCAACAATGAATTAAAAAAAAATTTCCATTCGTAAAACTGTTCTTAGCAGTTTTACTACACAAACACATACAAAGTTATCATATTCCTGCATAGTTACGTTTTCCACAATGAGTTCCAAACTCTTTCCCATCTCCCAAACATGCGTGCTCTAGCTGTTCTATTCTTTATAATACACTTATTGAAAGAGTCATTCCAAATTTATTCCTTGGTTACCATCATTTGAAAACAACATCACATCTTAAGCAGCTCATTACACTCCACATGGAGCAGCACTGAGACACAATGGCTTTATGTAGATCTTACAAAAAGGCAAGTAATCACAGCACAAACTTCAAAGTCACCAGATGGTGGAGAGAGGTTCCACCACAGTAAGCAAGATCAGATGTAAGAAGTTAAATCTAATTTCTAGAACACCACACTTTTATCAGAAAAGCTAGTTTACTGCAATGTGAGACAAATTAACATATTGATCCATAAGGGTTTGAGAACACTCACTCCCATAGAAAAGACAGTGACCTTTTCTGTAACTGGTTTTCTTTGAGATGTGTTGCTCACGTCTATTCTACAATAGGCGTGCGTGCTTGCCACGTGCACCGGTGCCAGAAGTTTTTCCCCTAGCAGTACCCGTAGGGGAGCGCCCTAGCAACCCCTGGAGTGGCACCTCCATGGTACGGTATGAGGGGCGCTGCGAGCTCCCCTCAGCCTCAGTTCCTTCTTGCCAGACAACTCCGACAGAGGAGAAGGAGAGCAGGATGTGAAATAGACATGAGCAACACATCTCGAAAGTGTCTTTTCTTCTTCGAGTGATTGCTCATGTGTATTCCACATTAGGTGATTCCAAGCTATATCTGTTGGAGGTGGGAAGGAGTCCACAAACTCTCAGGACAGAGAACGGCCCTGCCAAACCTGGCATCCTCCCCGGACTGAGAGACAATCACATAATGAGAGGTGAACGTGTGTACGGAAGACCATGTGGCAGCCCTACAAATGTCCTGAATGGGGACATGGGCCAAAAAGGCAGCCGACGAGGCCTGCGCAATTGGTGGCCTTCACAATTGGTGGCAGAGGTATTCCCACTAGGTCATAACAGGTACAGATGCACAAGGTGGTCCAGTTGGAGAGCCGCTGAGTGGAGATCAGCTGACCTTTCATATGCTTGGCCGAGGCGATGAACAGTTGTGAGGACTGCCCAACATGGGTCTAGCCTCTGTCCCAGGTTTACTCCAGTGCTGCAGTGAAGAAGGCCTCTTCCTAACCTTCTTGGCGTGCCCCGTGGATGGGGAGCAGTGCCGAGTAGTCGATGGCGCCGAAGGGTCGCCGCACACTGACACCGCGGTGCCTGGGCCGACTCAGTGTGGCACGCCGGAGCCATCTCCATCAGAATAGCCCGGAGCCTGAAGTCCCTTTCTCTCTTAGTCTAAGGCTTAAACAACTTGCAAATCTTGCAGTGATCGCTGAGATGGGTTTCCCCCAAACAGTGTAAACAGTCTGCGTGCGGATCATTCACTGGCATAGATTGTCTACAAGTGTCACATGACTTAAAACCCGGGGCACAGGGCAGACCCCAGTCCGAGCGCACACGCATTCACTCACTACAGGTACTCTATACTGAACGAACAAGCAGTTTTGGGGATGAGCTACAGCAAAGCTGGAGCAGAGCAGTTCTGAAGCACTTTCACTGACAGCAAGGAGGAACTGAGGGTGGGGGGAGCACACAGCACCCCTTATACTGCACCATGGAGGCGCCACTCCAGGGGTCGCTATGGCGCTCCCCTATGGGTACTGGTAGGGGAAAAACTTCCGGCACCGGTGCACATGGCGAGCATGCACACCTATTGTGGAACACACTCGAAGAAGAAACATAACTGTATTCTCTTGTTTTATTTGCTGACCGTGTATTCCTAATAGTGGTGGCAGTCTAATCATCTGCCTTTCAAGCTGGGGCATTAGTGAGACAGGAGGAAGGGGAGAAAATTGATTAGAGTAAATTTAAAAGTAAAAATGAATGTTTCATACCTGTATTCAGCCCCCCATCCTTTAACAAAACTCATTCTTATGGTACACATTCTAGTTAGCTGATACACTGCTTCAAAACCCTGATTCACAGATTGAGCCAGAAGAGCAGCAAATTCCTGGTTATTAAAGATCTTCAGGTTGCATCCTATGAAGAGGAAAAAAAAGGTTTAGAAAACTACAGCCCATGCATACTTGCAGGCTTTCCTAAAAGGGCAATGTGAACAGCCAACTTCTAGAAGTTAATAGGAAGACAGTGCATTTAAATTTACTCCATTTCTTGATTAGTATATCTTGTACTTGTGCTCTTACCTGGTGGAATTTTGCATACCGTTGCAGGATGCCAGCCATATCTTTGATTACAATTGGGGCTCTGAACGAAGATTGCGCTATCACTTAGGCACTCAGCAAAAACTTCCCCACCAATGTAATACAGACGGACTCCCCTTCCTGAAACAAGATTAGTAGAAGCTTCACTTAATGATATGATCTGAACTGGTTGACACATTAGAAGACTTCTTTATTTCACTGAGGGCCAACTCCCCCCCCCCAGAACTGCAAGGTGAATCAGTTAAGCTGGCAATATGGCCATATCGCCAGCTGACACCTGTAGTGAGAGCAGGATGTGGTAAGAAGAATTCCTCCTCCCACAACCCTAGAATGTATTGTTCTTGAACGAGAAGAAAGAATTTATTGTCAAGAACAGACTTTCTTCCTTTTATTTAGTACTTTGAGACAAAGCAAAGCAATCAGAATCAAAGTTTGAAGGCAATGCTGATTCCTCACATACTCTCTCTCTTGAAGCAATACTTGCAATTAAAACAAGTAGATTAACTTTCTTATTAAATCTTGTTGATTTTAGTATAAATACTAGTGTGGTAGGTGAAGCAGCATGTGCCACAATACTCTGAAGAAGAACAAGGCTCATGGATAGTCTGCTACTTCCTCTCACCTCCAAGGCCTTCCTCACACTGAATAGACTCCTACCCCACCCCTACCCCAGTTTGTCACAGGCACCACAAGACTTCATTTGGCTCTTACAAAAAGGCAGCCTCTTCCTGCTCCTACTTAATATGAACTAGCTCTCCTGTCTAGAAAAATACCTGATCTGAATTAGTTATTTTCATATAAACAACATATTTCTAATGGCAAGCTATTGCTAATGTAATAGCTCATTCAGCAAGGAGACGCACTATGAAAAGTGATTTTTATTTTTTTGTAATTCCATTTCTTTAAAAAAAATATTTGCTTATTGTTCTAGGGGTTCCCAATTGGATCTCTTTTTACTGACAGTTTTGCTTGAGCAGTTAAATTGTATGCTGGTAGTTACCAAAAATCTAAAGTTTTCATAAACAACTGACTTTTAAACCACAATTGCTTTTTGAAAGTTTTGATTTAACATGAAAGATTTCACCAAAAAAATCCACATTGAAATCCAGCAAAATAGAAGTTTAAGCTTTGCAAGTTGACTTCTGCCCCTCCCCCACCACCAACAGCTCTAATGAAAGGCCAGAGTCACAACACAATTCAGTACTGCTAGAATTTTATTAAACGTTGCTTGTTTCGTTTATTGTTCTCATTTAATAATGTCCAAGTCCTATGCTGATCCAATTTAAGCTGCAACACTCAGAACTTAGCAAAAACCATCCAGCTCTATTCAGGTAAGTGCCATTACCCTTAAAGAGATGGTTACAAGATTTAGAACATACCTATGTGTCGCCTTGTCATTTCCACCGTGGCATTTCTGTTAACGTTGGAGAGCAAACCTAGACAAAATCTTTCTGAATTTGACGGGTCTGTAAAACCATCCACAGTCAGGGAAGGCTGTGATGCATGGAAGGTTTCTCCCACTCTCTGATTCAGTTCATAATACGCTATTGAACACCAAAACGCAGGCTCTGAATAAGTAACTGGCTGTAAGTCTGAAAACAAGAAAAAGTGAGAATTCCTGTGATAATGAAACAGATGTTTAAAAAAAATTTTTACCCCGCTCTTTATTTCCTCAGTTATAAACAGCAGTTGCTCAAATCTACTGAATAAGCAGTGATCGTGTGAGGGTGTTCCCTCTCCTGGATTAAAGGGCTTAGAGATGGGTGAGAATGATGAGGGGCATGGAAAAACTAATTAAAGAGATTGAAGGGACTGGGCTTGTTCTCGGAGACAAACAATGTACGTTATAAAAGTATACAAAATAAAGATTTTATATGGAAGATACATTGGGAGCATCTATTAACTTTTCATAATACAAGGATAAGAGGATATTCCTTTTAAAAAGCAGTAGCTTTAAAACTGATAAGGCATTACCCATTCATATGGATAACAGGAGTATCTCAGTGTTACAGTACATGCTTGGGGTGGGGGAAGGGCAGGGTGAGGGGATATTAAAAACACTTGTTTCAGAACATAACGACCAATAGTTAAAGGTTGGCTTGAGAGGAAACTTTTTTTTTTTTTGTGGTCAGGCTATGCCATAACTATTTCTGTAGCATTTGTTACTTGCCACTCAGTCACAGGATACTGTACTGGATAGACAATTAGTCCACAGTATAACAGTGTTATGTTCCTGTGCAGAATATGGGCTGTGAGGAGGAAATTCTCTCTGCATGATCTATAGAAAATGAAAACTTAGTTACTGATTGATTATAGCTCATGAGCTATTGCCAAGACAAATCAATTTGAACCAATAACTATATAATCCAGTAGGAGGATTAGTTTACAATTCTACATTGAATGTCCAAAACACAGGGCCACTGATAAGAATATTGGGGTCTTAGGAAAAAACCTTTGCCTTTCTACACTGTCCCATTTGATTGTTAGTTTTCCCCTTCTAGCCTCTTCTTCACCACCCAAATCTCTTCCGTTGTACCTTCCGAGTCATCGCCCTGAGTTATTTTTCCCATTTTCACCTTCAGAGGTTGCTTTTCCCAACACAGCTTCTCTTGATTTTCCTGCCACATGCCCTTCCCCATGCCTGGCCAAGTCAGGCGAGTCTGTGGCCCTTTGTAATTCTTCCTAATAGTTATGCAGCAGACAGTTGATGACACCTCAGCAAGACAGAGGTAGGAGGAAGCAGCTGTTCCCTTGTAGCCACAGGTGACACTACTGTGTAAGTGCACTAGCATACTAAAGCAGCAGTGTGATAGCAGTCAAGTCTAGGCAGCTACTACAGTGCTGGAGAGATTTTTAGCAGCCCCTGTTATCTGGCAGCTATATGTATATGGAAACATTACAGCTACCAACTGATGTCTTCAGTAATTTATTCTTACAAGTAAAATTCCCTTCCTGCTCCCATCATTCTTGCATAGCCTCAGCCATTCTACCCTTTCCCAAGGTCCCAGCAGTTACAAGAAAAAGAGTACCACACTTATTTGCATTTAACATCTTTGCAATTAAACCTGAGTTTTAGCAAAGGTACCATTAGTGAGAGCTAACCATGACACTGCTTCCTTCTAATACAGATTCCACCCTTCTGTGAATGATCAGCACCCAAAAAAAGGAGAAAGACTTATGCTGATACATATACAAAGCACATGATTTAGGAAACAGTTAAAAGTGAAGTATTTCCAGCTTACCCAGGCTATGATTAACTGGGGAGAGAGTACTAGGAGATAGCTCTGCTGGAGATCCTGTAGAAATAATTCAGAATATTTTAGATAATTTTAATCTGGAAAACTGGTTGCAAGATATCAGATGTGTTTGTAGTTCATTACCAAGAATAATATTGTAATATAATGCTAGCATATGGAGAAGTATGGTGTTCCGTAGTCGAAATAAAACTCAGAAATGAAGTGCCTTATCCTTAGTTTAAAATATCAATACACGATTGCCCAACTGTATACACACTTTAGAAGCTACTTTTGCTTTTTGTTAGTACAGTAGGTACCTTAGAGTTATGACGGCCTCTGTTCCCCAGGCTGTTCAGAACTCTGAACAAAACATTATGGTGGTTCTTCCAAAAGTTTACAACTGAACATTAACATAATATAGCTTTGACACTTTACTATGCAGAAGAAAAATGCTGCTTTTAATCATCTCAATTTAAATGAAACAAGTATAGACAGTTTCCTTACCTTGTCAAAAAAAATTTTTTTTTTAAATCTTTCCCTTTTTTTGTTAGTTTACGTTTAACACAGTACTGTACAGTATTTGCTCTTTTTGGTCTCTGCTGCCTGATTGCATACTTCCAGTTCCAAAGGAGGTGTGTAGTTGACTAATCAGTTTGTAACTCTGATGTACATAACTGAGGTTCTACTGTATTAAACACCTTTAATGGTGAAATCTTAAGTATTTGGCAGGAACTCACATTACATTCACCGCATGTGATTATATCTTAAATCCTCATGTATATTTTGTTTATTTTTAATCGACTGTGGAAACCAGTGGCTTCAAGCTTGACTTCCAGTGAGGACAGCTAGAAAAGAAGGTAGATGTGACAAATACAGAGGTTTTAGGAAGCTTTGAGATCCAAACTCTCACTGGAGGCCAGGCATGTCTTTGGAAATGACATAACTGGGATTATATATTTAAAAGACTATTCTTTATGGAAGGATGAAGAAAGACTGAGAAAAGAAACACGAACTCTCCTGCACAGTCTACTATGGACTAGAGAAGAAATACAGGGGAAAGAGGCAAAGACACAAAACACAAGGTTGCTTCTAGCACAGGGATCAGCAACCTCTGGCACGCGGCTCGCCAGGGTCCGGGGCGGTTTGTTTACCTGCCGCATCGGCAGGTTCGGCCAATCGCAGCTCCCACTGGCCGTGGTTCACTGTCCCAGGCCAATGGGGGTGGCGGGAAGCCGCGGCCAGCACATCCCTCGCCCATGTCACCCCCATTGGCCTGGGACAGCGAACCGCGGCCAGTGGGAGCCGCAATCGGCCAAACCTGCTGACGCGGCAGGTAAACAAACCGGCCCAGCCCAGCAGGGTGCTTACCCTGGTGAGCCACCCGCCAGAGGTTGCCAACCCCTGTTCTAGCAGGTTAGCCTTTTAACTAAGGCATCAAGTATATACTGCTGAGGCACTGCAGCCCTTATCTAAACTAGCACAGTTAGAGTCCAATTTAAGTAAGACTGCCAACATTAAACACAGACTGCCAGGATAAACTATCAGCAGGAACTTCTCATCCAGAGGTAACAGTGCTGACCAGGGTTCCCTCTAATTTTTTACGTCCACGTGCGGAATGAATTTTTTTTATGTGCACCAATATGGAGGTGATGTGTGACAGGAACAGGAACTGAGTTGTTGTAGAGGTTTCTTTAACTCTATTCCTGGGGGAAAATTTCTCTTTGTCTGTGTTGTTACAGACAGTTTCTGACAGGTATTTTGAAATAAGTTACCAAAATAATTGAAACTGGCATGATTATGTAGTGTTATTTTGACAAAAATATGCAGAATTTTAAAAAATTGTGTGCAGAATTCATTTTTTGGCACAGAATTCCTCCAAGAGTACATAGTGAGCAAGACTGGATTAGTCTTTTGCCCCATGTTACTGGCTAAATGAGATTAGCAATTGCCTTTTGCAACTGATTTTACATATATTCTATCATCAGCACTGGTAGCATCAAGCACTAATCATGCAAAGTTATGGGGACGTCTAACTGCCAGTCAGGGAATCTTACAGTTAAGGCAATGGACCAGGACCAACGAGATCAGAGTTTTACTCTCAGCTCTACCAGTCTTCCCGTGTGACCTTGACCAAATTCACTTAATCTCTGCCTCCATTCCCTATGTGTCAAATGGGAATACTTCTCTACATCAGAGGTACTTGCGAAGACAGATTCACTGTTGATGCTCTCACACCCTGGTGATGAGCACAACAGGAAAAAATGTTATATAGAATAAGGTTTTCAAAATGGTCATACTATTTCATTAAGCAGACCAGATCAAGCAGCCCCCTAGACTTCTGGAAACAAAAGCAGGATGTGTCAACTTCTTTGGCTAATATAAACATCTACAAGATGCTCTTTTCAGGATAGTCTGGCAAGATAGTGGCAAGTATGCCCCAGTCTGATTCATCCTTGAAACTACCTGGGATAGTTATGTTCTTTTGTAAGAAGTCATTTCCATATAGCCATTGTTCATATTAAATTGGTATTGAAATTTCAGAAGAGATTGGAATAATATGCTTGTATATACCAGGGGAATTCCATCATGATTTGTGGTGAAAGGGTGTTTTGTTAATTTAGATGGAATAAAGGGCTCAAAGAGTCAAACGTGTTAACAGGACCCTGAGACTGTCCAAAGTTGAACAGCTTTAAAATAATGCCAAGGATTTGGAGGAGAGAGACCTCAGCCTGCTTTGAACCCTAACTAATGTACTATAAAATTTACTCCAGAAGGTTAAAAATGTACTGATTAACATACACAAATGGAAAAAAAGATTTAAAACAAGGCAAAACAAATTGAAACTGAAATTGAGTGATGATGCAAAATAAACAGTCAAAATCTATCAACACTTTTTTTTTTAAAATTAAAAAGGATGAATTGTGGTTACAGTCTCTTTCTTATTCTGCCAAATAGTCCTCCTTAGTGAGGGAAAAAGGGTTAGTTCTGTTGTGTAATTCTGAGCTAGGAATGACAGTCACTTTCCTGCTTTTGACAAAAAAGCCACAGGATAGACAAGAGATAGGATAGTATAAATGGGGGGGAAATATGGCTTTTGTTGATGTACTCAAGATACAAGCCAGCTGGTCATTCAGACAGATGCTTTTGGTTGACAGATCGGCCACCTCTGGACCCCAGCTCACCTCCCTGGCCAGGAACATAATTTGGTTGGTCTGATTAGAGATCCCTTTCCTTCACTGGTCCTTCAGCCAAGCAGAGCTGGTTGGGCCAGCTCATCTCACTATGCTGGTGCTGTGCAGCGCAGTTGATTTTACAATCAGGTGAAAAGCCAAGAGAGGAAGACGTAGAACAGGCGCAAGATAGTGGTGGGGAAGGCAAAGGACAAATGAGGGAAGCAAGACAGCAGGATCTCACATGTATCAAGCTGAGCTCCCCTCTGATGAAGTGATGATAGTCAAGCATCCCAACCTGAGTATTAAGGTCTGGTGTCACAGCAACAATCCTTTTGCTACTGCCACAAGGATGGTAAGAAGTTCTTTTTTCCTCAAGTTTCTTTTTAAAGGCCCCAAAAAGGATAATGGGAAGAGTGGTTTAGCCTCATTATTTTGCTACATTAGGCCTATTTTTTGAAGTACCAATTTCGTAACAAGTAACAAGTCACCGGGACCAGATGGCATTGAAATTATGGAACTATTAACTATGGTTTGTAACCTGTCCTTTAAATCAGCTTCTGTACCCAATGACTGGAAGATAGCTAATGTAACGCCAATATATAAAAAGGGCTTTAGAGGTGATCCCGGCAATTATAGACCGATCAGTCTAACGTCAGTACCAGGCAAATTAGTTGAAACAATAGTAAAGAATAAAATTGTCAGACACATAGGAGAACAAATTGTTGGGCAAAAGTCAACATGGTTTCTGTAAAGGGAAATCATGTTTTACTAATCTATTAGAGTTCTTTAAAGGGATCAACAAACATGTTGACAAGGGGGATCCAGTGCACATAGCTACTTAGATTTCCAGAAAGCCTTTGACAATGTCCCTCTGGGGATAAGAGGGAAGATCCTTTCATGGATTGAGAACTGGTTAAAAGACAGGGAACAAAGGATAGGAATAAATGGTAAATTTTCAAAATGGAGAGGGGTAACTAGTGGTATTTCCCAAGGGTCAGTCCTAGGACCAATCCTATTCAAACTTATTCATAAATGATCTGGAGAAAGGGGTAAACAGTGAGGTGGCAAAGTTCACAGACAATACTAAACTGCTCAAGATGGTTAAGACCAAAGCAGACTGTGAAAAACTTCAAAAAGATCTCACAAAACTAAGTTATTTATTTGTTCCCATAATATAAGAACTAGGGGCCACCAAATGAAATTAATGGGCAGCAGGATTAAAACAAATAAAAGGAAGTTCTCCTTCACACAGCACACCATCGACCTGCGGAACTCCTTGCCTGAGGATGTTGTGAATACTAGGACTATAACAGGGTTTAAAAGAAAACTAGATAAATTCATGCAGGTTAAGTCCATTAATGGCTATTAGACAGGATGGGTAAAGAATGGTGTCCCTAGCCTCTGTTTGTCAGAAGATGGAGATGGATGGCAGGAGAGAGATCACTTGATCATTACCTGTTAGGTTCACTCCCGCTGGGGCACCTGCCATTGGTCACTGTCAGTAAACAGGATACAGGGCTGGATGGATCTTTGGTCTGACCCAGTATGGCCATTCTATGTTCTTATGGTCCACTGCCTTCTGGTCCCCTACTCCTATTATCAGTCATAATCTTCAACACAGTGCTTGAGTGGTATCAATAAACCTTTTCTTTTTTAATTAATTCAGTTCCCCTCACCCCTTTACTTTTTTTTTTAAATTATTTTATATAACAGCACACTGTAGCAAATTATGAACCCCTGCCCACTTTCCACAGTTAGGCTTACAATTAAAGAAGGCCTGTCAGACCTCCATTATTACAACCATGGTTGAAAGAAGTCATCCCATTGTGTTAGATCAGGCCTGCACAACATGCAGCCTGGGGGCCACATGCGGCCCGCGTGGGCTCATTGTGCAGCCCACAGGGGGTGAGGAGGCAAGCTGCGTCGGGCAGTGGCGGGGGGTAAGGAGGTGAGGCGGGGGAGGGGGCGGAGAGGGCATGGGGTGGGCGGGCTGAGGAGGCAAGTAAGAAGTCAGTGGCTGACCTGTTCTACTGATCTGGTCTGGCTCCCATCCCCTCTCCGAGGGTTGCAGCTGTCTGGAGGTGCTGCCTTCCACGCCTTCCTCAGTCACACTTCATTCATTCAACAGGGCAATCGATTACAAAGTTGGGGGAAGAGCTTATTCTACTTCTAGCAAGAAGACATTTTTCTTTTACCTAAATTATACTACCTTAGGGGCCCGCTATACCATATTACCAAGGTTCAATACCACTGTTTTGGTGGGGCAGCGCTGGGGAAGGAAAGTTTGTTTCTGTGGGGTGGGCGGTGCTGTGGGGGGGCGGGGGAGTATTTCAGGGGGGCGTGGCGGTGCTGGGTTGGGGGTTTTGGCAGGGCCGGTGGGGTTCGGCCCTCAGCTGTTTTCTTTGGAGTAATATGGCCCACGCTGCTTTACGAGTTGTGCAGGCCTGTGTTAGATGATCACACCTAGAAATCCCAACTCTGAACACATAGTGAAGAGATGAATATGTTTTACCTGTATCCATGCTTTGGTTCAACTGCTGATCGCTTGTTTCTCCATCTTCACTGATGTATCCTGGGGGTGGCGTTTCTGCAAAGAGCAAACAAATTGTATCAATATTACATATGTTAGCTCACTGATTAAGTTTTTAGGATTTTCATTCTAAACAGTCTGTGCCATACACTATTTGAGCAGTAAGTTAGGACTTCATATTGGTGGGTGTTATTTGTCACAGCAGCATCTGCAACACCTTCTAGCCTTAAGTCTGTGCCTTATCTAGGTGAAATTTGTGTGTAATCTTGTCTACGTATGTTTTTTTTCCACGTTTGTCAAGTGTTCACTACATAAATGTATATATAACTTCACATGCGATTCTTGTTTGTAGCATGCTATAGCATGCTTGCATTTCAGCCAGTTGCAGAATTTTGCAGTATTGATCAACAGATTTCACATTTACTAGAATTAAAAGTGAGAAGCCCTCTGGTGAATTCAACACTGAAAAATCCATGAACTAGCCACTTTCATGTAGGATAGCCATGTTATCAGTTACCCTCCCCACATTTTAGAATTTTCTACGTTACAGAAAACCAGCCCTCACTACAACAGTCCACAGTTCCAGTCATCTCCTTCTTCAATATCCAAGGAAAGCTTATGTCAACTAGCTATACCTTCCAATCGACAATGATCCCATCCATGCCAGTTCCCCTCTCGGATTCTAGGCAATTCGAACTTGTTTTCAAAGCACCACAAAAGTTCTTATGCTTATCACCTTCCTTGGCTTTTTAAAGAAAATTTCAATCTGTTAAATGTTAACTAATTACTAGGGCTCTCAAGCGATTACAAAAATTGCACTGTTAAAGAATAATAGAATACCATTTATTTAAATGTTTTTGGATGTTTTCTATATTTTCAAATACATTGATTTCAATTACCACACAGAATACAACATGTACAGTACTCACTTTATGTTGTTTTTACTGTGCAAATATTTGTAATAAAAAAGAAAACCCCTGTAGTACTTGTATGAGGTGAATTGAAAAATACAATTTCTTTATCATTTTTACAGTGCAAATATTTATTATAAAATAAGCCCCATACACTTTGTATTCAGTGTTGTAATTGAAATCAACATGTTTGAAAAATGTAGAAAAACATCCAAAAATATAATACATTTCAATTGGTATTCTATTGTTTAAAAGTGCGATTCATCATGATTGATTTTTTTTTTTTGCATTAATCGCCTGAGTTAACTGTGATTAATCGACAGCCCTACTAATTACATGAACAATTTAAGAGGGTTTTTGATACTAGAAGTCTAATTTGACTGGCAAGGGTTTAAAAAATAAAAACATACAGGAGACTACGGTTGGCTTCCTCTGCCCTCAAAAATATGTATTTTTTAATACTGCCTTGAAGGCATTAACTCACTTCACTTCGGGAAGCCATTTTCTATATGAAATCTCTGAGCCAGGCAAGCCTTTTGCTGTCAAGGCACCTATTGATGCCTTTCCCTTTTTAAAGCTTACAAACTAAAGTGAAAAGATTTAAATATCTTCAATGAACCTTAAATGACTGGAGGGTTACTTGATTGCTATTAAAATAGATATATTACCATGGTAATTGAGAGACTGTTAATATTGTAACTAAATGAATAGTAAAAAGCCCTCAACTTTGAATTTCTACTTTTAGAATAAGTACTGCAAAAAGATTTTAAAGTCATGCACTAATCCAAGATTGCACTTGGGGGGATCAAAGGAATTGAACAAGACTAAAAGTCAGACAGGAAATACAACTTTCACATATAGCAAACAAATTTATAATGAAGTCATAAAAAGCTAGCATGTATTGTGGAAATCTTTCACACATATTCAATGGGATCACAGCTGTAGATACCAGAAATGAACGTTCTGCTTGCACACAATAAAGTACCCAAGGTAACTATTTTCTGAACTGTTCTATCATTACATCACATCAGATTACTAGCCACATTTATATTAAAAGTAACTCTAAGTAGTGAAAAGAATGGTTTCAAGAAGTACTTGTTAGGAGAGAATTTTTTTGTGTTTGTTTTTAAATATAAACTCAATCCACTTTGAAAAGTAGATTCTTCCCACCTCTGATGCATTATTACAGTTGAGCCGACCAGGGCCGCCCAGAGGATTCAGGGGGTCTGGGGTCTACGGCGGCGGGGGGGCCCCCATCGCCGAATTGCCGAAGACCTGGCACTTCAGCGGTGGGTCCCGGGGCGGAAGGACCCCCCGCCGTGGGTCTTCGGGGTACTTCGGCAGCGGGTCCCAGAGTGGAAGGACCCCCCACCGCCGAATTGCCGCCGAAGACCCAGAGCGGAAGAAGCCCCATGAGAGTTTTCCGGGGGCCCCGAAGCAAGTGAAGGACCCCACTCCAGGGGCCCCAAAGAACTCTCGTAGGGGCCCCTGCGGCGCCCAGGGCCTGGGGCAAATTGCCTCACTTGCCTTTCTCTTCCCTTCCTCCCCCCTCCCCTGCGGCCCTGGAGCCAACAGCTATAGTTAAGGTCAATAACTGTTTCTAATCTAATCAATCCCTCCTGTTTTCACAGTTGCTAACCTTCAACCTTTGTCATTCAAATTTTCCATATATGGTCTTTGCCTCAGAACACAGAGCTCCCTACCTAGCACCAAAGCAGCCCAAAACAGAAAGCTGAAGTTTGGTATTGAAGACCCTCATTACTACACAGTTTGAAAACTGAAGTTCTGCATATGCATATCATCCAGTCCTACCATCTGGCAGTCAGAGGTTTAGGATCATCCAGAGCATGGGGTTACATCCCCTGACCATGTAGGCTAATAGCCATTGATGGCCCTATCCTCCACGAATTTACCTAATTCTTTTTTTAACCCAGTTATACTTTTGACCTTCACAACATCCCCTAGCAGATGAGTTCAACAGATTGTCTGTATGTTGGGTGAAGAAGTATTTCCTTGTTTGGTTTAAACCTGCTATTAATTTCACTGGGTAAGCCCTAGTTCTTGTTATTTACCCCCTCACATAACACACTTCCCTATTCACTTTCTCCACACCATTAATGGTTTTAAAGACTTCTACCATATCTTCTCACCTTCCCCCTCACCCCCATCATTGTTTCCTTTGTGTATCTTTTCTAATGCTAATTTATCTTTTTTGAGATAGGGCAACTAGAACTGTATGCAGTATTCAAGATGTGGCTGCTGCTCACTGAGAAGGTGTTCCCATAGAACTATCCACAATGACTTCAAGTTCTCTTTCTTGAGTGGTAACAGCTAATTCAGACCCCATCACCTTGAACGTATAGCTGGGACTATGGGTATGGCTACACTGGCGAGTTGCAGCGCTGGAAAGCCTCCACCAGCGCTGCAATTAGTAAGTGGCCACACCTGCAGGGCACTTCCAGCGCTGCAACTCCCTGGCTGCAGCGCTGGCCGTACACCTCACTCGGCATGGGGAATAAGGATTCCAGCGCTGGTCATCAAGTGTGGCCACACACCAGCGCTGTGATTGGCCTCCAGGGTATAAGGTGTATCCCAGAATGCTTTTATAAATTACTCTCTTTGTTTTGTTATGCAGCCTCTCTTTGTTTTGTTGTGAACGAGCTCCGAACAAACAGAGCTCCTGTTTGCTGTGATCATCTGTACCTGGCTGTAAACAATCAAATGAGAAGCAGGCAGGGAGAGTGAATAAAACAGAACGGAGCCGATCGGAGCTCTGTTGAACTGCTTATCTAAAAAAACAAACACTGATCACAGCAAACAGGAGCTATCTGTACCTGGCTGTGAACGATCAAATGAGAGGCAGGGGAAACAGCGTTGGATGCAGGGTTCGCAAACATTTTGTGATTTTTCCAATCTCTCTCTTCCCCGCTCCCTGTCACAGTACACCACAGGGAGTGAGTGAAACAGCGGGGAGTCCGTGTCGGAGGCAGGCTGTTTGCAATTAAGAGTTAAGACTAAGGGCTCATGAACATTTTGTGATTTTTCCAATCCAGGAAGCTAACACACAGTGTTGGCTCCAAAAATCCACTCTCTCTATCTTCCCCGCTCCCTGTCACAGTACACCACCCTCCACCCCCCTCTTTTGAAAAGCACGTTGTTGCACTTGAATGCTGGGATAGCTGCCCATAATGCAGCACTCCCAACAGCGCTGCTAATATTGCAAATGTGGCCACACACCAGCGCTGGTAGCTGTGAGTGTGGCCACACACCAGCGCTGCTCCTACACAGCTGGATGACCAGCGCTGCAAACTACCAGCGCTGCAAACCGTAAGTGTAGCCATACCCTATGTTTTCCAATGTGCATTACTTTGCACTTACCAAAAATGAATTTCATCTGCCATTTTGTCATGCAGTTACCCAGTAGTGTAACTCCTGGCAGTCAGATTTGGACCTAACTATTTTAAGAAATTTTGTATTGTCTGCAGATTTCAATGTTCACTGCCCCCTTTCCAGATCATTTATCAAGTCAGACTACTGTCCTCAACAGCATCTCAAATCCTAGGCATGCTGTCTAATAAAAATAAACACATACACTGTGTAATATTTTTGTTTTAAACAAACAAAGCTGGTTTATTAGTTTAGTAAAAGCATACAGAATTGTTTTGTACAAAAAGCATATTTATAAATATTTTCACTTGAATTATTATAGCTAAAAAATCCTCACTTTGAAGTTTAGAAAGCATATCCTGAGTTTGTCTTTCCAGTAATCTGAACAATTACAGATTTAATTTAATTTCTACCTTTGACTTATTACATGGACATTAACCACTAATATAGAGAGTATCTTTTAAAAAAGAAAGATACCTGGTATATAATTGCTCTGTGGTTCAATTCCAGCTGGAAAGTTAGTGTTTTCAGGAATGGAATGAGTATAGTCATCAAGAGGTGGAAGTTCTGTTAGAATCTCAGTATGTCGTGGCACTAGCACAGGAGGCAAAACTGGGAAAGTAAAATATAAAACATTAGTGAGATCCCATAAATATCTATTTTACTTCTCTATGTTCTACGAAAACCAGATCTTCAGATGTGCTGAGCTGTTTTGAAACTCAGGCAATTACACAGTTCTAAATCAGTTATCAGAAGTATCAGATTTGTAAAAAGCCTGTTTAATAGGACTATTCCATATCAGTCAACTTGGACATGGTCATTTATGTTTTCAGTAGTCTCAGGCAGGTGGATTTCACTACATTAATTGCAGACATTTTCATGCTAAACTGAGGATTTGAAACTGTCCAACACAAATAAAATATACATTTTAGAAGTTTTACTATATTACCACAACTGAAAAAAGTTAACCAATAGTCAAATTATTTGAGTTTGCAAAAATCTATGCTATTTTTTCATCCAAATCTTGCCATTTTGGCAAAACCGCATGGACAACCCTTTGCCGCTCACTTTTGTGCCCTAAATATTACTAATGGACTCCAACTAATCTATTAAGAGTTTTCTGGGTAAACATTGTACTGGGGCTTCTTTACAATGTCTAACAGCAGTCTTCCTACCTGGTGTCTCCACTCTCTGGTAGTGGTAAGGATTTACACATACTTCATCCTTTTTAAGATTAAAAGCATATTCACAGTTTTCAATTGCCTTAAGTTCATGATGACTGTGAAGATCTGGCCAGCGCCACAAGCGGCAGTAAATAACATGTGGTAATCCTTTACGATGAGATACCTGTAGACGGCCATCGAGAGACCTATATGGGGAAGATGTTCAAAAATATTTACAGGCTGTATCTTAAAAATCATCATAATCAAAAGGTTGGGGAATGGGGGGGGGGGTTGAGTGTTTTCTCTACCCCCTCAGAAAACAAAAGGATTACAAAATTTAAATTGCTGTTGCTGGAGAACTTCAGAAGGTAGTACTTTTAAAGTAACTTGAGAAGCTCTAGAATAAGTTAATGCCAATGAGTTTGGGATTAATTAAAAAGCCATTATACCTCTAAGCACATAAAATGAATTCTTCATATGAATTTGACATGAACAAGACATTTGTAACACTGCACACCATGAACACTCCCTCAATTTCTACCCCTCAGGACTACACTGTAGCATGGATGCGTTAAGAAGAGTAATTTCCTGAGGACTTCAAATAAACCTAAAGCAGTCAGCTGCTCAGGTGATCCACATGGCAGTATAACAATAATGCAAAAGCATCAAAACACATCTTGTAAAAGTGTGCAATTTCATTATGTACTTGAGTATTCATGTTCCGTGCTACCAGTTGAAAGTGTTTTGCTAGTTTTAAGACAGACTGCATAGGCTTACACAAATGCAGATGTTTATGATTGTTATGGGATGGGCGAGACAAACCTCAATACACAAAGTAAAGGTGACATGAACAAATAAAAAGCCTTTTTAAAGAATAATTTTTTTAAATCTTGCTAATTGATCAGATATTCAAAAATCTATGACATACAAAGCAATTTTAAAACTTTGTAAAATTAGGCCTAAGGAGTTAAGTGTGCTAACCTGGTTGTTATAAATAACAAAACACTTTAGCGCTTGCATTTTCCAAGTCTTCCCATTCTTTCAATGGCATTGGTGTGGAAAGAGGATTATTCCAGAATTAGAATTTTCATTGGTCAAAACATCAGCTGAGAACTTTTTTTTTAAAAATAGTGGCACGCAATTGTTTTTAGAGTGCTGTACCATATGATGACTAGGAAGCATTTTAGTATAATTTACAGCAAAATCCCTCTACAGACCCTCCAAAGCCAATCCCTCCCACAAGATCTCTATGATGAGACAGGGCAGCATATTCACCTGGTTTGTTCAGAGAAGCTGTAAAGGCCTGTTGTATCCCACTGATCTATCGTATTTGGTGTACTCAGTCCCCAAATTTCAGAGCAAGTGCTGTGCATAAATTGAAAACAAAACAAAATACAAAAAAATTGATGTGAATATGGAAACATGGTTATTCAAAATACCATGATGTAAAACATGGAAAAGTGTACATAATACTTCCTTTCACATAGAAGATATAGCATTAGATATCAGTTAAACCTAACACAAATGCTCTATTTTCTATATGAAGGAGTCCAATAAAATGGAACATGTGACTCAAGGTAAATGGTAATGTTTTTAAAAGGTGAACAATTTCTCTGGCTTTAAGAAATCAACATAGCTGTAATGTCCCTTAAAACACGCAAAACTTCATCAACCTGGCTGTAAAAAAGATTTAATTTAAAAAACTATTTTTTTAAAATAAACCTATTTAAGGAGTTCATAAAGTAAGGCCATGTGCATCTTAAGTTGAACTGCCACAGCATAAGGAGAACAACTTTTAGACATCACCATGACAAAAAACTTCAACTCATTTCAGAAGAGTGCCTGTCTTCTTAAGACAATTACAGAAAATGAGAAATCTTAATTAAAGCAGGTATCAAATACTATTTTCTGCTCCCACAGTGTATACATAAAAGAAAAAACAGTCCAACACAATAGCTTCAAAGTAGCCCATCTTAGAGTTACATAACTAATGACTACCAAAACCATAAATAAGCTGGGGAGAGGGGGGCAGGGAAAACCCCCCACCTTCCCTTACCATTCTGTGAAAGACTGTTTTTTTTTTGCTAAATCAGTTCTGAGATTAACGGATGGATTGCAGCAGTGAAAAAGAGAGCCTCCACAATAATAATTACAACAGGTTTAAGTGAAGAGGCGACAGCGTGATGTTGTAGACTGGGTAGCATGTTTCTGGGAGCGAGATATTCAGTGTTCCATACCCAGCTCTATCAGACCATCTCTGTGGCCTTTGGAAGTCAACAATTTTGCTTTCCCATCTATAAAAACAGAATAACCCTTGCACCTCAGAAACTTAAGAGAATGTTAATGTTTGGATACAATGCTTTGAAATGCCAGGCGCCAGTTATAAAGCAGTCTGAAGTATGGTTGCTGTAGTTCTTTAATGTTATTAACACACCTTTAAAATGTTACCATAGGATTAGAAATCCAAGATCTCCAAACCCTTATTTACAAGCTCAAGCTTTGATATTTAAAATGTAACTATTAAAATTAGCGTAACGTATCCTATACTAAGAAGTCAGAGGTAAGTGCTAATGAGCAATTTAAAAATAAAAAGCAACATTTCATTTTCGCACAAATTGTATAAGAGTGCTCTCTATTGCATAAAGAAACTCAAACAGCAACCATTCACATACACACCCTTTACAACCAAGTCTCATTCAATTTACTGGAATTTTATTTAGCATCTGTGTGTCATGGAAAAGCAACAAGATAAGGAATCTGAGTGAAGGATCACCTTTGGTTTGGTGGTCAGACACTTTACTAATGAAATTTTACAGTCTTCTGGCTAGATCATTTTCTTGAATATGCATCACTATTGCCGAAATGCCTGGGTCTAAAGACTCATTAGTACATACCATGTGCTGGGTATTAATTGACATACGAAGCCTTTATGGTTTTATGATTGGAGTTGGTTATCTTTGAGATGTGGCTCCTTCAAATACAGCTGTAATGTTTCAAACCTTATACTAAATTGTATGGATTACTTAGAGCATGATAAATGCAAGCAGCCCTTTCGTCTAAATGGCTAACGGCTAATTCCAAACACTTGTGGAGATCCCAAGTTGTTAGCTCTTCCCAAGTGGCTTGGAAAACACAGTATAGTCCACTGATCTCAGACAAACGGCATTCCCGATTGATCATATATGACACTATTTTGCAATGAACACTGTTCTAAGGAGGGAAGGATGCTTTTATTCAGAAAGTGAGAATACTTAATCACAACAGTTATAAGGTCCTTTATCTTTCAACAGGTCCAGAGTGCAGGCAGTATGTCACCCATTATGATCCAGGGCACATTTGCTTAGAAGAGAGGTAACATCAAAATGAGATTTGGGGCTAGCTTACACTGGGTCTTCACCTCAACTCCAACCATCTATGACAAGCCACTGATGTAGATGTCCTGGTACAAATATCAAATATATTCAAGGGAACCTATGATTTGCATGGATGGAACCTGCTTGAAACCAACTTGTATGATCAGTAGAGTGGGTGAGCATTACCATATTTGTTACTGCTCACTGTGGCAAACCTATACCGACGTACTATCAAAGCTGCATCCAGAGCAGTTTCCCTTTTTGTGCCCCATCCAGAGATTTCAGACCAGATGGTGTCCAAAAAAACCACCAGTCCAAGAAATGGAATAAGATTTTAAATGTTCACTTTTATTCTAGATAAACTGTTTAACAGAATGAAAAATCTTTCAAAATGGAACAGACATTAAAAAAAGACTGCATTCTGAAGCAATGGCTTGATGATAAAAATCTGAGATAATCCAACCTGCTAGCCTTCTTGGCTCCAATGCCAAAAAGTAGAATCACTCCCCACATATAAAATTGGGCCAGTCCAGACCAAGCCTGTGTTGTCACAGCATCAGCTTTCCCATAACTTATTTTGGGATGAAGAATCACTCTCAGTAAACAGGGAATTTTGGCGAAACAACGATCTACTGCACTATTTGAGATTGCAAGACATTTGTTCCTTTGGAAGGCATACTGAATTCTAAAAAACAATTATTCAAGCTTGGTATGGGCTTCGCCCTCTGTAAGAGTGACTTGATTTGTTTTTTCAAAGAATTTCAAAAGGAGCTGTGACCAAACACTCCACTGCTTGAGTGATCCATATTTGTTTTAGCCACTTAATTTGACTCTGATGTCCTCACTTTTTTGGTATGAGGTGGGTCCATCTCCCCCTTCCCCATAAGATTAGAGATAAGTTAGTCAAAATGCCGTAATTGTTTAAAAATCACTTGTTTTTCTACAGTCCTGGTATCACCCCTGTAACACATGACTCCTAAAAGGGTAACGTAAACTGATTGCCCCAGTCTCAACCTAGGATTCATGTATGCATTTTTCCTAGTACTCTCATCTTCTCTTTACAGTTACTTAAGGACTTTTCTGTCTAGGTATAACCTAAGATGTGAATTTAAACCAATATAGCACCAGCACCCTGGCAGACACATTCCAGTACAAGTGTCTTTTTTCAGTTTAGTTTGTCTCTTGGGAAGGAGTTTAAGCTAAATGAAAAAACGGCACTCTTGTACCTTAATAAAAATATCCACACCAGGGGCTATAGCAGTATAACTGCTTACATGAGAATTTTGATAGGGCTTTTGTATAGTTGCCCTTAGTCAGAAATGTAGCTGTAAACAGGTAGAAGCTGAGCATGATTTTTAAAGTGGCTGGATTTTAGAGAATTGCCAAGTAAGTCTTTTAGTCTTCATGGAAAGTCCTCCTTGAAGAAACTGGGAGTGCTTCTTCTGCATCAGATGGAACTGAGAATCTCCATCAGGGAGGGAGGCTAGCCAAGTTGAGTTGCATGAGAGCCCTTAAATCCTAAGGCTTCTGGAGTTAGGAGGAAGGGAAAGTCATTCCCTGGAAAGAGAAAGCAGACCCTCTGGAGTTAGCATATTCCTTGCATTAACATTATTTTGGGTAAATGGGGAATTTTCAGGGAATCGACAAAGCCTTAACAAATACCTGTTAAGCCAGAAAACACCATGGACAGTTTGGTCCTGTATACTCAAACCTCTGAACTGACCGCAGGACAGATGCGGTTGATAAAGGGTTAGATCCTTTCAGTTCAAGATCTCCCTTCTTTAACTCAGAATTTAAATACACGCTTCTGTTGGGGATCTTTGGATGCCCAAACCTTTCCACAGAATGAGGTGCAAAAGCTGGATCTGCAAGCTGCCTCTTTCTCCGACTACCAAAAGTGTCACGGACCAGCGCAGTGAGATTCTTTAAGTGTGACCCTCATTCTGCTACCACAGGCAGTGTGCTTTCAGCCCTTCCATTTCCTCCTAAATGGAGATTAGAGTTCCAAAGGAAGCTGTTCTGGGCTAGAAATTGTCCAAATGGAGCCAACAATTGCAGTAAAGCTTCCATAAATTTGTGACAGAATGCTAAAGCTGCTTCTTTCAGTGAAGAAAGTATCCTGGAATGTAGCACAGGAGGAGTGGGTAAAGGAAGAGCCTAACTAGAAAAAGGTAAGAAAAAAAAACAAAACACACTTTTCATTGGCTGTATTGACTAAATCTGGACATAGGGAAACAACTGCTAGTTTGCATCAGTGGACTTGTAGAAGGGTAATGGACTGGAAGAGATTAGTTTCTGATTTGAATATGATGAATGATTTACCTGCAAATATGGACAGTAGGAGAGGACAGTTGGGGTTTGACCTATAATGGTAAAGTGGGCAAAGCGGCCTCTTGTCATTCAGTAAGGTGGGCAGGGATACTGCCCTACATCAGTGTTTCAGAAATCTATTTTGCATTACCTTATATAACCTATATAGGAAAGAGCCATTAGTATTAGGCGGCAAAGCAGCTCTTACCAAACAAGAGTCCACAGACTCCAAAGTAAGTTCTGGAATGGAACAGACCCTACGTAGAGCATCTGGCTCCAAACCCTGGTCATAATTCAAATACTCTAGTAAGGTCATACCCTACCAGCTGCTGTATCAAGAAAAAAAGTGACTAAGTGCAGTGTTGAAGGATTTTTAAAAACAAAAACTCAATTTTAACATTCATTTCAAGGCAGAATATACTGCATTTCATTTGGAAGAGTGCATAGAACATTACAAGCACTTTCAGAAACACCTAATGTGCAACTTCAAGTATCTGCATATACACTGGCTGTAAACAAAGGAATTTGTTTGAGTAGTAACTAGTAAGCATCCTGCAAGAAGGCTCGTGCTAGTGTTTGGTGCTGTGACCATACAATTTAGAAGGGGAGGAGGTTTCAGAAACTGGTCAAGTAGAATGTAACATTAAAATCCCTTAACTTAGCATGGAGGTTTCTTGGACATGTTATAAGAATTGGAGAGTAGATACACTCCTAAACAAAAGGTATTAAGGGCAGTGTGATGAAATGGCAAGACATAAGATAAAATTTGAGCCAAACAGGAGTCTTAAAGACTAGAAGCCAGCTGAAGAAATAACCAACAGAATGTAACAAGCAGTGATAAGTCAGTAGGGAGAAGAGAATATTGAAGAGCAATTAGCAGGATAAAAAAAACACCTGAAGTAATTCTTAGCATATCAATAGTCGGAAGCATGCAAAAATTGTGATGAACCTGCCACTATCCTTTAGGGCTTTATGAGATTACCACCACCAAGTGGCAACTTTAATATTAGTTCCTGACTACAAATTATGGAGTGAGGGAACAGGACTTTCCTGTGCACAGCTGGACAGAAAAGCTGCTGCATCTTGGCTATTACTTTTAGAAGAGCCTGCAGTCAGCATAGTGGCATTGGGCGGAGGCAGTGATGGTCATAGTTCAGTTTGTGTCAGATTTCTCCTTGGGTATTACATGTCTCTTCTTAAATATCATGTATATCAACCCCTAAGGAGAATAGCTCAGTGGTTTGAGCATTGGCCTGTTAAACCCAGGGTTGTGAGTTCAATACTTGAGGGGGCCACTTAGGGATCTGGGGCAAAAATCTGTCTGGGGATTGGTCCTGCTTTGAGCAGGGGGTTGGACTAGATGACCTCGAGGTCCCTTCCAATCCTGATAGTCTATGATTCTAAGTGACAATTCAAATTGATGGCATGACATGCCACCACATCAGTCTAATGATGGCAGCATTTGACTTGATGGTTTTAAGCATTTCTGTATCTTATGCTTTAGCTATGATTTGTTGAGGTGCAAGAATATGGTGGTTTTGGTATTAGAACACAGCACACTTTAGGTGCAAGCTACACAGAGCCTCTCTTTTCAAGAAGTGTTATACATGTATGAGGTTGCAGGACAGCTACCATATCAAATAAGTTAAGTACACTACAATGGACTGTAGATCTCTTAAATGTTCATGAAAGGCATAACTGGGTTCCACTTTCCTTGTCACAGTCTTGCAAAGGAGTGGAATGGCTGCAGGGAAGAGGGACAGTAGGGATAGTTCAACAGGCAGTATTGGCTCTAGCTGAAGTGGCAGTATTGAGTAGGAGAATAGACACTACAGCGATACAGCTGACCAGTATGTGTGTCATTAGTTTCCCAGCATGCTTATTTGTTAAATTTCACTTCAGAATGGTGTTATCCATTTGCATTTCTCTTCTTTCTGAAACAGTCCTATATTATTTCCCTATCCTCATACCTGAACTTATCATATCCTTTGGAGGTGACCCTTGTTTTGTGTTTCTTGAACCTGTACACCTTGTCAATGTCTCTATGTCCCAAGAGCAGTTCTTGCAGGCTTTTACTTTTCCCAGACATTAGGCTCATGAGCCTTTCCACCCATGTGAATCCAATTTGCCTGTCCCCACACCTATTCAGAGTAACCTGTAGTGCAGGAGCAGAAATGGAAATGAAAAATAAAGTTAACAGTTAACCATACTAGTACCCTAGCCATCCTTTTAAATACTAGGAAACAGTAATGAAAGTAACAGCTTGTTTAAGTTCTCATTCTACTCTTTCCTGAAGGGTACTCATTGGACCAGAGATGGTAAGGATATTAGAATTCACACTCTTTGTAATGAGTTGGGACATAGGAATGCTCGATTACTGCAATAGTAGAATGGAGATAAGGCTTGTGGCTGTCACTTTCTCTGAATTAACAGAGGTTACTTGCTGCAAGCAAGCAGAACCCGCACACATCTTTGTGGAGGAGCCCATCAGTGGGGGAGTGGGAAACAACTGTCAGAGTAATGGAAAAGCTGGTTAGTTTGCTGTACTTACTGTATTAGTGCATTTCTCCAAAATTTGATTGCAGTGCTGGAGAACTTGCTTTGAGTTTGCTATACCTCCAAAGAGTTGAGATAAGATAGCAACCATAACCAACTGGTGTCCTACTAGATTTATAGACGCCTGAGTCACATCTGACAACAGGCATAAAGCAGTGTCATCATTGCTCTTATTCGTACATCACTTGCCTGGAAAAAATCTGCTTAGGCCTATTTTCATACATTAAATAGCAAGATAATGAAATTTAATTCCAGGAAGAACAGATTGATGCTAATTATATTCCCCGATTCCTCATATGGGCTAAAAGATATATACACCTCTACCCCAATATAACACGGCCTGATATAGCATGAATTCAGACATAACACGGTAAAGCAGTGCGCAGGGCTGCGCGCTCCAACGTATCAAAGCAAGTTCGACACCACAGTTTCACCTATAACGCGGTAAGATTTTTTGGCTCCCGAGGACAGTGTTATATCGGAGTAGAGGTGTACTAAATACTTTGTCCATAGTAATCAGTGTAATTTCTTGCCATACGTTTGATTTTTAGTAACAACAATTTTTTTTTTAAAGTATAAATCCCTCCCTTCATCTCAATATGCCTTTTAAAATCTGTTTATCGGCCACTACTCAGAAACCCATACAGCTGAAAGGGAGGTCACCATGGGGTATGCCAGGCCCTGGTGGGGGTGAGGGAAGACTGAATGGAATGAGGAGAAGTTTTATAGGTGGCACTTGAGGGACAGAGATGGAGGGGGAGAATATTATGAACTAAAGGAGCTATTGAGAGCATAAGAACTCAAGAAGCAACTACTCAAAGCCATTCTGCAAAAAAGTCAGCCCACTTACATAAAAAGTTGCATACCCAGAGTAAAGGACCCTTGTACCCAAACTCCTTTTAGACAACACAACTGGGCCACTCTCTCTTGAGCCTTGCTACCTGAGGCCTGGTCACATGGGGGGGGGGGGGGGAGAGGAGGGGAGAGAGAGGAAGAGAAGAAATCAATCTAAGATACGCAACTTCAGCTACAAGAATAGTGTAGTTGAAGTCAACGTATCTTAGATTGAATTAAAATTACTTACTTCCCATCCTCGCGGTACAGCACGGCTCCCCTGTCGACTTTGCTTCCACCTCTCACCGAGGTGGAGTTCAGCAGTCGTCGGGAGAGCGATTGATCACATCTATACTACACGTGATAAATCAATCTCCGACAGATCGATCGCTACCTGCCGATCTGGCAGGTATTGTAGATGTACCCTGAAAGTAGATCCTGAGATCCTCACACAATGTGTGGTCTCTCCTGCTCCTGCTTCTTAACTCGCTGGTCCACTCAGTGCACTGGCATCAGCATTCTGAGTCAGTTACCACTGTGCCTCATTGCTATCCAAAAGCACCTCTGGGTGGAAGACAGTCCTAAATGGAGTCCAGCTCTCACCTTTTCTGCCCTGGGCTTGAGAAGATGAGGCCTTTTCCTGTAGACATATTGTAAGGCCTAAGGCCTTTGTCTGCAGCCATATTAAGAGCAGCAGCAGCCATGAGCTAGGAAGCAGGAAGTCAGATCCTCACATTCCATCTAAATTACATCAAAAAAATGTAATAGGCTGTTAAGAAGGTTATCCTGTCCTAATAGTGCCCACCATCACCAGATAAAGAAACATCTTAAGATGGTTAAAGAAAACTGAGTTTGATAGCATTCTCTGGCAAGAAATCACTTATCAATAGTTTGTGGTTGTGAAATCCTCATTTCTTTATTGTTTTATCTTTCTGGTCCCTATTTCTCTACTGTTTGTAAGATGGGGAGGGATAGCTCAGTGGTTTGAGTATTGACCTGCTAAACTCAAGGTTGAGCTCAATCCTTGAGGGGGCCATTTAGGGATCTGGGGCAAAAATCTGTCTGGGGATTAATCCTGCTTTGAGCAGGGGGTTGGACTAGATCATCTCCTCAGGTCCCTTCCAACCCTGATATTCTATGATCTTTGTCTGGTTCTTTGATTGTTTCCATTACATTGATAATTTTGCTAGGTGTAAATTAATTAAGGTGTTGGGATATGATTAGGTTAGAGTATTTTTTGTTACAATGTGTTAGGATTGGTTAATAAAATGATTGGCTACAGTACAGGTAGCAGGACTCAAATTTCAGAATATAAACTGGGGTCCAAAAGGAAGTTATGGGGAACCAACTCCAGGACACAGCCCCAAGATCAGAGCTGCCAGACCTCAACACTGCCAATGACACCCTGCAGAAACTGGAGTCCCCCAGATGACCTGATCCTGACTGGCCATCAAGAAGTTAATGTGCCTTAATGGGCGTTGGAGTGGTGAGCGCTGTATGTTTAGTGTATGCATTCTTGTTTTTTGGTAACTGTTAATAAACAGAGGTTAAGTAGGCTATTACTGTGTAAGGCTCTTTCACTGGTAAAAGACCACACAAATCCAGAGAGAGTAAGGTTATGCCCTGACCCCATGGAAGGGCAAGGGTGGGTGCCTAAATTAACAGGGTTACACCTGAGCCCTAGGAACAGGTTACGGGTGGGTGCCCCTAGAGAGTCAAATAATTGTGTAGGTAACAAGTTGGAACTACTGTTATTATCCCAACCTTATCATATTGAATCTTCAGTCTTTAAATCGTGTTACTGCTGGTCACTCCAAGTAACATCTCAGCCAGCTGTTCATATGAGAAAGTATTGCAAATGACAGTTCAGCTGGGCGTGGACCTCCTAGTTTCCCATAGAAGATTAGAGTTGGAAAAGACCTCAGGAAGTCATCTAGTCCAACCCCCTGCTCAAAGCAGGGCCAACCCCAAACTAAATCATCCCAGCCAGAGCTCTCTCAAGCCAGGCCTTAAAAACCTCTAAAGATGGAGATTCCACCCCCTCCCCTAGGTAACTCAATTCCAGTGCTCAACCACCTTCCTAGTGAAATAGTTTTTCCATAATAGCCACCAGCATCTGCATATATCTTCGGTTATGTGATGTCCCAGATAATCCCGGTAATGGATGTCAGTCAACCCAAAGAGTCCATCTCTGAAAACAGAATGCAACTGAGCTTCATGGGACATGCAGTCATATTCGTACAGTTAAGTAGCCTCAGGTCGAAATGAAGCCGGTGCAGTACAGGAAGTAAATTAGAGAGGTTGCTTTAAGCAGTGAGCGGTGTACTGTGGAACAGTAGTGGGGAGATTAAATGCCCCACCAGAGTTAACAGCAAGTACAACATAACAGTTAAGGACTACAGGTCCTCAAAGCAATACCTGTATCTTTAGAAACGTGTGTGTTGACATGAGTGGTAGGAGAACTAAACAGTAGTCAGTTCACACAGTTTCTGCAATACAGAAGAGGCCACAATGGCCTGAAATGCCTCATCCAATTAATTTAATTCATGTTCTCATATCATGTTTCCTAGTTAGATGTCATGAACTTTTTATTAGCATTTTGTTTAAGATAAGGTTAACTTCATGTAGCATAGATCTGCTACAGGAGACACTATATCTAGTCCCATTTTCCATGAGCTAGGGACATTCGCTGTGCCCTGATACCAACAGCCAGGACAGTTCCTATGGAGCTGCTGGTAGCTACCGAAAGAACATGTCAGAGCTATTTTAGTTTACTTCCAGCAACCAGACAATCCTAGAATCAGAGAAATTTTGTACTCCTCTCCCCAGCTGTACTAAGCCAGGGTAGGAAGGATAGCATTGAGGCCAAGGCCATGGACTAGACTTCAGAGATCTAGGTTCAATTCCTGCTCTGCCATAGACATCCAATGTAGCCTTAAGCAAGTCAATTAAGTCTATTCTCCAAATTCCACATCTCTAGAAATGAGGGTAATACTTTCTTACCTCACAGAGTTGGGGAGAGTGTAAATTACATTAAGAATTCTGAGATGTTTGGATATGACAGTGCTGAGGACCCTGTAAATGCTTAAAATAGTGTCAACAATCTGTACTTTTTGGAAATGCAGTTAGAGTCCTTTCAGAAGTGGCATTTTAGTAATCTGCTCAACAAAGTCCTTGCTAAATCTACAGAGTAGATTCTGCCTTTTCAGGGTAACACCAGGTAGTTATGGGACTTGGCTTTTGTATTTTAGTGGAAGGCCATCAGCAGTTGAAGCAAAAAGAGATTCCAAGTGTCATTTAGTCAACCTTCTTCCTGTTTAGAAGAATTAAAAGCCTATGTCATGGATTATAATTAGTTCATGTAAACTAAACTGCATTGGTATGGGGGTGGGGAGAGCACGCCTCCAAAGGAAGAGGAAGTGGAGATAAATACCTCTGAAGTCAATGACAGTCCTAGGCCTAGACAATTTTTGTGGTTTTAACTAAACTGGTGAAAACCCCTGTTGGGGCACTTATTTTTATTTAAGTGCCTTATTTCAGGTTACCTTATATCTATTTCCTAATACAGTTGATGTCAACCTTTTTCTTTTGGACCCGCCTACCCCCATGTTATAAAAACTCCAGAGCCCAGAGGGGCAGGGGAATGTGTGCCCACTGAGGCTCCGGGCCTTCTGCCCCACATAGCACTGGGGTAGAGGTATAGTTTGACTTTTATTTTGGGTGTCAGGCCTGGTGGGGCTTGGGCCAGCTCTGCACAACAGGGCCTGGGGAGGGAGTGGCTCTTCCACTCTCAACTCACCTCAGCAGGCCACCCAGCCTGCCTGTGGTGAGGGTGGTCTGCAACCAAAATTATGACTCAAATGGGTGTGCTCAGCTCAAAAAGATTAAAAGCTACTCAGGGCACAGGTTGGGGGTAGCTAGGGGCTATGTACAATGAGGGGTGAAGCTCAGAGTGCACAGAAGAGGTAACAAGGGGCTATGTGCAGCGAGGGGTTTAGCTGCACAAGCAGTCAAAGGGGGCTGGGAGCTGAGGAGCAGCCCCAGGCACCAGCAACAGGAGATGGGGAGCGCTATAGATGCCTACCCCATGGCACCAGCCACAGCCGCAGCCGACCTGCAGTGTCAGGCTCCGGATTCCCACTTCCTATCTTGCCACGGGACAAGGAAAAGATAAAAAGGGAGGGAGGGAGAGAGAAGAGTTGCCCAGGGGAATGTCGAGCTCTGGTTAATAATAAATTACCCTAATTCTCATTTCTACAACTAAATGCAAAAACTTCAAGGATTAACACAAAACCTAAACTGGAAACAACTACCTGTGCCCTTAAATGGGTACTGAATATATATTTAAAAAAATAACTGCACAAATGTTTTGGATTGGTTTCTGCATGAACTCTAAAGTCACATTACTATGCTGCATTCTTCTGATACAACTAACAAACATACAATGAGGTGTTAACTCATTGCAGCTCATAATTGTTCTTTTACATCCTGTTGACCTCTTTCACACAATGCTGAATGACAGGAAAACAGATTAAGTCTTTCAGGATGAGAGGACTCAGACCCTGCGTTCAATGAACTTTAAAGTTTTCCCTCAGTGAACATTATTACTTGCTACCACTTGTTTAGTTGCAGACAAAACATTGTAGTAAAAAAAATAAAGGCAGCTCACAGTCAGTGCTCCAAGTTTGCTATGAGCAAAATTAGATAGTGGGGAAGATTGTCAAAAGCACAGTTAGGCCAGAGTAATTGGTGTTTTTCCAATATTTCCCAGTGGTAGAAATACTACAGCTGTCAATCACAATGAGCTCACGCGATTAACTCAAAAAACCTAATCATAATTGCAGTTTTAATCACACTGTTAAACAATAGAATACCAATTGAAATTACGGCTGTCAAGCAATTTAAAAAATTGTGATTAATCGCATAGTTAACCAATAGAATAGCATTTATTTAAATATTTTTGGATGTTGTCTACATTTTCAGATATATTGTTTTCAATTACAACACAGAATACAAAGTGTACAGTGGTCACTTTATTTTTGATTACAAGTGTTTGCACTGTAAAAAATAAATAGTATTTTCTTCAATTCACCTAATACAAGTACTGTAGTGTAATCTCTATCATGAAAGTTGAAGTTACAAATGTAGAATTACATACCAAAAAATAACTGCATTCAAAAATAAAAATGTAAAAAACTTTAGAGCCTACAGGTCCACTCACTCCTACTTGTTCAGCCAATTGCTCAGCCTAACACTACAAGTTTGCAGCAAATCATGCTGCCCGCTTTTTGTTTACGTCACCTGAAAGTGAGAACAGGCGTTCGCATGGCACCGTTGTAGCCGGCATTGCAAGATATTTATGTGCCAGATGCACTCAAGATTCATATGTCCCTTCATGCTTCAACCACCATTCCAGAGGACGTGTATCCATGCTGATGATGGGTTCTGCTCAACAACAATCCAAAGCAGTGCAGACTGACACATTTTTGTTTTCATTATCCGAGTCAAATGCCACTAGCAGGAGGTTGATTCTCTTTTGGTGGTTTGGTTTCTGTAGTTTCCGCACTGGAGAGTTGCTCTTTTAAGACTTCTGAAAGCATGCTCTACATTTCATCCTCTCAGATTTTGGAAGGCACTTCAGATTCTTAAACCTTGGGTCAAATGATATAGCTATCTTCAGAAATCTCACATTGGTACCTTTGCGTTTTGTCAAATCTAGAGTGAAAGTATTCTTAAAATGAACAACACGTGCTATAACATGGAATATACAGCAGAATTTGGGTACAACAGAGCAAGGGACATGCAATTCTCCCTCCAAGGAGTTCAGTCACAAAATTTAATTAACACATTTTTTTAATGTGTCATCAGCATAGACGCATGGAGGGGCATATGAATGTTTAGCATATATGGCATATAAATACCTTGCAATGCAAGCTACAAAAGTGCCATGCAAATGCTAGTTCTCACTTTCTGGTGACACTAAATAAGAAGAGTAAACAACAAAGTAAAAACCAGTGAGAGGCAAAAAGGCATCCTTTAAAAAGTGGAAGCTATATCCTAGTGTGGAAAACAGAAAGGAGCATAAACAAACTCTGGCAAATGAAGCGTAAAAATATAATTAGGAAGACCAAAAAAATTTTGAAGAACAGCTAGCCAAAGACAAGAAATAATAGCAAACATTTTTAAGTACATCAGAAGCAGAAAGCCTGCTAAACCACCAGTGGGGCTGCTGGACAATTGAGATGCTAAAGGAGCACTCAATAAAGTCATTGAAGAGAAACTAAATGAATACTTTGCATCAGTCTTCATGGCTGAGGTGATCCCGGCAATTACAGGCCAGTAAGCCTGACTTCTGTACTGGGCAAACTCGTTGAAACTTTAGTAAAGAACAAAATTGTCAGACAAATATATGAACATAACTTGTTGGGGAAGAGTCAACATGGTTTTTGTAAAGGGAAATCATCCCTCACCAAAGGCTCTTAAGCAAAGTAAACTGTCATGGGATAAGAGGGAAGGTCCTCTCATTGACTGGTAACAAGATAGGAAACAAAAGGTAGGAATAAATGGTCAGTTTTCAGAATGGAGAGCGCTAAATAGTGGTGTCCCTGAAAGGTCTGTACTGGGCCCAGTCCTAGTCAACATATTCATAAATGATCTGGAAAAAAGGGGTAAAAAGTGAGGTGACAAAATTTGCAGATGGATACAAAACTACTCAAGATAGTTAAGTCCCAGGCAGACTGCAAAGAGCTCCAAAAGGATCTCTCAAAACTAGATAGCTCGGCAAAAAAATAGCAGATGAAATTCAATGTTGATAAATGCAAAGTAATACACATTGGAGAACAATCTCAACTATACATATAAAAGGATGGTGTCTAAATTCACAGTTACTGCTCAAGAAAGATCTTGGAGTCATTGTGGATAGTTCTCTGAAAACATCCACTCGATGTGCAGCAGCAGTCAAAAAAGCTAACAGAACACCAGGCATCATTATGAAAGGAATAGATAGACAGAAAATATTACATTGCCTTTATACAAATCCATGGTACGCCCACACTTTGAATACTGTGTGCAGATGTTGTTGCCCCACTGAAAAAAGATGGAATTGGAAAAGGTTCAGAAAAAGGCAACAAAAAAGACTAGGGGTATGGAATGGCTTCTGTATGAGACGAAATTAATAAGACTGGGACTTTTCAACTTGGAAAAGAGATGATTAAGGGGGGATATGATTGAGGTCTATAAAATCATGACTGGTGTGAAGAAAGTAAATAAGGAAGTGTTATTTACTCCTCCTCATGACAAGAACTAGGGGTCACCAAATGAAGTTAGTAGACAGCAGGTTTAAAAAAAAAAAAAGGAAGTATTTCTTCACACAATGCACACTCAACTTGTGGAACTCTTTGCCAGAGGATGTTGAAGGCCAAGACCATAATCTTTTGTAAATGACAAACTTATTTATCGATTGACTGAACGAGGACGACGACTGAGTGCCAAACCAACCTGATCTCCTTCTTTGAGAAAGTAATAGATTTTTTAGACAAGGGAAATGCGGTGGATCTAATATATCTTGATTTCAGTAAGGCGTTTGATACGGTACCGCATAAGGAATTACTGGTTAAATTGGAAAAGATGGGGATCGAAATGAAAATCCAGAGGTGGATAAGGAGCTGGTTAAAGGGGAGACTGCAGAGGGTCGTATTGAAGGGTGATCTGTCGGGTTGGAGGGGGGTTACCAGTAGAGTTCCTCAAGGTTCGGTATTGGGTCCGATTTTATTTAATCTATTTATCGCTGACCTCGGAACCAAAAGTAGGAGTGGGCTGATAAAGTTTGCGGATGACACCAAGTTGGGAGGTATTGCCAATTTGGAAAAGGATCGGGATATCCTCCAGGGAGATTTGGATGACCTTGTAAACTGAAGTATTAGTAACAGGATGAAATTCAATAATGAGAAGTGTAAGGTTATGCATTTAGGGATGACTAACAAGAATTTCAGTTATAAGCTGGGGACGCACCAGTTGGAAGTAACGGAGGAGAAGGACCTAGGAGTCCTGGTTGATCGTAGGATGACTATGAGTAGGCAATGTGATGTGGCCGTTAAAAAAGCTAATGCGGTCTTGGGATGCATTAGGCCAGGTATTTCTAGTAGGGATAAGGAAGTGCTAGTCCCGTTATATAAGGCGTTGGTGAGACCTCATTTGGAGTATTGTGTGCAGTTTTGGTCTCCCATGTTTAAGAAGGATGAATTCAAACTGGAACAGGTACAAAGAAGGGCCACTAGAATGATCCGAGGAATGGAAAGCCTGTTGTATGAAAGGAGACTTGAGGAGCTCAGTTTGTTTTCCTTAACCAAAAGAAGGATAAGAGGAGATATGATTGCACTCTTTAAATATATCAGAGGGATAAATACCAGGGAAGGAGAGGAATTATTTCAGCTCAGTGCTAATGTGGACACAAGGACAAACGGATATAAACTGTCAGTCAGGAAATTTAGGCTTGAAATTAGACAAAGGTTTCTAACCATCAGAGGAGTGCAATTCTGGAACAGCCTACCGAGGGAAACAGTGGGGGCGAAGGACCTCCATGACTTTAAGATTAAGCTGGATAAGTTTATGGAGGAGATGGTATGATAGGATAACTGGTTTAGTCAATAGGTCAATAACATGCCACACTGGTAATTAGTACAAAGGGTCAATGTTGGGATATTGTTAGCCTTTTCCAGAGGGTCTGGCTGGAGAGTCTTGCCCACATGCTCGGGGTTCAGCTGATCGCCATATTTGGGGTCGGGAAGGAATTTTCCTCCAGGGTAGATTGGCAGTGGCCCTGGAGGTTTTTCGCCTTCCTCCGAAGCATGGGGCAGGGGTCGCTTGCTGGTGGATTATCTGCTACTTGAAGTCTTTAAAGCATGATTTGGAGCATTCAACAGCAGAGTCAAGGGAGAGAATTAGTTCAGGAGTGGGTGGATCGGCTTATGTGGCCTGCATCTTGCAGGAGGTCAGACTAGATGATCATAATGGTCCCTTCTGATCTTGAATTCTATGATTCTATGACATGTATGCTCTGAAGTTTTACATTGTTTTATTTTTTGAGTGCAGTTATGTAACAAAAATATACATTTGTAAGTTGCACTTTCATGATAAAGAGATTGCACTACAGTACTTGTATGAGGTGAATTGAAAAATGCTATTTCTTTTATCATTTTTACAATGCAAATATCAAAATATGCACTTTAACTTCAATTGCAACATAGAATATATGAAAATTTAGAAAAAGATCCAAAATATTTAACAATACCAATTGAAATTTAACAGTGCAATTAAAACAGATTAGTCGCAATTAAAAACTTAATCACGATTTGAGTTGTGAGAGTTAACTGCAATTAATCAGCCCTAAAATGTATTAAATTTGATGTTTTTCTATATTTTCAAATATATTGATTTCGGTTACCCAGCATACAAAGTAGACGGTGCTCACTTTATATTATTTTTATTACTATTTCTTTGCCATTTTTTACAGTGTATTTTTCAATTCACCTCATACAATTACTGCAATCTTTGTTGTGAAAGTGCAACTTATCAATGTAGACTTGTTACATAACTGCACTCAAACAAAAATGTAAAACTTCAGAGCATATAGGTCCACTCAGTCCTACCTCTTATTCAGCCAATCAAGTTTGTTTACTTTTACAGGAGATAATGCTGCCCGCTTGTTACCTACAAATGTCTCCTGAAAGTGAGAATAGGCATTCGCATGGCACTTTTTATTGCCAGCATCGAAAGGTATCCATGTGCCAGATACGCCAAACATCCGTATGACCCTTCATGCTTCGGCCACCATTCTAGAGGACATGCTTCCATGTGGATGACGCTCATTTAAAAAAAAAATGCATTTATTAAATTTATGGCTGAAGTCTTTGGGGGAGAATTGCATGTCCCCTACTGTTTTACCCACATTCTGCCATATATTTCATGTTCTAGTCGTCTGGATGATGACCCAGCATGCTGTTCTTAAGAATACTTTCACTGCAGATTTGACAAAAAACACAAAAAAGGTACCAATGTAAGATTTGTGATAAATAAATAGCTACATCACTCGACCCAAGGTTTATGAATCTGAAGTGCCTTCCAAAATCTGAGAGGGCCGAGGTGTAGAGCATGCTTTCAAAAGTCTTAAGAGCAACACTCTGATGTGGAAACAAACCAAACCACCAAAAAAAAAAAATCCAACCTTCTGCTGGTGGCACCTGAATGATAAAATGATCAGATGATGAAAATGAACATGCATCGGTTGGCACTGCTTTGGATGGTTATTGAGCAGAACCCATGATCAACATGGACACACATCCTTTGGAATGGTGGTTGAAGCATGAATCTTTAGTCCATCTGGCACATAAATATCTTGCAATGCTGGCTACAACACTGCCATAAAAACTTTCAGGTGACATTGTAAACAAAAAGCCGACAGCATGATCTCCTGCAAACTTGTAATGCTTGTTTAGCTGAGAAATTGGCTGAACAAGAAGTAGGACTGAGTGGACTTATAGGTTCTAAAGTTTTACATTGTTTTATTTTTGAATGCAGTTATTTTTTGTACATAATTCTACATTTGTAAGTTCAACTTTCATGATAAAGAGCTTGCACTACAGTACTTGACTTGTATTAGGTGAACTGAAAGATATTATATTTTTATTACAAATGTTTGCACTTGTAATCAAGAATAAATATAAAGTGAGCACTGTACACTTCATATTCTGTGTTGTAATTTTAACTATTACATTGTTTACATTATAATAATTTGAAAATGTAGAAAATATCCAAAACTATTTAAATAAATGGTGTTCTATTATTAACTGCGATTAATCGTGCAATAGAGATAAATTTATTTTAATAGTTTGACAGCCCTAAAAATACCAGTGCCTTGTTTACACTAGAGCTCTTTTTTGACCTGAGGCCAGGTCTACACCACCACTTACTTCAGTATAACTTACATTGCTCAGAGGTGTGAATAAGCCGTCCCCCTCAGCAACACAAGTTGCACTGACCTAAGCGCCAGTGTGGACAGGGCTACAGTGGCAGGAGAGCTTCTCCTGCTGACACAGAGGTGGATTTATTATGCCAATGGGAGAACTCTCTCCCACCAGCAGAGATTCTATCAGATGCACGACAGCGGTGTAGCTGCATCAGTGCAGCTACGCCAATGTAGCACTTTAGTGTAGACTAGCCCTACAGTGCATGGAGCTACAGAGAGTTGGGAAGATGTGATGACACTAACATTTTTCAATGCATCCATACAAGTGAAAGCAAACATCATCATAGATAATGCTCAAGAGTTGTTGCCATGGTATCGTGAAAAACTGATGATCTGGTTTTCATGGCAGAGTAGTAAAACACAAGAATCCTGTCTACTAGTGTCTTCATATCAGACTAAGTGCATGGTTGAGCTATAGATACAGATTCAGCGTAGATGCATATTGGATCCTTATTTTCAATCCCAAATTGCATCAAAATAGCCAAGTGTTACTTATGGAGTAATTTGGGGCTCCAGTATGGGCTTTAAAGCACAGTAGTCAGCTTCTGAGTGACAAACTGACCTTGTATTAGTCATAGCTTGAAGATGCATCTACACTTCTTCCTGGCTAGAGTACAACTCCTTCACTGGCATCTGCTACGGTTAGGAAGACACTTGCCACTAATGGGATCACAAGCAGTTACTGCATCAGAGTGGAGCTGTGATTTGTTTTTATCACTAGCCACTTCCAAGCATTTACTTGTATAGGAAGACACTGGCAATTCCTTTATATTTTCAGTAGGCCATCTTGTTAGCCAAACAGATACCAAATGTAGTTGTGTTTCTCCTATCTCTTAACACCCTCTTTTCTTTCTTACTACTGTAAAATACTGTCGATCCTCTCATCTCCCAGGTGAAGACTACCACCTGTTCTAAGTCTGGGAAAGAGTTTTGGGTTCTTTAAATAGGAGAATCCTCCCTCTACCAGCAACTCCCAGTCATAGGAGACAGAAATAGCAATACTTTAAAGCTTGTTTGTTAAAGAAACAGGAACTGGTACTTCATCTGAGACAGAAAAATGGCCTAATCTTTTACTATGAAATATCAGATCCTTGCTTCCCACTGACTCAAAATACAAGGTTTTTTGTCAATAGTGCAAGGTAAGACAGCTAAATACCAGTTCATAGATTTAAAATATATTTGCATGCAAATTAGTTTAACTGACATGCCAATGCCTTCTTGCTTGCTTGGTACACCAATTTGGAGAAGCTCTGTCCTGCATTACACAGGAGGTCAGACTAGACCAGTGGTTCTCAACCAGGGATACATCAACTCAATTAGATATTTGCCTTATTTTACAACAGGCTACATAAAAAAGCACTAGCAAAGTCACTACAAACTAAAATTTCATACAGACAATGACTTATTTATGCTGGTCTACAGACTATTCTGATGTGCAAAATAAATTGGATTTAAATATATGGTGAAAATGAAAAATAAGCAATTTCAGTAATAGTGTGCTATGACACTCCTTGCTTACAAAATCAGATATAAAAATACAGGAGTTTAAGTGAGGTGAAACTCTGGGGTATGCAAGACAAATCAGATTCCTGAAAGGGGTACAGTCATCTGGAAAGGCTGAGAACCATTGGACTAGATTACTACACTAGCCCTTTGAATCTATGAGCACTGTAGCAGATGTGGTGATTTAATCACCTGACTTCCTGAATAGCGGGATCTTAAAATTGGCAGACTTCAGTCTGATTTAACGCTAAGATTTCCTTTTTTTGCAGGACTGCCTGAACAGTGATGTTACATGATGGTGTAACCTAAACTGTAATGGTCCCCTAATATAGAGGATTCAACAGTTCCAGCCAGACAAGATTAGAATGTTAACTGCAGCCATAGCCTTGCACAGAACCAAAAAGGAAAGAATACCTCTAAGCAGACAGCATTACTTTATTTCTAACAGCTGTTACAATAAAAATGCTTTGGATGCTGCCTATAAGAAACTGTACAACTTTTTACAACTCACCATCTAAGGATGCATGGTTTGACTACTGCACTGTGAAGTCCAATTCCTCAATCCATATACCCTCTGCTTTGTTTCATCAGGCTGAAAGCCCTATTATGAAGTGGCCCAGACAGGTATTTGGCAAATACATCAAGAGGTGTACAGAAAAATATGGCAATTGAAATACATATTCAAAAGCTGCAATTACAATAGTGAATGATTGAGGAAGATAAAATGAACATGGCATGAGACACTAATATCCCACTGCAGGAACACTGTTACACACCTGTGTGTAAGCACTAACATTCCAATGAATCAGGTAAGCATAATGGAGATCAAACACCCAACTTTGGACTACATATAATGTGACTGGTTACCTTGGCAGAGAAGCAGGGCAGAAGATAGGAAATCAAAAGACATAATTGATAGAAAAGATGGCATTCCTTTAATGAAGTCTTTGCCTATCTGGATTAACAAAAGTTTATTAGGTGTTCCCAATCTCTAAGCTTTGGGCACCCAACACATCCTTGCCCCCTCCTGTGTGGCCATTAAGACAGAGTTTAGAAACAAACAAAAATAGCAGCATAAGTGAGGAAGGCAGAGCAAACTGCAGATATTGATGCCAGAGTAAATTTCTTCAGGTCAGCATCAAGGATCCCCCAGATGCAGTTCTGAACTTTGAACTTATGCCTCCTGTTCTTAAAACCTATCCCCTCCTGCAAGGAAACACCAAGGGCCACATTTAGCTGTACCATGGGGAAAACTGGTTGAATAGTAGAAATGACTGCAATAGAGGGATGTGATGACTGGGGAACTATGTACAACTTATGGATTTTGCTTATTAACTATGTACCTGTAGCAGACTACAAACTCCACTTTCATTGTAAGGTGGGTCTGCCTTCTCTGATGTTTTTTTTTTTTACTTCCACTTTAGACTGAAATTCCAGCAGGTAGTGACACAATGGAGGGCTGTCTATACAAAATGGAAGCAGGGCTAGTCACAAGATCTAGGCAGCTGGAATGGGGAGGGGCAGGTCTCAGTTCAAAAAGAGGTATTACAAAAGTGGAATTGCATCCTGAGGGTATGTATACATTGCAATTAGACTCGGCTGGCAAGCACCAGCCAACTCAGGCTTGTGAGATTTGAGCTAATGGGCTGTTTAAATGCAATGTAGACATTTGAGCTCATGCTGGAGCCCAGGCTCTAGGAATGCACCCTCCCCACACTTTGCAGGGTCCTAGAGCCCAAGCTTCAGCCAAAGCCCAAATGTCTACACCACAATTAAACAGCCCTTTAGCCCAAGCCCCATAAGCGTGAGTCAGCTGACATAGGCCAAGCATGAGTGTCTAATTGCAGACTAGACATACCCTGAATGTGCACCTAAAAGGCAGAGGCAAATGTCTGGATTCTGCTCAGACTCAGGAAGCTGAAAACATATGGACCCAGTGTGTTGGGACCCAAATACAGCAGCCTGGTGAGTGTCCAGAAGGGAGAGCTCAGCTAGGGCTGTGACACATACCAAAAGGTTGACATATGAAGCTAGCCGTAGCAACATAAATGTGGCAGTCCATACTGTAGTCCCAATTCCAGATGCTTTTTATCCTCCCAACAAGTTTTGACCATTTCCAATGGCAGCATACCCCAAACATAGTATTTTGTTGAAGGAATGTTGCAACAGAGCTATTTTGCAGCTTTTTAAAAAAGCCAGTTTCTAATGACAAGGGCATTAGGGAACTTAAGGATCCTCATACTTCAGGAAGCCATTGAAAAGTTAGTTTGGGGATTTTATTGCCAGCTATGCCAATTATTTCCCCATGTGGTTATTTTCACTTCATTTTAACCTGTTTAAGCTCCTGTTCTCTCAGTAAGTTCCTAACTAGCATACCAACCCCTTGAGACTCCTCTATACCAAAACTGTCACTGCAGTCTTAGTTTCAGAGTCTCAGTTTTAAGACAGAGGAAGTTTCATAAACAACTTAAATAGCTTTGAAATGCAAGGGTGCATGCACGTTTTACAGCCTTCCAAAAGGAAGAACTCCAAGTGCTTAGGCTTATTTCTAAGCATCTTCTCCCCAACAGATCCATAATGGTAACTTAAGTTCAGAATTTAAGCTTCCCACAGATTAGAAGGCAAAACCTGATATAGAAGACTACATAGAGTTCCTACCAAATGTCCACTCAGCATTTACAGATGTTGTCACATGCTGGAGTGCAATCCAGACCAGAGAAGGGTTGTGTCACCATCTGTCCTGCAACCTGGAGTGCCTCTCAATGCTTTGCTGCTGTAGCTCTCAACCTGGGCTGCTCAAACAGTCAACGAGCATGCAGTTCACATTCCAAGTGTGTGTATAGCTGCAGCCTGCCACCATATTCCAGTGACTGGCTTCCACCAGACTTGGTTGTCACTTGCAGGGTGATAGCAACACACTCCTAGTCCTGAATTTTTCCCCCCACCCCAAAATGTGTTCTGCATTGTCCAGCCCTTTCCTGGATTGTTCAGGTATTTTAGGTCTGTTGCCCCTGTGAAGAGTCAATATGGAGATATACCTATCTCATAGAACTGGAAGGGATCTTGAAAGGTCATCAAGTCCAGCCCCCTGCCTTCAATAGCAGGACCAAGTACTGATTTTGCCCCAGATCCCTAAATGGCCCCCTTAAGGATTGAACTCACAACCCTGGGTTTAGCAGGCCAATGCTCAGAACCACTGAGCTATCCCTCCCCCCAATGCACAACAGTTTTCTACTTTAAATGGAGTTACACACAGTTCAGTTTAAAGACAACACTGGATTAGTTTTGATTCAAGCATATAACAAGTTTATTTAACTACAAAGAGATATGTTTTAAGTGAGTACACATATAAGGCTTTAAGCGAGTACAAGGCATTGAAGTGAGAAATGGTTACTAGAGAAATAAAGATAAGACGCCTTCTAAAAAACTAAACTTGGTTGAAAGTAAAATTCTTACTACAGGTTCCCAGCAACATTACTGACCTAATTCTCAATTCAGGATTTGCACCGAAAGTCAAATGGCTCCTTCCTTTGTTTTCTTAGATGAAAGATCATCTTGGGGGGTGTTTTTGCCCTCACTTTATGGTCCAGTCACCCTTTGAAATGCATTTTCCTGAAGGTAACCCCTAGATAAACTTAATTCCTGCTGTGAGGGTTGGAGTCATGTAGTGAAAGAGGTTCCATGCTGCTCCCTAAAATGCAGATTGATCTGTTACTGCCCTCCACCCCACCTCTTTGCCAAAGAATGGCCACTTGACAGGTGATTGCCTATCAACTTTGATGACACCTGACTAGAGGTCTCCGTTTGTCCTTTGTCTTTTGAGAAAGGTTTTATCCACTCCCCAGACTTGTCTGGTAACCACATATCAACATAAAGTTGAAACTATGACTGATAACTTTACACATGGTGAAAAGTATGTAGCAACATGATATTATTGACCAGGAAGTTACACATTTTCAAATACTGCACAAGGCATATTTTGTACAATTATTACAATAGTGTGTGGGGGGGTGAATATAGGGGTGCATTCCATCACAGACTCACCCAGCAACCTGTAATCTACAGTGCAGTTTAGAGTGTATGTTTTCAATCAGTGTGTAATGATGCCCTCCGAGGATACTGAAAAGGCTGTTTGTGGGAGAGAGATGTGACCACCTGCTCCCCTTCTTATGCTTAAATTTAAAGGGGAAAAGATTGTTTGAAATTCTCTTCACTGCTAAAAGTGATCAGACATCAGCTGATCGTAAACCAATGCAATGGTGCCTCACCCAAATCTGAAAAAAAGCCAGAAACAAAAAGATCCAAAAAAGTGTTGAGTGCTCTGTTCATGTCAATCAAGGCCCTGTGGATTATGCAATTCTTCAGCCATGGAAAATGGCATTACACACACACAAATATACTATACAATTCAGTATTTTTGCCATGGAACTGGCCATTTTGCTGCAATTGGGTACCCAATGTTTTCTGTGTCTACTTTATGTTGAAGTTCTCCAAACACCATTGCTGGCATCACTGATGTGCCTGTCTAGTCTAGTTGCAAGAACAGATTGTTGGAAGGCTCCAACGATTCCTTCCCAAAATGCATCCTGTCAGTGGACAACAATGCATAAAGTCCTCATACGCCAAATTTTCCTTCTCAACAAATCTTAAATTGGGCAGAAAGTGTGTGTTCGTAACTTCATCTAGTTGTAATGAGAGCCACTGGCTCTCCTGAACTCTTCTAAATTGCTGTCTTCTGACATTTACATCATGTCATGAATTTGTCAGGTGATAAAGTGGGTGGGGACAGAACGGATGACTGTTTTGACTTCGTTGGTCACATTAGATTCTGAAATAATATTAACACGATCAAGATACAGGGGGTAAACTATTACCCCAGTTACAAGCCTTGGTATTTTCTGTAGACTCATTTGCACTCATGGTACCCAAACTGACATGACAATAGCACCCCAGTGACTAGAATCCAGCCTATGGGATCCCATGCCATTTGACCACTTGGCTGACAAAGCTTCCTAGTGAACCGAACACGAGAGTGCTACAAGACGTGAAGAGGCACTTTAAGGCTGTAAAAGTTGTGCAGTCACTAAAACTAAGCCTGTTATAAGCATGCTTCTTCACCATAATGTGAACAAGTTGGCACTCAGAATCAGAAGTTCCTCTTCCACAAAGGTTGTTGACACTAACATGGCAGTTCTGAATTGCTTGTTTAATTGTAAAGACTTTTTCCTTGCCAAATCTGACTCTGCCCTTGCTCATATATATGTATTTTTCACTAATCAGTAAGGCTGCAATTTTGGCATGTTCATAGTAATCGTTAGACTTTTTTAAAAAAATTATGACCCCTGCAGCATCAGCTCCTGTGGTCCCAGCTCTGGGCATTGCGACATGGCCCACATTGTTGCAGCGCCCCTCTATTTTGGCACATCTGCCCCTCTGCAGATGGAAATTAGGATGGGGGACAAAAAATGCGCTAACCTGAGTAAACCTGCAACCTAGCGCATAATGCTCTAGCAGCGCATGTTCCGTACCAACCCCCTCCCCAGGGCCAAGGTGGGCTCATTCACCAGCCGCACTTGTTCTGCGCCAGCCTCTTCTCCCCAACCAGGATTGTCCTCTCTCTGACTGCAACGGGACAGGGTGGGCTTGCTCGCCAGCTGTGTGTCTCTCCACTCCCTCTCCCCACCACATTGCAAGGGGGGGCTCACTCACCTGCTGCATATATATTCCTCCTCCAGGCCAAGAGGGGCTCGCTTGCTAGCCATGCATCTCTCCACCCACCCCCAGAGGCCAGGAGAGGCTTGTTCAGCAGCTGCATGTATTCTTCCCTGTCCCTCTGGTCTCACTCTCCAACCACCCCATCCAGAGACATGATCTTTCCCTGACCACCTGCACTGAAATGGACTAAAGTAGTAAGGCTATGATTTTATCATACACCATCACTGCTTGCTCCAGACACTTCTCCACATGAATAGACTATGACATAGGCTCTCACTCTGGGAGTCAGCTACAGGTGTTGAGAGAGTGACCAGCCTGCCCTTCCTCCTCTCCAACTCCCTCAATTGGCAATATGGGAAGGAAGGGATGTATCACAGCTAGAAGGCAAAGGGTTCCAGATTGGAAGGGGATAAAGGTTGCAGTGTGAGAGACATTGGGAACTACAGGTGTAGAGTACCAGCATACATGGATGTGCTTGAGAACTTATTGCATATGCTAAGATTTTGGATAGTTATTGTCCAAATCCTTTTGTTGTTCTGTGAATTCATTCACAGAACAAGGCCAGATTCTACAGTTCTTAGCTAATAAACCCTTGCATAGGGCATATTAGAAACACAACAGAATTAAAATGCACTGGTTAAACTTCCATAAAAAACCCACATTTTGCATAAAGAGGAAACTTCACAGAACTGGAAGTGAAACATTAATCTCTGATCTACGACATTCAGCTATCATAACGAACCAACATCTATGCCTGGAAGAAAAAGGGCACATGTTTAGAATGAGATTCAAGACAAGTGTGGCTCTGGGAAGCTTCTGGATGCCTAGATTTACTTCACACAAAGCTTGTGGCTATTAGCAAAACCCACACACCCCCACATCTATATTCAGACCAAGATTCTGAAGAGAGACTTGTGACTACTTAACAGCTCGATTGTGTAAAGAGAGTCCTACAAGAGCCTCAATGGCCATTTTTACAGGGTTACTTGTAAAATATTCTTTAGTGCCACTGCTTGAGACATTTGATCTAGTACTCTATAAAACCTACTTCAATTTGTTTGCAGTGGCTAGCTCTGCTACTTACTGGGAAATCCTTATGTAAAAGGCGGTTTACTTTTGAGTCTGTACCAGACCAGTTGACACTTCATTAGAATCCTGTGTAATCTCAAAGCCATGGAGCCTACTATAATGAAGCTTCTCCACTGCCTCTAGAAAGTCATGTCATGCAGACTAGATAGGGAAAATACAAGTTTAGAATCCAAAAAGTAGAATCCCTGAGCACAACAGATTCTACTCAGGGTAGCCTTTAAGTACACCACCACCTCTTTTATTCATACTCCTTGAGCACGCAGTGGAACAGATACCAAGCAATGTTGGTTTTATGGCATCCCTTAAAGTCCCATTGTAGGTTTCTACTCCTAAAGGAGTTTTGATTAGATGGAGAGTCTTCACCTGAGAAACACCAGCTTGCTTTAATCAAGCACTTCGATGTTGGTGCTATGAATTCTGCTGGTCCACAGACAGTTCAGCTTTATAAAATAAATCCTTGATACCAGAAATATTCCTGCTTGTTCGTTCTCTCTCTCTCAAGGACATTTATTCTGTCAAATAGTTCTGACAAATGGCAGTACCCCAGGGGCAATCCTATGCTTTGAATGCTAATATTTCAGATTTGACCATTCCTCTATTGTTGTAACCTATTACTGCAGTTGCAGCATAGTGCAAACTGAGGCCTGGTCTACACTACAATTTTAGGTCGAATTTGGCAGCGTTACCTCGATTTAAGCCTGGACCTGTCCACACGATGAAGCCCTCTTTTTTTTTTTTTAAAACTTAAAGGGCTTTTTAAATTGATTTCTTTACTCCTCCTCCGATGAGGGGATTAGTGCTGAAATTGACCTTGCTGGGTCAAATTTGGGGTAGTGTGGACACAATTCGACAGTATTGGCCTCCGGGAGCTATCCCAGAGTGCTCCATTGTGACCGCTCTGGACAGCGCTCTCAACTCAGATGTGCTGGCCAGGTAGACAGGAAAAGACTCACGAACTTTTGAATTTCATTTCCTGTTTGCCCAGCGTGAAGAGCACAGGTGACCATGCAGAGCTCATCAGCACAGGTAACCATGATGGAGTCCCAGGATCGCAAAAAGAGCACCAGCATGGACCGAACAGGAGGTATGGGATCTGCTCACCATATGAGGAGACGAATCCGTGCTAGCTGAACTCCGTTGCAGTAAACAAAATGCCAAAACATTAGAAAAAAAGTCTCAAAGGGCATGAAGGACAGAGGCCATAACAGGATGTACAGCAGTGCCGCGTGAAAATTAAGGAGCCAAGGCAAGCCTGCCACAAAGCCAGAGAAGCAAACCGAAGGTCCAGGGGAGAGCCGCAGACATGCTGCTTCTACACTGAGCTGCATGCCATGCTGGGGGATGCAGCCACCACTACCCCAACCCTGTGCTTTGACTCTGCCAATGGAGAATCATGCAACACAGAAGCAGGTTTGGGGATGAGGAAGATGAAGAGATTGAAGATAGCTCACAGCAAAGAAGCGGAGAAACCGGTTTCCCCAAAAAGCCAAGATACCTTTCCACCCTGGACCTGGAGCCAGTACCCCCAAACCCACCCAAGGCGTGCTTCTGGAGCCTGAGGGCAGACAAGGGACCTCTGGTGAGTACCTTAGTAAATATTACACATGGTTTAAAAGCAAGCGTGTTTAATGATTAATCTGCCCTGGAATTTGTAGCCAGTACAGCTACTGGAAAAGTCTGTTAATGTGTATGGGGATGTAGTGGAAATCCTCCAGGGACATCTCCAGAAAGCTCTCCTGGATATACCTCCAAAGCCTTTGCAAAAGGTTTCTGGGGAGAGCTGCCTTATTCCATCCGCCATGGTAGGACACCACCACGCCAGGCCAGTAGCACATAGTCTGGAATCATTGCATAACAAAGCATGGCAGCGTATGGTCCCGGTGTTTGCTGTCATTCAGACAACATCCATTCCTTATCTCTGTGTTATCCTCAGGAGAGTGATATCATTCATTGTCACCTGGTTGAAATAGGGTGCTTTTATTAAGGGGACATTCAGAGGTGCCCGTTCCTGCTCGGCTGTGCTGAACAGAAATGTTCCCCGCTGTTAGCCACGCGGTGGGGGGGAGGGGTGATCATCCCAGACAATTGCGTGTGTGGGGGGGGAGAATTTGGGTTTGTGCTGCATGCTAACCTGCAAACTGCAGACCCTCCTTTTAAACTGCAAACCCATTTTAAATGGCCAACCCAACGGCCGCTTGGTATGGGAAATGAGGGCGCTGCTGTTTGAAACCATTCTCACTTTATGAAGGTTAAAGAAGCCAAAAGACTGGCTTACCAGGGTTGCCTGCAAGCCGAATTCTGTTGCCTGGCACTGCGTGAGTGATCTCTCACACGACACCGGCAGGCCCTCAATATAAGAGGCAAAATGAGACCTTGTAACGAAAGCACGTGCTGTGTAATGTGAACAGCAAGGTTTAACGGGAAAGAGTGATCCTACTGTTCTCTAAAATGTGTCTTTCACTACCAATCTCCCTCCCCACCAGCTGCAAATGTTTCTCCTTCGCAGAGGCTAGCAAAGATTAGAAGGTGAAAAAACTGCACTCTGGATGAGATGTTCTCAGAGCTACTGCTGTCCGCCCACAAACAGAGCACACCAGAATGTGCAGAGGCAGATGATGTCAGAGTGCAGGAAAGCACAACAGGAACATGAGGAGAGGTGGCAGGCTGAAGAGGATAGGTGGCGTCAGATTGTTGACAGAAGGCAAGAGTCGATGCTCCGACTGCTGGAGCATCAAACTGATGTGCTCCAGCGTATGGCTGAGCTGCAGGAAAGGCAGCAGGAGCACAGACCGCCGCTACAGCCCCTGTGTAACCAACCACCCTCCTCCCCAAGTTCCATAGCCTCCTCACCCAGATGCCCAAGAACGCGGTGGGTGGACCTCCGGCCACCCAGCCACTCCACCCCAGAGGATTGCCCAAGCAACAGAAGGCTGGCCTTCAATAAGTTTTAAAGTGCGGTGTGGCCTTGTCCTTCCCTTCCCCACCCCACGCTTCCCTTGCCCCCACCCCTCCCGGGCTACCTTGGCAGTTAGCCCCCTATTTGTGTGATGAATTAATAAAGAATGCATGAATGTGAAGTAAGAATGATTATTTCCTCTGCAAGCGGTGATCGAAGGGGGAAGGGGAGGGTGTTTAGCTTTCAGGGAAGCAGAGTGAACCAAAGGGGGGCAGTCATCAAGGAGAAACAAAACAGAACTTTCACACCATAGCCTGGCCAGTCATGAAACTGGTTTTCAAAGCTTCTCTGGACAGCACATCCTGCTGTGCTCTAACCGCCCTGGTGTCTGGCTGTGCGTAATCTGCAGCCAGGCTATTTGCCTCAACCTCCCACCCCGCCATAAACGTCTCCCCCTTACTCTCAGAGACTGTGGAACGCACAGCAAGCAACAACGGGAATATTGGTTTCACTGAGGTCTATCTGAATCAGTAAACTGCGCCAGCGCGCTTTTAAACGTCCAAAAGCACATTCTGCACTTGCTCAGCCTATAGTTGAACAGTTCCTGACTACTGTCCAGGCTGCCTGTGTATGGCTTCATTAGCCATGGCATTAAGGGGTAGGCTGGGTCCCCAAAGATAACTATAGGCATTTCAACATCCCCAACGGTTATTTTCTGGTCTCGGAAGTAAATCCCTTGCTGCAGCCGTTTAAACAGATTAGTGTTCCTGAAGACGCAAGAGTCATGAACCCTTCCCAGCCATCCCACGTTGATGTTGGTGAAACGTCCCTTGTGATCCACCAGCACCATTGAAAAGTACCCCTTGCGATTTATGTACTGGCTGCCCTGGTGCTCCGGTGCCAAGATAGGGATATGGGTTCCATCTAGCGCCCCACCACAGTTAGGGAATCCCACTGCAGCAAAGCCATCTAATATGACCTGCACATGTCCCAGAGTCACTACCTTTGGTTGCAGCAGCTCAGTGATTGCTTTGGCTACTTGCATCACAGAACCCCCACAGTAGATTTGCCCCCTCCAAATTGATTCCCGACTGACTGGTAGCTGTCTGGCGTTGCAAGCTTCCAGAGGGCTATTGCCACTCGCTTCTCAGCTGTGAGGGCTGCTCTCATCTTGGTATTCTGGCATTTAATGGAACTTTGACTTGCTTTCCCCTGCCCTGAAAGTGCCCTTATGCATGTGAAAGTTTTGCAGCCACTGGGAATTGTCCCAGACCTGCAACACTATGCAGTCCCACCAGTCTGTGCTTGTTTCCTGGGACCAGAAGCAGCGTTCCACAGCATGAATCTGCCCCATTAACACCATGATGTGCACATTGCTGGGACCCATACTTTGCGAGAAGTCTACATCCATGTCCTCATCAGTCTTGTCACCGCGTTGCTGTCGCCTCCTTGCCTGGTTTTGCTTTGGCAGGTTCTGCATATACTCCAGAATACTGCGCATGGTGTTTACAATGCTCACAATTGCCACGGTGATCTGAACGGGCTCCATGATCCCCGTGCTATGGCGTCTGGGCTGAAAAAAGGCACTAAACGATTGTCTGCTCTGACAGAAGGAGGGGGCGACTGACGACATGGCTTACAGGGAATTACAGTCCACAAAGGGGATGGCTTTGCATCAAGGAGAAACAGACAACTGTCACACAGAATGGCCCCCTCAAGGATCGAACTCAAAACCCTCGGTTTAGCAAGCGGTTGATATCACGGAGGGAGGGAAGAAACAAATGAATACAAAACAAAATCAGGTCTATTTCTTGTTTTGATCCACTCCATCTAGCTTTTACATCTTTAGAGTGGCAGCAGATGGTGCCGTTTGACTGCTAGCCATCTCCTCGGTGCTCGGCAGAAGATGGAAGTGACTCAGCGAGGTCATTCCCATGTCTGCCCAGGCGCCCCTGACTGACCTCACCGAAGTCGGTTAAAAGAGCACCCAGGAATACGACGACAGCTACCAATCATAACGCACTGTCTGCTGCCAAAAGGCAATGAGCTGCTGCTGTTGTGTAGCAATGCAGTCCCAGGTCTGCCAGCAACCAGGAGACTTATAGTGACAGTCAGCTGTGCAGGCTCCATGCTTGCCATGGTATGGCATCTGCACAGGTAACCCAGGAAAAAAAGAGGCACGAAACTAGAGTCTTCCATTGCTTTCACGGAGGGGAGGGAGGGAGAGGGGGGCCTGACAACATTTACCCAGAACCACCTGCTACACTGTTTTTGCCCCATCAGGCATTGGGATCTCAACCCAAAATCCCAATGGGCAGTGGAGACTGTGGGAACCATGGGATAGCTACTCACAACTACCCACAGTGCATCACTCCAGAAGTCGACACTAGCCTCGGTACTGTGGACGCAGTCTGCTGACTTAATGCGCTTAGAGCATTGTGTGGGGACATGCACAAACAATATAAAAATGATTTCTAAAAAACAACTTCTATAAATTTGACCTAATTTTGTAGTGTAGACATACCGAGTCTAAATGCAGTTTAGGTAGGGGAATAAGCCATTGGACTGTTCACCATGTGTTATGCTTTGGTCTGTTAAAGGTTTGATTTCAGTTATAGCTAACACTAATACAAGATTCAGTTTTGGTCAGCTTATGAGGAGAAATTAATAAGACTGGGACTAGAGACGGCTAAAGGAAGATATGCTTGAGGTCTATAAAATCATGACTGGTGTAGAGAAAGTAGATAAGGAAGTGTTTACTACTTCTCATAACACGCACTAGGTGATCACCAAATGAAATTAATAGGCAGCAGGTTTAAAAACAAGAGGAAGTATTTCTTCACACAACGCAGTCAACCTGTGAAACTCCCTGCCAGAGGATGTTGTGAAGGCCAAGACCATAACAGGGTTCAAAAAAGAGCGAGATAAATTCATGGAGGATAGGTCCATCAATGGCTATTAGCCAAGATGAGGAGGAATGATGTCCCTAGCCTCTGTTTGCCAGAAGCTGGGAATGAGCGACAGGGGATGAAGCACTTGATTACCTGTTCTGTTCATTGTCTCTGGGGCACCTGACACTGGCCACTGTCAGAAGACAGGATACTGGGCTAGATGGACCTTTCGTCTGACCCAGTAGGGCCATTCTTATATTATGACACTGGTTTCACTTGATCCATGTCACTTAAAAATCCTTTCTGAATACCATGAAGAAACTGCTTCTTCACAAGAATTCCATATAAAATTCATTCTCTTGCACTCTACATTTGTACTGTTACTACTGTTGGTACTACATTGTGCTGTTTGACATTAGTTTAAAACTGCCAAGCCCAGGCATATTTGTAAACCAAATTCTTGAAAGCAGAACACGCTTATGGATTTTAGAAAATAAAGATCACAGGTGGCAACATTTAATACCTACTGTTTCCTTAAAGACTAAAAAGATTAAAATCCCACTGATTTGTTTGGAGTATTCAGCCAGCTAGCCACAAACTACTAGGTGACTAGCATCATAAGGAACTCTGCACTTATTTAGCCTCTGCTCTAGATTACTGACCCACTTACGAAGGGCTAAGCATCCCCGCTGTGCAATCCCAATATGCATTACATGTGTTTCTGCTTTCTCAGAACTCTTAAGTTTGATAGAACTTATTTTAAATTACATAAACAGCTTTTCAATGAACATTGTACGTTATAAAACATTCATATGAAGATTAATTAGTATACAGCCACCTTGACAGACCAGATGTAAGAATTAAAATTGGTTCCAGGAACAAGATTTGAGAAGTGTATGCAGTCTTGTGATACTACTTGACAAAACAAAAACAAAAAAAAGTTATTTAAACTCAGCCAGGTCTACACTACAAAGTTAGGCTGAGGTAAGCCACCTTGCATTGACCTAGTTGTGCACGTTTCTATACTTAAACATGTCTCCCACCGACGTAAACATCCCCATTACACGCACAGTAAGACCACCTCCCAAAACAGCATTTAGCCAGGGTTGCTGTACTGAGGTCAAGGCAACACTAGAGTTCACACCGTGTTACTGATGTCAAACCTAAGAGCCCTCCAGCAGCTGTATCACAATGCCTGACAAATGTAAACTCCACTGCCCAGAGGTCCTGGACACCAGAAGTTCCCTCTCCCCTTTAAAGCCCACCACATTTTTTAAACGCCTTTTCCTGATTATCCAGCTTGGCAAGCACAGCTAGCAGCTCTCTGTCGTCATGAGCAACTGCCCAACTAACCATGCTAACTACATGTGCCAAAGCCAAGTGCGTCTGGAGTAGACAGGAGATATTGGATCTCCTCTGCCTATGGGAAGAAGAGGCTGTGCGAGCACTGCAATGGACCAGTGGTCATAGTTTTCTCCTTGTGGCCCTTGGCTTCCCTCAATCTTCAATAATTCCCAATTTCTGATTTAGATTCATTACTTCCCCTTTCTTACATTTGTTATACACCTTTTGCCCATCCCACCACACACTTCCAAAAGCTGCCTTCACTTCCCCTCTAACCCCCGGTCAGTTTTTTAAACAATATGGCGGCCTCCTTCCTCAACTGTGGCATCGAGGTAAGTGTTATATGGTTCCAATTGTTCTTATTCAGAAAAATGTGTTCTTCCTCTCTGATCTGGCTCAATTGTTTTCAGCTTGGTGTTTTAGTACGGCCAGTTTCAAAGTACACATATGACTTTATTCTACTTGCACATTATACACATGATCACGTCCTATTCACTTGTGCTTAAGATACTGTTTTATTAGCCTTGTCTTAGCAGTTAAATAGTAACCGACCACAGAGTTAAAAAAGAATTCCCCTGTGTTGGCTACAACAACGTGTTTTGCATAAGGAAACCTCTATAATGTTTAGATATTCCAAAGATATTTTAGTACTGGCCACATGAGACCTTCAGCATATCACTCAAGCTCATGATCATGCAGCTCTTTCTCCACATTACATATCAGTGTGTAAAGAGGCAGTCATCCCATTCCCCAATTTAAAGCTGAAGATCCAGATTCTGCAGAGGAGGTTGTTACAATGCATTGCAGTGAAGAACTGTAACACTGTAGTGGTAGAGTTCACAGAAGACAGAATAGCTGAATTCAGAAAGTCAACTTTTAAAAAAAGAAATTCTTATTCAGCAGTTTTAGTATAATCGTCTAGGGGTTTTTTTGGTTGTTTTTTTTAATTCAGACATCTCAGCAACTGCAGTGTTCTGGGACTCTAAGATGACCACATTTAGTAGGTGGGGGAGACCTGAGGTATTTCCAGTAAGGAATACACTTTCTGGGGAGTAGAGCATCCTCAGTGCCCATAAGCCTGCAATCTTCTAGTCCCAGAAGTGGATGGGCCACTTGTACTTCATAAAACTAGGGTTTAGGAAACTAAACAGTATGGAACATCTCTCTGGGTTCCAGATTCTTACTCCTAAGGTAGTCAGAAGGGACCATGCAACTATTCAGTCTTATTTATTTTTATAATCAGACAAGCAAAGATGCTGAGTGCATGGATACTGCTTCCCAGTGAGTTTTGAGTTGGTGCTAGGACAACAAGGAGGCACAGAGGCAGTACTCTAAAGAACAAACTTGGAACATTCTGAATGCGCCAGGTATCAATAATACAGAGATTGCACTTCAGTTTGATTGACGGCTGCTTATGGCAGAGGTCCCCAACGTGGTGCATGTGGGTGCCATGGCGCCCACCAGGGCATCTATGTGTGCCTGGGTACTGGCTGGTGGACAAGCATCCGCCAAAACACCACTGAAAAGCGGCGTCACTGCCGAAATGCTGCCGATTCAGTGGCATTTTGGCAGCGACGCCTCTTGACATTGCCGCTTCTCAGCAGCATTTCGGCTGATGCTTGTCTGCCAGCCATGGTCCTTAGTGGCCCGTCGTCCAGCGCCTGCCACCCGGAAAAGGTTGGGGACCACTGGCTCAAGTCAACAAAGGATTTAACAACATAGGAACATACTGGGTCAGACCAGCGCTCCAGCTAGTCCCGTACCCTCTTTTCTGGCACTGGGCAATTATCAAGTGATCCATCCCACCATCCAGTCCCAGCTTCTTGCAGTCATTTGTCAATCAAGAAACACTTAACTGACAATGGATCTTGGAAAACTCCAAACCACATAAAAAGTCTTCCTGGGATCATGTGAGCAATGGCTGCTGCCTGTAAAAACTGAGTCACACATAGACATGTGACTTGCCCATGTGACTCCAACTCCATTTTTGCTGTAATTTTCCACAGTAAGAACAAAGAGGTGTTCTTACACCTGGAGGAGACTATAAAAGGCTGATGCCTCATCTCCATCTTGTCTTCAATACTCCTTCATACCCCTGGAGGGACTTTGCTACAAACTGAAGCTTTGAACAAAGGACTGAAGGACCCATCCCAGCTGTGGATGTACTCTAGAGACTTGATTTGAATCTGCAGTTTATTCCAGCACTGCTACAAGCCTGAACCAAGAACTTTGCCATTACTGTATGTAAATTGATTCCATTTAACCAATCCTAGCTCTCATCCATATCTTTTTCCTCTTATGAATAAACCTTTAGATTCTAAAGGATTGGCAACAGTGTGATTTGTGGGTAAGATCTAATTTGTATATTGACCTTTGTCCGGAGCTTGGTCCTTTGGGATTGGGAGAACCTCTCTCTTTTACTGGGGTATTAGTTTTCAAAATCATTCATCCCCATAATGAGTGGCACTGGTGGTGATACTGGGAAACTGGTGCGTCTAAAGGGAATTGCTTGTGGTTAGCCAGTGGGGTAAAACCAAAGTCCTCTCTGTCTGGCTGGGTTGGTTTGCCTTAGAGGTGGGAAAACCCCAGCTTTGGGCTGTAACTGCCCTGCGCTAAGCAATTTGTCCTGAATTGGCACTCAGTTGGGTCCCACCAGAATCAGCATAGTTACAGTACCCCTCATCATTTTTGTTCCCCTTCTCTGAACCATTTCCAATTCGTATATTTATTTAAGAGGGGGCAACCACGACTGCAGGCAGTATTCAAGATGTGGGCATACTGTAGATTTAGACAGGGACATAATATTTTCTGTCTTATCTATCCCTTTCCTAATGGTTCCTAACATTGTTAGCTTTTTTGACTGATGCAGCACATTGAGCAGATGTTTTCATACAACTATCCACAATAACTCCAGGATCTCTTGAGTGCTAACAGCTAATTTAGAGCATCATTTTGTATATATAGATGGGATTATATTTTCCAAAGTGCATTACTTTGCATTTATCAACTCTGAATTGATCCACTATTTTATCACCCAGTTTTGGGAGATCCCTTTAACTCTTCACAATTTGCTTTGGACTTAACCCTTTTGACTAATTTTATATCTGCAAACTTTCCCACCTCAACCTTCACCCTCTTTTCCCAATCATTTATTGTTTTATTGAAGGGCACTGGCCCAAGTACAGATTCTCAGGGGACTGCACTATTTACCTCTCTCCATTCTGAGAAAGGAAACAAAGAGTAGGAATAAATGGTCCAATCTTAACTAGTTACAGATCCATGACAGGTCCTTCCCACTTATCCCATGCCTGCTTATTTTGCTTAACAGCCTTTGGTGAATGACCTTGTCAAAGGCTTTCTGAAAGTCCAAGTACACTATATCAGGGGTCAGCAACCTTTCAGAAGTGGTGTGCTGAGTCTTCATTTATTCACTCTAATTTAAGGTTTCACGTGCTGGTAATACATTTTAATGTTTTTTTAGAAGGTCTGTCTCTCTCTAAGTCTATATATTAGATAACTAAACTATTGGTGTATTGTAAAATAAACACGGTTGTCAAAAAGTTTAAGAAGCTTCATTTAAAATTAAAATGTTGATCTTACGCCGCCAGCCCGCTGCTGGTCTGGGGTTCTGTTCACCTAGGGCGGCAGCGGGCTGAGCGGGACCTGCGGCCGGGACTTCGGCTGGCACAGATCCGGCAGCCAGAACCCCAGACCGGCAGCAGGCTGAGCGCTCAAGGGTTCCATCCGCCGGCTCCTGCCAGCCAGGATCCCGTCTGCCAGACCCGCTCAGCCCGCTGCCGGTCTGAGGTCTGGCCCTGCCCACATACAGTGGGTACCTACCTTCTCCCTGGTTCTGGCCCATTCTCTTCCTCTCTCTGCACTGAGCTGAGGGCGTGCGAGTGCACTGAGCACAGGGCTGGGGGTGAAGGGTCTGGCCAGGAGCTAGAATGAGGGAGGGGGCTCAGGGTTGGGGCAGGAAGTTTGGGTGTGGGGCACTTACCTGGGCAGCTCCCATTTGGTGCAAGAGGTGCAGGTGGGAATGGGGGGGTGCAGGAGCTCCCGTTTGGTGCTTAGGTTAGGGTAGGGATGTGCAAGAGTCAGGGCAAAGGGCTGGGGGCATGTGAGGGGTGCAGGTGTCAGGGCAGGGAGTGGGGAGGCTGGGTATGGGGGGAGTGAAGGAGTCAAGCAGAGGGCTGAGTGTGTATGAGGGGGTACAGGGCTCAGGCCTGGGTGGTGAGTGTTGGGGGGGTTAAGGCCGAGGGGATATGCCCCTATTTCACCCCCCACTCCTCTTCCCCGAGGCCCTCCCTGACGACTTCTTCTCTGCCTCTGCCAGGAGCAGCGAGCACACTGACTCTGCTCCTTCCTGTCCCCCTCCCTTGCAAGCCGACCAGCCTACAGGGAGGGGGCGCGGACGGAGAGGGGCAGGAACCCAGCACACTACCGGAAGAGGCAGGGGAGCTGGCAGGACCAAGCTTCTGCCCCCTACCCCCCCGGGGGGGAGGTGAGGGGCACGGAGGGCAGAGAAGAGCAGGCTGGGCCAGGCAGGATTTTTAATGGCACACTGCTGCCTGCCGGGACTCCTGGAGGCAACAGCGTGCCATTAAAAGAAAAAAATCAGCTCGTGTGCCGTCTTTGGCACGCGTGCCATAGGTTGCCGACCCCTGCACTATACTAACTGGATCACCCTTGTTCGTGTGTGTTGACATTCTAAGATTGGTGAGGCATGATTTTCCTGTACAATAGCAGCACTGACTCTTCAACATATCGTAGTCATCTACAGGTCTGATCATTCTGTTCTTTACTATAGTTTCCACCAATTTGTCTGATACTGAAGTTAAGCTTACTGGCCTGTAATTGCCAAGATTGCCTCTGGAACTGGTGTGTTTTTTTTTATATAAACTGGAGTCAGATTAGTTATCCTCAAGTCATCTGGTATAGAAGCGGATTTAAGTGATTACATATCACAGTTAAGTGTTAGTTCTGCAATTTCATATTTGAGTTCCTTCAGAACTCTTGGATGAACACCATCTGGTCCCAGTGGCTTATTACTGTTTAATTTGTTCTAAAATCTCGTCTAGTGACACCTCAGTCTGGGACCGCTCCTCAGATCTGTCACATAAAAGATGGCTCGGGGGCAGAGGGGGAGGGATCTCTCCTACGTACTCTGCAGTGAAAATTGATGCAAAGAATTCATTTTGCTTCTCCACAAAGGCCTTGAATTCCTTGAGCGCTTCTTTAGCGCCTCAGTTATCTGGTGGCCCCGCTGACTGTTTAGCAGTCTTCCCGCTTCTGATGAACTGTACTTAAAAACACTGCAGTTAGATTGTCTTTTGCTACTTGTTCAAAAAAAAAAAAAAAATTTGGCCTGCCTAATTATACCTTCAGACTTCACGAGCCAAAGTTTGTGCTCCTCTGTTTTCCTCATTAGGATCTGACTTCCAATTTTTAAAGGAAGTCTGACAACCTCTTTTTAGCTGTAGTGGTATTTTTAGTCCTCATGCTTTTTTTAAAAAAGAAAAAAATGTATACATGTAGTTTGAATCTCTATTCCAGTATTCTTAAGATGTTTCCATGCAGTTTGCAGACATTTCACTTGACAATTTATAATTGACTGAAATCCTCATTTTTGGTAGTTCCCTTTTTTGAAGCTAAATGACTCTGTGGTGGGTTTCTTTGGTATCTTCCCTTCCAAGGACATTAAATTTAAATTACAATATGGTTGCTATTACTGAATGGTTCAGCTATCTCCACCTCTTGTGCCAGACCCCATGCTCCACTTAGGACTAAATCAAAATATTGCCTCTCCCTTTGGGTTCCAGAACTAGCTGCACCAAGAAGCAGTCATTAATGGTGTCTAGAATCGTTCCCTGCATCCTGTCCTGAGGTGATATTTACCTGGTCAATATAGGGATAGTAGAAATCCCACAGTATTGGGTGTTCTCCTGGAGCATTTCACAATCACCATCACTATCCTGGTCAGGTGGTCACTAGCATATTCTGACTGTTATACTCATTTATACATGTTATACTCATGTATGTAATTTCTAGCTAGAGAGATTCTATGGCACTGTTTGATTAATTTAAGATATCTAAAAGAAAGCAGAGTCAAATATAGCATAGTGCCACTGCCCCAGCAGCACAACCTACTTTGCCATTCCTATATATTTTGTACCCAGCGTTACCATGGTATTTCATTAAGCGCTGACTAATTTCAGTTACTACTCTGTCACAAAGAGGGTGCACAAACACGAGAAGTTATCTGAATGGGGGTGCAAGCAGATCCTAAGGAATGCAGTGATAAATTGACATGCTACTTAAAATACTCATCTTACATGAAAGTACATAAACCCAAAGCTAGAAAATGCAAGCTAGTTCAAGAGGTTTGGACAACTCATTTTACGTTTTAAGTGTTAGGCCTTCTAGAAATCTACCAGAGGTGTCTCAAAGATTAATAATTTGGCCAAAAGTTGAATCCAACTTTTTAATCAATGTAGACCCATATGGCATAATCAGATTTTGAAGAATCAAAGCTCATTTTAAAAAAGTTCTAGGCCTTGTGGTAGCAGAGGACTTTCCAAAAGTTAACTGATTGCAAATTGCCAAACAGATATAAAAAAAAAAAGCCACTTAATTGCTCCAAAGGGTATGAATTCTACCCGAGCCTACTAAAGACAAGATACATTTCATTAGACTAACTTGCATGAGGAAAGGGATGGGAATGAAGTCCACAGAAGTGAGTTGCTGCAGGGAAGAAAAAAGAATGGGGATAAAAATAGTAGTAGGCCTAAAATGTGAGCAAAAGGCTATGCCATATGCAACAAGGGATGTAAAAGCTATTACGACATAATGGTTATAATCTGCTGTTGAGGTGTGATAGCCATCCATTAAACAGTCAAAGTTCTACTGTGCATTAAGAGCTGTATGCAGTTTTAAGTTTATATTCCAGCCCACGTGACCTACTTCAACAGAATTCAACCTCTCAAAAACAGGAGCAACACTCTTGCTTAAGTAGCTCCTTAGTCTTAATAGAGCTCCTATGTGCCTAGAGCGTTCCCATTTCATAAGGTCCTGTAGTAAGTTTTTCAGAGCAAGAAAAACAAGGCACCTGTGAAGTGCTCCCATATTGACTTTCTGAAAAGAGTTTAATGAAAATAATGCACATGCCTCAGTGGTATTACACATAATATGGATCTACAACAAAAGTATGATCCTTTCGCACAGGAGCTCCTATGAATACAATTGAGAAAGTTGGAGAAAAAATGCAAGTAATTCACCCATATATCAATATAAAGCACAAGAGATGTACTCCAAGTTAATAGGAATTGCTTTCATTAACTGGTAAGAAAGAGTTAAGTACACAGTAAGTTCTCACAGCAAAATGCCTCAGGGCATATGAGATTTCCCATCCAAGAGGGGGTGGTGGCGGCGCTGCAAATTGTACAACTGACATGAGTTTAGCATACACCTAAAGATGACCTTTACACACAATTAGCTGACTGAAGTGTTGACCAAGGAAAAACAGTCAATTTTACACTGGAAGTGAAGGTTCTATAGGCCCTTCCAGGGCTGTTAACTGAAAGAATCAAAAGAAAATGCTACAAACTAACAGCTCACAGAACCATTCTGCATAAGTGGGGGATCAAGATAGTAATTTTAATTGGCACGTCTTAAAATATTTGTCCTATGGAAGATTGAGATTTTATGAAGAACACACTGTTCAACTGTAAATATTAAAATAAGCACTGAGAGACATGTTAAGCTACTAGTTTTCAAAGAAAAAAGGTTAAATATTTTGAAGCATGTTACTTACACAGTTAATGGTCTGTAGGGATGATTTAAAATAGGTGTCTAATCAGTCACTCGTTAAGTAGTTTGAAATTATTTCAAACCCAACTGCACTTACCTTGGTATTGTAACACATTTTGTATTGCAGTTCTGAGTGGTGATTGCTTTCTCAAGCTCATCTAGTTGTCCTGTTTTCTTGAGCTTCTTGACCAAGCTTTTCACTGCCTTCTCACACCATTTTTCCTCCTGACCATTCTGCTCACCACCACCAGCCCCTCCAGAACCACCAGCTGATTTCTTCCACCCCAGCAGTCTCTTCACAACTGGTGGAGTGAATGGCAATATGGATGACATGTTCTCCAAAACAGCACTCTGTGTCCAATAAGTTAGCTGCCCTATCCAATCTAGGGAAAGAAAGAACAACACATTAGCACCTCATTTTTAGTGGGGTGGATGCCTTGGTAAGACTCTTACACCCAGATGCAGCAGAACTTGGGGATATTCTAGAATGCCTAGTCCAACAATTGAAGTGTTTGGGTTTTTTTTGTTTTTTGTTTTTTTTAACTAGAAGACAGCATTAACTTTCTATGTTACCTTCACAGACTAGATTCCAGTCAGGTACAAGTCCCCCCCCCCCCATATGTAAACAGTAGCTAACCATCCATCCTCTCCCTCCAAACCCACACCATATGCCTATGACATTCTCATACCATATTGTGAAAGTTCTAAAAGTCACAATACACTCCTGTTCTCAGCTCTTTAAATGAAGGCAAGGGATTTAAACAGAAAAATGTCTCATTCTATAACTTGCCTGTGACTAGTGCAGAAATCTGTTTGTTTTTGCATTAGATCTATATAGTTTTCCCACTTTGATACCACTTGTTAAGTTAATATTAAAAAAATTAATCCACTCATTTTACAGGTAGCAGTTCAATAAATACAATGGAATTTTAAAGGAGCGACTCATCTAGATGCTACTAAGAGGACATAGTACAGAATAATCCTCCAAACTGAGCGGATTATACAAACCCAATTCATTTGTTCACTTTAAGTTTTGATAAATTTGACAGCAAGATATACACCAAGGTACATTTTGTCCATCTTGGAGTAAGATGTCGCTTACTTAATTCACGACTTGGACATGTCACTATCATTGTTGCATAGAAGACGTCTTCTGCCAACTTTTTAGCTAGCCATTTGCTGCCATACCAGAATATTTAAATGGCTACCAAATTTTATTTGCACAAGGGATGCAATCAATTTGCAGTTGTTTTATAAACTGACCTCTAAGGGGGTGGTATACTATTGGTTTTCTGCAAGCTATGTGTAAACATGGGCAATGAAGTCTGCCAACATTCAGTAAGAATACCAAGAACTTTATTTGTATTTAATCCAAGCTTTTGTCCACTGGTGCTTGCAACAGAAGTAGTTTGATCTATCTTTGCATCATATGGTCTTTCATCTGATATCCACTATCAGTTCAAAAAGAAGTCAACAGGATGTCTGTGGGTTTATATAGCTGCAAGCCTGGAAAGGACACTAAAAATGCATGCCTTACTTAGAAGTCACCCTGCCTGATGCTGTTTGACTATTCTGTATTTGCTTTAACTATTGTAAAGAATTCTTAATTTCTATTCGTGTTTAGTAATTTTGGATAATCCATATAAATTCAGAACCAACTACACAGTTTGGGGGGCAGACAGACAAGTGTTGTGACTTTCCTAAGGACAGTCTTGTAAATAAATCATGGGACTGGAAAGTCAGAAACTATAGGCTCTAATTGTGTTTTCAGCAGGGACTTGCTGTTTGAATTTCAGCAAACCACTTAACTACTAAGATTCAATTCCCTCACCTGTAATGTTTCCTTACTTCAAAGAGCTGTGGGACTTCAGCATTTCCTCCTGGCTCCCAAACCTAAAAGTCGGTCCACTAAATCAGAGGTTTTAAGATAATCTACATTATCCCCAACCAGTGCCTCCATGCACACCCACTCCCCTTATATTAATGGAAAACTGATTTAAATTGATTTTTCTCCCATGTGAGCTAACAACCATATTAGTTTGATTTCATATACTTCAATATGAAAGCTTCACATCTCACATTTTGAAAACAATGAGTTTACAGGGATACAGAAAACTTGCTTTCACTGAACATGCATTTTTATTACGTTACAATTTAACACCATTATACTTGGTGAATATTCACCAGGATCAATTTCCCAACACTTAAATTATAAATTACAATCTTAGTTACACAGGTACCATTGACTAGCTCCACTGACTTTGTTGGATGAAAACAGATTTGAGGAAAACCCTGTCTTCCAATTTTGGCTTGTACACACTGAGCTCTGTATAAGGTATATATAAAGATGGAGAACATTTCCTGTCCTTCCATTAGTCTACTCTTGATTTGAAATTAATTCATTAGTGCATTAATTTTGCAGCACTATCTTCTCCACGTATTATGATAAAATAAAGCCATTACTGGAGCTAGGTTTCCAGTTGAGAGTCCAGAAGACTGAATTCATCATCTGATAAGGAAAAAGGAAAAGAAACCACACATAAAATAGGGCACTTAGTTTGGCCTTCTTTATACTTCACATAAGAACAGCTATACTTGATCAGCCCAAAGGTCCAACTAGTCTGAGAGCGGCCACAACCAGATGCTTCAGAAAAGGTACAAGAAATCTAAATCAGCAGATGAGGGATAATCTGACTCCCGTGACGGTCTCATCCTAATCATTAACATTGTCAAACTCTGAATCATAAGGTTTTATCTCCCTTTCAAAACTTTAGCTAGCTAAAACTGACATTCAAATAAGGCTCCAACCCCTCTAACTCTTGCCAAGTTCTTGTCCTGGACGTTCTGCAGTGAATTTAATCATTTTTAAAATTTGCCACCTGTCAGCAGCATGACTAAAAGTCTATGGTTATTTGAAACAAACACGGGCTTATTTTTAAAAATAAAGCCATTTAAAATTAAATAGGAAATTTACAACCCATGTTAAGGCCTAAATTTACTAGACTAATAATTTAAATAATATTGAGCAATACATGTTTGCTGCTGAAGTTCTGAAGAAAGTCAAAACACGAAATTGCTGGGAGTCATAGGCTAAGCACCAGGAACCAGAGTTTGTGGAAGTACTAAAGCAGCGTTTTTGACAGCTATAGATTCTGCTGCAGGTGCCAAGAGAATCTCTTGAGTTCAGTTTATTCAACTAGTTCACTTCAATGACTAGTTCAGTCAAAGTTAAGAAATTAATAGGGAGCTTAAAAGACTGGAAATCTTCTTCCCCCCCCCCTTCCAACATGTGCATAAAAATTAGGTGTGAGGATAAGATCTACAAGTTCTAAAATCTTGACGAATATGACCACAAGAAATAATCTGTTCAATTCATTAACTACTTCTTTTGTTTCATCAGTTAGCTATGCAAACCATTGTTCTGAAACTTTTTAATCTGGCACATTTTTATTTAATAGAAGTTTTAAAGTATTCTTCTCATGTATTTGAGCATTTCAATTCAACTAGATAGTGACACAAACTACAATAAAAATCCATCATTCACCATTTAACAAATAAATTTAAAAAAGTTAAGAATCTGAATAAAAACTAAACTAAACTATATATGAATGAGTGTATTGTCCTGGTTACCCAAAAGAAGCACCAAATTTAGCATAAAGGCTGTATTTAGTTGCAAATCACACTCAGTGAGAATCAACTTCTCTTTAGGGAAAAACACCACCACCACCACACATGAAAAATAAGACAAATCAATTATTTACATCAAGGTTTTCTGCTTCCTGATTTAATCACCAATTTTAATTGCCTTGATTTAAACCAATGTTCTCTTGCTCTTGTGTTACAAGACAGTGTGCAAACAACCTACCTTTAATTCACTAACAAACATACTCTTATTTGCCTGTAAGGTAAAACTCTAAGAAGAGATGGATTGTTACTTGCCCCTAATCATTCTTGTTGCTCTTCTCTAATTTTGAAACATCCTTTTTGAGATGGGTAACCAATACCGCACAGTGTTTTCCATCAGGACATGCCATTGTAAATCACTGCTATTCTTTATTCAGCCTTATTTTTGGTGGGGGTTTTTTGTTTGTTGTTTTGGGAAGACAGCTGCACATTTAGCTTATACACCTCTACCCCAATATAACGCAGCCCTCGGGAGCAAAACAAACAAAAAAACCACACACCACACACACCTTACCGCGTTATAGCTGAAGTCGCATTATATTGAACTTGATTTGATCTGCCAGAGCACGCAGCCCCACTCCCCCTAAGCGTTGCTTTACCCTGTTATATCAGGTGGTGTTATACAGGGGTAGAGGTGCATCTTCACTCTCTGCCACACAACACACAGGTCCCTTTGAGTCTTTCGTTGACTTAGAACTGTTTTGTGCTTGAGTATAATTTTTACCTGACATTTATCAACATTAAGCTAATCAATCAGACTCCTTTATCCATTCTGCTATGTCCAAGAAAGGATTAGACAATTTTCCTTTGCAGAAAGGATATTGGTTAGACCTTAACCAAACAGGATCTTCTAGCTCTAGCTTGTTTTTAATTATAGTTTCAAACAGTTCATCAGGTACAAGTGAAAGCTCACTGGTCCAGTCCTCCAGGGCCTAATTTTAAATATAAATACACTTGCTACCCTCAAGTCTCAACAGTACCTGATTTTGAATGCAATGGCAACTGGCTTTGAGTAGCCACATTCGGGAAGGAGGGAAGAAAGAATGAAAAAATGAGCGAACGGCTTTTCTAGAGTATCAGTTTGTACTGTGAAGGCTCTCTCTGAACAGAAAAGCTTCAGAATTTTAACACTGAAGAATTCCAAAACTCATGACACCCTCTTAAATTTTTGGGATGCTTAATTTTCCTAAGATAGCTTCTTGCTCCTAGCCATTGTTATATTACATCAGAGCTTAGTTGTGTTTCAACAACAGTTTGTCTACTTGCAAGTTATTCCACCTGTGACCTACACATTTGTCATGCAGAGCACAGAGAAGTGTGACAAGAGTAGGGCAGGAGTGTTGATTTAAAAAAAAAAACCATCAAGATCTGGTTTGAAGTTTTCAAGTCTCTTTTGAATATGCTCAATTAGCTTTATTTGTAAAGCTACACTGTCCCCCAAAATCAGATACACCACAAAGCAGAGGCTATTACCACATGAAGTCTGACCGCACAGATGTCAACTCTGATGGGTGGGGGTGCACATGAGGAACTGGTAGTAAAGAAAAGTGTATTTGCCACCATCAAAATGGCTGAAAGAAGTTTGCAAGCTTAAAAATAAAAAGCCACCTTTAGGCTGAGGCCAAGCATGGAAGCTTTCAGAAGCTGTAAGTTTTGCAAATTCTGAAACAGTGCCATCAGATTGTGATCCAGACCTCTTTACCTACATCTTTTCACATTATCCAAAAGTTGTCCAAACAGGAATTAATGTTGTGGCCTTTTGCTTGGTGCACATTAAGGTGAGTTACAAGTGAAGCACAATTGTGGCTGGAAAACTGATGCAAACAAAGTTAACAACAATATGGATGCTGATCCTATGCTGTGCTGACAAACTACTCTGGCAAAAGCTCAACTTTTCCATTCCTTCATAGGGAGTCCATTGGCTTTATTCTAGACCACTGTCACTTCACTATTTGCCCTGTTTAGCACTCTCAACTTGGACATAGTAATGTTTACTATGCCAATGATTCAAGTCTATTACAATCCCAACCCACCGCCAAAGAGCCAGTCCCATGTCAGCCCAACATCTCCTTGAAGTCCTGGTGTCAGCTTAATATGGTTAAAAAAATGGAACTTCTGACTTTTCCTCTTAATATATCCTCATTCTATACAGTCACTGTTAATGTCAACCTTTGTCACTGGCTCATGATCTAGGCATCATCTTCAACTACTCTCCCCCTTAGAGTGCCATGCTCCACATCCTACCCCCATGTCTAAAAAGCTTCATACAGCTTCCCTCCAAAGTGTCTAGAATCTCACCTATGCCCACACCTAAAATGCAACCATTTCCCATGCTGTTGGTTGCATCTTCAATCAATGGCTTGCATAATACCTCACACTGCCTATTCCACTCTAAGAAATGCAACTAAAAGCTGCCTCACCCTCCCTCCCACCCGCAACTCTTTTCCACCAAATCTCCCACTCATTTGTTCTTATTCCATTGTCTGTCCCTTGCTCCCACCATTACATCCTCAAAGTTTGTCCTCTTCTGACATAACTAGCTACATTCTGACACTACCCCAACACATTGAACACACTCCCTATAACGAGGCATCAGGCCACTAGATGCACTTCTGAAACATGCACAATAAAATTACTGAATTAATATTGGTCAAGTACAGAGGCAATTAGGAATAAGCAAGTTACATTAACTATTTTGTTCCTCTCCACATCCTTTGCACATTGCGTCTCAAACTGCAATTTCTGTTGTGTCTCAGGGTATGTCTACACAGCAAAGTAAATCCCACAGCACTGAGTCTCAGAGCCTGGGGCCAACTGACTTAGGGGGCTTTGGCTGCAGGGCTAAAAAGACGGCCATGTAGACATTTGGGTTCAGGCTGAAGCCCAGGCTCTGAGACCTTTCCCCCTCGGTGAGTTTCACAGTCCATGCTCCAGCCTGAGCCTGAAGGTCTACAGGGCTATTTTTAGCCCCACAGCCTGAGCCCTGTGAGCTCAAGTCAATTGTCTCAGGTTTTCACGTAGCTGAAGTTGCGTAACTTTGGGTATGGCTACACTGGCGAGTTGCAGCACTGGAAAGCCTCTACCAGCGCTGCAATTAGTAAGTGGCCACACCTGCAGGGCACTTCCAGCGCTGCAACTCCCTGGCTGCAGCACTGGCCGTACACCTCACTCACTCAGCATGGGGAATAAGGATTCCAGCGCTGGTGCTGCAACGCTGGTCATCAAGTGTGACCACACACCAGCGCTGTGATTGGCCTCCAGGGTATAAGGATGTATCCCAGAATGCTTTTATAAATTACTCTGTTTTGTTATGCAGCCTCTTTGTTTTGTTGTGAACTCCGAGCTCCGTGCTGTTTATCTACAAACACAGCTCCTGTTTGCTGTGATCAATCTGTGAACAATCAAATGAGATAATGAGGCAGGCAGGGAGTGAGTGTAGGCTTGACAGAAACAGCAGGGGCAGAGAGGAGAAAGGGAGTCGTGTTGGATGCAGGCTGTTTGCAGTTAAGAGTTAAGAGTAAGGGATCGGGAACATGTTCTGATTTTTCAAGTCAGGAAGCTAACACACAGTGTTGGCTCCAAAAATCCACTCTCTCTCCCCCCGCTCCCTGTCACACTACGCCCCGCCCCACCCCACCCCCCTCTTTTGAAAAGCACCGTTGCTGCCACTTGAATGCTGGGATAGCTGCCCATAATGCATCACTCCAAACAGTGCTGCAAATGCGGCCACACACCAGCGCTGGCACTGCACAGCTGGACGACCAGCGCTGCAACTACCAGCACTGCAGATTTGTAAGTGTAGCCATACCCTCAGATCCAACACTACCACCCCCATTTGGACCAGACCTAAGGGTATGGCCACCATCCTGCTGTGTTGGCAGGACCTAGCACTCTACGCATGCATTTGTAATAGCAAGCGCTCCTCTAGGCTAAGTGCTGTAAAACCAGGTTACCAGGAGAGTTAGCCTACTTGAGGTAAATTATCCTTCTTTAAATGTGGAGTTCATAGAATCATAGAATTCAAGATCAGAAGGGACCATTATGATCATCTAGTCTGACCTCCTGCAAGATGCAGGCCACATAAGCCGATCCACCCACTCCTTAGCCAGCGACCCCTGCCCCATGCTTCGGAGGAAGGCGAAAAACCTCCAGGGCCATTGCCAATCTTCCCTGGAGGAAAATTCCTTCCCGACCCCAAATATGGCGGTCAGCTGAACCCCGAGCATGCGGGCAAGACTCTCCAGCCAAACCCTCTGGAAAAGGCTATATCATACCATTGACCCATTGTACTATTTACCAGTGTGGCACTTAATTGACCTATTGACTAAGCCCGTTATCCTATCATACCATCCCCTCCATAAACTTATCTAGCTTAATCTTAAAGTCATGGAGGTCCTTTGCCCCCACTGTTTCCCTCGGTAGGCTGTTCCAGTATTGCACTCCCCTGATGGTTAGAAACCTTCGTCTAATTTCAAGCCTGAATTTCCTGACTGACAGTTTATATCCGTTCGTCCTCGTGTCCACATTAGCACTGAGCTGAAATAATTCTTCTCCTTCCCTGGTATTTATCCCTCTGATATATTTAAAGAGTGTAATCATATCTCCTCTTATCCTTCTTTTGGTTAAGGAAAACAAACCGAGCTCCTCAAGTCTCCTTTCATACGAAAGGCCTTCCATTCCTCGGATCATTCTAGTGGCCCTTCTTTGTACCTGTTCTAGTTTGAATTCATCCTTCTTAAACATGGGAGGCCAAAACTGCACACAATACTCCAAATGAGGTCTCACCAAACGCCTTATATAACGGGACTAGCACCTCCTTATCCCTACTAGAAATACCTCGCCTAATGCAACCCAAGACCGCATTAGCTTTTTTAACGGCCACATCACATTGCCTACTCATAGTCATCCCGCGATCAACCAGGACTCCTAGGTCCTTCTCCTCCGTTACTTCCAACTGGTGCGTCCCCAGCTTATAACTAAAGTTCTTGTTAGACATCCCTAAATGCATAACCTTACACTTCTCACTATTGAATTTCATCCTGTTACTAATACTCCAGTTTACAAGGTCATCTAAATCTCCCTGGAGAATATCCCGATCCTCTTCCGAATTGACAATACCCCCCAACTTGGTGTCATCCGCAAACTTTATCAGTTGAAAGAACTCCAATTTTATCTAGCTGCAAATATATTTCTGCTTTCTGACATACACATGAATTAACAGTGCAGAATAAAAGCTGATAATTGTGGTACTTCTAAGTCACTATTTTGAAGTCAAGTTTGCTATTCTAAACCCTAATTTACTTCATTCTGCTGCAGTACCGTTGCACATGTGTTAAAGATAAGCCAGTGATCCTGGCAACAACCAAGCATAGAAGATGAAGAGGGACCCTTACAGCTGACATGCAAGAGACTAAAATCCTGAGGACAAAGGCTGTACCTTCTTGAATGTCTGAAAATCTGTTTATAGTAGCACTAGAGATGTTCTAGAAACAAAAGCACTTTGTTCATGATGTACAAGGTTTGAAAAATTTCAGATCACAAGATGAAATAAAAATCTGATCTTCCCTAGTTTTATTGGAGGATTTACTATAATTCTAAGGAATCTGGTTTGTGAGCACTCTTTAGCTACAGCTATACTAGAGAGTTTACAGCGGCAGAGCTGAAGCAATGCAGCTGTGCCACTGTAAACTCTCTAATGTAGTGGTTCTCAACCAGGGGCATGTATCCTCCTGGATGTATGCAGAGGTCTTCCAGGGGGTACATGAACTTATCTAGATATTTGTCTAGTTTTTCCAATAGGCTACAGAAAAAGCACTAGCAAAGTTAGTACTACTAAAGTGTCATGCAATTATATGTTTATACTGCTCTATATACTATACTCTGAAATGCAAGTACAATATTTATATTCTAAATGATTTTATAATTATATGATAAAAATGAGAAAGTTGGCAATTTTTCAGTAATAGTGTGCTGTCACTTGTCTTATGTCTTTTGTAAGCAAGTAGTTTTTAAGTGAGGTGAAACTTAGGGGTACGCAAGACAAATCAGACTCCTGAATGGGGTACAGTAGTCTGGAAAGGTTGAGAGCCACTGGTGTAATGTAACCACTCTAAGCTGACTTAACTACTCCAGCCCCATGAGTAGCAGTAACTATGTCAGTGGGAGAAGTTCTCCCTCCAATATACCATTGTCTACACCAGCACTTAGGACAATGTAATGAAAGCTATACAACAATAAGTACTAGTGTATACATACCCTTAGATAAGAAAGCAAGGGTGTTGAGCACCTCCAGAAACACTCTCTCAAGACTCATTGTGGAGTTCAAAAAAGATGAGAAGTGAAATCTGAGGAAAATGGACTCTTAGCCTCTCTAAATCTTTTTTTGATGTCATATGATCAGTCTTTTATAGAAGACCACAATAGACAAAGTCTACTTTTAACATTGGAAGGTGATGCTAAGTTTTAGGCCTCTTTCAATTAATAAGAAACAGTGAGGTAGGCAGGAGGAGCAGCTCCCCTGTCCCCTTCATAGGTCAACTTTAATATTAATTCAGTACACTGTCACGTTTAAGTAATTAACTGAAGCTTAATATATGTAAGACGAGTTAAAAATCCTTTAGTTAGCTTACATAATTCTGAAAGCTGAGGCTTTAATAGGGCATTCAACAAAGGAAAATGTTTACAATGTATCTTATGTTAATACAGCATTAAGAGTGAGAAGCTTGCAAAAAGTAAACAGTGAATCTGATTTTTTTTCCCCCCCAATCTTACCTTAAACAAGAATCATTTAAACAAAACACTGATTTCCAAGTTCATAGAACCATGTTTCTATCGCAAACATGGAAGATATTTTGTTAAATTCCACTAGGAACACATGGCCTTTAAAATTTATGGAAGTTTTTCCCATTCACCTTAGATTGCAGAAAACGAACCGAAATGAAAGGAGCCTCTAATCTGATGACACTCTTCACATTGGCTACCAATCTAATGTTAATAGTTGGATACCAAAGAAAAACAAAACAATTGAGCCCTAGAGCCATATAATTCACATCTATCTTTCTCCACTACTTCTGGAATTTTGGGACACTAATTAGCATATGCAATAAGGGAGAGGTGAAGTGGGTATGATCTAATTCAACACTGGATTCATGACATGGGACAAACTCAGCCTGCCTCCTTCTAGTGCTGCTGCATAGGTTCTGAACAGCAACTGCACATGTAAGAACAGATTGATGTACTAAGCAAGAGCCTCAGCTCTCTCCTGTCCCTCTCCCACACCCCATGTCTTAGGCAGGTGGAACAGTTTCACACCCTTCCCTCCCCACTGCAGGGGAGGGGACGGGGGAAGGGGAGAATCCAGGCTGCTGAGCAATGGACTCAGTTCCAGCCCCATTTCAGCTCTTCAGCCAATTAGGCCAGCAGTGGGGAATGGCTCTAAAGCTGCTCGCCTCCCAACAAGCTCCATCTGGTCAGTTAACTGGTCCCAAGCTCCATCTGGCTAGCTAATGGGCCAGTGCCCCAAGTGGCAGAGCCAAGGACCCTCCTTGGCTTCCACATCAGCTGCTGAGGCTTAAGGCAGACCCCTCCTGCTCTTAAGACAGTTTAACTTAAGGGTAACTTTAAAAGGTGTGATTCTGCAAGTACCACCAATTTAAAACACCCACTGTTTAAAAGTAAGTTTTGCATTCTTATGCAAAGGAGCATTAACCATGCCTCCCAAAATACTTGTTCATCAGTAGAAACACTGTACTTTTGTAGCTTCTGTGAAAGTCTTGAAGCACATTCCCCATCTCCTGTTAAGATATGATCCAACTGTACAGTTTGCTTAAGGCTACAAAGCAAATCCACTTGAGGCTGCATGAATGTCATCCCTGTAGACTCCCTAGCACCATGGCATGCGATTCTAGTTGGCACCTCAGGATACCACTGTAAGAAGTCAATCCCAACCCTGCTGCTATGTCACACTTTAATCTATTGTCCAATCATAAAGACATGAATATCTCCATCTACCTGACACACTGCAAGCTTGTGTCTATGTGTCATGAATAGTTAGTAAAGGGTTAAAGTATAATACCTGGTGGGCACCTGACCTGAGGACCAATCAGGGAAGAGAATTTGAAACTCCTAGGAGGGAACTTTTCCCTCTGTTTGGGGGGGTCTTTGTCTTTAGCCGTCTGGAGTTACAAGAGTCCAGATGTTTTAATCAAGTCTACAAGTTTCCACCTTTCTGAACTAAGTTCTTCTAGTCAAGATAGTGAGTATTAGAAAGATACGTTGTGTCCTCACCTAATAATCCTATGCTTGCAATTCTGTGTGTTTGTTATTGATTATTCTTATTCTGCTGTGTTGTTGTACTGAGAAAGAGAGAGGATTCTCTCCAGAACTTAGCAAGGTTATACCCTATGAGTGGCCAGCTTGGGCTCATAGAGATTCTGTATTTTCTTGTTTTTCTTTTAATAAATTCTTTCTATAAAGACTTGATTAAATCCCTTCCACTGTGGATAGGGGGAGGGGCGAAGACACTCTCTCGGTGGTGAGACAGGCTTATCTCCGGGCAGAGAAGGGAGGGGGGAGAGGGTTCCTCCTGGGTTTGATTCAAACAGTTGAATCAGGTATCTCTTTCCAGTGGCTAGGAGAGAGAGAGGGGGGGAGGTTTCCCTCCGATGAGTGGATCTGTATTTCCCCAGGGAACGTCTCTGGAAAGGGGAGTGGGAGGGGGAATATAGGGGTGTCTCGGCCCACGTAATCGACCGAGTGGTGGCAGCCTGAAGGAGACCTACCCTAAGGATTTTGGGGTGGGGGAAGACATGCTGGTCCTCACTTTGAAACCCCCCAGCTTCAAGTGAGGGTAGACCCATGACATGGTGGCAGCGGAGTTCGAACCCATTGTTCGAAGGAGTTTTTTCAGCTGGGCTACGCTGAAGGGAGCTCTTTTCTTTCTTGTTGCTTGGACAGGCAGCTTGAGGAAAAGGTGGTTTTGAAGCAGGTTCAGGGTTAGAAGATTTTCAGTTTCTTCCAGGGCTTTCTGTTACAAAGCCCCTGTGGAGTGCTGTTTTCGTCCATTGTGAGAGGAGATATCACTCAGGATTCCTGAGGTGGGGGGAAGTGCTCAACAAAGTACATTCCCATCCAACAGGAAAAACAGGTTTGGGGGGGGAGAGATAAACCCTCCAGCCAGGTTTTTTTTTCTCCCTGTGTTGAGAACACAGATCTCTGAGGAAATAGACCAGATTTTTCTCAGGGGTATTGTTAGCAGCAGCCTTTCAGCTGGGCTGCTGAGTACAGCTACTCAGAGCAGAGTGGGACAGAGAATATTTTTTTTTACTCTTTCCCTCTTTCTCAGTACAAACCAGTAACATTACACAAACCACAATTTGCTATACAAAGGATTGATTTCTCTTTCTTTACTCAAGTTATCATAGGCAGGGGTAGGGACTGTCAAGCAACACAAACAGTTCACTGACTGCAGAGGGGTGTGGCCAGCACCTGAAGGCACAGACATGACTGACTCAAAGACCGAACTGGAAATTGCTCAAGTAAATTTAAAAATCCTACAGGCACAAAAAGAGAAGGAGGAAGCTGCCCATCAGAGAGAGATGGAAAAACTAGAAGCTAACCAGAAAGCCAAAGAGGCAGAACACAGGCGGGCAATGGCAGCCAAAGAGGCTGACCGGGCAACCAAAGAGTTAGAGCTACGAATCCAGACACAGGCTTTGGAATTAGAAAAAGCTAAACAGCAAACTCCACCCAATCCAATCCCTCTTCAACCTACTGATCAACCTTCTCGGAGAAAATTTCCCGCCTACAGGGCAGGGGATGATGTTGAGGCCTTTTTAGAAAACTTTGAGAGGGCCTGTATTGGATACCATCTTCCTAAAGATCAATACATGCTGGAGCTGAGGTCACAGCTCAGCGGACAATTATCCCTGGTGGCAGCTGAAATGCCTCTGGGCCAAATGAACGACTTTCAACTATTCCTAACCAAGGCCAGACTCAGAATGGGCATCACCCCTGATCACGCCCGTCAGCGTTTCAGAAACCAGAAATGGACACCGGAGGAGTCATTTCCAAAACACGCCTCCTACATTGAAAAGCATTTTTCTTCCTGGTTAGCAGGAGCCAATGTTCAAACCATGGACGAGCTAACCCTCCTGATGATGATGGAGCAGTTCTTGGATGGTGTTCCGGAGAACATTAGACGCTACATACAAGATGGTAAACCAAAATCTCTCACTGAGGCAGGGGAGATTGGAGCCAGATGGATGGCATCGGTAGACAACACGAAAGCTACGGCCAAAGGGAGCGGATCACACAAGGTAGCCACCGAGACTAAACCTTACCATCGAGGGCCAATCAAGCCCACACCTACAACCCAAGCACAGTCACACCCTACTTCTTCTTCTACCTCACCAGTTTCCAGTAAACCAACACAACCCCGTGACCCATCAAGTGGGCGATGTTTTGGATGCAATGAACTGGGGCATATCAAAGCCAAATGCCCGAAGAACCTGAACCGGGTCCAACTCCTTGCACCTGCACACCAAGGAAACCCGGAATTAGATATATCTCAAATACCCGTATGCTTTAGGGAAACTTTGAGAGTGGACGGAAAGGAAGTTATCGCATGGAGAGACACTGCAGCACATATGTCAGCTATCCACCGAACCTTCGTGGACCCCAAATTCATCAACCCGAAAAGCACAGTGACTGTTCGACCCTTCATGTCAAAACCTGTGACATTACCTTCCGCGCAGTTACCTGTCCAGTACAAGGGCTGGTCAGGGACGTGGACTTTTGCTGTCTATGACAATTATTCTGTCCCCATGATTCTGGGCAACCACTTAGCCCATCACGTTGAGCCGCCAGAAACAGAGGGAGTGGTTACACGCAGCCAAGCCAGACGAGCTGCTGCAGCCATCCCTGTCCCTGAGCCATCCACCAAGACCCCGTCTGTGTTAACAGGGACCCAGACAGAGGTGGTGGAACCGGATCCCATGACAACACCTACAGCAGCCATACTACATCCAGTCCCAGAACCGGAACTGGAAGAGCAACCAGCGGCAGTACCAGCGCCAGCACCGACGCCAGCGCTTACAACTCCACCGCCGGAGGGCGACAACGGGCCAAAACTGGCAGAAGCAGCAGACAACCCTACCCAAGAGGCTCAGCCGGAGCCTGAAATGACACTTTGTGCACCAGCGGGGCGCGGTTCACAGTCAACGGAAACAACCTCATCACCTACATCGCTTCCACAGGAACTGGTGTCTCCCGCCTCAAGGGAACAGTTCCAAGCAGAGCAGGAAGCCGATGACAGCCTCAAGAAAGCATGGGCGGCGGCACGCAGCAACCCACCGCCTCTCAGCTCCACTAACCGATCCCGGTTTGTGGTGGACCAAGGACTTTTATACAAGGAAAGTCTTTATGGTGGACACCAGGAGGGCTGGCATCCTCAAAAACGGTTGCTAGTTCCGACGAAGTACCGGGAAAAGCTCTTAAGCTTAGCCCATGATCATCCCAGTGGCCATGCTGGGGTGAACCGAAGCAAAGACAGGTTGGGAAGGTCCTTCGACTGGGAGGGGATGGGCAAGGACATTGCCAAGTATGTCCGGTCTTGTGAGGTATGCCAAAAGGTAGGGAAACCTCAAGACCAGGTCAAGGCCCCTCTCCAGCCACTTCCCATAATTGAGGTCCCATTTCAGCGAGTAGCTGTGGATATTATGGGTCCTTTCCCAAAAAAGACCCCCAGAGGAAAGCAGTACATACTGACTTTTGTGGACTTTGCTACCAGATGGCCGGAAGCAGTAGCTCTAGGCAACACCAGGGCTAACACTGTGTGCCAGGCCTTAACTGACATTTTTACCAGGGTGGGTTGGCCCTCTGAAATTCTTACAGATTCGGGAACAAATTTCCTATCAGGGACCATGAAAGACCTGTGGGAAACTCATGGGGTGCATCACTTGGTTGCCACCCCGTACCATCACCAAACTAATGGCCTAGTGGAAAGGTTCAATGGAACTTTGGGGGCCATGATCCGCAAATTCGTCAATGAACACTCCAATAATTGGGATCTAGTGTTACAACAGTTGCTGTTTGCCTACAGGGCTGTTCCACATCCCAGTTTAGGATTCTCACCATTCGAGCTGGTGTATGGCCATGAGGTTAAGGGGCCATTACAGCTGGTAAAGCAGCAATGGGAGGGGTTTACACCTTCCCCAGGGACTAACATTCTGGACTTTGTAAACAACCTTCAAAACACCCTCCGAGACTCTTGGGCCCTTGCTCGAGAGAGCTTAAAGGATGCTCAAGCGGAGCAAAAGGTCTGGTATGATAGACACACCAGAGAGCGTTCCTTCAAGGTAGGAGACCAGGTCATGGTCTTGAAGGCGCAACAGGCCCATAAGATGGAAGCATCCTGGGAAGGACCATACGTGGTCCAGGAGCGCCTGGGAGCTGTTAACTACCTCATAACATTCCCTGATTCCTCTTTAAAGCCTAAAGTGTTTCATGTTAACTCTCTAAAGCCCTTTTATCCCAGAGAATTACAGGTCTGTCACTTTACAGTTCAGGAAGGAGATGACACCGAGTGGCCTGAAGGTGTCTACTACGAAGGTAAAAGAAATGGTGGTGTGGAAGAGGTGACCCTCTCCTCAACCCTGCAACGTCTGCAGCGGCAACAGATCAAGGAGCTGTGCACTCTCTTCGCGCCCTTGTTCTCAGCCAACCCAGGACGGACTGAGCAAACCTGCCACTCCATTGACACAGGTCATGCTCACCCGATTAGGACCCACCCTACCGGGTGTCACCTCATGCCAAAGTTGCTATTAAACAGGAGATTGACAACATGTTGGAGATGGGTATCATCCGCCCTTCTACCAGTGCATGGGCATCTCCAGTGGTTCTGGTTCCCAAACCAGATGGGGAAATACGCTTTTGCGTGGACTACCGTAAGCTAAATGCTGTAACTCGTCCAGACAACTATCCAATGCCACGCACTGATGAGCTATTGGAAAAGTTGGGACGTGCCCAGTTCATCTCTACCATTGACTTAACCAAGGGGTACTGGCAAGTACCACTAGATGAACCCGCCAGGGAAAAATCTGCCTTCATCACCCATGCAGGGGTGTATGAGTTTAATGTGCTTCCATTCGGATTACGGAATGCACCTGCCACCTTCCAAAGGCTGGTGGATGGTCTACTAGCGGGATTGGGAGACTGTGCAGTTGCATACCTCGATGATGTGGCCATTTTTTCTGATTCATGGCCCGAACACCTAGAACATTTGAAAATGGTTTTTGAGCGCATCAAGCAGGCAGGACTTACTGTCAAGGCCAAAAAGTGTCAAATAGGCCAAAACAGAGTGACTTACCTAGGACACCAGGTGGGTCAAGGAACCATCAACCCCCTACAGGCCAAGGTTGAGGCTATCCAACAGTGGCCTGTCCCAAGGTCAAAGAAGCAGGTCCAATCCTTCTTAGGTTTGGCCGGATATTACAGGCGATTTGTACCACACTACAGCCAAATCGCTGCCCCACTAACTGATCTGACCAGGAAAACCCAGCCAAATGCAGTTAAGTGGACTGATGAGTGTCAGAAAGCCTTTACCCAGCTTAAGGCGATACTCATGTCGGACCCTGTCTTAAGGGCCCCAGACTTTGACAAACCCTTCCTAGTTACCACCGATGCATCTGAACGTGGGGTAGGAGCGGTACTCATGCAGGAAGGACCGGATCACAACTTCCATCCTGTCGTATTTCTCAGCAAGAAACTGTCTGAGAGGGAAAGCCACTGGTCCATCAGTGAAAAAGAATGTTACGCCATTGTATATGCCCTGGAAAAGCTACGCCCATACGTTTGGGGCGGCAGTTCCAGCTACAAACTGACCATGCTGCGCTAAAGTGGCTTCACACCAACAAGGGAAACAACAAGAAACTTCTCCGCTGGAGCTTAGCTCTCCAAGACTTTGACTTTGACATTCAACACATTTCAGGAGCTTCCAACAAAGTTGCTGATGCACTCTCGTGAAAGTTTCCCAGAATCAAGTGGCTAAAAACTTTTCTTAAAATGTTTTCATGCTTAGTAGTCGATGTAATAGTGCATGTGTTTTATTACTCTGGTTGTTTTACAGTTCTAGGAGGAAATCGCGCCAGTGGATCCCACTGTGACGATTTGGGGCGTGTCATGAATAGTTAGTAAAGGGTTAAAGTATAATACCTGGTGGGCACCTGACCTGAGGACCAATCAGGGAAGAGAATTTGAAACTCCTAGGAGGAACTTTTCCCTCTGTTTGGGGGGGTCTTTGTCTTTAGCCGTCTGGAGTTACAAGAGTCCAGATGTTTTAATCAAGTCTACAAGTTTCCACCTTTCTGAACTAAGTTCTTCTAGTCAAGATAGTGAGTATTAGAAAGATACGTTGTGTCCTCACCTAATAATCCTATGCTTGCAATTCTGTGTGTTTGTTATTGATTATTCTTATTCTGCTGTGTTGTTGTACTGAGAAAGAGAGAGGATTCTCTCCAGAACTTAGCAAGGTTATACCCTATGAGTGGCCAGCTTGGGCTCATAGAGATTCTGTATTTTCTTGTTTTTCTTTTAATAAATTCTTTCTATAAAGACTTGATTAAATCCCTTCCACTGTGGATAGGGGGAGGGGCGAAGACACTCTCTCGGTGGTGAGACAGGCTTATCTCCGGGCAGAGAAGGGAGGGGGGAGAGGGTTCCTCCTGGGTTTGATTCAAACAGTTGAATCAGGTATCTCTTTCCAGTGGCTAGGAGAGAGAGAGGGGGGGAGGTTTCCCTCCGATGAGTGGATCTGTATTTCCCCAGGGAACGTCTCTGGAAAGGGGAGTGGGAGGGGGAATATAGGGGTGTCTCGGCCCACGTAATCGACCGAGTGGTGGCAGCCTGAAGGAGACCTACCCTAAGGATTTTGGGGTGGGGGAAGACATGCTGGTCCTCACTTTGAAACCCCCCAGCTTCAAGTGAGGGTAGACCCATGACACTATGTACATGCCTCTGAAGCCTTAAAGTGATTGAAAGTTAGAACTCTGCATAGAGTGATGACTTTAAGAGCCACCATTGCCACGTCATTGCTTTTTTTTAAGAAGCAAGACAGCCTGTTTTTCCTATCACTCATTTCATGAAACAAATGAGAAAAAGTCTTATAAAGCTTAATATACTTAGAATGAAGGTATTATGAGAAACTCAAGTGCCTACCATGAATCATGAATGTTTTTAGAAGCCAAATCTTTTCTTTCAAATACTACGGGCTATTACAAGTTAAAGTATTAGAGACATGAGCCTAACTTTTTTCCTTTGTTGTTTTATTAGCTATATTGTCAGCTCTTCTGGGGAGTTAGAGTTGAAAGACGGGGTTAACTATTAGGAATTTTAATGTATTGATAGAAATGACCATTTTTGTGTGGTATTAAAAATTGGAGGCAAGAGAAAGGAGAAGAGTCACTTTTAGTGATCTTAGGCCTGGTCTACATTATAAAATTAGGTTGTTTAACTACATTGGTCAGGGGTGTGAAAAATCTGAGCAGCACTGTTAAGCCAACCTAAATCCCTGTGTAGAGAACACTAGGCTGATGGAAGAATTCTTCCATTGACCTAACTTCCACCTCTCAGGGAGCTGGATTACCTACACCAGCAGGAGAGCTCCTTGCATTGGAGTAGGCAGAATCTACACTGTAGTGGTGCAGTAGCAGCATTAAGTATACACATACCCTTAGTAATATGACTAACAGAGCAGAAGTATTTTAGCAACCTAGGTAAAGTTATAAAGAGAGCAAATATTACACTTCACTTAATTCATCACTTCATCTGTTTTAAGTTACTCACTGCATGTATACCCAATACTCTAAGCAAGTTTTTCGGAATTACATTGTTTGCTATCAAAGCTAAATAAAGAGAGAGAGCATGCGTGCACATTTGAAACCATAACTCTGCTTCTGCTGAAATGTTGTGTGCGCGTGCGTCTCCACACTTCAGCAGAAGCAGAGTTATGGTTCCAAATGTTATGGCAATTATGCAAGTATTTTTCATATTTGCTCTGCCTGTTTCATGGAGGCTTTTATGCATTCTATTCAAATCTCAGTTTGATACTAAAAATGCACTGATGTGCACATTTATCAGAGAATGGTGTTTAAAATGGCCACTAGAAGTAACAAGAGTTAACAACAAAAGAAATCAAGAGTGAAGAAAAGTCTGCTAAGCTATATAAATGATAAAATATATAAATATTCTACTATAAAATATAAACCAGTAGAATGCTGACAACTAGTAGGCAGGAGTCACTGAAATCCCCCTCAATGCAGACTGTAATACCAAAAAGAACCCTACCTAGTTCTTCATGCAAGTCAAGCAAAGTCTGCCAACAAAATGCAGTAACAGAAGGATCAAACAGATAAAATAATGACGCTTATGGTTTATCTTATAAAAGTGAACAAGTTCCCCCCATCAACACACACACACACTGTCCTGAAGTGACTGAGTCTTCAGTCATTATTTATAGATAGTTGAGATCTGTTGATGAAACAGAAGTTCCAACTGAAGCCGCTCAGATAGCAAGAAATCACTCCCTTAACTGCTCTCTTGTTGTGCACAGTATAATTAGTGCTATTGTCAGTTATCCATAAACCATAGTAAAATGTCAAGAGGAATGAAACCTTAGCCTATGTAGTGCACTTTTTACAGTGACATTTCAAAGAAACCAGTTGTTTTCAGCTTTCAGAATTACCTGCACTCCCTCAATTTCTTCTAGCCCAGATAGTACTGAACACAGGACTGTCTGTACCCTCTGTTCTACTACAAAAAACCACTAATCCCATCGCATGACCTGCAGCAATTCAGTTTAACAAATTAACAGTTACAAATATTTTGGCAAAGTAATCTTAGGTATTGTTTGCGTCTCACAATTCACAAGCAGTTTGTGGCTTTATGATAAAAAAGTCATTACATCCAATTTGGAATTCACAGCTCACTTTGTAAGTCAGTCTCATAAATGGATGCTTTCAATTACAGAGAATTTACATACGCAGCCCATTAACACAATATTAATACATCTGAAAACCTAAAATACTTTTACAATAACTAAAGTTTCATCATGTACTGTTCTTTGAGACAGAATCTGGAACTCTCTTCTCCCTCTCCAATTCCTCACCCTTCAGACATGTTGCAAGGTTGGTTCTCCTAAGCCTTTTTTTTTTGGGGGGGGGGGGGGGGCAGGGGGATGGGAAGAGTTTACATCACTCAAGCTTTCAGCATACTGAGTCTTCACAGGCCCCAATTAAACTCAATGGTAACTACAGGTGCTCAGCACTTTGGAAAGATCAAGTTGACATAAGAGGATTGAGAAGGATCCAGGAGGGCTTTTAGTTTGGAAATTCTCATTGTATGAACAAATTAAAATCAACAAGATGTGGGCGGGGGAGAGGTAAGGGGAGAGAAAAGAGAAAGAGGTCAATTTAGACAGGAACTAAACCCTTACAAAGTGCAAGTCTTTTTAATTACCATTTGACCTTCTAAACCTCATTAGAGTTGATTATTCCTACTGTAAGTTTGACACTACATAGAATATCCACAATTCTAGTCTTCACTATCAAAAGAACTCTGAAATTCTGCACACTATTTTTGCTAATCTGCACTTCTGAGTCTGAACTGTATGGGGCTTCAAAAAGGAAATCCAGTGCAGTGGTAAGCTACCACATCTTCCAATACATTGTTAAACATCAATTTGAAATGCCTACAATTGGGTTTAAATAATCAAATTATTTTTTAAGAATTGAGTCTCATTGAGGGTTAATACCATATTACACCTTTACTTTTCTTTGGGGGGGGGGAGAGGGGTAGGAGTGTGCACTATAAATTGGTTTGGGGTGGGGGTTGCCAAGAACTTCACTTCTACACTCTCTTACTATAGAGTTAACCTCATGATAAAGTTAACATCACAACAGCAATCCTAGCAATTTAAGGCTATAACTAGAGTAATATATCAAACTGATTTTTACCTCCCTTGATTCTTGGAAGACAGTTAATAATTCTGTGGAAGAATTAACCCCTGAAGAGCAAAATATAATCCTCTTTTTTCTAATGCCAGATAGGGAACAAAAATATCTATGAAGGAAAGTCTCAAAATCATTTAAAACAGGAATCTTATCTGATTGAAAGGGCCCCTTTCTCTCAGCTACAGGAACCTGATCAGTTTGGGGTGAAAAATGAGTGGCCACATATTTTTATATATATAAAAAATATATATATTTTTTAAAGACACACTTTTTAAGTTTGCATTTTGCTAAATCTGACACACTGTGATCACCCCACAATTAAACAGTTAGCCAATTGTAAACAATTGGAAGTATATAAAACTGTCCTTACTGCAGCCATTTGTTAGATAAGAGAAGGTCGCTTAAGATTTTATTTTTTTAAAGACACCCTCTCTGATCAAATGCAATAATTTAAATGGCTTATTTCACTGTAAGCTTCTTGATACGACCATATCTTCATTATTTTCTATACACTCAGGAGCTGCTTATTATAGCTTTAAAACACTGCATCAGAGATATGTACATCTCAGCACTCACATAAGATATACTTTAAGAAAATGTTTCCAGTCACCCACAGTATACAAACAGTATTTGTCTCGTAGATGTTTGTATCTGGAATAGATCTTAACTAAACTTCCATATTGTAATTGTCAAGGATGTTTTCCTAAAAGCTGTAAGCTTGGTTTGTGAAGCAGGAGAGTACAAAAAACAAACAAACAAGAGTGAATTTAGATTTGAAATTGAATCCCAAACTCAACTTTCAAACAGCCTTGTAAGAAAGTCTTCTTACCAAACCATCTTTTATACAGGGTATAAACTAATGATTTTACTTAGCTATTTTTCCCCCCTCACACATATACATAGTGCTACAAGTGGGAATTTTGCAAAATTGCTAAAATGACCACTACTTGCAATTACAGTACATCAATTATAGCACCAACTGGGTATGATGTGCTTATTTGTGTATGAGATTATATACTTCACAGACGTTTGCTTACATCTAAGTGAAGAGGATGAGCATTCACTGCCTACAAACAGGGGAGAGAGGGTCAACCCCTAGGTAACACCCACTGGAGTTAAGGCTGAAAGTCACTTTCCATCCCCCCAGTTTTATTTTCAGATCGCTCACAATTTTATACAACGTTGGCTTCTGCGGCTGTAACTTTCCACATTTAATCTGTGTAAAGATCTTTGTTTAGCAAAGTCTGAGCTAGAGTTTTTCCCAAGGCTTTTGGGGGAGGAGGAAAGTGGCTAAGTGATACTGACCTGCAACCCCAGCCCCGCACAAATCATACTGTCCCCGAGAGACAGGCGCACCCCCATGTTTATCTCCTGGGAACAGGGCCCAACTGCTCACCGTACTGGGGACAGGGGGAGGCAAAAAGAGAACCGGGCCCAGTGTAAGGAGCCTGGCCCCCCACACACACACTCCCCGCCAGCCTCAGCCCCCCCCCAACCCGAGCCTCTCCCCCCCCAACCCCACAGCAGCCGCCGCCGCCTCCTCCCACCACAACAAAGGGGGGGCGCTGCCATGCCCAGCTCCGGGTCCGAGCCCCCCCACACATGCAAGGGCCACCGGTCAGCATCCGCGCCTTGACTGGCGAGGCCACCCCCCGCCCCGGCCTGGCCAACGCCAGAGCCGGCCAGAGACCAACCTCTTCCTCGCCTAGCTGCGCCGCTACCGCTGCCTCTCTCGCTGGCTAGTGGCTTCCTCTTTGCCGCCGCCCACTCCCCGCGCCATTGGTTAATGAAGGCGACGAGGCGCACGCAGCGACCCCGTAGGTTGGCTCTGCCTTAAGTCAGTTGTCGGAAGAGCGGGCGGCGGATGGACGAGAGCGGCTACGTCCCGCCCAGTTGAGCGATTGGCGGGCCTTAAGCCCAATCGGCGAAAGGCGGCGAGAAACGTCGTGATGGAGACCTCCGGGCGGAGTGCGCGATCAGCGTGACGGGAACGGCACTCGCTGATTGGCCTACAATTGTGTCACTCCCCGCCCGGGGGGAGGTTGCGCAGAAAGGAGAGCGAATAACCGAGTTTGAGTCAGAGCGCTGATCCTTCCGCCAAGCGGTCGGGGCGTTCGCATTACGAGCTAGTAACCTTCCGCGCGGCAGCGGATTCCAGCAGAGAGAAATAGTTTCCCCACCCCCCCGTCAGTACTCAAGTCCCACAGCCGGGTCGGCGCCCTCTGATACCCCTCCCCCCACAACCCGCCACCGAGAGGGAAGCGCGGCTCCCAGCCACGCCCCCCCCCACACACACCGTGGCCGCTCAAGGGTTAAAAGTGATGGGGGGGGGGGGCTCGCGGTGTTGGGCACTGCACGAGTTAAAAGCCAGGAGTCAGGCCTCCCCCAGCATGGGCCCCAAAGTGTTAGTCCCTCCCCACCCCCCGATTCAATGAGGGGGGGCTGTGTCTTGTGCTTTCCAAACTCCCCCACGCGCACCTGTGGCACCCACTACCTCACACAGCAAGTGTCGGGATGGGGGCCTGCCCCGCCGGTCAGATGCTACACGACCCCCTTCGACGGGCAGCCCTAGCCCTGCGAACGGCGTGGGGGCGAGTTGGGAAATACATTACCAATGGGGAGGCCACCATGCTACGATGGGACGTGCACGTGCCCAACAGGGCGGGGGCCAGTTTGTGCCATCAGAGATGGAACCAGGACTCAGCCAACTCATCTCATCTCCTGACCACCTAGGAGCACTGGCATCGCTACGGTGGATCAGACCCCAAGTCCATCTTGTCCCTGACACGGCCCAGAGCCTGTTGCTTAAGGTGTAAAACTCCCATTCTTGGCAGATGTGGAATAATCTGACTCCCTCCTCATCCTGCTTTCCAAATTTCTTATCATTTATTTTGATAAGCCTGGCTGTTCTTGATATCCAGGGAAGCATCCAGTCTCTTTCTGAATCTTGTTAAATTGCATGAGATCCATTAAATGGGAACAATAAAATGTAATCTGTGTTGAGCTGGGCAGGATTTACACTAGGGACTTACAGGTGAAAGGCTCTGCAGCTAATTAGCAATGCCCCGATGTATATGGTCCCCCCATAGACCCAAATATAACACAGTTGAGAATGAGCCTTGCTGTCTTGAAAGATAAATGTATTAAATCAAATTCTGACCTTCTGCAATGCTGGACAAAAAGGCAATATCTCCCCACACAGGCTGATCTCAAATACTCTTAGTTTGGCACACCCTGTTCTTAAAGAGACAGCTGTCATTAACCAAACTACAAAAGCTAAATATTAGAGTCAAAGCTTAAGGCCTGCTCCTGTATAGCACAGGCCACCAACACCAGCATGCTAACCCAAATGAAATCAGAATATGACAACCACAGAGACTAGACTATTCATTGGAGCAGTGGAGAGAACCTAGTTCCACACCTATGCGAGTGCCCTAACCTCCAGGTCATAGAGTCAGTCGCTCTGGCTTCATCAATATTTAATTACCGGTACTTGTAAAAAGTGGAACAGCTCAAACAGGAGCGATTGAAACAGACCTGCTCCTGAGTAGCCAATAGCCAGAGGCTTAGGATACTTGTACCCAGGTTTTTGACATCCCAGGTAAGTATCAAAATCAGGGATGTAAACCTGGGTTTTCCACATCCAAGGTGAGGTGAGTGCCATACTCCTATGCTATTGGATACTTTGGGCTCCCTAGCTAATATATATCTTTCATTAAACACATCAAAAGTTCAGCTTTGTCCCAACGTAGAATGAGAAAACTGAGGAAGTTCCAAAAATATTTTGGACAGGAAATGAGTTTCTTGCCCAGTTCTAGTCATGTGTGAAGTTTAAACTCACACCTTTAGATCCACCACAGAGACTGCTCCTATTTCAGCTCTGGGAATAACTGGTTTTGGGGGAAAGCATGCTGTTACCCTCCATGTGCTTTCCATTCCATTCCTGGTTCTGGGAGCAGATTGTGATCTAGTGATTACGAACAGCACAGTCAAATGTAGGAACATCCCTGTTAGGGCTGTGGGACTGAACTTGGGACCTAGGGATATAAAAAGCCTCTATACCAGGGGTCAGCAACCTTTGGCACGTGGCCCGTCAGGGAAATCCGCTGGCGGGCCAGGCCGGTTTGTTTACCTGCAGCATTGGCAGGTTCGGCCAATCGCAGCTCCCACTGGCCGCGGTTCGCCGTTCCAGGCCAAAGGGGGCTGCAGGAAGTGGCGTGGGCCAAGGGTTGTGCTGGCCGCCATTTCCCGCAGCCCCCATTGGCCTGGAACAGCGAATCATGGTCAGTGGGAGCTGCGATTGGCCGAACCTGCCAACGCTGCAGGTAAACAAACCAACCTGGCCCACCAGCGGATTTCCCTGACGGGCTGCTTGCCAAAAGTTACCAATCCCTGCTCTGTACTAATTGAGGTAAAGAACCAGCTCTCTTACAAACCAGTGGCAGAGTCATAAATAGGGCCCTACCAAATTCACAGTCCATTTTGGTCAATTTCACAGTCAGAGGATTTTAAAAATAGTAAATTTAATTTCAGCTATTTAAATCTGAAATTTCACAGGGATCCTGACCCAAACAGGAATTGTGGGGTGGTCGCATGGTTATTGTGCGGGGGAGGGGGTTGCAGTACTGCTACCCTTACTTCTGCAGCGCTACGTTCAGAACTGGGCAGCTGGAGAGCGGTGGCTGCTGACTGGGAGCCCAGCTCTGAAGGCAGAACTGCTGCCAGCAGCAGTAAGGATGACATGGTGTGGTATTGCCAACTTTTACTTCTGCGCTGCTGCCTTCAGAGCTTGAAGTTTGTATGACATTGTATGTTTGTTTGCACTTTGTGTGCATTGCATTTTTCCACTCAATAAATTTATACTTTTGGAGAATCAAAATCTGTTAGCTTACAACAAATATTTAAGAATGCATAGCAGTAAGCAAGAAATCAAACAGTATTTATAAATGCACAGAGTTCATAGCCTCAGGAAAACCCTCAGTCATATTCATAAGTGAACTGCAAGCACCACATAACTCATACTGGCAGGCAAGGCCCTAGCCCCAACAGTATTTATAAACTTGCAACAGGCACAACAGAATAAATACTCATGGCAAAAAAACCAACAACCCATAATTTACATAACACAAGACAGACATTATCTCAAGACAGAACACTAATGTGGCTGAAGGTGTAAACCAGTGGTTCTCAACCCATTTACCATTGTAGGCTGCAGCCAATACTACCTGTATGGCCCTGAGAATGTCACATGGGCTGCAGCTCTGTGCTGATTGGGCTGCAAGCAGCCTGCAGGCCGCAGGTTGAGAGCCACTGGTGTAAATGAACCTTTAAAGCTTCCTTCAAATGCATAGCTTCCCCCTGGGCTTTTGTAACAGCCCTGGTGTCTGAGTGCTCAAATTTAGCAGCCTGATGCTCTATGTCCACCCTGGCGGCAGCTTTTCCCCCTTTGCCTAACATATATTATGCAGTACACAATGTGTAGCTATAGCCATTGGGATATTTTTCTTGCCGAGATTTCATCTAGTGAGTAAACAACACCATCAACCCTTCAATCTACCAAAAGCACATTCCACAATCATTCTGAGCCTTTAGTTGAATCTTTCCCTGACACTGTCAAGATGGCCAGTATATGGCTTCATGAGCCAGGGGAGCAAAGGATAGGCTGGGTTCCCAGAAATGCTATTGGCATTTCCATATCAGCCACAGCAACCCACTGATAAAATAATTTATCTGCATGCAGCTTTCTTAACAATCCTTTGTTATTAAAGACAGTGTCATGCATCTTCTCTGACCAATCAACATTGATGTTGATGAATCATCTCCAGTGATCCTCTCGTGCCTGCATAGCCATGGAAAATTATCCCTTTCTGTTGATGTACTCAGTTGCAAGATGGGCTGGTGCCATGATAGGGAATGTGTTCCATCTGTCACCCCACCACTGCAAATCCATCCGCTATTTCTTGTACATTGCGCAGAGTCACAACCCTGTGTAGAAGGAGATGATTAATGGCCCTACCCACTTGAATGTCACTTGAATGAATCCAACTCCAAAATGATTTCCCATTGACCCATAGCACTCTGGCATTACAAGTTTCCAGAGTGTGATTGCCACTTGCTTCTCCACTGTCATGGACCAATATACAAACAGTCTGGCCTAGTAGTCAGAGCAGGCATCCAGGGTGGGGAACGAAGCCAAGGGTCATCACCAGAGTCAACTGCCAGTTACCAGAGCCAGGGGGCAAGCCAGAATCAGACCCAGGAATTGAAACTGAGAGTCAGTGCTGAGGTCAAATACCAAATGCCAGAAGCAAGGGTCAAGCCAGGTCAAGGTCAGAAGTTGGAGCTAGGACTGGTCACTGAGGATTGAAGGCGAGGTGTAAGGGCAGGAGGAGAGGCAAGGCTCAAGCACAGAGCATGAACATAGTGGGAGCAGCAGGAGTGAAGGCAGGAGCAAGGAGCAGAGTGGGAACCAGGAACAGGGTTGGGTGCAGGAGGCAGGCACAAACAGGATCCAGTGCAGCCACAACAGGAAACCACCTTGCTGCTCACACAAACTCCCGCTTCCTCCTCCTGGCTTAAATGGCATAGTTGAATCAATTGGTGAAGACAGGCAATCCTCCAATCAGAGTTTCTGTGGGTGGTCTTTTGGTTGGAGCTATAGCCCTAGCAGTTTCCCAGCTCAGCTGGTTTCAGTAGCTATTGGGTGGAACCTAGGATGTGGCAGCTCTCTAGGGACTCACAGGCCTTGGTTCACAGACCCAGGACATCACATCCTCATTCTAGTGTCCCTGCACTGGAGGGATGGGCCGAGCTCAGAACACAAATCCAGGAATGTGGTCTTTTGCATCCAGAAGTCCTGCAGCCATTGCTCATCAACCCAGATCTATACTGTGATGTAATATCACAAGTCACTGCTCGTTTCCCCAGCCCAGAAGCAGCAGTCCACAAATGCTACTAGCAACCTGGAATTTTTTTATTTATTTTTTTGCTATGTCCTCAAAGATCTCCTCATCACCCCCATTGCAATGACAGTTGTTGCGGTATTTCCTGAAAGTCTGCAAGAACAGGAGAATCATGTCTCCTGTATTTGGAATGTTCATGAGTTCTGTGGGCTCCGTGCTTCTGGCAGAGATAGCAGAAACTGAAAAGCGCTGTGCAGATTTGTGGGATTTTCAAAAAACAGCACAAAAATTATGGGATGTGGAATGTATTATGAGGTAGAGAAACTTGCATGCTGGGAACATCCCTGTGTGAATGGTTATTGTCCAACAAAACACTGTGAATATGACCCAAAAGGCATTTTACTGGACAACGGTACATGGCACACAGGGCTACCTACCTGTGGTGCAATGCTCTTTACATTGACACAAGCATTCGGGATTAGTATTTGCAGCACTGACGCAAGCAGATAAGTATTCATGCACCTGAGTGATATGCAAAGGTCTGCAGCTTTTCAACGACATAACTTGTGGCAGCCAAAGTTGTAGTGTAGACATGACCTACTTGACTTAAGTGATGTTACGGAAGCTCTCTGATATTTTATCTGTGAGAGTTGCAAGGTAATTTCTCCCCACCCAAAGGTTGCTAAGGCTTGTGAAACACCTAGAAACATTAACATCGTTTATTGGAAGAGCTGGAATTATGTGAGAAAAGTATCTCTCTCATTACTCCCTCCCAATGGTGTGTAGGGTGACCAGATAGCAAGGGTGAAAAATCAGGACAGGGGGTGGAGGGGTAATAGGTGCCTATATAAGAAAAAGCCCGAAATATCAGGACTGTGCCTATAAAAATCAGGACATCTGGCCACCCTAATGGCGTGAAGGTTGGAACGTTTCAAGTTATTACAGGACTACCTGTGGCAGGGGCCAAAATCTCCTTATTCACGAGAGTTTGCAACATTATGTTAAACCAGCTCTTTTAAAAATATATATAAATATTTTCCCAATATTTCACATGAACAGTTTTGCTGAAGCTGCCCATAAGTTTATTATATGATTGCAAACTAGAGAAGAGGTAGTCTATGTGATCGCAGATGGGACGGAAACTGTCACACAGTGAAAAAACTGAGAACCCTTATCTAAGTCTTGATGCCCCTTCTCCTATTTATGTCTAAATAGATGTAATGTTACATACCTGAATACGTTTTTGCAGGATTGTATGCTCAAATTATAAAATCATGTCCTTCCCTTATTTATAAAGCACCATGCACATGTAAAGAACACTATATTAAAAGTATTATTATTAATAAATATTTTATTTGAATAATTGTATAATTATTATTGTGTGTATTTAGAAAACAAAGACTTACTTCACTGAAGTTCTGAAATATGAACCAGTTGGAGACTAACAATGTACAGTAAGCCCTAAGAAAAAGGTAATGAATTGTTGAATATCAAGGTATTAGACAAAACAGCCAGACATTATCTGTAAAAGGTGGCATCTATTAAAAGAAAGGCATAATGTAGCTAAAATAACTGAGTATATTTATTCACATTCCCAGTTCATACTGTAAAATTATCGTGGGTAAATTAATACAACCATCTTAAGATACGCAAATAACTTAATACTGAAGGCCTCATCTACGCACCACAGTTGTACTGGATTAACTAAAGTTGTGACTTAAAACCTATTTTGTGAAACCAATGCAACTGTATGTGTGTAGACACATTGAATCTATTTAAACAGTTTATTTTGATTCATCGTAAGTCAACAAGGAACAGGTTTATGCTAAATCAAAATAAACCACTGTTAGCCATTCTGATTTCACTCTACACAGGGGGTTTCACCAGTTTACCTAAATCTCCTTTAATAAAGCAATACAAATTTGTGTGTAGATAGGGCCTATGGGACAATAGCTTCTTTTCTGAAATAATATTAGGCCTCAATATAGCAAATAATTATGCATATGTTTAACTTACATGCATAAGTAGTCCCACTGACTTCAGTGGGACTACTCAAATGCACAAAATTAAGCATATGCATCAATCTTGGCATGATCAGGGCTTTAGCTTGATTAATCTTTATCTCCTCTTTATTGCTTTTCTATTGCTCCCTTCAGTGACTTGGGTTTAATTAATAGTTACAATTAAGTCTATATGATAAAGAAATAGTTTGTGCTTCAGTCAGAAGGATCAGAATAAACCAATTTATGCCGTGATCAGTCAGTTATTGCAATACAGTCTGTTTCCATTTTATAGCATGTAAAATACACTCTGATAATTAAGCATATGTCTGTATAGATTAGTCTAAATGAGATTTACCCCAATTTTCTATACCATCTGGGAGAGACTGGTAGTTGAGGTGGATGGAGAAGTGACCTTTGTGTACATAGTTTGTGAAGTGTTTAAAATTCTTTGTGGTGTTTCCTTTATATTATTAGTGGTGCAAAATGTTAGTTGCAGCTTTTGCATGTTCTGTTTATTTTTCAAACGACAGCAATTTCTGAGAATACATTGTAAACCTCGGCACAAGATCTGGAGACCATCAAATGAGAATTCAAAGACCCTCAAAAATATCATCGTTTGATGAATCTATTACAGCCCCAGCTACACGGAGTTAGTTCTTCTATCTCCTACAAAGACTTCAAGTGATGGAGAATTTACCACTTCCCTTGGTAAGTTGTTCCAATGGTTAATTATCCTCACCATTAAAAATGTGAATTTTATTTCTGTTGGGAATTTATCTAGCTTCAGCATTCAACCATTGGATCATGTCTTTTTTTGTTAGATTCAAGAGGGGCACACTATCAGAAATCTCTTCCCCATGCAGGTACTTGTTGATCATGAACAAGTCATCTCTTAACCTTCCTTTGGATAAACTAAATAGATTGAGCGTCTTTAGTATCTCACTCCAAGGTAAGTTTTCAAGACTTCAAGTCATTCTTGTACCTCTTTTCTGGATCTTTCCCAGTTTATCATCCTTTCTGAAGTGTGAACACTAAAACTGAACATAGTATTTCAGTAATGGTGCCTCTATCCTAATCCTATAAATTAGACATACATTCTTGAGTCCAAGATGTATGGCCTTGTATTTTGCTGTACTAAAATATGTTGTTTAAATGAGCCCAGTTTACTATGTAATCCAAAGACCTGACCGAGCCTTATAATTATTTATCATACCACCAAACTGTCATCTGGAAAAAAAATTCCAGATATAATTTTACATTTTGATAAAAGTATTTAATATTATTGGTCCAAAAAGAGCCATGAGTGGGACCCCAGTAGAAATACGGTACTCCCATTTCATGATGTTTTCCCATTTACAATTACTCTTTGAGATCTATCAGTTAGACAGTTTTTTAATCCATGGCACCCATGCCGCAATAATAGCTGGTGCTCAAGACTATGTAGCATAGTTCCTCAGTTTTGTAGGATCAGTAAAACTTTTTGTTGTACACTGCAAATGGGTTCTTGTGGCTGCTTTTTATATCACCTCTTGAGATGGTGTCACAAGTGAAATTATTTTGTTGCGGCTACAATGGCTGTGAGCAACATTCCACGCCTGCAGGCAATGTAACTGCATGGCAGTGTCTCTGAAAACCGGTGCTTCTTCAGGGCCTCATAGACAAACTGGGAAGATTAAATGAAGACAGCATGGCGTTCAAAGCGGCTATTATGAATACAGCAGTGGGCAAGGGCTGCTTTTGATGGGCCAGCACTTACAGCTAGCAGATGAAGACAGACAAGATGGAATTAAAATCTTTAGATGCTTTAGAAAGATACTTTGGGGTGAATGCACAAAAGGAGTTAGGTGTGACACGGCCTAGAAAATTCACTGGAACAACAGTGTGATTCACAAAGCCTGAATTAGGTCCTGAGGCTCCCTATACAATGAATGGAGACAGATAGGCACCTTACTGTAATTCACAAAAGCCAGCATGCTAGGCAGCGTCTCATCTAAATTAGCCCATGGGAGATGCAATTACCCAGGTGGTGCTAAGCCCCACCCTTCTCTCAGAGATAGGCATCTAAATGCAGGGAAGTGCCTGCCTATGTTAGTTTAGTGGATCTCAGCCAGGAACCCTCTTTTTAGTTAGGTGCCTCCTAGAGGGGTGCCCTAACCCCTACACTCCAGAGTCACTCTCTTTCTGACCCTATGATTGTTCTGCTGTGGATAAATAGCCTGAGCACACGTACCGGATCAGGCCCTGTGTTTGACTGAGCTGGCTGAACCTATGTCTTCCTCTGGTTTGTGAAGCACTCTGGGGGTTAGGCAGGAGATAGGCATCTGGGTGCCACAGGGAAGCAGCAGTGTTCATGCCCAGAGGCAGAAACATAAGCATCCTGGGAATTTTTACCCTGAATAAATTTAGGCACATATAGGGATTAGGGAGGAGTTTTGTGCATCACTGTGGAGCCAAAACTGCAGCATAGGAGCCTAATATAGGGACACTGGTGCCTAACTCTTTTTGTGCATTCAGCCCTTTGTGCCTAAAAGATATGTTATACATGAGAAGTGTATTTTCTAATTTGAAACTATAGACCCGTGCACAGCAGGATTATGCTAATTAGCCTCTTCATGCAAATTTGGCACACTTGCAGACAGACTTATAAAAGATCATATTGTTTTAGGCACCAAAGATAATGAAGGCAGAACACATCTGCTGCAACAATCAGAGAGACAAGGTGGGTGAGGTAATGTCTTTTATTCAGGGGCAGCTCCAGGCACCAGCGCAGCAAGCGTGTGCCTGGGGCGGCAAGCCAGGGGTGGGGGCTGCGTGCTGGTCGTCATGAGGGCGGCAGTCAGGCAGCCTTTGGCAGCGTTTCTGCGGGAGGTCCGCCAGTCCCGCAGCTTCAGCGGCAATTCGGGGGTGGGTACGCCAAAGGCGCGGGACTGGCAGATCACTCACAGAACCACTGCCGCATCCACAGAAATGCCGCCAAAGGCACCCTGACTGCTGTGCTTAGGGCGGCAAAAAACATAGAGCCACTCCTGCTTTTATGGGCCCAACTTCTGCTGGTGAGAGAGACAAGCTTTCCAGCCACACAGAGCTCTTCAGGACTGTCTGAGAAAAAGATACTCCCAGAGTCACAGTTAAATGCAAGGTAGAGCAGACTGTTTAGGATAAGTAGTTAGCACATGTTCTAAGGGACCATTCAAGGCAGAGTGTCCCTTTAACACCTCTGCAGTCATAGGACAAAGAGGGGGTTAGTGGGTTACAGATTGTTAAGGGATAAATCCAGTGTCTCTGCTCAGTCCATGATTTGTAGTGTCTAGCAGAGTTATGAATTTAAGCTCTGAGGCTCGTCTTCCGCAAGTGCTGTACAGGTTTCCTTGGAGGATGAGGATAGATAGAGAGTGCTCACTTCGTGAAAAGTGTCCAATAAAAGATATTACCTCACACCACCTTGTCTCTCTAAAATCCTGGGAACAACACAGCTACAACTACATTGCATGCAGCAATCAGAGTTGGAACTAAATCAAGTCATTGATACATGCCACAGCAGCAAACAGTCAAAGAAACAGCCACAAATGTTGAAAGCGTTAGAACTGTTGGAAGATGTACACTTCACACAAAACAAAGGGAAACACAGACCAAAAGAAGACGTAGAGGAATAGCTTCTAACGAAGAGCAAGCAATACTTGAGAAAGACAAACGTCTAACATATGGTGCTGCGAGTGCTTATTGCAAAATAAATCATTTCCCCAACCGCATGCAAAACAATGTAAATACTTTTTATAATGTAGACCAAGTGGGGAGTGACATTAAAATCTTTAGTGGAGTTTGTCTTCGTCATCATCCACGGGGTTGGGGTTCTGAAGCATAAAGGGAAAAGTGGATTGCACAAGTAAAAAGGTCAAACATTAGCAAGGCCTCAAGCTCAGCCATTCAGATGTCAGAATGATATTAGTTCTCCTTCTCGCATTCAGGATTACTGCACAATTATAGAAATAAGTCTGATGGTGGAGACCTCGTTTTTGGAGCAGAAGGACATGGAATATAAACCCGGCTCATTGTGTGTGCCATTTCTATGGTAACTGGATCTGAACTCAGCAGTGGTTTTGTCTGCTACAGCAAGCAGTGGGTGGGTGTCTGCTTTGCTAGGTTTGTAAGGTAACCTGTGGGCCTGGTGCGTGGTTCTGAAAACATCCTTAAAACTGAGCTGAGAGGTGCCTGTGCTTTTGCAGCAGGATGATTGGAGTTCTGACCCTTTTGGCTCTGGGGAGTAAGTAATCATCGTGCTCAGCATTATGACAATGCAAAGTCTTAATGAGCATCACATTTGGTACAACATTTTAAATTTGATGTCTATGACACCCCACTTTCCTCTGTCCTCCTCGGAGAAGAAAAAACAACACCACTACAAGTATCAGAGGGGTAGCCGTGTTTGCTGCTTTTACAGATCCAGACTAAGAGTCCTGTGGCACCTTATAGACTAACAGACGTATTGGACAATGAGCTTTCGTGGGTGAATCCGACGAAGTGGGTATTCACCCACGAAAGCTCATGCTCCAATATGTCTGTTAGCCTATAAGGTGCCACACAACACCACTACAGAAGCTGGTTCTTGTAGTTCTGAAGAAAAGTAAAGTAAAACCAAAAGAATCATCTCCAGGGAACTGTCTTAATCGCTTCTACTATACCAATTTTGCAGGTCTCGAGTTTCATTCGGTCGTGTCTTTGAAGGTGGGAATATGCCTATTATAAAATTACAATGCAAATCCCAGTAGCTGGAATGGTGGTTGATGGTAGCTGCAATGCCGTAGTTGACAGCACTTTCTTAGGCTGTCTACACTTAAACTGCTGCAGCCGCACCACTGTAGTGCTTTAGCATAGACACTAAGTGAAGAGTTCTCCCATCACTGTAGTTAATCCACCTCCCTGAGAGGCGGTAGCTAGGTTGACTGAGGCAGGAGCACCAGAAGCGCCCTACAAGTGTGGGGGGGGCCCCACTGGCACCTGGACCATGGCCCTGCTCCCACCCCGAGGCCCTGCCTATGCTCTGCCCCTCCCCTGAGGCCCCACTCCCACTCCATCTCTTCCCCCCCCACTTCTTCCTCAAGAACCTGCCCTCACTCCCCTTCTTTCCCCTGAGGTTCTGCCTCTTCCCCGAGCCCCGATGCTCGCTCCTCTCCACCCCTTCTACTTTGTTGCTGTCCTTAAGGCAGGTAAAAAGTGATGGGGCCAGCACATCCCTCAGCCCACACTGCTTCCCGCAGCCCCCATTGGCCTGGTGCGGCGAACTGCAGCCAGTGGGAGACGCGATCGGCTGAACCTGCGGACGCAGCAGATAAAGAAACCGGCCCAGCCCACCAGGGGCTTTCCCTGAACAAGCGGTGGACCGGCTTTAAGAACCACGGGTGTAGATTCACAGTCGATATAGTTAGGTCAACACAGTGTCAGTGTAGCCACTGCGTTGCTTACGTTGACTGTTATTGGCTTTCAAGACCCATCCCACAATGCCCCACACTGACAATACAATCGAAACAAGCTCTCCTGGTGCCAAGTGTGCGCACACACAAGCAATTTAATAACGGCGGTGACTGTATGCCAACATAAGTTAGAGTGACATAATTTTGTAGGCTAGACATGGCCTGAAGAATTCTTCAGTCAACCTAGCACTTCTATACCAGTTTAACTATGTCAGATGTGTCAATTTTTCACAGCCTGAGTGATGTAGCTGGGTCAGTTTAGCTCTTTAACATAGACTTGGCCTTACCCAAGCTACTGAGCAGGTCCAAGAGCAATACCAGCAGACGTGGTGGTGCCTGCCTCTCCTTTCTCTCTGATCAGAGACTTGCCTGCTGATTCTTAACTTTCAGTTGTGCTGTTTCTTTTACTGGTAAACAGGTCTTGCAGAATCTGGAGAAGAGTATGTGTAAATGCCCCAGGAAGCACGCATGATTAGAGCAAAACAACTGCTCATCAGCTAACCTCTGGAACCATCTAGGCACAATGAAGTGCTGTCAAATACAGAAAGTGAACAAAATGAAAAGCCAAAAACTATTTTTCTCTCTAGTCTCTTCAAGTCATCATCTCAGAGTTTACCTGTGGTAGTGGTGGGTACACTGTTTTCAGAGGATAGTGACTCAAAAAGTCTCTTTAAGATGCTCTGGTTTTTTCTCTCCTAAGTTCATCCAGGGCAAAAGCTCAGACATGCAGAAGACTCTCTAAGCACGTGCATATTGTGGTTATCAACAGGTATTTTGCAGTTGTTTAACTGTGGATAATGGTCCCCTGCTGCTAGATGAATTCAGAGGCAGAGCCAAGGTATTTTAAGCTCATCTCTGATCTGGAAATAAAGTTTAGTTGCTTGGAAAAAAAACAGCTGTTTGAAACAGTTTCTGTCTCATCTGTTTCTTCCCCAGCTCTACAATATCTTCAAAGGAGGCAGAAGACTGAACTGCCAGAAAGGTTTCAAAAATCATTTAAAATGTAATAAAGGTTATCAGAGTGGGGGAATCTTGCTATGCACCCCCCCTTCCCCCACACACCTTTTTTATTGCCCTTTAATGAGCACGATGATAGAGTAGCAACTGGACATGGCTAACGAATCACGAGCTGTGACATACCTGATTAGAGTCACAGCTGGAACAGACCCAGGGAAGCCATCATGCTGCTTATTTTCTCAAGACCATAAAAGGCATCACCTGAAAGGTTTCTGGGTGTTAAGTGACAGGAGCTGCAATACATAGCCATTGCCTGAGACAATACAAACCCGTGGATATGGAAGATCAGTGGAACTGGAGTCAACCCCTGTGGCAAAGGCCAGAATTAGCCCTTCTCTAAAAGTAAAGATTTTTCTGGATTTATTTTATTTATTTCTGTAACTAATGTGGAATAGCTACAGCAAAAGAATACACCCCCACATTTTGTTTATGCCAGGTTAAGACACTTATCTTGTGAATCATTGTGTCCACACAGCTCTGTGCTTTTTCAAACTAACCACACGGCATTCTGGGCAAATATCCCAGGGTGAAATATTCTGCCCCTAGGTTCTATGCACGCTGTAATTTTTCTCACAGCACATTGTGTGATCCTTACCAGAATCTACTGGAATTCTTGAATTTAGGTTTAAACTAAACACTGCCCATGATTCCTCTCCTAGCATCTTATAATTCATCTGTCTTTTGTGAGTAAAATCAAGTCCTTTGAAAAGGTCAGCTATCCCTCATTCATCCAAAGATTGTGGAAGAGGAAAGAGTTGTCCTGTATAAGGCAGAGAGGGGGCTGGAACAGCCTGGTATCCGATAGGCTCAGGTGTGGCAAGGGGTCAGTGGATGTGTTTTATGTGAGTTGAAGAGAAACGGTGCAAGCAACACGCTAGCATAGGCGCCGACTCTGTGGGTGCCGGGTACTTAGCACCCATCGGCAGTCAGTTCCCCCCCAGCGCTTCCCGCCTGCTGGTGGCCCCACCAATCAACTCCTCCCCCTCCCTCCCAGCGCCTCCTGCTGGCCACAGATCAGCTGTTCCACAGCACGCAGGAGGCGCTGGGAGCAGGGGCGGCTCTAGGCACCAGCAAAACAAGCTGGTGCCTAGGGCGGCAAAATCTAGGGGGCGGCAAAAGGCTGGGGCCCCAGCTCATCCTGCCGCTGCGAGCCGAGGAGCGGCCCGTCCCCTGCTGCCGGTGGGGGGCGGCAGGCTGGGCCGGCGGACCTGCCGCAGTCATGCCTGCGGGAGGTCCACCGGAGCCCCGGGACGACTGGATCTGCCACAGGCATGACTGCGGAGGGGGCGCTCGTCCCGCGGCTCGGCTGGACCTCCCGCAGGCATGACTGCGGCAGCTCAAGTGGAGCCGCCGGACCCGCGAACCGTCCGCAGCCGCGGGGGGTCCAGCCGAGCTACGCGGGACCAGCGGTCCCTCTGCAGTCATGCCCGCGGGAGGTCCGCTGCTCCCGCGGCTCCGGGGCGCCTCCCGCGCATGACTGCTTGGGGCGGCCAAAAAGGTAGAGCCGCCCCTGGCTGGGAGGGAGGGGGAGGAGCAGGGACAGGACGTGCTTGGGGGACGGGAGCGGAGAGAGGTGGGGCAGGGCATTGGAGGAAGGGGTGAATGAGTGCAAGGCAGGGCGGGAAGAGGAAAGGTGGAGGTGGGGGTTTGGGGGAAAGGGATGGGGTGGAATGGAGTGGAAGCAGGGCCTGAGCTGGGGTTGAGCACCCCCTGGGACAATTGGAAGCTGGCATCTGTGCATACTAGGCATTTATTACATTCCCTAGAATCACTAGTTCAAATCCCAGTGTTTTGATTCAGTCCCTCATCCCCTCTGAAACAGATAATTGAGTGTTAGGCTTGAAAAATTTAAACCGAAAAAGATATTCCAACCAGCTCTAGTGAACACCGCAAAGTTTATTCTGTGCGTCTCCTGTATAAGACTTTCTAAAAGGTGGCCATGCGTGCCTGTAAAACTTTATGGCACTCTCTTTATAGGCGTTCGGCCAAGAACTTTCAGCCAAAGTCTTCTTTCTGATCATGCTTATGCAGCATCCTGTGTGCCAGTTATCCACCGGCTTCCTGCCCTTCACCCATGAGTGGTGCCAGTGTTTCTGGCGCCGTAGGCAGGATTCGGGGCAGGGGGGGCATTTTGTGCGCTCCCCAGGGGGCGCGTGGGAGCTTCCGGTTCCGATCCCGTCGCGCTGCCGAAGAAGGACCCTCCGCCGAAATGCCGCAGGCGACAGCAGCAGTCATTGAGCTGGCTCAATTGCCTGCCGCTGTTTTCCGTGGCACGTCGGCAGAAGGTCCTTCTTCGGCGGTGCAACGGGAGCAGAACCGGAAGCTTCCGTGCGCACTGTGGGGAGCGCACAAAATGCCGCACCCCGAATCCTGGCGCCCCAGGCGACCGCCTAGGATCACCTAATGGAAGCGCCGGCCCTGCTTTCACCCCACAGCTGCCTGCATTTCAGTAGTGCTGTACGTACAGTTGATGAGCATAGAATTCTTTGCTTTACATAGGGCTTGGCTACACTTACAAGTTGCAGCGCTGGGAGTTACAGCGCTGCTCATGCAGCTGTGTAAGGGCCAGCGCTGGAGTGTGGCCACACTGACAGCTACCAGCGCTGCAGTGTGGCCACACTTCACACCTTTCAGCGCAGTATTGAGAGTGAGGTGCATTTGTGGGCAGCTATCCCACAGAACACCCTGTGGCGTTAGCGCCGCGTTTGGCGGAGTAGAGTGGAAAGGAAGGGGAAGTGCGGTGGTCGGGTCTCCTGCCCCCTGTTGCCCGTGCATGGTGTGCATCGCTTCATTCAGCATTCATTCCGCGGCAGCGTTTGGCGTGTTTCTGTTCTTCTCTTCTGTGAATCTCGGCAAATGCAAATGGAGCTGCTGATGACTGGACTGATGCTGCTGACCCACACAACACGTTCACCACACGAGCTGTTCTTCAGCCTCCAAAGTGACAGTGAAGTGACAGTGAGGAGTCCGATTGATATATCAAATGATATGTGTGCTGGTGACACGGCATTGCTTGCGGCATTCCGCGCTCACCGCTGAGCGCGCTTTTGGCTGAAGGCTGGGCACGCGAGTGGTGTGGTGGGGATCGGGATGGAATGGAGGTGGGATGGAGTCTGGGATGGCGAACAGTGGCTGCAGAAACTTCGTGTGAGAAAAGCCACTGTCACTGAGCTCTGCCACTCTGCGGCGCGCACACAAGAGAGCAAGATTGAGCTGCCGGTGCGCTGGAAAACGAGTGGGGATCTGTGGATATGGCAAATCCAGAGAACTATGGCAAGACAGCCGGTCGTGGGGTGGAAGGGGAACCAGTTTGGTGAATTTGATGATTGTTTGATGCAAGTTTGCAAGTAAGCCTGCTAAGAAAGACCGTGACCGTGACTCTGGGCGTGCAGGACATTGCGGGATGGCTTTGCACAAATGGTGGGTTTCTAACTGTGGAGGGGGGGATAGATGGGGCGCATACATTCCTATTCTGGGCTGCCCCACCAATCGTATGTCAAATTCTAATTTCCAGGGGGGTTCTCCTCGTTCTCTCCTTGTATTGGTGGTTTCACAGGCTCATTTACATTGGCTTACCTGGCACGTGCATGAGGTGCATGCTGCGAAGGAAGATGCAGGCAGGGTTTCCCAGGGAGGACAGACAGGAGGATTTTTTCCAGGAAGGATCATGAATCCTGATGAGGTCTGTCCCAATGCCCTTGGTGATCCTTGGCCCCTATACAGCTACCGTTACCGCCTTGGCTAGGACAACCCTATCAAGGACTAGAGACAGCGAGCAGCCACAGATGAGGAGGGAGCTGGCTTTTGCAGAATGACTGTTGGGTGTGGATTTGGCTAATGGAAGGGGGAGAGGGGGGAGGAAGGCAGGAAGCCAGTTATATCCCATCTGTTATAAGGGCATAAGCGGTGAAAAGAAGGGTGAGGTGAAGGTTGAGTGAGGGAGTGAGAGTGAGGAGGAGGGGGAGGAAGCACAGCCAGAGGCTGAGCAAGGAGAGGGCTAGAGGAGAGGCAGAGGGCTAGGGGAGCCTTGGAGGGAGAATTGGGAAGAGGCCTGAAGGCAAACAAGAATTTGAGCTGCTTGAGGATGGGGTGCATTGCTACTGCTGCACTTTTATTTTATTATACTTAATAATAATATTATTTTACTATTATATTTCTTCTTTAACTATGTTTTCTTTTGCTACTTCTTTTTTATGTGTTCAAAGCCAAGAATTAAGATAAAAAGAAAAAAAAAAAACTTCCTTGACAGACAGACAACACACAACATTTCATCAACACAAGACAGACAGACAGTGTGTGTTGGTGGAACTGTACAGAAGAGAGTGTGGGATGTGGTGATTGCTGTTTAATGAATCCTATGCTGTGCTGCAGCATGATGTATGCATGGTGATGATGATGCAGGGCAGGGGTGGTGGTAGGTGTGGGGGGTGTAGGGGTGGTGGGGAGGTGGTGGGGCTGGTTGGTGGTGGTGGGTGTGGGGTGGCTGGAGCTGGGGGGGAGCTGTGGTGGGGAGTTGGGGCACAAGGGGGGGGGGGTGGGGCGGGGGGGGTAGTGCTCTGGAGCAGGGCAGCAAAACTGGCAACGTGACCTCTCTGCGCTCCAGGCTGCCTTCCAGCGCTCCAGTCTTTTTGGCTCCTCTCTTTGCACTTGCTTCTCTCAGCCGCTCTCTTTCTCTCCTTTTCTTCTCTCTCTCTGTTTTCTCAATTCTTTTCTCTCTCAGAGAGAGTTTTCTTCTTTCTGTTTCAGTCTTCTTTCTTTTTTTCTTTTTTTTTTTTTGCAAATTTCTGATGGATTTTGAAAATGTTTCCAGCTCAAGTCAACAGTCAACATTTAACAGACAACATTCAACACACACATTCTTGTGACAACATTTACCACGAACATTCTCCAATCCACTATCTCACTTTCTCACTTGCACTTTCTCACTTTCTCACTTGCAGGAAACAACAAAAGAACAGACAAGGAAATGAAAAGGAGGGGGGAGCTGGGAGGGAGAGGGGGGGTGCTGAGGGGGAGTGGTGTTGAGGGTAGTGGGGGGATGGGGGAGAGGCAGATGCTTTATCTGATCTTCTCAGAGTCTCTCTCACTAAATCTTCCACTCCACTTATCTTTGGAGGACTTCATCCCTGAAGATGTTTCCCTACTTTTCCCTTCAGAGAGTGCGAGGTGGATAGGACAATGTGGAGCGTGCGTGTGTTCTGGATGCATGTGGCTTCCCCCAGCGTGCCTGTGTTGGCCAAACTGGGACTGGGACAGGAGTGGCAAAGCCTGCCAGGTCGTCCTGCGCAGCGCGGCGTACAGTGGCACTGGCTTTAGCTCCTGGCTCTGGATGAGCAGAGAGATTATCGACGCGAAGATCCACATCAACGGCTATTCCACATCACGACGCTGCCATGCATGCATCCATAACCCCACATCATCTCAGAAAATTCCTCACCAGAAACAAAAGCCCCCACCCCATAAACCTCCTCTGCCTACTTCCTCTGCTGCTTGCTGCGCTGCTTGATTGTGCTGCTCCTCCTGGGCTTGAGTGCAACTGCTGGCTGGCTGCTTGGGGGCATCTGCTTCTTCCCCCATTCCTCCTCTTCCCCTGCCTCCCTCCCCCTCCTCTCAGCCTTCCTCCCCCTCCCCATCCCCCTCTGTCCCACCCCTGGTCCCCCCTCCCCTCCTCCTCCCCCCTCCCCAGCCTGGTCACCCATCTCGTTACCCTGGGATTCAGGGCGGATCCACCCATCGGGTGTCCCCACCTTCGCTTTCAAGCACTCTCCTCGGCATTAACTCCCTGCCCCTTGCTCCCCTCCTGATGGCCCCCCCCCAGCATCCCCCTCCCTTCCTTTTCACCTGATATCTGCTCCCTTGATATCTGCTTTCCTCATGTCCCAACCATGATATCACACATGCAGATGAGACACAATTTCCCTCGGCCTGGCACAGATGAGGCTCTGCTGCTGCTGCATGGTCACATGTACCTGGTAACTGCTGTGCTGATTGCCATGACTGCTGGCTGCCTGTAACTGCAGGCAGATTGGGCATGGTTAAAACACTGATTATTAACTGTAACAGACCGGAGGCTGGCTGCAGCAAACAGGAAGAGATTTTAAATTTCCCGTGCAAACTGAAAGGTCAGGATTCTGAGGAGGAGAGTGGAGGATTGGTGGACAGTGCAGAGTGGCTGAACAGGCTGGCTGGTGTAGCTACCCTTGCTGAGCAGGCCCCAGGTAGCGCTGGTGAGTGCTGCACCTGCTGAGCAGCGCTGGTGCAGCAGCGCTGCACTCCTGCAGCGCGGCAACCGGGCGGGGTTTTGCTGCAGCGCTGCTGCGCAGCGCTGCGCTGAAAGCCTCTGCCAGCCATAGATCTTTAATTTTTCCACCAACCCAAGGCCATATTAGGGGTGCCCGACTGTGAGAGCACTGAAGTGAATGGGCTCCAGACCTTTCTCTCCTTCAGCCAGGCACACACCAGAATGCCTCCATTTGTGGTCCTGGAGTGGAAGGGAGTAGCTAGCATTGCCACTGATTACAACACCCAGAACGTTTGAATCCCGGTGGTAGCAGGGGGTGGGGCGGAGCAGATTATCCCTCTAATCTTTAGCCCCTCTACATAAAGAGTCCGGATTTAAATAAAAACAGCACTGTTTGTTAGATAAAGAAATTATATGCTCTAGTGTCCGCCTGTTAATAGCTTTAATCTTATATCCAACTACCAGCTCTGTAAATGCGATTAAGGAGGATTAAACCTCACTTAAGGCTTAATCACTTGTCTGTTCTTAACTAGCCTTATATTTCTCCCTGTGCAAGGAAATCTGACCAAAAATATTTCACACTCACAAAATGTCAAGCGAGTAAAGAACAGTTCAGTGAAATGAAGCAATAGCTGGAGAACCAGCCACGATAGAAAAGAGTTGACTATTTAAATGATAACTGCCGTTATGAGGAGTTGTAGGAGGGGTGCCAAGTTAGTCCCTTTTTAACTTGACCATTGAAACAGCTAAACTTTTTCTAGCACACCGGTTTTCTAAGAGTTGTCGCATATGCTTCCTCGCTCTCTGTCACTGGGCTATTCCATAGAATCATAGGGTTAGAAGGGACTGCAAGGGTCATCTAGTCTAACACCAACACCACCGCCAAGATGCAGGATTTGTTGTGTCTAAACCATCCAAGCCAGATGGCTATCCAGCCTCTTTTTTAAAAGCCTCCAGTGAAGGAACTTCCACAACCTCCCTAGGCGTCTGTTTCATTGTCCTACTGTTTTTACAGCTAGGAAGTTTTTCCTGAGATTTAATCTAAATCTGCTGTGCTGCAGTTTGAACTCATCGTCTCTTGTCCTGCCCTCTCCGGCAAGAGAGAACAACTTTTCTCCATCTTTTTTATGGCAGCCTTTCAAGTATCTTCAGCCCGCTATCATGTCCCCCCTTAATCTCCCTTTTTCTAAACTAAACATACCCAGTTCCTTCAGCCTTTGCTCATATGCCTTCCATTCCATTCCATCCCTTTGATCATCTTTGTCACTCGCCTCTGGATCCTTTCCAGTTTCTCTACATCCTTTTCTATACATTGGTGACGAAAACGGGACACAGTACTCCAGCTGAGGCCTAACCAGCATTGAGCAGAGCGGTACTATCACCTCCCGTGACATATGTGCTATGCCTCTGTTAATGCAACCTAAAATAGCATTTGCTTTTTTTTGCAACAGCATCGCATTGTTGACCTGTGTTGAGGTTGTAATCCACCACAGCTCCCAGATCCTTCTCAGCAGTCTCTGTGATTCCAATTAAGTCATAATTTTCTTCATATAACATGACTTCCAGTTCATCCTGCTTGTTTCCCATATTCCTTGCATTTGTATACGGCATCAAAGGTATTTTGCAGACTGCCTTGTTAATGCAGTTTTGATTTCTAGACCCTTCTCCCAAAATTAGCCCCTTCCCCTCGTCTTCATTATTTGACCCTAGATGTACATTGGCCAGATTTTTGTCACCATCCCCCATAGAACCTAGTCTAAAGCTTTCTATATCAGGTTAGCCAGACAATGTCCAGAGATACTCTTCCCAGTATTTGATAGATGGAGCCCATCCCAGCATAGTAATCCTCTTTCCTGGAACATCACCTTGTTGTCAAAGAAGCCAAAGCTCTCTAGCCGACATCACCTGCAGTCACCCATTTACTTCCATTACTTCCAAACAGGAGCTGCCCCATGTAAGTGCTCTGCACCTCCTCCTACCTGCCCCAGCCCTGAGCCTCCTTCTGCACCCCCACCCTGAGCGCCCTCCCGCACCATAACTCCCTCCCAGATCCCACACCCTAACTCCCTCCCAAACTCTGCACCCCCCAGCCCTGAGCCCTAGGGGTAAGCCAGGGGCACCTCCCCACCACAGTACAGTACAGTACATAATGCCTTTTGTCTGCCTGAAAAAAATGTCCTTGGAACCTAACCCCCCGAATTTACATTAAATCTTATGGGAAAATGGGATTCATTTAACATTGTTTCACTTAAAGTTGCATTTTTCAGGAACATAACTACAACGTTAAGTACACTTTATTTTATTTGGAGGAAGCTATACCCGCAAAAAGCTTTTTAAGCCAGTATAACTGTGTTTACACTAGGAGGGTTTGCTGGCACAGTTCTACAGGTATAGATATACTGGCAAACTTTTCCTAGTATGGAACAAAAAAGGCACAATTTGCTCTGGTTCAGGAAAAGCTCCACCAGGGCAAACTGCAACTTTCCCGGTCTACACTTGGGGTTGGCACTGGTGTAGCTACTGCCAAAGGCTAATTGCTGCATAAGACAAAGCCTGAGATTCAACAACCTCCATTCTTTGATTAGGCCATGGAGGGAGCTCACAATCCACATTGCTGAGACTTCAGTCAGAACCAGGAATGACAAATCTTCAACATTCCTGACATAGCTAAATACAAACAAGGGAGGAAAAACCCACCCAGCCCCTTTTTAAAAAAAAATTACAAAACAGTTTGGGTCTATTTTGCCCATCATAAGAAGCAGAAAAGGGCACAAGCTCTTTTTATTTTCTTTTTTCCCTCTGGTTTGGCCAACTTGCACGTGGCAGAGGTGACTGAATGCCATCATTGTACTTCTATCCCCTGCAAGATCACCAAAGCTGCCAGGAGGCCTAGTCAGCCCTTAGCTAGGGCTGCTCTGACTTATGCCAGCTAGTACAAGCTTTCATGGGGCCAGGAGACTGGTCAGGGATTGCTGGAATGCACCGTCCCTCTGTCCGGGTCCCCTCCCTGGACCTGGCCCGGCACCCCTGCCACTAACCATACGTGAGCTGGAGGGGGTGGCTATAGCAACTAAGCATTTTCCCTCCCACACACACAACTTGGAAGGGAACTGGGCAGCTCTATGGGGCAAAAAGAACAGGAGAACTTGTGGCACCTTAGAGACTAACACATTTATTTGAGCATAAGCTTTTGTGGGCTACAGCCCACTTCATCGGATGCACAGAATGGCTCTAGCATGTGTCAGGACCTGGCCTCCAGGCTCACTCCATGTGCAGCTTCCAAGTCCTTCTGCCTCATTCCTTCCATTTCCCTGGTCTCCTTTCCTGACTCTCTCCTCCCTAGGCGTTTCTACCTCCCAATTAGCGAACTCTTTAAGCACAACCATTACCCTATCCTTGAATAGCTATCTAATCTAACAGCTCACCCAGGAGTGGTTTACACTAATTAGAAAATAATAGATCCCAGATTTTTGGCTACAGAAACTGTAGATGGACAGTAAGATTAAATAGTGTCAAGACATGAGATGGTTCCCCTTTAGTTAGCCTCCCAGACTGGAGCTAGCCATGAGGCACAACGTTCTGATCTTCTCCAGAGTTTGGGAGCATTCAAACCGGTGCACAGACGTGTGCATGAGCACAGACAGATGTCCTAGCAGAGCCAGTCACTACGCACACGCAGACCTTCATGTAGCAGAAGGGAGATCATTCTTACCTACTCAGGGGCTAGATTTCAATGGTAGGCACATCCCTGAGCAAGGGATGTTGCACGAGCTGCGCTAACCCAGACTTAGCCACAGGACGCATTATGCCATGGACACATTCGCTGAGTCGCAATTCCTCCTCTGTTTCCTCTTTGCTCCTGGGGTGATTTTCTGCTTCCAGATACCAACATTAAATTACTATCCCCCATTGGGTGGCTCCCATACTCTGACTTAACCTCATTTACTTGCTGGCCAAGGCTCCACCCTTTCCCCACCCCACCTGCTCAGGGGTGGGGTAAATCAGTGAATAGTTCCAATTACTCATATGCCCCAGGTCCTGGTTTCCATTACAGAGTGATATCGGGGGTGCCTCCTTTGATCAGGCCCATAAATCAGAGTCAGAATCTAGCCCCAAGAGAGGGCTCAAAGATGAATTCGTTTGGGAAGTAGGATACTGCTTAATGTAGAGGAGGCAGATCTGAGCCATTAATATTTATAAAGCTCTTTGAAGAACTAAGCCCTTTGGGTCAGGGACTGTCTTTTGTTCTGTGTTTGTACAACACCTAGCGCAACGGGGTCCAGTTCCATGCCTGTGGCTCCAAAGTGCCATCACAATACCAATGATTAACAACTCGAACCTTTGTGCTAGGTAGTATTTAAAAAAAAGACTTGTGTTGATCAGTAGAACCACCGTAAAAATAAATGTGTTACACTTTTTAAATTATGGAACAGGAAAAAAAACAACGTAAATGTCCATCTGAGATTCAACACCAAGTGTCAGCTTGAGGCATTTTGAAGAGGCCAAGCTATTAAATCCACAAATCAGGGTCTGAAATAAGAGTATAGGTTTGGGTTCTATTAGTACCACTCCCCACAGTGAGATTTACAATATCCAATGTTAAAGGTTAATGCAATTTTTTCTTTTAATCAGCCAGGATAAGAGGTTTCTAAATTTAAACTGTTAAAATTGTCACCATTTAAAATAATGATCCAATGAAAGGTGGTGAAAAATAAATCTATTCTGAATGGCAGAAAGAGAAAAATAGAGTAATCACTTATCCAAATCATAATTTCATTCGTCGTTATTAGATGGCTTTAGATTGCTTGCTCACTCAAGATTAGGGACTTGAAATAAAGGACTGAAATCCTCTTTAGAATCCCAAATTGCTAAATCCTTGGCTATTTCTCCATGATCATGCTTTGTTTCTGATTCATCTCTATGTTCAGGACTTAATCTCAATTTATTTGCAAATGAATTCTTCTTTTCTCTTAAACACGATCTCCTACTTTCTAGTAACAGACATTCCTTTAATTTAAAAACAAAACAAAAATATCTCCAAGGCAAACACTTATGCACATATCATTTTTACTCACTTGAGTAGCCCCATGGTATCTTGACGGTCTACTCCCAGGAGTAAAGTTATTCAGGTGCATAGGTCTTTACCGATTTGATTCCATAAATTGATTCCATAAATCTGTGGTTTTCTAACTGTGGTTCGCAACCCACTACTGGGTCGCAGAATGTAAGGCATTGGGTTGTGGCAGCTCTGGTCAGCACCACAGACCGGGCCGTTAAAAGTGCTGTGCCCCGGAAGTGGCCAGCAGCACATCCAGTTCCTAGGCGGGGGGGCCATGGGGCTCCACGCACTGCCCCCGCCCTGAGCATCAGCTCCACATTCCCATTGGCTGGGAACTGGCCAATGGGAGCTGGGGGTGGGGTTGCCTGCAGGCAAGAGCTGCGTGGAGCCGCTTGCGGGCCTCTGCCTAGGAGCCGGACCTGCTGCTGGCTACTTCCGGGGCGCAGCATGGTCCGCGGTGCTAAGACAGGCAGGAAGTCTGCCTCTGCATCCCCGCTGCACCACTGCCCAGGAGCTGCCCAAGGTAAGCCTGTGCCCCAATCCCCTGCCCCAGCCCTGAGTGCCCCCAAACCCAGAGCCCCCTCCCACACCCCAAACCTCTCATCCGCAGCTCTGTTGGGTCACAGGAATCAACAATTTTCTTCAGCTGGGTTGCCAGAAAAAAAGTTTGAAAACCACTGCCATAAATGATATGACTCTTGCACGTTCTCCTTTCATTTTAGCTGTGTTCTCAACAACGGTACATGAAAAACAATCTGGGAGGGGCTAGGATGGGAAAATCATTAGTCCCCACTTAAGCACATTTTTCATGCTTTGCTGAACTGGCTCCCTAGGTTCTGATCCTGAATGGAAAGGTTTCTGTTGACTTCATTGCACTTTAGATCGGATCCCTTAATAATTACACCATCTTAGATTGTTAAAATTCTGTCACGCGGTATAATCTAAATGTTCATCATGATTGCTGTGGGCCTGCCTTCTGTAAGGCTCCTCAGAGCTAGAGCCCAGAGTAGCTGACATGCCCACATTGCCACCAGGAAGCCACACAACAGTATCTCCAAGGAGCACTGTGGAGATTAGGTGGCACAGGAAGTGCCAACCAAACGGTCCAGAGCGACAGCACCCTGTGACCTTCTGATTGGCCCGTGCTCACTCTTTAACCCTGGAGGGTGGCTCAGGAAGTTGTCTGGGCAACCATGCGGACTTCTGGTCTGCTGAGACTCCCAACCTCACCTTGCTTGCTGATCTCCAGTCTCCGACCCAGCCTGATTCCAGGCTGGTAACTACCTCTGATCTCCAATCTCTGACCCTTACTCTTGCCTATTGATCCTGGCTCTAGTGATTAGTCTGATCCCTGCTTGCTGACTGCCTCACAAGTTGTCCTTGACTTGGGGACACCAATCCAGCTGAGACCAGTAGGCCAGACTACCTGCACCCTGATCCCTTACAGTTTGCCTAGACCACTTTCTATTCCCTCTGTGGAAGTCCCTTAGCAAGGATATGGAAGGGGCAGGTCCTTCAGCACCACCCACCCGACCTCATAGAGCTCTGTGGGAGTGGTTTGCTCAACTCCAAACGAAAATTATGTGCTTTGTGCCCAAGTGGATCAGCTCCCAGCAGAAAATCAGATGCTCTGCACACAGGTAGTGTGATCCCAGGAAGAGAAGGCCATGCTCCAGGCTCAAGTTGGGCCACTACCCTCCCAACAGGGTCCTTCAGTACCTGCACCCCTATGTTTTGATCGGAACTGCAGTACCTGCACCCCAATGTTTTGAAGGGGTTCCTGAACCAGTGCTGTCTTCTCTTCCAGCTCCACCCTCGAATTTATCCCACTGACCAGCTAGGCGGGGATTAATGGTCAGCTTGTTAGTTGGAGATGTGCTGGATTGGGCTCCCCCGCTGGAGCAGAACAACTGGGATGCCTTCCTGAGAGCATTTTCTGCATTTTTTGATGACCTTCATTGCAGTTGCTCAGTGGCAGTTGCACTATGAAGGCCCTTTTCCTGATCTATGCCAACAGCCGCCCCTGCAGGTCCAGGTCCAAGGGCATGAGGAATATATATAGTCTACTATGCTATCCTCAACTTTAAACTGCAGAGGGGGGAGACTGTACTAATTAATACATGGGGAGGACTACGTTCCTGAAGAGTGCTCAGCCCTGCCTACAACCCCATTTTTTTCCTTTGAAGGTCATCGTTAGGCTCACTTCTTGGGTGCTGAAAACGCACTGTATTTGTGTGTCAAGGACGTGGTGTTGCAGGATACTATTTTCCTCAAAGACCTGCCCCCTCATGCTTATGTAACCCTTCTGCCAGCAGCAACAAAGGCCATATTCTTACAGTTGGGAGGTCCCTTTTAAGGCTAATAGACACCACTGGCTCAAGACCCCGCCCAGAAATTTGGGGATCACTAAACACTTTCCCGAGGCACCCTTAATAGATGATACTTCCCCACTTCTAAATGCTGATCATGGCTCTACATTGAAAAATTAGATATACCTAACAGTGGTCTGTGAAAAATGTACACCCCATGAGCACCGTATTTAGGTCAGTCTCACTCCCCCCACAACCCCAACCCCATCTCCAGTCAAGACATGGCTAGGTCAATAAAATCATTCTTCCGTCAACCTAGCTACCCTCTGGGTACCAGGTTTGTGGGATCTGTAACTGTGAATTGCATGTGTGCTGAAAACAGGGAAAGCAAGGATTCCAAAAGGAAAAGCGTGGAGAAAAAGGTCTCAAGAGTCTTTTCAGGAAAGGAATAGTGAAATGACAGACAGGAAAGTGCATTATGAACAGCTGAAGGAAAAATCAGCTGGTTGAGTTACGCAGGGACAGGCAGATCAATACTGAGGACTGGATGAAATCACAGCTAGTAAATTTGCTGTATTCTAATGAGCAGTCAAGGAATGATGGTCCAGGTTTGCAGAGGACCTCCAGACTGCCGGCAGAGGGTCCAGCAGCTGGGGGGAGTTTTGGAGCCGACGCCCTGAAAGGAAACAGGGAAGAGGCTAACAGATGCAGCCACTAGATTCTATCCAGACCAAGCACAGCACTGCAGCAGGAGTGTGGATGGCTCAAGTGCTAAAGCAGGAGACGCTGCAGCTGGAGAGGGATCCTGTATCTGAAATCCAGCCGCTTTCAGACTGGGAGCAGCAGCATCACAATGAGAGAGAAGGAGAAGCAGTGTTAGCATGAGGGGAGAGAAAAGGACAGGGAGCATCAATATCAGATTGAGATGGAGAAACAGCGCCAGCAGAACCATAGACCAGTAGGGAGAGCAGCTAGTCCTCCGGTACCTGTCCCAGTAGATGGTGCAGACTCCAAATTACTTGTGCTTTAGGGAGGGGGATGACAAAGCGGCAAAGGGGGACATGGTAAAATACCTGGCTCAACTATTGCCTGGGATGAAGGCCTTGGACATTTTCCCCCCTTATGGGAAGGACTATAAAAAGTATGATTTTTGTAGACTGATCCCTGAAGCATATAGGAGAAGGTTTGGGGGAGTTCAGAGAAAGGGGGACATGGCATATGCTGAGGTTTCAACTCAAATTAAGGGTTCTGTAAGGAAAGTGGTTGGGGGTTACTGCGGTCAATGAGGCCTTCTTCCTGATCCAGCCAATAGACAAAACCTCTGGCCCACAGAGGGCCCCAGTCCTTAGGGAAGGATTGGAAGAACTTGGCCTACTGAGGTGCTGTAAGACTGGGTGCTAGGTCTGAGCTGAAGCTGTGATGAACTTGGAACCACAAGGAAACCCCTAGTGTGGAGTATTGAAAGACTGCTCCTGCCAGAGCCCACATGAGAGTAGGGATGAACTCTGTAAGCTGATTAGCATGGGTATATATTTTCTCTGTAACATTTTGTACCTTAAGAATAAAGTAAGTTTGTTTAGAAAGAACCATGTGGTAACTTATATCTGTAGCAATCTCTCTTATCAGTCTCTCAAACAGGTCTGTTTAGTATCCTGTCGTCATAGGGAGCTGTTCAGCCTTGACACTCCCTGGTCAGGAGTCAGTTAGACATGGGTCTCAACCTAAGAGAAACAACAGCTGGAAGCCTGAGATTGGGTGTACTTGCTGGACCACTGAGGGGAAATACAGATACAGTTCAGGGCAACTGCGACACCGCCTCTGAGGGGTGAATTAACTATATCTGTGGGAAAACCCTTTCTGTCACTGTAGGAAACATCTACACTATGGGGCTATAGCTGCAGCACCATAGCTCTGCTGTTGGCATAGGCAAGCCCTTAGTCCACGTATGAAATGAGGAAAGACTTTGTTAGAGGAAATAAGAACACAGCAGCAATATAGAATCATAGAAGATTAGGGTTGGAAGAGACCTCAGGAGGTCATCTAGTCCAACCCCCTGCTAAAAGCAGGATCAACACCAACTAAATCATCCCTGCCAGGGCTTTGTCAAGCCAGGCCTTAAAAACCTCCAAGGATGAAGATTCCACCACCTCCCTAGGTAACCCATTTCAGTGCTTCACCACCCTCCTAGTGAAATGGTGTTTCCTAATATCCAACCTAGACCTCGCCCACTGCAACTTGAGACTGTTACTCATTCTGTCATCTGCCACCACTGAGAACAGTCTAGCTCTATCCTCTTTGGAACCCACCTTCAGGTAATTGAAGGCTGCTATCAAATCCCCTCTTACTCTTCTCTTCTGCAGACTAAATAACCCCAGTTTCCTCAATCTCTTCTCGTAAGTCATGTGCCTCAGACCCCTAATCATTTTCCTTGCCCTCTGCTGGACTCTCTCCAATTTGTCCACATCTCTTCTGTAGCCCCCTTGACTTCGGGGGACTATGTTTTCTCAGGAGGGGAGCCCAGATGCTCTTTCCCCTTCACCTTCAAGGGACAGCAAACTGGCCTACTCCCATTTCCTGGTTTGACAGGCTAGCCAGCAGGCCTCTGACTCCTGCCCCCAAATCCAAGACACTGCTGTCATCTGTGGGCAGTTAGCCTGCCTGTCCCTCTTCTTACTGGAAGGGGCTCTCGAGAGGGAGAGGGCTGTGTGGGAAGGGTTGTGCCTCCTGCCAGGGGTCGATGGGACAGTGTTGCACCACTTCACAGGACATTCCCCTAGGGGGAAGGGAGATTTGGGTCTGAGGGTATTTGCACTGCAGTTAAAAACCTGCGGCTGGCCCGTGCTTGCCGACTTGGGCTTGCTGGGCTCGGGCTAAGGGGCTGTTCAGTTATGGTGTAGCCACTTTGCAGGGTTCTAGAGCCAGGCTCCAGCCCAAGTCTGAACGTCTACACTGCAATGAAACAGCCCCGCAGCCCCAGCCCAAGCCAGCCGGCATCGGCCAGCCATGGGTTTTAAATACTGCTAGAAATACCCTGAGTGTCCTTTAATGAACAAAAAAAGGGGTTGGGGAGGGGAATCACCCATTCCTAGCAATGACTTGTTTTGTTTTAAATAGTTAAGTTGAATAGCACGTTGCAATGGATGTTTCTTAGGCCAGATATACTCTGCAGAGTTTTGTCAGCAGAGCGACATCAGTCAGGAATGGGGATGGGGGAGGGAACCACACACCCTACATGAAATAGCGATGCTGGCAAAAAACCCCAGTGTAGACACAACTATGCAGACAGATGAGCACTTCTGCTGGTATAGCTAATATTGTTCAGGGAGGAGATATTACTATGTTGACAGAAAAACATCTTGTCAGCATAAGCTGCATCTACACTAGGGGCCATCTGTAGTGTAGATGAGGCCTAAAAGATACACTCTAGCTCAACCAGAAGTTATAGCTCTCATTTGGTTAAATTCTCTGGTCTGTGTTATACAGGAGGTCAGACTAGATGCTCACAATGGTCCCATCTAGACCTAAAATCTGTGACTATGAATTGTCTGTTTACCGAAGTTAAAGCCATAAACAATTACTGCAAGGTGTCCTGGGGCTAGCCCTCGAAGGGGAGTCAAATGCCCAGCCTCATTAGCCAACCAAGGCCCACCTGGGGATAGTTAACTGCCTGAGTAGTGGGCAGACAGCTAATTAAGTAAGAGCACCTGGGCCTAATAAAAGATTTAGGGGAGCTCTGTTAGGAGAGCTTCTGAGGAAAGGAGGCTCTGAAGGAGGCGAGTATTAATGAGGCAGAGGCCATGCTCCTAAAGCAGGTGGGCTGAGTGAATTACAAATCACTTCAGGCAAGGAGGCCTGGAAGAGACCCTGACCAAGCTGGGGAGAGACTGCAGAGCTCTCCAGGCAGCAGAGAAGCCTGAGGCCTTACAGCAGAAGGAACCACTGCTGGAACTCAGAGACTTGTGTGGGGACTTTTAAGTTTTATCTGAGCTCTGAGGTAACAGCCTTGAAACCCCAGTACAAGTGCTCCTGTCAGAAGGCTTTATTAAATGGAGACACACTGCTGTAGAGTGTTTGGCTTCTCCTTGACCAGGCTGCTAAAGTGAACTCACTGTTATATCACTGAGGGGGAACTGAGGCAGCCCACATAAGAGCCACACCCAGACGCAAAGAGATGCTTGGGAGATGACAGCGCCTTCTCAACAAGGGTTAAGGCTTGATCTGGCTCCCATTGACGTCAGCAGAACCAAGAGCAGTCCCCAAAATGTCAAGGTTGCCTGAGCCTTATCATATAAATCCATTTATTTGCCTAATCAAAGAGATCCTGTTAACTACACTTTCCTGAACAACAAATACAGCTGCAATTACTTTTGGCAGAGAAGAGCAAACACAAGCCAGTTATCTTTCATAAATCACTGCTCTCTGTATCCCATTTTAAAGGCAGTATTGAAAATGTTGCTGCAAGCTTTTTTTCAGATATTCAGAGAGAGCAATTTCTGCCCACAGATTCTCTTAGACCCTGATCCTGCATCAGCAGAGACAATGGGAGCTTTGCCATGGACTATAATTGTTAATTTTGCAGTGTCACCTGGAAACCACAACTGAGATCAGGGCCCCATTGTGCTAGGTATTGTACATATGTAGTTAGACAATCCCAGGCCTACGGATCTTCCAGTTTAATGACCAGGTTGTGGCCCATTCTGCATGCCAGTCCAAGGTGGTAAGGAGGCATACAGCACCCCCTTCCCCTCCCCCATGTGCTACAGAGCCACTTCCTACACACGTGAGAAAGCAGGCTGCTCAGAACTACAATGATCCCCTCTCTTGCAGATAGACAGGAAAGGGGAGTAGGAGTGGAGTACGAACTACACGTTCCAATACACCACTGGCATAGCTACCCCAACATTTCAAGGAGTGTGCTCTGTGCTGGGTATAGACCTGTCCCAGTGTACACCCTCCCCACGGCAAGGGGGAGACCGGGACAAAGATTGTGACTCCAGGCTGCCCCAACAACAGAGCGCTTGGGTATAGATTGTAATGTTGTGACCTAGCCCTGAATGGACCAGACAGACAAAGGGTAGCGGAACAGACGTTTATTGTCCCCTTCTTACAGACGGGGAGCCACAGCAGAGTGGCTTTCCCGAGGTCACACAGGGAGGCTGTAGCAGAGGAGGAAATTGGAGCCAGATCTCCTGAATCCCAGGCCCATACTTTAACAAAGACTGGTCAGCATCTCCAAAGCACCAACCATATGTAGCTAGGTCATCTCGCACAGAGTTCATGGTGGCTGTTGCGTCACCTTCTGACATGCCTCCTTCCTCTGCACCCAATCCTGACATACACCACACCGGACAAAATCCTTTTGGAGTGTATTGTGTCTTTGCTTCTCACGTGGTTTATCAGTGCCAAGCATCTGAACTGCTCTTTTCCTTTCTGACTAGGGCTAGAAAACATGCCTCAAAGTGATACATTCAAGGAGCTCGACACCTGTAGCTTAACAAAGAGAAGGGTAAGGGGTGATGTAGAGGGGCTGGACTCACCCCTGCAGCGCCTCCTGCTGGTGATTTCTAGGAATTAGCTCAATTTCCAGCCCGGAGCACCCTCTGCAGGCCAGTGATCCACCTGTCCTCTTGGCCCCCTGTGTCCCACCCAGGACCCTGGTGCCTCTTTAACTGGGTCTCCCCCTCACAGGGGAACCCCCACCCCACTATCCCCACTTTGCCTTAGTATTGGCTACTGGCCAGTCTCCATCTAGCCCCCACACCCTGGGGCAGACTGCAGTATCAGCCACTCATCACAGGCAAAGGGGTTTGGACCTGCTGTTTTTGCCTACCCCTGGGCTGCCCCCTACAACCCCCAGTACCTCTTGGCCTTATGCTAGACCACAGCCTGGGGCTTTCCAGGCAAGAGCTCCCCAGCTCCTCTGCCTTTCCCCAGCCCAACTCTGCTCCAGGTACCTTGTCTAACTCCCTGCAGGCAGAGGAAGAATGTTTGCTCCTGGCTTCCCTGGCCTTTTTATACAGGCCAGCTGTGGCCTGATTAGGGTGTGACCCAGCTGCAGCCACTTCCCCAATCAGCCCAGCTTTTAGAGCTGCAGCTTTCAAGCCCTGCCAGGCCACTTTTTAAATCCCTCAGGGCAGGAGTGGGTAACCAACCCGCTACAGGTGACAGTGGAGAACAAGTTTAGGTCTGCTCCAAAATGTGTTTTGCAATGTTCTCAAAACCCTCTCCTACTTTGTGTAGCCTTTGGAGATTCTTTACTCCCCTCTTGATCCTCATGACACACCTTCTCTGGGGCAACTTGAGTTGTTGGTTACAGGAAAAAATACTCTGAGGACAACATTAAGGAGAAGAGATGAAAATAAACTCATTTGAGAATGGGGGAGGCTGCTTAGCCTGGTTTCCCCCCTGCCTTGCCTCTTGTGTTGTCATCTACAAATGACAAAACGGGAGTTAAATGTTTCCATACTGCTTCGGTAGCAAATGTACAACTGCTTTTCACTGATATAAATAACTAAACCAGGTGCAAAACAGAGGAGAATCAGGCCCATTGGCTTTGTGCTGTTTATTTCCTCTCCCTCAATCACACTCCACTTCCATTGCTATTCATGATGGAAGAGTTCTGACTTCCTCTATTGCTAACAAATCCATTCTTTCATTATCATCCCTGCTAATAAAACCCAAGCCCACCCATTTGGCCCTCTCTCCCCTTGACTATCATTACCATCTTCTCTCCACGTTTCTTCACGGCCGTGCACTGCCACTTCTTCAGTCATCATCTGCCCTTACCACACCACTCTACTCCTTAAATCCCTTCACTGGTCTTTTACCGTATAAAGTGCAAGTTGCTTACCCTCCCTGTTCTATACAAGTTCCTGATACGTGATTTATTGGGTTGTTCATTATTTTATTTGTTCTATTTCCCCACCAACCAGCATCGTCAGGGCTTGTGATCTTTCACTGCAACTGCCAGCGAGGGCCGTTCCTTTGAAACCTGCCAGCATATAATTTCATTAGTCATTTTTTTTTGTGAACTAAGCCAAAAATAAGGAGAAACTTTCCACGAAACACTTGAACAATGGACTCACAGTCACTTAACATTACAAAAAAGCATGTGCGCGTACACATGATAGCTGAGGGGTTTCCAAACTTCATCATAGTGTGGACAACATTTGAATAATGAGACTGACCTGTGGACACCTGCCCTCCTGTTAACAATAGCACTGACCACCTCTCTGGCCATTCAGAAGTCCTACAACAACCTGGGGCCAATCACAGCAACAGCCAGTAACTGTCATTGAAACCAGTATGACTAACACTCATCTCTTACATAAAGCTTTACCGTCTCAAAGTGCTGCAGTGTCACCTATTAAATACGAATGCACACAGGTCAATAAGGTCATTCTTTCCATTTGACACATGAGGCAGTTAAGGCAGAAAGATGAACTGTCTTGCCCAAAAGGACTTAAGTTCTAATCCCAGATCTGGAGTTCCTCTCCCCCAGTCCTGTGCTCAGACATGGGCAAGTTGCACATGGAAGGGCTGCAGGATTGGAAGACGTCTGTTTCTCTCCTGCTGTGTCACTGGCACTAGGCACTAGGCCTTCAAAGCCCACTCTACTCATTCAGACATATAGATTCATAGTATCTACGGTCAGGAAGGACCATTATGATCATCTAGTCCGTCTGACCTACGTTACAGAGGTCAAAGAATCTCACCCAATTCCTGCTGCATCTTTCCTGTCACATAGCAGCTTCCGGGGGTGGGGCGTAGTAGGACTACTGGGTCTCCTGTAGGGAGCTGCAGAAGCCAGATATACCCCCTCACCGTGGTCCTTCATTCGAGACCCCAGTCCCAAACATCCCCACCGTCCTACCAGCTCTGTAATTTACCTGATCCCACGTGCTCAGCTGTCAGGTTCCTTCTCCTCAAAATTAAAGGGACAGTCTCTGAGTTAATGTAGGATGGCTCACAAGTGACCTCGTTCCTTGGCATGTGGGGAGTTAAAAGAGTGGCTGGCATGCTGCTTCCTGGGCTTCAGAATGGAGAGCTATCTGTTCATGCCAAGCACAAAACTCATGAGCACAATGTGAATCTGTCCCTAAACTTTTAACATGCCTTCCCAATTAGGCTGTTAGGCAGCAGACGCTGAACTCTGTACACAGCTGCTGTGGATTTACCCTGGGATGATGGCTGAAGCTGCTAATCAAAACATCAGAGGGAAATGGATTTTTTCCACGTTAGTTTTTTGACTCATCTCGGCGTGTTCTTCTCTCTATCTTTGTTGCTTGTTTTAATGTCTCCACCAGTAAATCATCTGAAAACATTTCATTCTTCTCTTTCTTTATTCAGTGGGGGAGGATTCCTGATGGTTTATGTGCTTTCAGCTTGGGGCAGGTTGGTCACACTCTCACTGATGCTGCTCAGCCTAGTAGAGCAGAACGAAACGTTTGCACCAGAACTCAACTCGGGCCTCAGTCAACACCCCCACACCTGAACACTCCCAAACTTTGGCTCCAAACTGGACTTAGCAGCTAGCTCCTGCCTCTAGAGCTGGGCCCACTAAACCTCCACACCCAGCCTGTGGAGAGAATGGGTTCTAGATCCGAACTCTTCAGCCTAGGCCCTCTCTAAGCAAAATCTGAAAGCAAGTGAAACTTGCTGTTACCAACTCATGCAAAAGTCATGGTTTTGCCATGGAAACTTAATGAAACTCTGTGGTTTCCACTGTGTTTCCTGTTGAGCAGTGGACTGGGACTCAGGAGATATGGGTTCTATCCAGGAGTGGTGGAAGCTCTCTAAAAGTGTGTGTGTGTGTGGGGGGGACCACTGGCAGCCCTCCCACTTTTGAAAGTGATGGGGCCAGCGCTCCCCCCACCCAACCCCCATTCTGGCACCTCTGGTTCTATCCTGGCTCTGCTTGCTGGGTGGTGACCTGGAACAAGTTACATCACCTCTCTGCACTTCAGTTTCCCCATCTGTAAAATGGGGCTAATGATACCGTCCTCCTTTGTAATGCACATTGAGATCTACTGAGGACAAGTGCTATATAATAGGTAGGTATATACTGTAAATGAAATGCGTAGAGTACAAATCCAGCTGGGTTGAAACCGAATCTGTGCCTGGGCCACAACTCAGCAAGAGTACTGATTACCCTCAGCTCTGCCAGCTCTCTGCGGAGAACTATGTGCCATCTTCAGTCAAGCATGTGCCTCCTTTTTCCCCCAGATCTCATCTTAAATTCTCCACATGTGTATTAGCCCCATTCAGCTAGAGCTTATAGAAGGGTGGCTTTGTCACATGCAGCATATTTAGCCTGCAATGTCACCAACCTTAAGTATTCAAACGCATGAGCCAGGCCAGACCCCAAAAATTGTGAAACTGGCTTAAAAATCATGAGCTTTAAAAACAAATACGGATGGAGTTCTTTTTATTTGCCTTTTGATTCTTTAGGGTTCACGTTTTCAAGCTTATCCCTGCACCTATGAGGGCAACAGACTTACTTTTGAAAACTAGAGTGCAGAATCTGGCACAGTCACGTAACTTCAGGGGGTAGGGCATTAAAATAAACACTAACAGTGCGAGACTCAGGATAAAATGGCAAGAGTTGGCAACATTGAGAAAAGCAGCGTCCTATTTGCTAACTAGCCTGAGTTAATAAACAATAACAATAATACCTAGCTCCTATATAGAGCTTTTCATTAGCAGAGCTCAAAATGCTTTACAAAGGAGATTGGTCTTCTCAGCCCCATTTTACAGATGGGAAAACTGAGGCACCCAGGTCACCCAGCAAGCGAGTGACAAAGCTGAGAATGGACCCCCCCCACACCAGGTTTCCCAAATCCCAGACTAGTGCACTATCCACTAGCCCATGCTGCCTGCTGAATTACCCAGGGCATATTATGCCAGCCCAGAACATTTCACATTGGCTGCTTGTAAATGGGCAGGTTGAATTTAAGGCAGTGCTGGTGATCCCACTACTGCATGAGTTCTCAATAGGCTCTATCAGGCCTTTGCCAGCTCAGTCCATCTTTCACCATTTTTAAAAATCAACTTCAAACTTCCTAACACCAAGGGGCTCTCTCTAGACACTGGTGTCCTGTATGTACGGCCTGCTCCCTTTTATCACCTACCTTCCCTTTGTGGCTTTTATTTGTTAAGCTTTCAGAAGGTGGCCTTTACTCTAACATTTTCAAATACATTGCACCAGACCTGTGACCACCTGGCATTTAATGGTTGCCAGGGTACTTTGCACTGTGGCCACTCAGAACTTCCCAGGAGCACTGTGGCTAGAATGTAGCGCCTCCAGCTCCGCAGACCTCTTAATGCTTGAGCTAAAAAGGGTCTTTGTGAGTTTTAGGACAGCTCAAATCATGGGGCAACTTTTTTGTGACAATTTTGTGACATCCCTGGCTGTTGTGCGTGGTTTTGTTGGTATTTTTTCCCAAATCCAAAATTTTGTTGCTTTATAGCTGGTTTCCCCCACACACCCTGCCCTCAAAAATCCTAAATCTAATTTTGGACACAATGTTGAATAATCTTTTCATCAAAATATTAATGGAAAAAAATAATTGGAATTTTGAAACTTTTTGACAAGCTTGAGTTAGTATGTAGAGACACCGGCTTAGAACAGACCTTCCAGCAGTTCTGATTCGGTTCAGGGAAGGCAGTGGTTTTATGTACACAGATACTATTAAGTATCAGAGGGGTAGCCGTGTTAGTCTGGTTCTGTAGAAGCAGCAAAGAATCCTGTGGCACCTTATAGACTAACAGACGTTTTGCAGCAAGAGCTTTCGTGGGTGCAAGCATCCGAAGAAGTGGGTATTCACCCACGAAAGCTCATGCTGCAAAACGTCTGTTAGTCTATAAGGTGCCACAGGATTCTTTGCTGCTTCTACAGATACTATTATTATTTACTTTTTGTTTGCACTGCAGTACCACCCAGTCCTGGACCAGGGCCCCATTGTGCTAGGTGCTGTATAAATGCAGAACAAAAAAAGTCAGCCCTTGCCTCAAAGAGGCGGTGATGAAAGCAGTGTAGGACCCGGTACAGAACAGACCTACACTCATTACACTGTGATGATGTCCCATAGCCCAAGGGATCCAGTCGAAACACATCATTCTATATGTGCCTCTTGTGAGTTTTATACATAAAATTTCTGTTGTTTTCTACAATCTTTTTGAGCTCAGGCTAAATTTCTTTTTAACCCGCTAATGAATTCAACTTCTTCATAGGTATAGTTGCTGCCTGATCATCTTTGGAGCTGCAAGTTAATATAACAGTTGCCCAACACATTGTAAGCCTGAATAGCTACACACCAGAACTTGGTAATGTCATTTAGTCACATCTTTGCAATTGGATCTCATCCACTCCTGTGTTATTATTACTGACTAACGTTTTTAAGGCACCCATCGCTGTAGCATCTAGGTACGAAGGTTTTTCAGTAACATCGCAGTAAATCCTGCACTATGCAGAGCACTCATAATTCCCAAGATCGTATGTCTACGTTACAGATGCTAGAGAGGCAAAGCGATTGTGCTGCAGCTGTGGCACTATAGTGCCATAGTGTAGCTGCTGCTCCATCAACGGATGGGGTTTTTCCATTGATGGAGTTAATCCACCTCTCTGAGAGGCAGTAGCCAGGACAATAGAAGACTTCTTCCATCCACCTTGCAATGTCTATAATGGGGTTAGGTTGAACTAACTACAGTGCTCAGGGTGAACATTTTTTTACAGCCCAGAGCAATATAGCTAAGTCGTCCTAAGTTTTAAGTTTAGACCAGGCCTAAGACTCCATCCTGTCCGAAGTCAATAGGAGTTGACGGTCCTCAGCACTTCATAGGATTAGCCCTGCTGCACCCACGTGGTAGACTCCAAGATCCAAATCTACCCTTTCTGCATGTTTTTCAATATATTAGGCCTTGTAGCTTGTGTAGTTAGATCCAGATCCTCAAAGATATTTAGGCTCCTAACTACCACTGACATAAAAAATACCTTTGCACCTCTGGGCCTAAACACAGCTAGCTGGACCCACTTTGCATAGATAGGTGCAGACAGCTACATAACATGTAAAGCAGCGGAAAATCAGGCCCATAATGATGAGGAACAAACAGTGATACTTCCCCCCACCCCCACCAAATAAAAGTTCAGGCAGCATAAGAAAAGGAAAAAAAAATACAAAACCTTTAGCAGGCCTGGAAACAGGCAGTAATCCCACAGGTTTTATTTAAAATGGTAGTGTAGTAACACAAGGCCACCACACGGGGGCGTGTGAGTTTGAGAATCATTGGCAGCTGTAGGGAAACAATAATGAACAAGGTGGTTTTTTCTTTATCCATTGTGGGTGGGGGTGGGGAGACTGGTTTTGTGCAATATCCACAAGTCCTTTGTTTTCTTTTTGGCTACTCTTGTGACGGGGCAGACACTGCAGAAAAGGACCTAGGGGTTACAGTGGACAAGAAGCTGGATATCAGTCGACAGTGTGCCCTTGTTGCCAAGAAGGCTAATGGCATTTTGGGTTGTATAAGTGGGGGCATTTCCAGCAGATCGAGGGATGTGATCATTCCCCTCTATTCAGCACTGGTGAGGCCTCATCTGGAGTACTGTGTCCAGTTTTGGGCCCCACATTACAAGAAGGATGTGGAAAAATTGGAAAGAGTCCAGCGGAGGGCAACAAAAATGATTAGGGGGCTGGAGCACATGACTTATGGGGAGAGGCTGAGGGAACTGGGATTGTTTAGTCTGCAGAAGAGAAGAATGAGGGGGGATTTGACAGCTGCTTTCAACTACCTGAAAGGGGGTTCCAAAGAGGATGGATCTGGACTGTTCTCAGTAGTGGCAGATGACAGAACAAGGAGTAATGGTCTCAAGTTGCAGTGGGGAAGGTCTAGGTTGGATATTAGGAAAAACTTTTTCACTAGGAGGGTGGTGAAGCACTGGAATGGGTTACCTAGGGAGGTGGTGAAATCTTCTTCCTTAGATGTTTTTAAGGTCAGGCTTGACAAAGCCCTGTCTGGGATGATTTAGTTGGGGTTGGTCCTGCTTTGAGCAAGGGGTTGGACTAGATGACCTCCTGAGGTCCCTTCCAGCCATGATATTCTATGATTCTATTAAATGATTTCCAGTGATCTGCAGCCAAAAGCACGTCTGTTATACTTGAGCCCAAGCCTTCTCAGCCAGCGGAGCAAGGGTTACGACCTGGCTGGGAATTGACTGGCCTGGCTGGGTTTTTTTTATGGATTTGCCAGGTGCCAGAAAAATAATTTAATCTGCCGGGTTTTTTTTTTTTACATGGATCTAAAGATTGACATTATTATCACAATGCACTGGGATATCTAATGAGAGAAGTTTCTGTGTCCAGCAAAAGATGCTGTAGTGTTCCCACTTGTGCAGTTTAAATAAGGAAATGATGTTATCAACCTAATCTATACGTGTTATCTCTCTAGATACTATTTAATGGCTGTTGAAGCGGGGGGGCGGGGGTTGCCTTGTGGTTGGAGTTGGCAGGCTTGCCTTTGGGAGTGGGGGAGGGTGGATTTTTTACATTTCAAAGGTGGTAACTGTAGCCTGCTCTTTGTACTGTGCTTGCCACTGGGTGTCGGCCTTTTGTTTTGCACATTTTAAAGTCCATGGGTGACATTCGCCCTGATGCAGAGAGGCCAGTCCATGCCTATGTGCTACCTAAGTCCCATTTAAGAGACATTTGTATTGCTTAAGTGCGGGTAGGCTTAGGCCTGGTCTACACTGGGTGGGGGTGGGGGGTGTCGATCTAAGGTACGCAACTTCAGCTATGTGAATAGCGTAGCTGAAGTCGAAGTACCTTAGCTCGAATTACTTACCCGTCCTCACGGCGCGGGATCGACGTCCGCGGCTCCCCCGTTGACTCCGCCACCGCCATTCACTCCGGTGGAGTTCCGGAGTCGACGGGAGCGCGTTCGGGGTTCGATATATCGCATCTAGATGAGACACGATATATCGAACTCCGAGAAATCGATTGCTACCCGCCAATCCGGCGGGTAGTGAAGACGTACCCTTAGTGATGCTGGCTCCCTGTGTGGGAGGGAGGAGGCGGAGTCACCACAGTGCCTAATTCTGGACACCATTCTCTTCCCCAGCACCGTCACCCACATGGGAGTAGAAACCCAACCAACTCACATGAGTTCTTGGCACTGTTCTGTCAGGGGAACGGGATTCTGTCCCCACCACACCACAAAGAGGTTCCAAGCCCAAACCCCACAGAGCTCAGCAATGCTGGAGGCCAAAGGCCTCTCACTGCTTCCTCCTCCTCCTGGCTGACTGGAGGTGTGGCCTGCATCTTGCAGGAGGTCAGACTAGATGATCATATTGGTCCCTTCTGATCTATGATTTTATGATTCTATGATTCTATGACTGTAGCTCCTGCACAGCACAGAATCCGCACTGCTAGAAGCGCCCAAGCCAGGACCCTCCTGCAGCATTGCTGGGAGCTAGCAGAGTCCAGCTATGCCCCACCTAGTGATGAGCTGCCAAAATATTAACAACAGGTTCCCTCCTCCTCACCTCATGAGGGGGTCGTGCCCCCCCCCACAGGGGGTCATGCCCCATCCAACCCCCCATGTTCCTTGACACCCCCACCGGGACCCCTGACTCATCCCCCCCTTCCCTGTCCCCTACTGCCCCTTGCCGCCCCATCCAACCCCTCCTCTCATTCTTGATGGCCCCCCAGGACCCCTACCCCATCCAACCACCCCTTCTCTCTGTCCTTGACTGCCCCCACCACCTCATCCAACCCCTGCTCCTTCCTGATTGCCCCACCAGGACCCTTGCCCCCATTCAATCCCCCTGTTCCCTGCCTTCTGACCACCCTGACCCCTATCCACCCCGCCACAACCCACCAAACACCCCCTCCCAGCCCCCTTACCACACTGCCTGGGGCCGGGACCGGGTCCGCTCTGCCACGACCACGACCGGTGCCGTGGTGACCGACTCCCCGGGCAGGGCGGGCCGGGCCGGGCCGGGCCGGCAGGAGCCACTCGGCCGGCACCGGGACCGGCGCCGCAGAGCCCGACTCCCCGGGCCGGGCCCGGCTGGGCCCGAGCCGCTCAGCCAGCACCGGGACCGGAGCCCTGGAGCCCGACTCCCCGGGCTGGGCCGGAGCCGCTCGGCTGGCACCGGGGCCAGAGCCGCGGGGCCCGACTTCCCAGGCCGGGCCGGAGGCGCTCGGCCGGCACTGGGACCGGCGCCGCGGGGCCCGACTCCCTGGGTCAGGCTGGAGCCGCTCGGCCGGCACCGGGACCGGTGCCGCGGGTCCCGAGCTGGGCCGAGTCGGAGCCGCTTGGCCAGGACCAGCCCGAGCCAGGGGTGCTTGGCCGGGACCGGGCTGGGGCGCTCGGCCGGGGCCAGGGGGAGCCGCTCAGGTGGAGCTGGACTGGGCCACTCGCGCCGTCCCCCCCCACCGCCCGGCTTACCTGCCTGCTCCTTGTTTCAGGCTTCCCGCAAACATTTGATTCACGGGAAGCAGGGGAGGGGGAGGAGAAGGAGGGCGGAGCGTTCAGGGGAGAGGGGGAGGTGAGCTGGGACTGGGTGGACAGCTGCCCGAGCCTTTGTTAAATTTAAAAGCTTTTTAGAACCGGTTGTCCTGGAACAACTGGTTCTAAAAAGGCTTCTAAATTTAACAACCGGTTCCTGCGAACCGGTGCGAACCAGCTGGAGCTCACCACTGGCCCCACCTACACACACACATTCACCTCACCTTCCCTCTCCTGTAGAGCTGGCACCCTGCAGAACATCCACGGTGACCAGGCTTCTGCAGGGCCTGGGCAGACCATCCTGTAGCAGTGGCAAGCTCCCTCCTTTGACACACACCCACTGAGAACCACAGGCTCCCCTCCGCGTATGGAAGTTAGTAGTGTATTATATTTGTATAGCAGTAACACCTAGAGAGCCTACACAAAATCAGCCCCCCCTCAGCCCCTCTGTTATGCTAAGACTGTGTAAACACATAGTAAGAGACAATGTCACAGAGAGCTGGAGATTAAACAGACAAGACAGAAGAAGGCGAGAGTGGAAAAAGACACTCGATGAAGTTCCCACACAAGGTCAGTGGCAGAGCCAGGAAAAGTACCTAGATCTCTTGACTCCCACAGCTTTGACTCCACCCACTAGGCCACACTACCTGTCATGTTGGAGAAAGCCTTCCAGGGCAGGCATTGTCTCTTTAGCTGTGTTTGCACAGCACCTGGTCAGGGTGCATGAGAATAGATTGTAAATGGCTCGATCCATCAGCCACTTGAGGGGGGCCAAAGATCCACACTGGGTTAGTGTGGACTGCAACAGCAACTTGGTCTGTGCTGGCGGTGGCGTGGTGGGTATGTGTAACTACATAGTGTGTCGCCCCAGTCCACACTGCAGTGAGTAGCTACGTGCAGCCGTGAAAGGCTTTGGCAGGCAGGAGGCAGCAGGGAAACACTCTGCAAGCAGGCAGGTGACGGGACAACACACAGCTTAAAATAGCAGTGCAAACAGGGGAGACGCTGCCCGGGTGTGCAGAGAGACGTGTAGGTACATACCCTAAGGTTCTGGTGTAGCTGTATGCCACTCGCCTGAGCAGTGCCTCACTATCTACACCGCTCTTTATACCCGTGCTGAGGGCGGTGTGCCGTGTATATACTCAACACATAGCCGCAAGGGTAGACCTACCTTAAACAGGAGTTAGAACAGGCTTGCTCCCGTGCAGCAGAGGTGTGGTCAGTTGGGAGCAGAAGAGCAAAATAAAAGCGCTGTGCAGAAGACGGTGAGCAGGGCAAGCCGAGCCTGCATGCGTTAGCACAGTGCTGTGCAGCTGCCGAGTTATGCCTGCCTATTAGCAAGAGCATAGGCGCCGACTCCGTGGGTGCTCTGGGGCTGGAGCACCCACGGGGAAAAATTGGTGGGTGCTCCCTGCCCCGCCCCAGCTCACCTCTGCCTCCGCTCCGCCTCCTCCCCTGAGCGCGCCGCCAAGTCCTGCTACTCCCCCGTCCCTCCCAGCGCTTGCGCCGCAAAACAGCTGTTTCACACAGCAAGCAGTGGGAGGGAGGGGGAGGAGGAGGAACGCGGCGTGCTCGGGGAAGAGGAGGGGCCGGGTCGGGGGTTTGGGGAGGGGTCCAATAAGGGCAAGGAGGGGGCAGTGTTGGGGCGGGGCCAGGGGAGTGCGAGCACCCTCCGACGCCAAGGAAAGTTGGCACCTGTGAGCAAGAGCGGTCAGGCTCAAGAGGGAGCAAGGCTATTTAGGTGTTGCTCCATTCAGCAGTGCAATAGCTAAGTCCCATTGGCTTCTAACTCCTAGGGTACGTCCAGACTACCCGCCGAATCGGCGGGTAGCGATCGATTTTGCGGGGATCGATATATCGCGTCTCATCTAGACGCGATATATCGATCCCCGAACGCGCTCCCATCGACTCCGGAACTCCACCGGAGCGAGTGGCGGTAGCGGAGTCGACGGGGGAGCCGCGGACGTCGATCCCGAGCGGTGAGGACGGGAGGTAAGTCGGGATAAGATACTTTGACTTCAGCTACGGGAATGCATCTCTTACCTTGACACTGCCCCCCAGTGTGGACCAGGCCCTAGTGACTGAAGCTTTGCTTGGCATTGCAATGAGAGAGATGTGAATCACCGATAACCCATTTTTTGGTTGGATGGCCAGCCTAAACAATGGAAAACAAAACTGTTTCAGGGTGACCCAAGATCATAGAACCATGGGATAGATGGGACCACAAGGGTCATCTAGTCTAACCCCCTGCCAAGATGCAGGGTTTGTGGTGTTTAAAGGTGAATGTTTTCCAACCTTTTTGGCAAACCGAAAAAGGAGAAAAAAATTGTTTCAGGTTGAATGGATCTTTTTATTCTCTAGGGTTTTTTTTTCAACCTTTAAAAAACAATAAAATTGAAGTAAAATTTGACCACAAAATCATTGAAATTGAAAAACGGAAGCATTTCATTTAGAAAATGTCGCAACAAAATGTTTTTATTTTTTTGAATTTTCCTGAATTTTTTTTTTTGACTGAAGCAATTCAGCCAATTCGATGTGAAGTCGCAAAATGTTTTGGTTGATCCTAAACTGCGTTTTTTTGGTGAAAAAAGCTTTGTCTTCAAAATCACGCACAGATCTCATTGCAATGCCTTTCAAAATCTGGATCTGAGTGCCAGATGAACATGAGGATGATGCTTAGGACTAGTTTCCCTCAGAAACACTGATTCTTGCCTCCACCCCACCCTTTTGTATCCTGCACACGTAAGCATGGCAGTGGGCCCTCAATTCATGAAGGTACTCCAGTGTACTCTGCAGTGTAAGGGCTGGTCTACACAAGGGTGGGTGAGTGGTGGGGGGGGTCGATGTAAGATACGCAACTTCAACTATGAGAATAGTGTAGCTGAAGTTGACGTATCTTATTTAGACTTACCTCCCGTCCTCACGGCGCGGGATCAATGGCTGTGGCTCCCCCGTCAACTCCACTTCCACCTCTCGTTGTGGTGGAGTTCCAGAGTCGATGGGGAGCACGGCGGGGATCAATTTATCGCGTCTAGATGAGACGTGATAAATCGATCCCCAATAGATCGATTGCTACCCGCCGATCCAGCGGGTAGTGTGGACATACCCTAAGGATCGTTTCCTGAATAGGGGCCCGGGTCTGCAGGGAGCTTGGGGTTTATGATCACTCAGGCTTGGTCTACACTAGCAACTTATGTCAGTATAACTATGTCACTCAAGGGTGTGGGAAATCCACACCACTGAGAGGTGCAGTTATACTGACCTAATTCCCAGTGTAGACAGTGCTATGTCAATGGGAGGACTTCTCATAGCTAGTGCCTCTCAGGGAGGTGGATTACCTATGCCAATGTGTGAAGCACTTCCGTCAGCGCAGATAGCGTCCTCACTGACGTGCTAAAACAGCGCAGCATTTTAAATGTAGACAGACCCGCAGCCTAGAGGACTTCACCTGGCACTTAACTCGACTGGAGCCCCCACGGAGCATCCATTGCACCTTCACTGGAGGCTGCACCCCAAGCAAGGACTTGCAAGCTCAAGCCCTAAACGTTGCTGGTTTTTAGATGCTCTGCAAAAGGAAGCAGAATTTTCCATGGTGCCGGCTGGGGTACTGGGATGCAAAGTGGCTACATTCAGAATATCTAGGACACCGGCTGTTTCAGGTTATATTTTATTTTCTCCAGGGGTGTAAAATGTGCAACAGGTATGTTTATAGGACTGCCAGCTCGTTAGCCAATAGGAATTGCAACCAAAAAAATAAATCAAACCAAAGAAATCTAACAATATACTGCTCTACAGCAATTAGTGCAAGTCAAGTAAAACATTGGTTCGACACATAAAAACAACTGAAAAGGCATTTCCAGGCCACAGGTATTATACACTGTGCTGTGGGGCAGTTACATTTTTCTCTCAGGGGTCGGGGGAGAGAGAGTGGGAAAGCACCTAGTAAGCATATTCAAGCTTAGCATTTTCAACCCTTTCAGTCAGGCCCCACTTCTGCCCCCAAAATCACAAGTGTGGCATAAACAGCACAAGATTTAAAAAGAACACTAAAAGCTGGGGTCTTTTTTATTTACTCTCTTGTTTCTGAGCCTTGTATGCAAGGGGCATTGTCAAGCTTTTCTCTGCAAGCATGAGTACTACAAACTTACTGTTCTAATGCAAGCTGAGATTCTCCTGTAATCACCTGACTCCAGGAGCTGGGGCTTCAAGTGAAACACTGACTATCTTGAGACTCATGATAAAATAACAAGAGTTGGAAACACTGGTTCCTTCACCTGTTATTTGTGCAGTAACTCTCTACCCTCATGCACCCAGCCAACTACTCTCCCCAGCAAATGGGGAAGGTGACTGGAGGCAGAGCTGCTTCCATTCTCCAGCTGTCCCTGCCCATTTGTGGGATCACAAGAAACTCCTGTTATCCTGTCTGTCTAGAATGAAACATTCTGAAGGTACGTTCTCTCTTTTGCCTTTGCACAGAGACAAAAGAAAGGAGACAACATTACTTTTCTAAGCCTGACAATTGTAATTGAACTTGGCAGTACTGGCTCCCTGTAAGTTTGCAGCACCAAATTTTCAAAATCGTGGCCTCAGTAGACTCATAGACTTTAAGGTCGGAACGGGTAGGTTTACACTGCAGCTGGGAGCACGTCTCCCAGCCCGGGTAGACAGACATGCGCTAGCTCTGCTCGAGGTAGTGCGCTAAAAATAGCAGTGTGGGCCTTGTGACACAGGCGGCAGTGTGGGCTAGCAGTCTTAGTACGGACCCAGGGGGTTGGGCAGCCTTGGACCCAGGCGGCTGGACCGTGGCACAATGTCCACACTGCTAGTTAATTGTGCGCTAGCTCAAGCAGAGCTACCCAGGCGGTGTAAACATCACTTATTAGTGCATGCATCATGACAGAATGACATGTCCCGTCTGTGTGGAGATATAGAGCAAATAGATTTTGTGTGTGGGAATTATCAACCAGTTTATCCACTGGGGATGATGGCTGTCTGAACAGACAATATAACTGAACAACTGCGTGTTTTCTTATCCGTTTGCAGGAATTTGTGGCCAACAGGGAAAGCTGACCAGGGCTTAGCACTTATCCTTTCACTTGATTAACTGAATATGTAGCTACTCAAACATCTGGTGTCTCAAGGTGACTTGCTGGGGGCTCTACCAGTTGGATAGAATTGTATGTGGTTTTCTGTCTGATTTCTAGTCACTACTCTTACGAGGAAAGTTAAACTCTCTCTTGGTTTTGGTCTTTTAATGTATTAGTTCCACTTTTTTCAGGCTTCTGGTCTTTTCTAAAAAATTGAGAGCTATGTCGTTCTTCCGCTGTGACAAGAATGATAGACCCTGAAGTCAACAGGGCTACACAAGTGCTTAAAATTAGGCATATGCTTAAGTACCTCCAGTATCTGGGCCATAATTAATAATGATGAGAAGAGGAAGAAGATGCCACCTCACTAGGGTGACCAGACCTCCCAATTTTATTGGGACCGTCCCGATATTAGAGGCTTTGTCTTATATACGCAACTATATTACCTCCCCCTGCCTCCCCAGCCCCGAAAAAAAAAGTGTCCCACTTTTTCACACTTGTTATCTGGTCACCCTAAACCTCACCACTAGCTTGGAGAGAATGTAGCCATACCTAGTTCCTTCCAGGCAAAAGGCCTGATTCTGATCTCATACCAGTTGAAAATCAGAAGGGACTCCCTTGCAACTAATAGAGTTATACTGCTATAAATGCTATCAGCTTCAGACTCCCAGGGAGCAGCTGAAAAGAACTTCATTGACAGTCACAGTTGACATGCAGTTCATGATTAGGAGAGCAAGGCTGAGTTATGGAAGGGTCATGGAGAATGCAGAGTGAGATGCTCCCTCCAATGTTTCACACACACATGAACACCTGTATATATACCTGTGGCCCAACATCACCACACAACATTGAAATGTAAAGAAACGGCAAGGCAGAAATAGAGTCTGTTATATTCCTTCCACCGTGAAATGATCTCAGCCAGCTACATACAACCAAAATGAGCTCATTCAGGGAAAATCAGCCTTAACTTCTTATCGTAATAATAATAACAATGGTTTCTGTTAACCATAAACATTGCAGCTAGACAATTAAATAAGGAGTGAATATTTTACAAAAAGCCTTTGGAAACCGCCAAATTTGTATATTCTGCAAACAGATTGGCATTTAAATGTTGCAGTAAAAACTTGCCATTGGTTGCACTTCTGGAACAGTTTGGCTTTCCAATGTTTGCCACATGCACAAGAACCAAGTCTTGTTCATAATTTAAGAGATTCAATTAATACTGTTTAATAAATATGAAAAAGTAGCTTGTCGTTTTAAAAAAATCTATAGGTTCAACAAAAGTTAAGGATGATTGTCCCATGATTAACTAAGGCAAACTTGTTTGTGTATCTTTTTTTTCCTTTCTTTTTTTTTGTACATAAAGCAATCACATAAAAATAGTTATAAATAGAAAACTTCCGAAGTTTTTTTCCCCACAGACAAACAGGAAAAAAAAAATTAAAAAACAAAAACAAAAATTAAAAACAAAAGCACACCTTGCTTCAAGTTCTCGTAGATTATACAGTACTCAGCATCTTTGGATACTTTACATGACTCCAAATCGTAGACAAAAACACCTGAAATAACCAGTTGTCTGTAAAATGTAGTTTGTATAAGAAGTTGGTACATATACAAAAAAAAGTTTGATGCAGTTTTAAAAAGTTTTCTTTCCAGTTCCCACTGTTCATTGCACACAGGGTCTCTGTGCATTTAATTTTGGAGGGCGGGGGGAAGCTAGTCTCAGGCAGTTCATCAGGATCATTCTTTTAAATGTGTTCTCAAAGCAGAAAGGAATTATTTATGCTCTAAGTGCTTCCTGACAAAGGGAATCATATATGAGAACGACTTCGAAGAGGGTGCTCATTTTGTCCCGTGCATGTAGCAACGTCTGTGCTCCAGTAGAGAGAGCATCCTTGAATTGTGACTGAAGAGCAGCACTTTTAATGGATGAACTGAAATAAAAAAAAAAAAACAACTACGGTCCTCTGGTTTCCTTTGATTCTGCTGAAACCGAAAGATAACAGTAAAAAGAAGAGTGAGCACGCCATAGTTTTTTAAATTTACATTTTTGAGCCTTGATTAAAATTAAAACCAGTCTCTGTATTGGCATGAAACTAACTGCAGGTCACCTCAGTAGACTGTTTGTTAAAAAGTTACCACCACTGTTTAAAAGGGGAAACTAGAAGCACATTGCTATCAAAGACTTCTTTCAATGAAGTATCTCATATTTTATGTTGTAAGCCCTATATTTCTGAGCTGACAAATGCTGAAGAATGATTTCTACTAGCACTCAGTGACAGTCTTGTTTTGTGGACTCTTTAGTATAATAATTTTCAGTCAGGATCCCCTGAGCAATATCTGAATCCTTTTCCCAGATGATCCTGGACAGCAGGGTCTTTGTATGCTCAGAATTTCGTCAAGGGATTCTGACATGTGACATATTTGCTAGTAATTTGTAATGACCCTAGGCCAGATCCTCAGCTGCAATAAATCAGCACAGCTGCACAGAGGGGCATTCATTTGCACCAGCTAAGAATCTGGCCCATGTCGAGGCCCTTTCAGACTGTTTTTGTCATTTGATTATGGGGTTAAAAAACCCAAGGAATTTAGAAGTGGCCAAAAAATGGTTTGCCATCTTCACTGATGTCCAGCTGACCATGTGGTATCACGAATGGAGAGCAATGGAAATCTCCTTCCGAAGCACTGTCTTGACCTCCAAACTAAGGCAAGTGATGTTTTCAGAAGCATTCAAAAGACCAGCCACCTGCATCCTGCAGCTTGACCCTTCCCACTCCCGCAAAATTGGATTCCAAGAACTAAGGGCAGGCTCTGCTGTTGGGAGGAGACAAGCTTCTCATCTCTTATGCCAAGTGCTCTACAAATGGTCTAAAAGGACACCCCTAGCAGACTGGGCTGGTGGAGTCACTCACAAACTCAACCTACATTTCCTAGTACAATCACAGAATAGTACCAACAGCAGCACCTCATTCAGAAGAATGTCCATTGTCTGTTTGGGTGTGGCTCCGCCTACCATCCTACGGCACAGTCTAGATTCACATGGGCGACCAATTGTTTCTTTGGAGTGAGATGATGAGAGACAGCAGGTGAGAATCAGAGAGAGTCGTTCACTCTTTAAGAATGGTACGGAACGTACCACACCCAGTACATGGGTAGAACTGGTTTAGTTGCTAGCCTCAGAAATTGGGGCCACATGGTTTAGTCCAGGCAGTCCACTGAATCCTGTGCTCCAAGGGTCAGGGAGAGGGAAGTATGGCCGTGCCGAGATGTTCTCGTTATGGCCCAGGGCAAAGGCAAAGATGCCCCCATTCCTTTCCATGTCCAGGTGCGTCCTCCCAAACAGCTTCATTTGGGTTTCTTCGAACTGGCTCTCTAGATCTTGCAGGTTTAGAGCATTCTTGGCCCCACTCATGAAGTGCTTGTGGCTGGGGCCTGGAAGGCACATGGCCGTGGTGCCAAGATGGCTGCTCATCTCCTCCAGAGTTGGAGGCATCATGAAGCCTTTCTCATCTGGCTGGCCATTCTGTGCAAACAGCAAGCTGGCCGCCCTCCAGGCTGCGGGCTTGCGCCCCCGCCTGGGCCTCGATATTCGACAGCTCTGCCGCTTGATATGGCGGTGGAGGTGGTCGGAGCGAGTGAAGCTCTTGTAGCAGAATTCACACTGGTAAGGCCGGACACCCGTGTGAATGCGCATGTGGTTCTTTAGGTCGTAGTTGTGCACGAATTTGGCATTGCAGTGTATGCAGAGGTATGGCCTTTCTCCTGTGTGTTTCCGCATGTGGATTTTTAGCTTGTCCTGCCTACAAAACAAAAGTCACAGCCACCTGTTATCACTTGAGCATAGATACTTAAAGAGGTGCTGTCACATTAAGCCCCCAATTTAGCCTTTATTTTTTTAAACTATACATAATATTAAGAAGGACAGTGCCAGGGAGGAAGAATGGTCTTGTGGTTATGGTATGAGATTGGCACTCAGATCCTAGCTCTGCTATAATCTTCCTCTTGACCGTGAGCAAGTCACTTAATCTCTTTCTACCGCATTTCCCCATCCGTAAACTGAGGATACTCATGCTTCTCTACCACCCCAGGATATTGTCAGGAGAGATACTTGGGAGGCACTAAGACCCAGGCCCAAAGGTATGCAGGCACCTAATGCCCATTGATTTCAATGGGAGTTTAACACTTATATACCTTTGAGGATCTGGGCCTAAGATGCAGTGATGAAGGATCACATAAGTACCTGGAGAGGTAGGTTAAAATTCATCCCTACCTAGAACTAATCCACCCACCCACTTGCTACAGATAATGTGAGTTGGTGTTTCCACTCCACACCCTCACTTTCTAGGGTGGAATAATTTGGCTCCAACTCAGTATCCAAAATGTTGTGATACGTGGAAGTCTCTTGGGTTATTTGACAATCAAAACTTTAACATTAAATGCTAAAGGAGGAAACAAATTAAATAAGACCCATTTCTACAATGATGGATCCAAGGAATCACCCAGCGCTTAATGGCCAGGCTGAGGGACAGTGCGGGAAGAGTGATATTTATGTAATTACAAAATTTAAAAAAATAAATTAGCAAATCTGCATATGTATATCAAGTGCTTTGCAGCTGGACTTTCTCCCCCTAGCCATTGCATATTGCTCATCTTCGCTTGTCAGCTGTTCACAGAGGTAGTTACAGTTCCTGCCTTGGACAGCACCTACCACCCAAACTTGATCCTAATACAAATAGTCAATAATAACTTTCCAATGCAATTTAGTTACTAATGTGGGTTTACTGTCGAGACGAGCTGCACAGCTTTCTGGGAAAAAGCATGTCAACACCGTCTGCTCTGGAAGGGTGAACTTCCACCCATCTACAGAAGGTCCCTAAAGTTCAGACCGGCCGTGGCTCCAACAGGCAGAGTATGTAGCTGTGGAGCAGGGACTCAGGGTCTCCATGATCTGCATACTGTGGAATTGAGCCTATGCCAGCTTTGCATAGGCCATTGGGGAGAGGACATTTGGGGAGGAGCAGAGGCACAGCCATTGGGTCCATGCTTAGTGGGTATGGACGTCTCTTCCAGCTCTGGAGTTGGAAAAACAACCATGGAGGGGTTCTGGAGCTACCCAAGGCCCTGCGGTGGGTGGGATTTTGTTCCGCCCCAATCCCTGCACTGTTCCCTCGTGCAAACCCCATTTACTCAAGCTTTCTGTAGGCTGGTGTATAGATCTAAGATGTACCCCCAGGCTCCTCAAGGACGGCATTCTGCTGAGGCTCAGCAGAGGTGTAGTGGGGAAGGCTGGGGCTGGAGCCATCACACATCAGAGCAGATCTGAGCACCTAGCATGGAGCAGTAATAAACCCTACCTAGTTCTATCCCCCTGCCACCCCCCAAATAGCCTCTACTGAGCAGCATCAGGAGGACACATCCCTGGCAGCATGGGTCCTGCAGCAGTAGCCCTGTAACCAGGGGACACAAGAGGTGCAGCTGTCCATGTGTCTCTGCCCAGGAGGGGGTGAGCGGGGAAAGCAGAGATATTTAATTTTCTGAGCTATCACCCCAGCTATGGTCCATAAATCACAGCTCATAGTGACACAGCAGACAGCCACTGACATGGCTGCAGTGGTATCCAAGGCACCAATCACCTTGGAATCTAAGCTCCAGTGGTGGCATTGCCACAAATGAGGTGGCCATGTAAGATCCCTGACCTGACTGCCTCAGTCCAATGGACTAGATAGCATGGTGCACGTCGGTATCTGGAAGTGGTGGGCCAAGCGTCCCTACAGCACAAGAGCTTATCTCCATGGGAAATGTTTCCAGTGATGCGCATAGAATGATATCAGTGTGGTGAAACAGCTATAGTTATACGGTATAACTCACCGTGTGGGGGTGTTATAATGGAAGAGGAGTGCCCCCATGGGGGCCGGGGGTGCATTACACTGGTATAGCCCTACCAGTTTAAATATAGCTTTCCTGTGTCAACAAGCCCCAAGGTCCATCCTAACAAACACACTGACTATGCTCACTTCTGTTTGACGAAAGGGAAAATCCCATAACACCAGCTACACCGGGCCCCTTTGGCACAGCTGCTTTCAACGCCGTGCAGGCTACAGGAAGCTCCATCTAATGGCATTCACAGAACCGTCTGCTCGCTATCACACAAGGCCAACAAGGCAGTTAGCCTCTGGCTCCAGCAGGGGGCAGTACAGAGCCACACCACCACAGGGACAGGCTCAGGGTGGGACAGGGCCGCCTGCTTCTTCCAATGCAGCTGGCCTGCTTCATGGACTGGTGCAGATGGACGAGGGAAGTCCCCTGAGGTCAGGGATTGCAACTGTGCCAGGTCCTTGTGCAGGTGATGCAACAGGGTGGGGAGAATTTCCTTGTGTTGCCCCCAACTGTGCACCCATGTCAAACCTGGCTCAAGGAACTCAAGCACTAGAATTTTAGCCGGGAACAATTTTCGAACTCCCTTTATCCAGAGAATTTGGCGCTGGCGAAAGGTGGCAGATTTGCTGCCCTGGTGACTGAGGCTATGTCTAGCTACAAAGGAGGCGTAGCACAGGCAGATTTTTCCATACTGCCCCCACTGAGCTACATCAACCACTGCACGATGGAGAGCTTCCGTACCCCTGCCAGAGGTGCCAGGTAATGCCAACGGCACACAGCTTCTGGGCCCAGTCCTGGGAAATACTGAACACCTGAGAGATGCTGGGAGCCTTCACCTCCCATTGACTTCAGCTCCCAGGATCAGGTCCTCTTGAAGGGACTTTCCCTGGCTAGTGTAGTGATAATGCTTTGCATATTGCTACGTGTGTGCCCCAGGTTCAAATCCTGCTCCTAATCTTTCTCTTCCTAGGCTGGCTGTGGCTAAGAGCTCTGAGACGGAAGTGCGCTCCCCAGAGGGAGGCTGCTGTATTGATAACCAGCAACCACTGGAGCGGATTAGGGGTGGCTCACAAGTCAGTGGGCTCCCAGGGGGGCAGGGACTGCTTCTTCCTGATGCCCCTGGAGGCAAAAGTCAAACTAAAGGGGGAGAGGGACCACAGAGCAATGGCCCCCAGCTCCTCCTAGCAGGGCCGGCCAAGCTTGCAGCAGAGCAAATGCATCTTTTTTAAGGGTGCAGTTCTCTGTCCCCCTCTAGTGGTGGTTGGGCCACATATAGACTGAGCCTGCTTCAGCCTTAGCTGACAGGGTCTTTCAGTTCAAGAAGTAGAGGCTTTAAAATCCCACCGACCCAGGTCCAATCCCCCCAGGGCTCTCTAGCACTGAACACGCAGCAGATCAGAGGGTTGACTCTGCCCCATTACCACCGACTCTGTCTATGAAATTCTGCCTTTCCCTTGCTGCTCCAAAGTGTACTTTGCACTTATTGTTTTCTAGTCATTTCATGTTCTTCTAAAAGCCACACAATCACACCCTTCTACTTACAGATTCTGCATCTGGTCCCCTACACGTTCAAAACAAATTGTTTGATAAAAATACAAACAAAAAATTAAATCATTTCCTATCATCAAAACCAGAGGTTAACATGCACTGGGAAATAGGATGACCTTGGTGAGATCAGAGAGACAAAGTGGGTGAGGTAATATCTTCTACTGGACCAACCTATGTCAGTGAGTGGCTTTCAAGCCACTCTCAAAAGCTTGTCTCTCTCACTAACAGAAGTTGGTCCAATAAAAGATATTATCTCACCCAGCTTGTCTGTCTAATACCCTGGGACCAACATGGCTACAGCTACATTTGGTGAGATTGGCATTGCTGATTAGTGCATCTTGGTAAAATATAATTTGGTGCTAAATCTTCCCTTCCTGTTATACTCCCAATGACCACGAGGTGTCTCACGAGCTTGCTTTTAAGTATGATGCTTCAATTTAAGAGTTTGAGATTGTTGCAGAATATGGATATGTACGTTTTACACTAGTTAGTTTTTTACAGTAATATCCCAGGGACTTACACAAAGATTTACAATTTGGCACATACACTATCTAAATTAAAGAGCTATTGTGCAGCTCCAAATTTAGATTTCAGAGATTTTTAAAAGCACCTATTGGATTTAGTAGCAAAATGACATTTATTTGTAAAATAAATATTTTTTGGAAAAGTCTAAGACCAATAGAAATGTTTCCATGATTTTTTTAAAAATCCAATTGATTTTTTTCAAAAAATTGAACGTTTTCCTACAGTGTTTGCTAACTCCAGCATTGCAGCATAGCTCGAGATCCTAAAAAGTGAAACTGCCTCGCCTATTTAAATTGTCCAAACGGAGAGAAAGGCAGAAAGTCAACAAACTGTATACTAGTAGAAAGTAAATCTGATTTCTGAAATCCTTTCAGTTTTATTTATCTAAAATGTTTGTAACAGGACTAAGATTTAAATTATATTTATATAGGCACACAAAAAACCTACATTAAAAGAACATTATTAAGGCTGCAAAGTCAAGCAGTCAGAAAGTTAGCAAATGCCAGAATTAAGGTTGGCTGAGGTAACAGAGTAATCGGTAGCAGTAACTGACAGGGGCGTCATTTCAGAAAAATTCTTGGGAGGGAGGGGATAAAGTTATGTCAGGGTGTAGAACATTATAGGTGATTAGATTATATTTTGCAAAGTGTGAAGGGGGGCACAATAAGCAGAGCATATAGACCAAAGTCAGGGGCAAACGAACGAGTATTTTTGCCCCTAGCAAGTGAGGCCCCTGGTAGTCAGTTGTCATCCTCACGTGGATCAGCACTAGAGGGGTATGTGCTTCTTTCACAGATATTTGCTGACAGCAGAGGAACGGTAACACTCAGGAATCTTGGGTTCCGTTCCAGTCTCTGGAGGGGAGTGTGTTCTAATGGGCACAGAATCTTCTGCCCATTCTCCCCTCAGGGTGACCGCTTCTGCCTGGTCCCCTCCAACATGTCCCTGTTCCAGTCCTGTTCACCCCCCACCCTAGCTCCTTGTCCTAGTCCCATTCTCTAAACCTAGCCAGTCCCACTCTCCACTCCTGAGGCTTCTCATCCCAGGCCCATTCTCTTTGTCCAGCCAGGCTGGTCTCACCCCTCTGGACTCCCTATCTCAGTCTCACCCTTACTCCCAGTCTCCTTGCCAAGCCATTCCCAGCTCCCGCCATCCTCGGAAACCCACAGCTCCTTGTGCCAGCTAGTTTCAGTCTCCCCTTCCCTGTCCCTCATCTGATCTCCCCTTCTCCAACATTCTCCATCCCCGCTGGGTCCCTGTGCCAATCTCCTTCCTTGGGCTTCTCATCCAATCTCAGTATTCTCCTCCACAAAGCCTTGACTGAGTGTCTCTGCCCATCCAATGCCAGTTTTCTCCCCACAGCCCGGCTCTTCCTCACATCTGTCTTCCCCCCCTCACTGGTTCTCAGCTCCAATCTCCTTGACCAGTCAGTCCCAGTTCCCTCCATCCCAACTCCCAGTCCATTTCCCTCTCTTCCTCCCTGCCATCAGCCTCCAGTCATAGCATAGGCACTGACTCCCTGGGTGCTCCAGCATTGGAGCATCCACAGGGAAAAAATAGGGGGTGCTCAGCACCCACCGGCAGCCCCACTGATCAGCTCCCCCCCTCAACGCCTTCTGATCAGCTGTTCAGCGGCATATAGGAGGCGCTGGGGGGTGGGGGAGCAGGAGGAGTGAGGGCAGGGTGTGCTCAGAGGAAGGGGCAGAGTGGGGTCAGGAAGAGGATTTGTGGGGGTGGGGCTTTGGGGGAAAGGGTGGAGTGGGGTTGGGGACTGGGGCGGAGCAGGGAAGTGGAATGTGGGCGCACATGAGTCATAGTATCGCTTCCGCCTCAGGTTTCTTGTCCCAGTCTATTCCCCCATCTTCTCTGCAGGGCCAGCTCTTATCTCATCTGCATTTGAATCTGGCAGCCTCCCCCTCTGCCTAGGCCTAGCAGAGGGGTCACTGAGAGCACAGGAGAGACAGGCTCCCTGCTCTCAGTTCAGATGCCCAACCCTGCCAAGGCCCAGAGCTGCAGTTGTAGGCAAAGTCCTACTCCACCGTGGTGGATGGAGTCTTTGGGAAATTTTACTGCTAAAATCTAAGTCTCTACTGAGCATGTATGAACTGCGATTTTTCAAAGGCCAAATTTGGGTGGATTTTCACGGGGAAGGCGAAACGCATCTCCCTGACACAAAGACGGTCACCCTGCCAAATGTCAAGTCCCTCCTCCAAAGTATAGGGCTTTTCAAAGAAAAGGCTATCAGAATTTTTTTAAATGGGCAAAACAATGTATTGCTCCCCCCCAACCTCGTTCTCAGAAACAGCTGGTCCATTTTGGCTGAAATTTTTCAAAGCCGCCTGAGGCAGACACCTGGATGGAAAATTTCACCTCAAAGGGTTAAAGTTTTGCAAAGTTATAAACAACTGAAAAGGGAGTCCTATAATGGGAAGTATCAGTCAACCTTAACAAGCTACAGCATACCAGTTAGGTTCAGTTGTCACCGATACTCTTACAATACAATATAAATTAAAAACAATATAATTTTAAAAAAATCATATTATGCAGTAGTAGTATGATTTTTAACCTACCAGGATCCCTTTTCTTGACAGACACCTTGGGTGCCAGAATCGTATACTATAGATACAGGCACAACTGATTCAGACCATTACGAACAACTGTCTGTAAGATACAATCTGGATCCTTTAGCACATGCCTCTACAATGTGAGTTACAGGAGTATCCTATGGACGGCTGTTACTGGAAGCCAGTATGTTATAAAGTAGGAGGGTTTCACTGGCTTGTTTTTATATTTGTTAATAAAGATGATCAGCTTACTTTTTTTTTCTTTTTAAAGCACTTCTAGGTGATCTGGAAGCGCCAAGAGATGCACAAACGTAACTTATGGAACCCCTGGATCTTACCTTTCTTATCCATCCTCTCTCTCTTTGGTATGTCACACTCACTGTGCACCCTGTTTCAGAAGAGGCCCCAGTCCTCCACAGATGTATCCAAGTGTCTGCCTTTGAAAGTCCCCCTTGAAGTCAGTGGCAATATTTGGTGTGTAAAGTTAAGCATGAGTCTTTGAAGAACTGAGGATTTAAATTGTAAAATCTTTGGGGCAGGAAGATGTCTAGCTGGGTGTGTATACAGCACCTCACACAGTAGGGCCATGATACTGATTAGGACCTTGTTTGCTACCACAACACCAATAACAACAACAAATAAAAAAAGAGAGTCTTTCTGGCTTGAAGACCCTCTCCTTGAAAACGGTGGAACAACACGGCTACAACGCAGCGAACAGGACAGCTAACATATTGTCAGTTTTCTCCAATCCTCCAAACCTTCAAAAGCCAGACTAGAGTCTAAGCAATTTTAATTAAAAAAAAAATCAATGTCCTATTAAATTAGCCCTGTTTCTTGCAATCAGTTTTACACAGGAGCAAGAGTTCACAGATCCAGCTGCAGAATTGGGGCCTTAATCTATTCTTTAGCTGGAGGGGATTCCCTGAGTTCTGTAGTGTTCCCAGCGCGCTGCAGCAACAGGTGGCAGATGTTTGCTCAGGAATCACAGGAATCCTTCCATGGGCATCACAACCACCCTAGTCTGGGTTTAAAAACTAATCGCAACTGATCAACGTTACACCAATATTACAGTAAAAACATACCTAACCTTCTTTGTAAAGACAACCCTCCTCCTCCCTGCGCATTAAAGCTATTGCAAACTCATTACAAAAATCTCAAGGTTTTTAAACGCCCACTTTATTCAGTGTATCAGAGAGGGGGAAAAAAGCTTTAGTGTTGTATGATTAGATGGTATGATTTCAGGGCAGATCCTGCAAAAACTCAGGCATGTGAACTTTACTCAAACGAATGGCAGTCAATGGCGGCAAAGTTACATACCTGCACAATTCTAGGCAGGATTACGGCTTTAGTTTTGCTTGACTTTCTTTGTTACCCATTTTCTAGCTTCTGCTTCTTGGATATGAATTTAGAAATCATGTAATATAGAATATCTGATGCGTGAAAGCCAAATGTGTAATACAGAACCCTTATACTGCAGTGGTACAAAATCAGAACCATTCATCCAATCCTCTTTGAAGTTTGGATAACTGGGTCCTGGATCAGCACCATCTCTGTGGTGGTTATACAAAACCAAACCAATCTCTGTTTTGTCCATCTCCGGATTTAATATCTTCTCAACTCTGTGTATTATTGCACACAATACGACATAAGAAAAGACTTAGGACCCAAGTCCTGAGTTCAGTGGGAGTGGTACACCCAGACAGTATCCTGCCCAAATTGAAATCTGCCCTTCATTTTCAAATGGACAGGTGAGATTTTTAAAAGTACTCGGCGCTGGCCTAATTCTGCTCCCATTGCAGCTGGTGGAAAGCATCCTGCATTGGCCTCACTCTGGGTCTGTTAAAGACATTGGGAAAACTTCCATTGTCTTCTATGACAGCAAAGTCAGATCAAAGCTGAGCACTTTTGAAAATCTCACCTGACAACTTCTGGAAAAGCTCTATCCATATTAAAGTGTGGTTGGAAGGAGCTAATATACATACATGTGCAGCATGCAGTACACTGGGACCTGGGCTTGGCAGAGCCCTCTAATTGCTACCACAATATAAATGATTAATAACAATAACGAGACCATTCAATGTAATTTCTCATTTTACGGGAATTGCTCACTGAAGGGACAAATTCTGTCTCAGCTGTACGCTCAGCTCCCACTGAAGTCAATGGGGACCACATGTGCATCCCAGATCAGAATTTATTCCAGAATGTTTTTCTAATGTAGCATCTTCTCCATGAACAAAGTCCCCTGGATGGCACATAAGCTGCCACAAGCTACAGCATACCAATTAGGTACAGTTGTCAATGATATTCTTATAGCTGGTTGCAGATAGATATGCGTTTTGGGGGAGGAGTGGAAGGAGACACAGGCTAGACAATGTAATCTGGAACTTCTTACTGGCAGGCTGTTGGTTCAACCTGCAGTATGACCTAGTGGTCAGAGCACTATACTGGGATGCAGAACCCTTAGCTTCTCTAGTCTGCTCCTGGACAGCTAGGTGGCCTTGGGCAAGCCTCTTCACCTCTGTTTCCCCATCTGTAAAATGGGGATAATGATACTGACCACCTTTGTAAAGTGCTTTGAGATCTATGGTTTGTACAGCACCTAGCACAATGGGGTCCTGGTTCATGACTGGGGCTCCTAGGTGCTATGATAACATAAATAACATGGATGAAAAATGCTATATAAGAGCACGTCTGATGGTGCGTGCGAAGTGTGTCTGTGGTCTTAGCTACTTCCCTTATGGACAGTTATCCACAGCACCAGCACAACCACACCTGGTATTAGTGGCAGTGGCCTCAACAGAGAGGCTGGCCAAACACTGGATGGGTGTGAAAATGTAAACAGTCCCTACAGGTCAGGGGTGAGGCATATTTGTAGGGCAGGTTGGGGAAGTTTGCACTATTGCTCCCTATTATGTAGCTAAATGGAAGTTGTATGTGTCCAGTTCTAACAATGCTGCGTTTTTCAATAGCACTTACATGTAAATAGGTGTGGGGTGACAGTGACGGTAGGAACAAATTACCTGCAGTCATTAATTAACACAGGCAATCGGCCTTTCCCTTTAAACATCAGGGTTAGCCAGATCACACTGGCTACACTAGCCTGCGGCACAATGTGCAGCATATTGGAATGCGGTATCAGCCGTGTTAATGTAGCATGGCATGGAAATTTATTTTCAGGTCAAATCCTCATCATCTGCATAGACTGCATGTGAATATTATCATAGGGACAAAGGAAGAAAAGGCAGGCTGAGTACTGGTGCACCCCAGGTATCTGCCCATTGTCAGGCGCTCTGCTCTGCCGACTCGTCACGTTATTTTCAAACAGCTCGCTCACCCAAGCCTAACAGGGCTTTCTCTCCCTCACAGCCAGACCATGCTCTTGTCAGAAAGCTTTATTATGGTAAAGATTGTACTCATTAGATATTAATTATACTCAGCAAGAACAGATCCAAGAATCTGTTTGTCTCTGCTCGTGGATTTAATTGGCCAAGCTTTTCAGAGAAGAGCTGCATGGTGCTGCATCAGATCTGTGTCGCCGACTTAGAGCACAATGGGCCTAATCCATGCTCATTTATATCCTCCCAGGGCCCTGCTGAAGTCAAAGGAGGTGCGAAGGGTGTAAATCAGCACAGAATTTGGACCCAGGCTTGCTGATTTCATCCTTGTCTCCACTGGGAACATGCACCCTGTTAGAAAACCTGGTAACCAATACGTTATAATTAGAGAGAGAAGGTGGGTGAGGTAATATCTTTTACTGGACCAACTGCTGTTGGTGAAAGAGACCAGCTTTCGAGCTACACAGAGCTCTTCTTCAGGTCTGGGAAGAAGAAGAAGTCTGCCTGTGTGGCTCGAAAGCTTGCTTGTTCAACCAACAGAAAGATGGTCCAATAGAAGATATTACCTCACCAACCTTGTCTCTCTAATATCTTTGGACCAACACGGCTACAACAACACAGCAAACAATGTCATAATTAGCACGTTCTCAGCCTTAGTATGGACAAGGACAGTTGTGTTTAAACAGGTGGAAGCTGGTTGTGGTCCACACCCAGGCCAAAATCATGTTTAACCCAGTGCTAGTGAATGCACTCTCTTACACAATGCATAGACAAGGCTTGCCAGTGAATTACAAGAAAATAGAGTCCTGATCCAAATTCTACTAAGTCAACAGAGAGACCCATTGATTTCAGTGAGTTTTGGATCAGCCCCTAGATTATCTAGGTAGCCAAAAACATTTCAGCCAGAAACATCCATTGATTTGTTTCACCCGGTCTTGGTCACACACCTGTTTCTGCAGTGCTTCCACAGTGGATTCCACATCGGTAAGCAATGACCAGGTGGAAAATGTTACATCCCTTTATTTACACTCTTGTCTGGTTAGTAGCTATCTGGATAACCTACAGGCTGATCCAAAACCCATTAAAATCAATGGGAGTCTTTCCATTGACTTCAATGGGCTTTGTGTCAGACCCCTATTTCCTTGATATTCACTTTACTCTTAAGTCCAAGGAGCCACATTACTTAAATGCCTGTGTCTCCATGGAGCGGCTTCAATGAGATCTTTCTCCGTGTCTACTAAGGCTCTAACCTGCCACATGCTCACGTGTAGTAAGCGGTCTCTATGAAATAGCATTCATGGTTAGCAACCTGTATTGCTGGACTCAATAAATCCATCAATGCTTTATTAGGGGGCCATCCCCCTTTTGTAGCTGCACCGCTAAATCCAACGGTAATAACCGATGCACACCTGGTAAAGCGAACTTCACAGATAGTGCACATGTATGGCTTTTCTCCTGTGTGGGTTCTCATGTGCCGTGGCAGCTTCCCTGCCCCCATGATGACTTTGTTACAGATCGGACACTGCTGAGATGCCTTGGGCTTTATCTTCCTTTCTTCCTCCAGGGGCCATGGAGGAAACACTCCTCCCAGGTGGGTGGCACTTAGAAAGTTGAGATAAGCGCTATAGTCGTTCTCTGCCTTAATGTGCCCCAAGTGACCTCCTGGATTGCTGGCAAACATGTCCTTGAAGAAGTCATTAGGGAAAGGAGCCGGAGGGAGCTCCTCCTTCTCCTCCTCCTTAATCTTCCTCTTTTTGATCACCAGGTCCAAAGGGCCATTGTCCACTTGCTGCTCTTCTAGCTGGGAAAAGGAACTGAAATTTCCATGCCACAGGTGGGGAAAGAAGTCTGGTGTGAAGGGAGATAGGGCTGGCCTCCTTTCTGGAATGTTTGTTTTAGGGTACAAATTTTCCCTTAGTAATGACTCGATGGAAAAGTCTCGTATCATACCCAAGTGGCCAGCAGAGCTATGGGCTGGGTAATGGTGTGGGAAGTCTCTAGGTGCTTCTGTATACGTTTCTTCGGTAAGGTCAGACTTTGAAGGGCTTTGGTGACAGCTTACTTCTTGGACATCCGTGATGAGGTTCTCCTGATTCACAAAATCTTCCACTTCTTCTTCCTCCTCCTCCTCTTCATCATCATCATCTTCTTCATCATCATCGTCATCTTCATCCTCTTTATCATCTTCCTCTTCAGCTTCTCTGTCAGGCTCCATGATTTCAAGGCATACATTGATAATGCACTGGATCTCCAGCATCTTGGCTGCGTTGAGGATGTGCTTGACGTTTGAGGTGGTGATGGTGAGGGTTGAAGTGTAGGCAAACTCTAGGATAGCAGAAAGTGCTTCAGGCTTGACAAAGTCAATCTCGTAAACATAGGGCTGGTCTGTTAAAGTGCCAGTAGTGAAGAGTTTTTTAAAGTACTTGCTGCAGGCTGCAAGGACAGACCTGTGGGTCCTGTACTCCTGGTCCTGGACAATGAGGATGACATCGCAGAGTAGACCATCATGCCGCTGTTCATTTAAACCGCAAAGGACTTCACTGCTGTGGTTTGGGAATGGGATCCCAATAAGATCTTCAATGCCATTGGCCATATTCTCATTTAGAGCCCTAGAACAAAATACAGACAGCAAGGAATTAGAGAGCAGATCTCTGAGTATCCGTTAAGCTGACTGTCACCTCTTGTCTCAAACACTGTGAACTTCTTCTCTTCTCTCCTGCTGCCCACTTCTTCCTTCTCCTCTCTCCAAAATGCTGATCACAAAATCATCTCCTACTTCCACTGCTCCCTACACATTACGAAGCTGTGTGAGATGTAAGCTCCTCAAAGCCCTCCATGATCTCATCTCCACTTCCCGCTGTGCTCTCCACTTCCTTCTCTCCCTTTGGCCCCTCTTTCCACTCTCAGCTTCAGGCCTGCTCTCAGGCTGTTCCTGTGCCTGAGACAGCTTCCTGTTTCTTATCCCCCTATGCCTTTTCTCCTCCTCCACATCCCTCCTCCAGGAATCCTTTCCCACTGATTTCTCCCCAGTGATGTCTCCCGCATGCTCCCAGACCCAATTTGTTGCCCGTGTTTGTGTTGCCTGAATTACATGCTAAGCTCTTTGTGTTTTGCTAGGCACTATGACTATTTACATCACTATCTGACTAAATAAGAAAAATAAAAGCATGCCCAGTATTCAATGCACGACATGGCATGACCACTTTCCTTCCTAACATGCAGTGTTATTAGCACTGTAACACAGCTATCCCATACTGCCTGGGCATGGGATAGATGATCCAATGGACATACACATGGAGAGCAAACAGCAGCATTGTTTGGGATGTCCTACTGAACAGAGACCTGGGAAGACTGGCCAATTGGCTAAGCAGCAAACCCAGTTCAGTGCTTACAGGAAAACAACCATGCATCTGCCTTGGCCACTGGCAAAGGTGAGACATGGTTAGCTGCCATCATCAGTAATTGAGTATTAGCCACATGGCTTGTGGGCACTGACCATGTTTAGAACTGACCGTGCAAAGAACTGGGGTCAGAGTTGCGGCGTGGATGGGAGGGGAGATCTAACACTTAAGGCTTTGCCTCTTGGATGCGATGGCTGTATAGCTCACATTTATCTCCAAGAGTATTATCAAATCTACTCTGCTACCGTTCAAAGGCCTCCATCACCCCCCTGTGCAGCTTGTGCTTCAAAAGGGGATTCAGAAGAAAAAAGCCTACACCCAAAACCGAAAACCTGATATTAATGGGTTCCTCGGAGTGTTATCTGTCAGATGTTTCCTCTTTCAAACGGTTCCAATAGAGCTTCCACTTGCGATACCCCAGAAAACAGGAGACATTTCCTCCAGCTGGCTAGGGATATATTAACACTGTCACATGCAGAAGAGATTTCTAAAACAAACAGACTCGTGTTGAATCTATTAATCCCTTGGAAACTCGCGAGACACAGAAAGAGAGAGTGTTAATGCCATTTCATCCCCACGGCCCTAACCTTGCAGTCCTCACTCAGGAAATACTCCCACTGCACAGTTACCAGTGCAATTTATATCATTTTCTATGGGTAATTTTCCAAAGCAGATTTCCAAAGGCAGGGGAGGACCATCGGGGGGACTGCTACCCACTCCCCTGATGCTGGACAGCCACAGACATGCTGGAGCTTTCCTCCAGGCACCTCTTCCCACCCAGCCTGCACTGGCTCCTTGTGTCGCTGGATTTCTCCTGCAACCTGTTCCCCACCCTCTTGTCTCTTCTCCTCCATCAAGCCTCGAGATCTCTCTTCTTCCTTCCTCACATCCTATTACCCTCCTGCCCCTTCCTCATTAGTTTTTCCCCCTTTAGCTCTCTGGTAGGCTGAGCACCTCGTCAGCTGCCATATGGAGTACTAGGGTCCCCACTGGCTGCCACTCCAGCACAGCACCTCCTGCTCCTGGGGTCACACAGCTGAGATGGCGGGGCTGCACCTGGCTGAAGGAGGTTAGCTAGGGGTAGCACGGGGGCACTCGATCATCAGAGAGACAGCTGGGCCGCCTCCTTCTCCTTGCTGTCCCAGAATGTTGGCTTGAATTGGTTAGCAAACCCCTGGTCGAACCAAACCTGTTGGCTTTTCCTGAGGAAGGACAGCTGGATCTGGTCACCCTAAACGTTGACCAAACGTTGCTTTTTGGGATGGGAAAGCATCAGAGTGAACCCAGGGATCAGATTTTCCAGCGTGTCTCCCTGTGAGCAGGGGAATTCCCTTGCAATGCTGCTTTCCTTCTCCCACCCAGGGAAGATCAATAACCAGCTGAGACCTTGTGGTTATCTCTCCCCTCCTTGCCCACCCCAATGCCCAACAAGCCATTGTTTGGTGGTTACTATGTGGGAGCAGGCAATCCAAGGCCTTGGGAAAACAACGACATCGCTACTAAGCACAAAACAGCTGCCTCAGGACTACCTCCAGCCCTAAGTCACTTTTTAGCACAAGCCAGCCTGCTCTCCAAGGCCTGTTTTGGAGCAGGCAAATCCCCCACGTCCTCGAGAACGCTTGTTTATATGCAGGGCTGTTCTTTCTACATGAAACAAAAGCCATCGCAGAGAACGGTCAGCCCGTGTGAAAGCACTGCCAGTTAGGAGAGTGCTATACTCTCACTGCAAAAATCTATAGCCATGTAGCACTTCACTGTTACGGTGCTGTGGCCAAATGAAGCCTCTTGGCGACAGTGGGGATAGAACTGAGTTCCATCTGCCTCAAAAACACAGGCCCCTGCAACCTGAGCTACAGGAAAACCTCTTTTATGCTATAGAATAGCACTGATGGTGCACATGCACCAGCCAGTTACGGTGCAGTGCTGACACATCTTCCCTCCCGGAATCCCAAAGGGCTTTAAATGCATCAGGAAACTGAGACACACAACACTGCTACCATTGTCCCCATTTTACAGACAGGGAAACTGAGGGACAGTGAGCCTGACTGGCCTAAGGTCATACAGTAACTTTTTGTCAGAGCTGGAAATAAAATCCAGGTTACCTGGTTTCTGGTTATTAGACTTTACAGCCAGATGGGACAATTATGATAATCTAGTCTGACCTTGTGTGTCACACAGGCCATAGAACCTCATACAGGAATTTCTGTGTTAGCTCCATAACTTCTGTTTGAGTTAGAGCATCTCTTTTAGAAAGATATCCAGTCTTGATTTAAAGGCTGAAAGTGATGGTTGTAACACACTGGCTTGTGTGTATGAGTGAGTGAATGATTTTGCTCTGAAGAGGCCGGCCAAAAAGAGAAAACAGGACCTAATACTACCAGTAGCTACAAGAGGCTTTGCTTAGCTCAAGTGACTGAGGCTCATGTTTTAGATCTGAAGAATAAGGGTTCTCGTCCAAGATCCCTTGATGTGAGTATGATCCAGACTGATCCGTGTCTGTTGTTTACAACAAATTGATTCGTTACACAGTTCTGTGCTTAACCATGTTCAGCTAACTAACTTTCCTTACAACTGTAGCATCATAGAACCCAACAGATCCCATATGACATGCTACAAAATAGCCATTAAAAAAAAGTAAATCTGCCAAGTTATCCAAGCAGATGTAAGATAAGAAATAGCTTTTAAGGAGGCTGCGAAGAGATGACTTCCTTCTTAGGTATTTGCATCCTAATAACAGTTACAGAGAATGACATTTCCTTTGCCCCATTACCATTTAATTTTTTCTTTTAAAGAGACACCATCATCTTAAAAATGACACTTGTCTAATTATTTTTAACCTACAACTGGTAACCACTAAGATCACTGTAACTGAGAGATATTGGAAGAACATATATCAGCTTGTTTATACACACTGTGTGTAGTCAGTCTCACTGCACAATCAGTCAGTTTTCCCTATTTGTGCAGGTCTTTCATGTAGCAGCAAGAGAGCGAGAAACAATTCAGGGGAAATGTGCTTGTAAAATTACAAAAGTTAGCAGGGGGAGGGAGGGAGGGACAGATGTTGTATCTGAAACTACTTATAACTTACTTTTTGGAAAGAGACTAGATTTCGTTTACTTGAACATTGCATTTCTCTCAAGCTTCATTCTGTTTCTGCCTTACCAAAAGCACGTAGGAAAGCTGATAACATTTCAGGATCCTGGCAGAGTTGAAGGGGAGCCATGTCATTTAAATTTTAAAAAATGATGTACGTTTATAGAAAGGGCACTCTTATCCAGCCTGGTAGTTTGGCAGCTGTGCAGTTCTGCACAGCTTTCCAGGGCAACAATCCTAGAAATGACCTTAAGATTCTCATGCTCTGGGGGGAAACTGACACAAGCTGGAAGTGTTCTGAAGTTGACGCTTTCAGCTAAACGCTTTCCTTCCTAAAGCTCCCCTCCTGTTCCCGCCTCTTTCACCCCCACCCCAATTAAAGGGTGTTTTCTCCAAGAATAACAGATCCAAAAATAGAATCAGCAGCCTCAGCACATATTCCAAACTATGAATGTCACCCCTTTAAAGAAATGAAAGCGTGCACACACAAAGGAAGTGGGAGCGAGAGACCAAAAACTGATTACATGGGGTTTAACAGAAAAATACATTTTATAATAGAAAATTATAGCATTGTAAAAATAGTGGGTAGGCCGCCTAAAATAACTGCATTCCAATTAAGCTCTGAGTGGTATCTCCAAATACTCTATTTACTAGAGTGCTCAATACTCATTCATCATTTTATTACAACAAAAGCTCAGCTTCTAAAAGCATAATTCTATAATGATAACATGGTGCATATACAGGACTAAATTTTCTCCCTGGTGTAAACAGGTGCACTGCCATCAAGGGAGCCTGAAGAACGGCTTGTATTAAAAAGGGTCTAACTCCACTGGGAGCACTCATATGAGTAAGGGCTGGGCTCTATGGTACCCGAATCTCAAAAGTAATAATATGGTCTTTGCCCTTCTATAACAATGTTCACCTCAGCACCTATAGGAGCTTCACAAATTGATTTCTGGCTGAAAGATTTCTCCTGCAAGGATGCAAGTGACTTGGAATAAAGGAAGCTAAGGGACTGCAGGCAGCAGCTGCTGCTACTGGCCACAGTTTCAGACAACTGTGGGATGAGAACCGGCCTCACTTCACTAACAGGCAGTATGGTTAGTGGTTAGTGCACTGGGACTCAGGAGACCTGGGCTCTGTTCCTCATTCTGCCACTGACTGACTGTCTGACCTTGGGGAAGTCACTTAGGCCCCAATCCTCCCTTGGGAGTTAGGCACCTATGAGGATCTGGGCCTTAGGCCAAAAGTGGCCAATTTGATGGCAGTTATAGGCGCTCTGAAAATCAGGCCACTTATGTAGATGCCTCATCGATCAAAGGCATAGCCAAGTCTGAAAACAGTGCCCTTACTCTATAAGCCCCAGTTCAACTAATTTCCCTAACTATATCGTGGGGTGAGTAATACCTCTCCATCTTTGTAAAGCGCATTATGATCCTCAGGTGGCAGGTGCTAAGCAAGTGTAAGGCAGTATTTCTTTTATACTAGATACAGGGTTTGTAAAGGCAACTTAGCAGAAGCCATACTATCTACTGTGGCTAATTGGATTTGTGGTACACTGTGCTTTACTGTTCCAAAGGTGTCAGTGTGCATTAGAAGTGACGCAAAGAAGTTTCATCTCCAAGCAAGGTCAGCAGCGATGCTCTCACGGGCAGGACGCTGAATGCCAGGCAGACCTTCAATCTTCCCTGGCTGTCAAGGCACCTTTTCCCTACATCTGCTCCACAGTGGAGGCCTCTCCAAAAGCAAAGTCTGCTGCATCAGAGCCCAGCATTCACAGTGGCTGGGGGGATTTTTTTAAATTCTGATTTAAGAGGGAGCAGGGTGGGGACTACCTGAGCCATTTGTGAAATTGCTGCCATCAGGTTGGAAATCGTTTCTGGTCCGTTTGATCTGGCTTGGGTCTGAAATTCAAGTCTGCAATGGGAAACCCCACAGGCCATTAATCTGCTGAGACACCCACTGCCCTCAGGTTTCAAAGCATTCCAAACGAGGCGGACTTGGGCTCGGGAACTTCCTGCACCCCCTTCAGAGCAATAGCAGTCAAAGCCCCCCACCCTGCCACACAAACACAGGCAGCGCTGGCAGTGAAGACTAGCGATTGTCTCTCCTTTCAGCACGCAGAACTCCAGCCAAGCCACTGATTGTAAACCTGCCCCAACCACACCCTAGAAGCTATATTTGTGAAAGCGCCGCCAAGCCCATGTCTTGGCTCAGACAATCACAGCTTTGCAATCTACACTTGAAAAGATTTTCTTTTGGTCATTTGCTTCCCACTCCTCCTTTTAACTTTCGACTCTCCACCAGAAGTTATGCCACACAGAAAACAACAATGCATAAAAAAGAGAGAGAGAGAGAAGTGCCCCTTTAGCATTTGGATCATTTAAAAAGAAATAATACAAAATGTGTCAGAATGCACTAATGTTAATATTAGACAACAGGAATGTTTCTTCCCTGCCGAAGCAGTAGTGGTACAAATGGTCTGGACTCTGAGAGGTGAAATGGAAGTCTGGGTTATTCTGCAGAGTCTGCCAAATAGGTGATAATGAGATATCCCACGTGTGTTCTTCAAGACTGTACATTCATCGTTAATGGTGCCTGGGAAATCACGGATGACTAAATTTCTCAGTGTTGTGAAAGGGCACTTGGAACTGGTCCGCTTCCCTAGTTATGTTAAGAAGATTTATACTATCACCTTTGTTTCAAGGAGGCTGAGGAATGAACTGGCTAGTGTGTTTGAGTATAATGCCCTCTAATGGATGGAATCAGCATTGATCAACCATGTCTCATAAGCCCTATACAGCTAATAAAAGTAAAAATAACTGGGGAGGAGGGTGTTCTCATTGAGGTCAAGTGATGAGGGGCTGTGTTAGAAGCAGGAGGATGTGAGTTCTATCCCTGCTACCACCAAGAGGTTCAGAGTGGCCCTGATGTGAAAAAGTCCTAGGTAACTGTTGGTTTGTTCTGCTCTGTCAGAATTCAAACCTGCCTCTGAACTGTCCCAAAGCTTGGGGTGTTGACATGCAGGGTTTTGGGTTGTTCCCTCAAAGTTCAGTGCTGAGTTGGTTTGGGCTAATCTGCAGGATGTATCCATCTTCAGTAGCACTCTAGCACCAGGCCAGGCCACTGCTCCCAAAATGGAGCTGTGTATATGCCAATAACTGACTACAGGCAGTTCTGTGTGACTAACTCTGTGTGAGCGGCATACAGGCTAAACAGCACCACTTCAGCATTCTCCTCTGTTATCTTCTCCACCATCTTCACCATCTCCGGGGACCACACCCTGGGAAGCCAGACACTAGGCAGAGATAAAAGGCTGCCAGGAGGAATTCAGATACAATGCACATCATGTGTTAGCAGCTAAAAGCTGCAGCAATGGCTTTGCTTGGCTCAGGAACACTGCCAAGGCTGACAGACTTCACATGAGACTCCTCATCCATGTGCCACGGCTGGTGAGCCCTGCATCCCTCCACTTTGCCTGTCTGCTCCAACCCAAGAAGCAAGCAGGGTATAAAACCAGTACACAGCATCCCCATGTGTTCATGCCCACAATAGCTGAGCCTCATCTCAAAAAAGATATATTGGAATTGGGAAAGGTTCAGAAAAAGGCAACAAAAATGATTAGGGGTATGGAACGGCTTCCGTATGAGGAGAGATTAATAAGACTGGGACTTTTCATCTTGGAAAAGAGATGACTAAGGGGAGATATGATTGAGGTCTATAAAATCACGACTGGTGTAGAGAAAGTAGATAAGGAAGTGCTGTTTACTATTTCTCATAACTCAAGAACAAGGGGTCACCACCAAATGAAATGAATAGGCAGCCAGTTTAAAACAAATAAAAGGAAGTATTTCTTCACACAACGCACAGTCAACCTTTGGAACTCCTTGCCAGAGGATGTTGTAAAGGCCAAGACCATAACAGGGTTAAAAAAAGAACTAGATACATTCATGGAGGATGGGTCCATCAATGGCTATTGCCTCTGTTTGCTAGAAGCTGGGAATGAGCGACAGGGGATGGATCACTTGATGATTACCTGTTCTGTCCATTCCCTCTGGGGCACCTGGCACTGGCCACTGTCAGAAGATAGGACACTGGGCTAGATGAACCCTTGGTCTGACCCTGTATTGCCATTCTTATGTTCTTCTTATGTTCTTACGATTGGGGGACTATACTCATTTTTTATTTATAAAATGCATCTATCTGTCTATCTTCATACTGGCCCAAATTCTGTCTCTCTAGCCATCCATCCATCCATGCAGTCTAGGCAGGGCAGGTTCAATACTGAATCTCTAATGCTGTCCCTTTAAATACACAATGCTTAAAACTCCAACTGCCTGACCCTTTGGTGGAAGCTTGCAATTTTCAAACTTAATTGCATGCTTGCATGTAATATTATTATAATACAGAGCATTTTATTTGCAAAAACAATTGTCCAAGAATTCCCTTTTCCAAATTTATATTTCCTGGCTTCTTGTTTGCTATAATTTCACCCCTCAGATCCTGTGAGTGCTGACAGCTGTTTAGTTCTGGAAGCATTTTTTATTGAGAAGATGGCAATTAGCTAGAAACCAGTTTGTCAAGAGATGTTCTTCCGTCAGTGACTATTCCTCCAAGAGACCACATCCTACAGAATACATTCTGTGCATCAAGGCAAAACCAACAGCGGAGTGAGATGTTACCCGCTGGTCACAGGACTCACACTCATTCTGAATTCTGTGCTGCGTAGAAAAGAGCCTTAGATTGCAGCAGATCATCATCTGCTAGCAAGTGTCAAAACGATATTTCCTGGCAAAACCCAAAATTTCTTGTGATTTCTTCCCATCCTTCTGTCCCACCCCCATTCGCTGCTAATTCAAAAGCAGCAAAACATTCTCCAGACATAAGGACAAATCGTTTTTCAGTGGAAGCAGATGGGCCATCGTTTTGGACCCAAATTCCACCCAATCCGAGTCACACCTGGTCGGTGTGTGACAGTGACACTATGTGGTCCCAACTTAACCAGGGGTTAAACTCAGCTAACTTTCACCTTCCCCGTGCCCCAGCATGAAGGGGAAGGACTATCCATTGGCTGCTTGGTTATGGTCCATCGGAAGGTTATGGTCCATACCCAGAAGTCAGAGATCTGGGATGAATCCCCAGCTTCAGTGGGGGAGTTTCTCTTTGTTTTTTCGCTTGTGTTTACTTGCTTTGCTTTTCTCATTAAACAATGTCCCTTGAGGAGAAGATATTGCTGACTATGTTCTCTCTGCTGAGTCTTGTCACTGTCCTACACATCATCAATCATTCTCAGTTACCGAGATTTAGAAATCCCTCATCAGCAAGTTTCAGGTCTAAAACCCCAAGTGTAGATGCAGTAGAGAAACGAGTTTCACCTCATCAGCAGCTCACCGATTTGCCAAAGCGCTTCGCCTAGAATGTACCTTTCTCACCCTGGCTTTGGCTTGTATCGTACTGCGGCTGTTTGCCTAGCTCCTTGGGGCAGAGAGCTGCTCTGTGTTTGCCACCCTTCACCAACAACTGTGCAATGCTGTGGACATTGGTTGTGCCCCATAAATAACAATAATAGGAGCAGTTCAATCGCCCTTGCTCTGCCATTTGGGGATGTGCCCCTCATTCCCAAGCCTTTCCTCCAGCATCAAACTTGACAGCTGGACGTAGAAGTGGATGGACTTTCTGAAATGCTCCTCCTCGTATGGTTCCCTTTGCAGACAGGGTTGTTTCTCTATTCTGCCTGTCCCTTTGCATCACTCCCTGCTACATCAATCATCCCATAAAGGTATGATTTTTTATTTGTGCACCGTGGTAATGAGGCAATTAAGATGTGCATGCGAGAGTAGGCTAATCTGTCAAACTGCAGCAGACACTTTCTAGGAGATACGCTGACCGGTGTTTAATAATCCCTGGTCATGTCATTCAGTATTAGCTAGGCCATTGTCTGGGAGGGGCCGGGGATTGTTGGAATCGGGACTTTGGGGATCTATTCCCAGCTCTGCCAGTGACTTGTTGGGTGACCTCTGGCAAGTCAGTTAATCTCTCCTGCCTCAGTTTGCCCCTCTGAACAAATAGGGCTAAGCACATGTACCTAGGTAAATTGCAGTGGATAATTAATATAACACTTAGAAGAAAGGTGCCACAGAAGTGATATGAATAATCATCGGATGACAATTTTCATCAGTATGGGCCAGATTGTCACTGGGTGTAAACAGGTGTCACTGCATGAAGCGACACTGATTTACACCAGGTGAGGGGCTGGCCCTCTGTCCTTCAAAAGCTAAAATGACAAAGCTCCCCTTGTCCCTTGCTTTCTACAGCCTTCCAAAATGCATCTCTTGCCTTGCAGAAAAATAGCTCGGAATCTTAAAACGCACATTACAAAAGATAGCCAGGAGTTTTTATTTGAAAAAAAACAACAACCCTAAAAAGGCAAATATTTCCTTGAGCACACCTCCCTTCTGAACATCTTGTCTCCAGGATAACCTATTATTAAAACCACCCACCCTAATACCTACTGTTTTTCCCTTAAGGCAAGAAGGTGGTGCAGAAAGTGCCACCTGCCTGTTTTTCACTTACCCGCTGTATGATTGAAACGACGAAAAAAAGAAATGGGATAAAACATCGTCCTCCTCACGGCATAAGAATCAGATTTTTAAAGGGACTGATCAAAAGAGGTGGTGGTGGTGGGGGGGACGGATGCAGAAAGCTGCATTTAAATCAGCATATTGCTAGATGCCCTACCACAAAGTTTTATTGCTGGGTTGGGAGAGAGCAGACTAAAGATACTGTAATAATATAGCCCAGCCTCCCCCACAAAGACCAGTTCATCTTTTTTTCCCCTATGCAGGATGTAATAAACTCATGGCTCATCCACCCAATTATTTAGGTCAAGCAAACTGAATTTTAGAGTTTTGCTCAGAGACTTTACTGACGGAGAGGGTGGGGAAGAGGAAATGGAGACACATGAAATGATGCATTTGAAAGAAAGGAGGAGAAAGCATCAGGTCAACTAGGGGAAATGCTTGTCTTCATTTTCTTTTTTTTACCCTGCTGCACTGGGAAAAGCACTCAGTGCGATTCTAACCTACTACAGGCACAGAATGAGTCTGGCAGTCACAGGCCAGTTGCTGAAGTCCTGATCCTGTGACCAATATGACATGGCTGGCCTCTGCACCCACACATAGCCCCACTGAATGGGTACATGGGTCCAACCACATAGAGTCAAGTGCACGATTATAGCCTTGTATGGCAAGCTGGTAGAGGCAGAGCTCTGTTTTCCTATGTGACTGGGGCCAATGGACACTGCCTGCAATAATAATAATCATTAATAATGTGTGTGTGGTCACATCACAAAAACTTCCACCACTAATTGGCAGCATTGGCCAAAGATTGAGTGGCCTGGGAGATGTCGGGGTTGAGCGTACTAGTAGAGCAGCGTGGGTGAGATCATACTACAACTGTGTGTATCAGACCTGTTCTTGACTTTCAAATGCCTTCTTCCTGGCCTTTCTCCTGAGCCTTAAATTCTCTTTGCAGGAAGGCAGGGTATTCAGAGGATGGGAACTCCCAGCATCGCTGGAGTACAGGGTTTTAAAGTCAACTCTGAAACGCCACTATGCAAATCTGGCACCTTCTCACTCAACCCTTGCTTCTTAATGTGTCTCTTCAGAATCAAATCTGCTGACATTAAGACTAAAAAACCTGCGTATTATATTTTAATCCTGTTAGCTCTGCAGAGCCAACACAGCTGAGAGAGCGAGAGAGTGCATAACCTGGATATGATTCCCTCTTTCACAGTTTCGTAGCTTTTATGGGCAGAAGGGACCATTATGGACATCTAGGCTGACCTCCTGCATAATACAAATCAAAGAACTTTACCCAGTAATTCCTGTATTGAGCCCATCACTTCTGTTTGAGCTACAGTCCACTCAGTGACTGCAAGCAATGGAGAATCCACCATGTGCCTAGGTAAGTTATTGCAATGGTTAATTTGTTCTTGTGTATCATCTTCATTGTGCACACTGTTTTTGAGCACCATCAACAGAAGGGTTTGCTAAGATCCAGTGACAGCACTGCAAATACAGTGAAAGTAGCAAAGTTATACAGGTGTCACTGAAGGCATCATTTGGCCTGCAGGACCTTTTTCACAGTTGATGATGCACTGAGGGAAGAACCCACATGGACTCTCATAGCCTAGCCTGAGTTGGCTGGGCTGTGCATTCAAAAACACCTTTATAAATGGTAAACAGCGTATTTGATATGGAAGCAATTGACATACAAACAACATGCTTCCATATATATATGGAATATATATATATATCAAATATACATATATATCCAAAAGCATCTATATACACTGTACACACACACAAACTATGTTAAAAGAACACTATTTGCAACTCTCATCATAATACCCAAAATAAAGTATATGCTATTTATAAGACAGCCGTATGTTTTTATCCTGCCACTGAAATGCAGCCATCTCTGCAGTGGAGTGTGCAGTTGTTTTACAATGCACCACCGCAATGCACTGCAGTTTAGGACAGGAAATGAAGAAAGGTAGCCCGCTCATCTGGAATTCCATGGAGAAATGTAGACAGGCAGAATCTAATTACCCAAACTGGAATCAGAACAGGACAGCAGGGTGAGGATCTCTATTCTTTTGAAAAGCACCGTGTGACCTCAAATGGACGCAGTTGGTCAGAGCTTTGACTGTATCTCTCATCCAAACGGTGACACTGTTAATTGCTTTTCACTTTTAATGACTATGATTCAGTCCAGTTTTCTAACATCGTAGAAAAATTATGCATGTAGAGTAGACATAAGGCATGTCAATATTGGAGAAGATCTGGTTTTTCTATTATAACAGCACCCTGGAAGTCTCACAAGAACTATTTGTTAAAGAAGACAAACAGTGATTACAAATGCCACTCAGTCATTCACTAAGGTGCGGAGACAAATGCATCTGCTGTGCCCTTCATGAATTCATCTTCTGGAATCTTTAAAGGCTAGTTAAAAGGATGATGCAACAAATATTACACTTGTGCAAATGAGTCTATCACCTGCCGATGATCCGGTGTGATATACGAGTTACACACAGGAAATGCCACCAATATGTTTTTATGTAACTTTTAAGGCCAAAGGTTATCTGAAGATAAAATCAGGAGAACAGCAAATTATGAGCCAAAACCTGCTCAGCTCGCACAAAAAGGGGTCTGATCTTGCAAGAGGCTGGTCTGGTCTTGCAAAGTTCCAAGTGTCCCAATTACCACTGGCTGCAGCCGGGTCTGGGAGTCGCTCAGCAACAATGTCTAGCCCCTAGTTGAGGTTACTTGAGCAAAGGTCAGGCATTTTGCAAAAGTTACCTATGTTTCTATTTATTTTAGTTGGTGTCTATTCTTTCATATGTGCATGGAGATTTACATTTGCAATTCCAATGAACATTCATCTAGCCTCTCCTAGGGTGCCCCTCACCTTGGTATCAAACAGTTGACTGAAAATCTTGCATGCACCAATGACCGCTATATATATATTTTCATGAACAATCGTTAAAATCAAAGATCAGAGGGGTAGCCGTGTTAGTCTGGATCTGTAAAAGCAGCAAAGAGTCCTGTGGCACCTTATAGACTAACAGACGTATTGGAGCATGAGCTTTCGTGGGTGAATACCCACTTCGTCGGATGCAATCAAAGAGAATCAATGTATAATACAGTTAGAGCGAATGCCAGCTCTGCCCCCATCTCCTTTGCATTAGTCCAGAGGCATGGCACAGTGGCTTCAAGAGCTAACTGGGGATTTCCCTTACATGGGGGAATCCCCAGGTGGCATAAAGCAGGCATAATACTAGAGGGTGTGCCTGGAGCACCATGCTGTGGGCTGTTACTAGCTGGCATAATTAAAGCTGCTCTATTCATGATGGGCACACTACGGCTGCTCTATGTTACGAGCCCATCATTGGCATAAAGGTGCCATAATCCCCATCCCTGCCTTGTGCTAAGCGTAGCTTTGCCATACTTCAGGATCTAGCCCCTTGGCTCTCCTAGTTACTCAGAAGTTCCACTGGGTAATGCAAGCCTGAGATAATGCAGACGGGAGCTCCCACAGCAATCCTGTACACTTCAGTGCCTTGCATAATTGAAGGTTTATTTTTTTACATTGGGTCCATCTTGTGGGTTTGCTTTAATTACCCCACATTCTTGCTAATTTCTGAGTTTTATATAAATCTCTGAAATCAGTGCCTGTGGGACACTTCTGTTACACCGCTTGACGAAGTCTTTGAGATCCGCTTTGCAAGGGACATTCAATGCCCTGAACACTGTTTTGGCAAAGAGCCGCCAGGCTGATAAATGATACCAACCCTGCACATAAACACGAACAATTAATGGAGATATGTGTATATGAAAGCCAGATTCCAGATGGTGCTCCAAGGGCTGCATCTACTCACAAGAAAAGATACAAAATTAATAAAACCCACTTTGGGGGCGAGGGATCAGTGTTGACTGGATTCAGCATTAACTGGTCATTGCCACATCCATCCAAAGTGCTTTTTCTGCCGATAGCCAGACCACCCAGGGCCGAGTCTGCTCAGCTCCCCCAGGCAGAACGGCAGAGTCTCAACATGTGAATGAGACAATGGTGTTGAGAGGAGAGATTTAAGTTTATTAGGAACTGGGGAGTCTTTTGGGAAAGGAGGAGGCTATACAGGAAGGATGGGCTCCACCTAAACCAAAACGGAATCAGACTGCTTGCATGTAAAATTTAAAAGGTTGTAGAGGAGTTTTTAAACTAAAGGCTGAGAAAACCCAACAGGTGTGGAAGAGCACATGGTTTGGACAAACAAATCCCTTAGGGGAGGATTTATTAAAGGGGATACACTATATCCTAGTAACAAGGACAGGATAGAAGTTGATGGAGGTAGGACCTGAAGAGAAATGGTTAAATGAAAAAGATCCCATTCAATAACATCAATTACAATTACATGAAGGCACACAACTAAATATTGACAAATGTTATAAGTGCTTGCATAGAAATGCCAGAAGTCTGAACACTAATATGGGTGAACTTGAATGCCTGGTATTAAATGAGAATGTTGATATAATAGACATCAAAGAAACTTGGGGAACCGTGATAACCAATGGGACATGCTAAGACCAAGGTACAAAATATCTTGGAATGGTGGAGTTGGTTGTGCCAGTGGATGACTGGCACTATATATGAAAGAAAACTGAGAATCAAATATAGTATAAATCTTAAATGAATCAAACTGCACCAAAAGATCTGTATGGATAGAAATTCCATGGCTGAATAATGAGAGTATAGCAGTAGAAATATATTACAGGATGGTGATTGTGAAATGCTCAGGGAGATTAGAGAGGCTACAAAAACAGAAACCCCAATAATAATGGAGGATTTCAACTATCCCCATACTGAGTGGGAGCATGTCACTTTTGGACAAGATGTACTGATAAAATTTCTAGCCACCATTAATGATGCTTCTTGGAGCAGCTAGTCCTGGAACCCACAAGAGGAGAGGTAATTCCTGATTTTGTCCTAAGTGGAGCACAGGATCTGGTCCCAGAGGTGAATATACCTGAGCTACTTGATAATAGCGACGATAATGTAATTAAATTGGACATCCTCATGGGGGAGGGAAATACCAAAGAAACCCACCATGGCAGCATTTAACTTCAAAGAGGGGAACTACAAAAAAATGAGGAAGCTAGTTAAAGGGAAATAAAAAGGAACAGTCACAAGAATGAGATGCCAGCAAGATCCATGGGAACTATTTAAAAACACCATAATAGAGGCTCAAACTAAGTGAAAACCCCAAATAAAACAAAACAACAACAATAACAACAGAAAGAGGACCAAAAAAATGCGACCATGGCTAAACAACAGAGTAAAAGAAGTGATCAGAGGCAAAAAGGCATCCTTTAAAAATTGGAAATCAAATCTTACTGTGGAAAACACAAAGGAACATTAACTCTGGCAAGTGTAAAAGTCTAATTTGGCAGGCAAAAAAAGAATTTGAAGAGCAACTAGCAAAAGACATAAAAACTAACAACACCTCAGAAGCAGGAAGCCTGCCAAACAATCAGTTGGGCCACTGGACGATCAAGGTGCTAAAGGAGCACTCAAGGACGACAAGGACGTTGATGTCTCTAACACAGGCTGATACAAGATAATGAATTCTTTGCATTGGTCTTCACTGCAGAGGATGTGGGGGAGATCTCCACACCTGAGCCATTCTTTTTAGGTGACAGATCGGAGGAACTGTCCCAGACTGAGGTGTCAGTGGAGGTGGTTTTGGAACAAATTGGTAAATTAAATAGTAATAAGTCCCTCAGGATGAGATGGTATTCAACAAGAGCTCCAGAGGCAATCCTGGCAATTACAGCCCAGTAAGACTCACTTCAGTACCGGGCAAATTGGTTGAAATTATAGTAATGAAGAGAATAAGTGAAATACAGACGAACATGATATGTTGGGAAGAGTCAACACGGCTTTTGTAGAGGGAAATCATGCCTCCCCAGTCTATTAGAATTTTTGAAGGGAGTCAACTAGCATGTGGACAAGGATGATCCAGTTGATATAGTGCACCTGGACTTTTGGAAAGCCTTTGACAAGGTCCCACACCAAAGACTCTTAAGCAAAGTAAGCAGTCGTGGATAAGAAGGAAGGTCCTCTCTTGGATGAGTAACTGATTACAATATAGGAAACAAAGAGCAGAAATAAATGGTCAGTTTTCAGAAACGAAAGAGGTAAATAGCAGGGTCCCCCAGGGACCTGTACTGGGACAAGTGCTGTTCAACAGATTCATAGCTGATCTGGAAAAGTGGATGAATTGTAATGTGGCAAAATTTGCAGATGATACAAAATTACTCAAGATATTATGTTCAAAGCTGACTGTGAAGAGTTACAAAGGGATCTCACAAAACTGGAGACTGGGTGGCAAAATGGCAGATGAAATTCAATGTTGATAAATGCAAAGTAATGCACATTGGAAAACATAATCCCAACTACACATACAAAATGATGGGGTCTAAATGAGCTGTTATCACTCTAGAAAGAGACCTTGGAGTCATCACGGATAGTTCTCTGAAAACATCCACTCAATGTGCAGCAGCAGTCAAAAATGCTGACAGAATGTTAGGAACCATTAGGAAAGGGATAGATAATAAGACAGACAATATCAGTGCCACTATATAAATCTGTGGTACACCCACTCCTTGAGGACGGTGTGCAGCTGTGGTCACCCAATCTCAAAAAAGATATACACCTCTACCCCGATAGAACAAGACCCGATATAACACGAAGTCGGATATAAGGCGGTAAAGGAGCGGGGAGCCCCGGGCCCTTTAAATCACCACCCGAGCCCAGCTGCCAGAGCCCCGGGGCTCCAGCAGCCGGGCTTGGGCGGTGATTTAAAGAGCCAGAGGCGCTGGCCACTGCGGGGAGCCCCAGGCCCTATAAATCCCCGCCCGAGCCCCGCTGCCAGAGCACTGGTGGTGATTTAAAGGGACCAGTGCTCCCCACAGCAGCTGGAGCATCGGGGCCCTTTAAATCCCTGCCGGGGCTCTGGCAGACAGGCTCGGGCGGTGATTTAAAGGGCCAGAGGCTCCAGCTGCTGCGGGGAGCCCTGGGCCCTTTAAATCCCCGCATCAGCCCTGCTGCCGGAGCTCCGGCAGTGATTTAAAGGACCCGGGGCTCCCTGCAGCGGCTGGAGCACCGGGCCCTTTAAATCACCATCGGGAACGCTGATCCAGTCCGGCACAGCGTACCGGACTGAACCTGATATAATGCGGTCTCACCTATAAGGCGGTGAGACTTTTTGGCTCCCAAGGACCATGTTATATCGGGGTAGAGGTGTATTAGAATTGAAAAAGGTACAACAAAAATGATTAGGGTATGGGACAGCTTCCATAAGAGGAGAGATTAAAAAGATCGGGACAGTTTAGCTGAGAACATAGGTGACTAAGGGGTTATATGATAGAGGTCTATAAAATCATGAAAGGTGTGGAGAAAGTGACTAGGGAAGTGTTATTTACCCCTTCGCATCAGACAAGAACAAGGGGTTGCCCAATGAAATTAATAGGCAGCAGGTTTAAAACAAACAGTACGTAACACAACGCACAGTCAACCTGTGGAACTCATTGCCAGCGGGTGTTGTGAAGGCCAAAAGTATAATTCAAAGCAGAGTTAGGTAAGTTCATGGAGGATAGATCCATTAATGGCGCTCTGTGTTCCTAAACCTCTGACTGCCAGAAGCTGGGACTGGATGACGGATCTCTTGATAATTGCTCTCTTCTGCTCATACCCTGTGAAGCACGTGGCACTGGCCACTGTCAGAAGAGAGGATCTAGGGCTAGACGGACCATCAGCCTGACCTAGTAGGGCCATTCTTACAGTCTCCTAGGAGGCCAGTCACAGAGCTGGGAACAGAACCCACATCACCTGAGTCCCAGTCCAGTGTGTTATCCACATGGCCTCCCACTTCTGAATCACTACTAACCCAGCGTCCACCACAGTATGCGAGGACACTGCGCCGTTGGTGGTGCCCTTGTTCAGGTTAGAGTTAAAACCAAGACTTGTCTATAAAGATTCAATATTGCTTTTGACAAGACTAGTTGTTAACCCTGGTATTCGCCTCGGCAGATTCCCAGGTGGGCGATTACATTTACTCCAAGATTAGCTGAGATCAGAATCAATCCCCATATCTGAAGATCTCTGTTTTTCTTGTAGATGGCATAGAAAATCCTGTGGGAGGGTGCGTGTGTCAGGTACTGTGTAACTGAGTTTCCATTTATCCCTAGCATCTAATCCACATTCATGGAAACTCGCTTACACTCTATGTGATGCACGTCCCCTCCTATGCGGTATTCTTGGGGGGTGGGGTAGAGAGAGAAATTCCCCAGCTACTTGACCGGGGAGTTACATTTCTACAAAAAATGAACTGTTCAAATTCACTGTCCTGACCACCATTTTACTGTGCTCCTCAAGGGGCTGTGAAAATGCACAAAAACGCAAGGTAGGCCTTGAAGCTACAGGAGGTACGTTTTCACATCACCTTGCCCGCTGCATAGCTGACCACCAGTCAACAGACGGATCGAGTCATATCCTTATCTCATCAACGCTGGTGTGATACCTCTGCCTCCAATGGAATTATTGCTCATTCGCAAGGGTGCAAGTGAGATCGGAGTCAGACAGATCTTAGGGCAGGTTTATAAAGCTCCAAACATAGCAGAAATGGGATGTTCCCACAGGGCCAGTCAGCAGAAGGGCCGTGCTCCATGTCTCATAGCAGAGCAGAAGTTTTGTGCATTGGAACACAGAGGGAGAAGCAGTGGGTACGCTAGCTGTGGCCAGTGACTCCGTGTATGGTGGGGGAATGGGGTGTTTGTGTCACAACCGACCGCAGGGGACGGAACCGGGGCCTCTGCAGCAGACAGCTTGAGCTAAACTTCCAGAGTCTATAGGTAGGGGCAGTAAAAGACTCAGACCTTTAGGGATCAGGCACAGAGGGGGCAAAACCTAACACTCACTGACCAGCGGGGTATATTTACAACCTCTAGCAACTCCTGCCCTGGTTGGAGTCCTCCACAAAACACTGGATGTATTTCATTCCATTCTGAATCCTATCGCTCCTTCCCAAAGCTGGGCTTCGCTCACATCTTTGGCAGAGCTGCCCCTTCCCTCCAAAAGCCAATTTGATTTCAGAACTGTGTGAAAGGAGGGCTCTCTCTCCCTGGCCTTTTCTCTCTTCAGAGCCAAAAAGAGGAAAAGGAATAATAACAACACAAATATCCTATTTAGCAGCATGCACTGGGTGGGTTTACTTCCTGACAAAACATTACAGGATGTGCCCAGTTTAACCATGGAAAACTGGTTTGGCTCAAATCCCTCCAGAGTGGACAGGACCAAGGAAATTTGGACAGCTTGCTAGGCCAGCGTGTCACCATTCTTCATGAAAACTCAGCTCTCAAATAACCCGTGGGCCAAAGAAAAAGTGAAGGGAAAAATATCTTAAAAGTGAAAGACACTAAATGAAGGTCTCCAGGAGTAAAAATAAAAGGGTCAGAGTGTTAACGCGTTAAATCAGAAACAGATGGATCTGCGTCATGGCGGCTGCTCGCAGTCCGTCAGCCTGAGTCACCAAGAAGGGGGAGGAGGGTATCTCTGCTTCGGTGCTGGGTGTGGGGTGCAGGAAGCAATGCAAACAGAAAGCTGTGAGCTGTTTAAGCAGGCTTAATATGGCATTGGGGGCAGGTACAGACAGGCGAGAAGGTGAAATGCAGCTCCTTAATCATGGAATTTGAAAATGTATCCACTCCACCCACTGCCGGGGCAGTGTTATTCCCTGCAGACCTTTCCTCAGGTGCTTGCTCAAGCATAAATCTGAACAACTCCAGCTTCAGGGATCCCACCACTTCCCTTGGAAGGGAAATCTTATTGACCGCACTGTGTTAGGAAAGTTTTCCTGATGTCTAGCCCATAGTTTTCACTTGCTTCTTTTCATCCCATTATTCTTAGTTTGTCCTCCCTGACAATTCTCCCTCCATCCCTAGTGATGAGTCCCATCCATTGTATGTATTTTGGTGATTCTCCTTTAAAAGTAGCAAGGGCCTGATTCTAACCCCACACCCAGGGGACCTTGGTGGAGTTACTCCTAATTTGTACCACTGTACATGAGATCAGAACCAGGTCCTATGTTTATAAAAGCTGGCATCAGTTTGGCTTCACAAGGGGTTGTAGGTGGGGTGGGCACACCGAGGACTGGACCAGCGACTTCCACCAAGCATGAACCGCTAAGGCTTGAGCTAAAGGCCGTAACAGCCTCACAGCCTTTGTGGACTAGGGACACATAATACACACCCAACAGAGGGTAACATGAGCGCCTAGCTTCTTAGCATTGCTGCTGAGCCCTCTGTATCACCGGGGACAGGCGAGAGGATGAAAGGCTGGAACTTTTAGCTCTGAAAATCTTTATGCTCAGAATGTGTCCGAATAATGTGATGTGGTGCCCATAGTGGGGCACGTGACAGGCTGCAGAGGCATTACCTAGTCTCTGGTAGAGAAGGTTTAACTCCAGTTTCCTTTTCCTTTCCCTTTGGACCAGTTTTCCACTGGGCCATCCCACCAGTTTACAGGGAGGAAGTGTCTGAATGCCGGGGCTTTACCAACAGCTCTGGCACTGAGTCACTGTGACAGGTTGCTGCTTTGTGCCTCAGTTTACCTGTCTGCAAAAGAAAGATAATCGACCCGATCCAGTCAGATGCTGACTGTGCCCATTTTTGAGTCTCTGTTTGGCAGGAACTGAAGGTGCTCAGCACCTCACAGGATCAGGGGTGTGACTGAAATTCACAGAAGCCAGGACATTCATGGCTGAGATTAGTGATCCAAGATCGATATTTGGACCTAGCTCAGGCTTGACTCTTACCTCTCACTCTACACTCAGTTGCTTTTGTGACTTCATCACATTTTTGGTTTTAGGTTTTACAGTCCCATGGGCTCTAATGAGGGTCAAGTAGTTAACCTCACTTGCAGATTGCAACGTGTCCCTCGGTTGCCATGAGATGACATTTGTTCTGCTTGGTTCGCTTTGGATTTTTTGCAGTTATTGTTTCTTTTTTAAAATGTCATCTACATGGAAAATTGACCAGCATAGCTATAGCAGAGATGCTATCTAGAATAGCACCCCATGTGGACACTCTATTCTGGAAGAAAGTGACTTTTATTTCAGAATAAAGTATCCACACAGGTGGAACTCTGGAATAGCCATAGCAGGGTAATTTATTCTGCAATAGCTCTGCCCAGAGGTGAAAGTAAGCCCCAGGGCCTTTAAATCTCAAAGGCTCCGCCTATTCTGGTTGAGGCCCCGCCTCTTCTGGCTGAGGCCACGCCCCCGCTCAGGACTCCAGAGTACCGGTAAGTCCTTTAAGTTACTTTCACCCCTGGCTATGCCAATCAATTTCCCCACGTAGACAAGGCCTACGCGTATGAAAGTCAGCATTTTGGACCAGAACAGCAGTCCTCTGGACTCGCATGGGCTATTATGTAAAGGAGATAACTGGTTTGTCACACTAAGAACCATCCTGAAAGCTGCAGCTGGGCCTGAGCCACAACTTTTGCATGCAGATCTGAAGATCCCCAACGTTTGGGCATGTCTGAATCCAGGGTTTCGTTACAGCACATTATAGCGCTGGAAGTGGTCACATAGCTCAGATCTGGCATGGGGCCTATTTGCAGCTAGAGACGGAAGTGGAACCAAACCCCTGGATCCAAACTTCTTTCAAGGTCAGGGTGGTACTGAACTGGGGCTTTCATTCAGGCTCCTCTGTAGTTTAAATCTCCCTGTCGTGGGGTCCTCTAGTTATTTTTCATTTCAAATGCAATTAGTCCATGAAACCAATGGGAATTACTCACAGGCATGGAGGAGAAATGCACATTGGGCCTGTTACTACAAACTTTTCTCCATGTGAGTATCCTTTCACGTGCAAGCAGTCCCATTGACAATTCACAGTGTGCAGTATGGAAACGAAACAAAATCCAGGCTAGAGAGTCATTGGTAATATCCATCTCCCACCCCTATTTAACATGAACAACAATCCAGGCCATTTTTCTGCAAAGCGACGGATCCCAGAATCACACCTCACGGACCAAATGTCAGCCAAGCGCACCATGTTTATAACCCCCTGGCGACTGGGGGTTTCTGATGGAAATGCCGACAGACTCATCAACACAGAAAGCCTGGGAATGGTGATATTTTAATCTAGGTTTTGTATATAGACAGACCAACTAATGAGCTCTCTGAAGGCCACAGACTTGCAGATTCCAGCATGCCCATTGGTTTATGTAATGTTTTATTGTAACCATATATAGTGGACTAAGGAGCAATGGGCAAGTACCTGTTTTAAGGAGCCACTTTAATCCACCCCCAGATTTATAGTGTGATTTAGCTAAAGATGCCAGGTCAGTTTTGATCTCAGTTATACCCTGACTGATCCTTTGAGGAAGGCCTCTGCTTTGGATGCCTGGCCTTTGTAGGCCCAAAAGCGAACTGAAACTGTTCCGTTAGCCCCAGATCCTGCCAACTCTTCTGACTTGGAGCAGTTCCTTTAATTCACTGGGACTGCTCATGTACGTGAGGATTACTCACGCAAAGAAGTGCTGGCAGCCCTGGATACATAGCGACGGACAGTCAAGAAGAAAAAGCACCCGGAGAATAATTTTTAGACAATCTAGGACTGATGGGGGTCGCAGGGGTGATAAAACGATCTAAGGCCCTGATCTTGCAGCCCTGACTCAAAGAAGACATTGAAAATCAGTGGGATTACTCGCAGAGGAAGGATTACTTGCATGGGTAGGATATTGCAGGTTTGGGCCCCTAAGCCATACAAGCCGTTTTTAAAGGAAGGCCAGTCTGACAACTAGCATATGCCAACTTTCAGCTCGATTCAATTTAAACCAGCTGAGCTGTCAATGAGGCTTATAATGGAATTGGCAAATGACCCTTAAATATGGCATTGCAAATCAACGGCATAAAAAAATTAACTTGGCTCAAGTTCAGATTTAACTCGCAGCCCTTCCTTCCACTCCATGCTGTGAGCAGATGGAGGAGCATGGCGGACCCTTCATGCCACAGTTCCTGAGTGCAGGAAAGCAGCAAAACCTGCTCTCAGTACTTTAGAAGAATCCACCCTTACAGACAAAAGGGCTGCCTTACTGTGCAGACCACAGAGACAGTCTTGTTGATTTATTTTGACATATATTGAACCTCAGGCAGTTTCCAGATGGAACCCAAGAACTGCTGATGGGCTTTGGATTTTGTCTGGATCCTTCCCATGACGCAAAGAGCCATTGAGAATAAAGGCTTTTTAATTTTTTCCCCGAGCAGCTCTATTAATCGCTACATTTTGAACTCACCACACAGTCATTACAATGTCAGATTAAATCACAGGTGTGGTACCATAACATAAATATATACACAAAATCAATTAGAATGGCTCACAAAGAGCTTTACAGCAAAAGATTGTAGGGGGAGGTGGGAACTGCTTCAGTGTCTTCAGGCCAGACTCAGAGGGGATGGGCAAGTGAGTCTTGCAATCAGTGGAGGTACTGCAGATTTACACTAACTATGGTCAGAATCTGACCCAGCAAGTCTAAAGGAATTTAAACTGATGTAATTCACACGTTCTTCTGGCTTTGTTGGGCCGAATTTTGTTCTCAGTTACACTGGTGCAAATATGGAGTGATTTCAGTGCTTTAAATGGAGTTACTCTGGGTTTACACCAGTGTAACTGAAAGTAAGAAAGTTATACCTGTCACAGTTCATGTCAACTGTACCTATATTCCCCCTCTATGATCCCTTGAGGGCAACCACTCTAGGTTCCTGGCACCTCATCCGTCACTTCTCTGGAGCAGCTATCCATGTCTCTCTCCTTCCTGATTGGGAGTTCTCCAGGCTGCACAGTTCCGTGCCTACACTGTCTTATCTCCAGCAAGCAAGACCACCTAAGAGCAACTGTGCTTTGCTTTTTCTCCGGAGGCTATGAACAGCATAGCTGCCACAGTTATATGTTACTACACAACTCTTTCTAAGCAAGCACATTTATTCTTATGGTAAAAGCATTACAGAAAAACATATTAAAAACAAGAAAAGAACACATACACATGTTCAAAGCTTACCAGAGGTCATACCAACCCAGATTCAGGCTCTGGCAGTTGTCAGTCCTTAAAAACCGACAACTGGGTTTTCCCCGTAGTTACAAGTTCACAACCATCTCCGATTCAGAACCAGAACAACCATGAATAGTTCAGTCTTTCCTTTATACAGCTTCAGCCTTTGATCTTGGCCTTATCTAAAAAGTGATCAGGAGACAAAGGCCTACTCCTCACAGCATAGCTTCAAAGGGCTTGGTTTTTGCATAACTGGTGGTGGGGCATTTGCATTCACCTCTCCCTAGATATTTCCCAGGAAAACCACTTCATACCTTTTGTTCCAAAAGTCCATTCTTGTCTGGCACATTGTTCAATATAATCCTTTGAACCCATAGGTCTCACATCTGCCACCTCCTCTCCCCCTGCAAGATGTTACAAACAATCCCAGGCCATAGTAATACACAAACCTTCATTGAATACAATGGACCCCAAAGGTACTTAACCTTAACTCAGTAAGGTCTCCAAGGATATTGCCATATCTGTTACAACACCAGCTTGTGACCTGATCCTACAAATGAATCCACAGAGGATGGCCCCATTGAAGTCAGCCAGGCTAAAGGGTCTGTCTGTACAAAGAAGGCACGGAATTAGAGCCTTAGCATATGATTTACACCAACTGAAACACCTTTTGTACCATTATATTGTTTTGGGTGGACACAGTGTCTAGTGTAGACACAATTCACGTCTATAAAGGTACCTTATACTGCGGTAGCTTATTCCCTTTCCTATATGGAAATAGCTATGCAACTATAGCACTTTGATAAGAGTATAACTGCACCCACACTAGGAGGATTGTACCACTTTAACTATATTTAAAGCAATATAGCTTCTGTGTGTAGACAAACCCTGTAGACTCTCAAGGCCAGCAGTTCTCAAACGAGGGCCGCCGTTTGTTCAGGGAAAGCCCTTGGCGGGCCGGGCCGGTTTGTTTACCTGCTGTGTCTGCAGGTCTGTCTGATTGCAACCGCGGCCAGTGTACCTCATCCCTTAGCTGCCAGCAAACAGAGCCCCAAGAATCTAGGTCATCTCCTTGGGGTTACATATGTTTATCTACACAATTATACATATATAAACACACAATTATATATATACACATATATATGTGTAAAACTCATAGATTTCCATCACAACTTCAACAACCACCACCTAGCTATTAAACTCTCTCTAGAACACTCCCACACTAGCATCAATTTCCTGGACACCATAATCAGTTCCAACAATGGAACCCTATAGACAACTATATACAAGAAACCCACAGATTATCACACTTACCTTCACAAACCCGGTAACCACCCCAAGCACACCCAGAAATCTGTTATCTACAGCCAGGCACTCAGAAACCACTGAATGAGCTCTGAGGAGAAAGTCAAGGATTATATATACCTTCACTTAACTCACTTGAAACTGCCTTCAGCAGACAAGGACCCTCTACCAGGGAAGTAGATCGTATCATAGAATGAGCCATCCAAATATCTTGAGAGAAGCTGCTCCAATAAAGAAATAAAAACTTGTCTGACCGCACACCCCAAATTGTTGCCTACCACCACACACTGAAACCCATACGGGGTATCACTAAACAATTGCAACCCATCCTTGATGGGAACAAGATCCTGAAAGAACTTCCTCCTGGCTGTATCCTCCTCTTCTGACCTTCAAACAAGCCTCCAACCTCTTCAAGCTCATCATCAGAAGCAAGTTCCTCACAGACCAGGACTCATCAACTCAAAGCAGCACCAGACCCTTTCATAACAACAGATGCAAAACCTGCAGACATATCTCCACTGCTACGATGATTATCAAACCCAACACACTTTTCAAGATCCATGAATCCTACACAGGCCTATCATAACACGTGGTGTACCTCATCCAGTGCACTAAATGCCCCAATAACAACTATGTGGGTGAAATGAGACAATCACGACACACTCGAATGAACTCACACAGAAAAACGATAAAAGACAAAAACACCGTGTCACCTGCGTGTGAACCCTTTTCACAAAGCGATCACTCTGTATCTGACCTTTCAGTCCTCGTCCTCAAAATAAACCTGCACAACATATTCAAAAGATGAGCCTGGGAGCGTAAATTCATAACTTTTCTAGAAACTAAAAATCATGGATAGAATAGAAACACTGGATTCATGGCTTATTACAACAGTCTACAACCCAATAACCCCCCCCACCCCTTACAGCTGCCTTTTCTCCCCTTCCCTTGAATGGTCCCTTGAAATATATGTTAACTACGTATGCAAAAAAATCTGTTCCACTTTATATTTAGCTGTGACATTCAGGGCAGGTCTACATTAGGAGTTTACATCAGCACAGCTGTACTGATGCAGCTGTGCTGCTGTAGCACATCTGGTGAAGAGATCTCCCATTGACTTAATAACTCCACCTCTGTGAGAGGTGGTAGCTATGTCGGCGGGTTTCGGGTTGGTATAACTGCGTCGCTCAGGGGTGTGGATTTTTCACACCCCTAAGTGATGTAGTGATAAGGGTGTAGTGTAGATCTGCCCTCTGAGTACCTTTCCCATACTTGAAGAACTCTGTGTAAGCTCAAAAACTTGTCTCGCTCACCAACAGAAGCTGGTCCAATAACTGAAATTATCTCACTCACCTTGTCTCTGCAAAACTCAAATCAACCTCAATATACACCCATACAAACCACATATACAGGGGGCCTATTCATGTGACAAACAGCAGAGCTATGTGATAAGCTGTGGAACTATGTGATCTATTACAGAGCAATGTACGTTTATCATATATCTTTTTATAGCCTCACTTGCCCTCTGCCTCCTAAGCAATATCCAAGCCCTTGAGCAACCTCAGAATTTGTGCATACTGACTCCAATCCTGCTCCCATCAAAGTCAAGGACAACACTCCCATTGAATTCAGTGGGGCAGAATCAAGAGAACAGCATTTAAAGTCATGCATCTGGCTTAAGTACCTTGCTGAATCGGCCTCAGTCCTTTACCTCAAGCAGTAGAGGCTCATGGTTTTAGATTGGGACGTTCCCACTTCATCCAGGGGGTGTTGCATACAGTCAGTGGCATAGAAGAACCTATTAGTTAAGCTGCTGGCCAAGTTCTGCTCTCACTTATAGCTGTTCATCCCTAATGAGGTTGCAGAGGTGTGACCAAGAGCAGTATTTTGCTGTTTGTCTCTATCAACAGGAATTTCTGGTGATTCACTAAAGAGCTGTTGCAGGAGTTACGGGCAGGCAGGGGACCTTGGGGACCACAAAATTAGGGATTAAAGGCCCAATGCAATGACCACTGAAGACAATGAGTATTTGATCAGGTCTTTACACAATGGCCTCCTATATCTGGAGCAGTATTTTTGGAGGGGCTGGGAGAGGCAGCTGCCCATTCAGTCCCAGAGAAGCAGGAGATATTTTGTTGGGTAGGGATCCCAGACATTTCCTGGAGTAGCAGGCTGTTTGGAAGGCTTATTTACATAGGTTTTGTTGGGTCATCAGGTAAGGCTGCTTTCCAACCCGCCTCCTAAATGACGTGGTTGGGTAGGAAATGAACACAGTTATTGGCAAGTTACCCACATTTATTGGCTACATGACTTTATAAGCTCCAGGTCTTTCTCAGGCCCTGTAAAAGCAGCTTGTATATGAAAACACATGGTGTAGTTAAATACACATAAGTTCCTCAATGCCATGTGCGCCTGTGTGCCTACTTTTGTGTGTCGTGAATGTAAAGTACTCACACGAACGGATGTTTTTTCAGAAGTGCATTTTCTTCTGTGTATTTTAAGATGGTTTCCTCTGCTGTATTTTCATGTTATGCTTAAAAATAAAATTTGAATCTACATCAAACCACATCTACATCTTCCTATAGGTGGTAAAAAAAGCCTTTTCCATAGTGAAAGAATCAGGAGGGTAACTAGAACTTCATATTTGACTGAATACATATAGCCCAATTCAGCCTTGAAAAGTCAAAGCAAAATCGTCAGTGTATATATATAGATATAGCTATAGATATATATACAGTGTATATATATATACACTGACGATTTTGCTTTGACTTTTCAAGGCTGAATTGGGCTATATGTATTCAGTCAAATATGAAGTTCTAGTTACCCTTCTGATTCTTTCACTATGGAAAAGGCTTTTTTTACCACCTATAGGAAGATGTAGATGTGGTTTGATGTAGATTCAAATTTTATATATATATATTTGATGTCTCACATGAGCTCTCTGGAATATATGGAGTCTAATATAGTGAAATCTGATTTACACTTCCAGCAGGCAACTTTAACGGCAATGGGAGTGCATGTGTAAATCTCTGTCTGAAGATAAAAACATACAAGGCTGGCCCTTTAAATTCCTTCTGCTTTGAATGCCATTGAATGAGTTCCTATTTTTAAAAGAGGGACACTCCTTTCTGCAGGAGACAAGGGGACTAGTAATTTGCACAAGTCTTACATCAATCCACAATAATACACAGACCTATGGAAAATAGATAAGGAAAAGCCCTGGTGGGACAACTCTGAATTAGTGCAGGCTGTCTTACCCCAGGGAAAAGCGAGTGTGTACCACAACCTCCATCTTTGTATATTCAGCATTCACATTTGTATACCTGCCCCTTGAAGTAACTGCACCTCTGTTTCTGTCCTGGAAGGGATAATCAGTCATGCAACCTGGCTGCACAAATTCAGGGATTACACACACAAATGCTGACATGTCATATGTGTCCATTCAAAACTTGAATTAAGTTGTCCAGTCCAGCTCCCTGAAGGATCTCAAAGAATTTCCTGTGAACTATGGAGTTTGAGCTCTTTAAAAGAGACTTGAATGCCCACCACATATTGCCCAAGCAACGCACTCTGTGTCCTGAACTGTCACAGATGAGCTATTAATTCTGTGATGGCCGCCATCTTGCTCAACACACTAAGGATTAGGCAGGCCATTAGTCCAGTTTTAAGCGTGACTGTCCTCTTTTGGGGTGTTTTGTGCCTTGTCGGGTACTGAGATAACCCGGGACATGGTTTTGTCCAGTATCCGATGGGGGACGCCATTCTGAAGAGCAAGCTGCTCCACCCTTGCTGGCATGATGTGCGTGCGCGGGGATAGAAAGGTGCACTCTACAAAATAGTGTCCTCTGTGCAGTGTGACCTTGTCACCGTGGCGGAGGTGAGCCTAATCCTGGAAATACCGGAATGTTCTGGGAATGCGTGAGCGACCACCTGACTAAGGACTGAACCAGAGACTTCCAAAGCTAAAAGCATGAGCTGCCACAGTTCAAGCTAAAGAGCCAACATTTTCAAACTGGGGCAGTGAGAGACTCTTAGCCTCTGCAGATCAGCATAGAAGGGGACTATGACAACCTGACACCCCAATATTCACCACTGTCATATAATTAGGATATGTTTTATACAAAGTATGTCTTGTGAGGTATCATTCTAAAAGTCTTAAACTGCTGGACATTAATATCTCATTGGGGTGTATGTTCTATCGTCGTATGTGAAGTTATGAAGTTTGGCTATGTATGTGTTACTAAAACATGTTGTGAGGTTGAAAGCACCCACAAGCAGCCTTTCAGGTACACCAATAAAAAAGCCAAACAATGTTAATGGCCGATTAAGGAAATGCACACCAGCACAGGGATTACCCCAGGAACTGTGTACAGTAGAAACTTCTCAGAGAGAGCTCTACACAATGGGAACTGTTTGATCCAGGTCACAGCAAAAGAGCTTTCCAGCAAGTGGGAAGAAGACATAAAAAGGGGACAATGACATCCTCGGGGGAACCTCATTCTCCCTGCAATAACACAACTGGAAACACCAAGGGAACAAAGACTGAACTGTGAGAAGTGATGGTCCCAGGCCAGAAGGATCTTTAGCCCGTGTATGAAAACCTGGGAAAGCCAAGGCAACTTGTGCCTTAAGAGTCTGCCAGTCTGTTTATCACTCAGGGTGAGAATTTGCTAATTTATATCCTATCTGTCTAGTGTGTTAAACTCAGTTTGCGGTTTTTGTTTATTTACTAAGGTCATCTGCTTTGATCCGTTGGCTATCCCTTATAATCACTTAAAATCTACCTTTTGTACTTAATAAACTTGTTTTATTTTAAACCCAGTTTGTGTCATTCATAACTGGGGGGAAAGGGGGTCAAAAAGCTGTGCATATCTCTCTCCACAATGAGGGAGAGAGCGAATTTCCATGAGTTCACGCTGGACAGTTCCTAGTGCAGTGCAAAACAATGCAATTTTGGGTTTACTCGCCAGAGCGGGAGTGCACTGGAGTGCTGGGCAATTCCTTAGCTGAAAGCTTTCCCATGCAGTGCTGATTTCAGTGTCTGTGTCTTTCTGCAGCTGGGTGTGTTCCTACCCGTGTGTGTACTGGAGGAGGCTTGAGGGTCTGGCACAGCAGGACAGGGTGAGGGAGCCCAGGCTGGTGGAACAGGCAGGCTCAGTGGTACCCCAGTACATCAGGGGGCACCCCGGAAGGGGGGGCAACCCATCACAGGGACCTATAGCACCCACTCACTAATGAGTTAAAATTATCAATAGCAGCAGAATGAGCAGCCATAGAAGTTGTAGACTGTGTCAGGTGCCAACAGCATGGACGTTTCTGTACCAGACGCAGACAGAGCCCATCCCAGTCCCAAGGAGTTTACAAATCCCAGACAAGCAAAGATTAGAAAAACAATAACACGCTTGGGGTGCAGGTGCAGAGGATGAATACATTTTTTGTTTAGCCTGGATGGGTGATGGCAGGGGTCAGCATCTGTGAGCCCTGAGAGGCTACTCTAATACAACTGAATAGTATACAACAATAATAATAAATTGCTGCCAGCCACCACTTCTCAGGCAGGACCTATGCTTCACCCCAAGAGCAGAGACCTGCCAGCAGGAGCCACCATGGAGCCCTAACTGATCTTTGTCTTTTCTTTCCACCTTTATCTAGTGCACATGGGCACCTCAGAGCATCCGCACTGAGTTTGGAAGCATTAAGTAAATGTTTTCAAAAAACGCGGAGGTAATAAAGGTAAGGCCAATCGTGAAAATATATTCCCACCCCACTCCCCCCAATGGAAAATAAAAGGAATGGCCCAGCCTTGAAAGTGAAAAATCCTGCTGTAAAGCCGGTTTTAAGAAAAAGGCTAGTGCACTGTGCTGCTTGCTAACCAGGCAGACGGGGCGGGTATTTCTGCTCTGAAACTTTAATGGGAAGGATTTGATTCTGCTGCAAGCGCATTTTATGTGCCCAGTGATTAAAGGGTAAGGGAAGAGTGTAATTTATATAATTGTGAAAAACACAGAATGGCTTTCTGGGCTACAGTGTTTCTTTTATTTTCTTGTTACTCCTTTTGTGTTCAGAGCTTGTGAAAGGTGATGGATTGACAATGCTGGAGATAGAAATCTTCTATTTCCATCTGCAGGGCACGTACTGCACAAGCAATGACAGCCACACATGCTGCCTCCCTGTTGTGGAGGGACCACTGCGGGGGGTGGGAGGATACTTCAGTTTATCTTAGGGTTTTCCATAGTACTCATTGATCCATACACTTATCTGGCCAGTATCGCCTCACAATCAATGGATGCAGCACGAGATTATCTAGATCGTCTTTCCTACCCCTTCACTGGAGTATCTAGCACTTCCCAATCAAAGGAAGATCCGCATAGCAAGGGCTTTAGTGGGCTTCAAGGAGTCTTTCATGCTCCTTCCTTTCCTGGTAGAAGGCAGCGCTTCCTGAATTGTACAACTCGAGTTGCTTTTTTACCCTCATGGCCAATTTAGCAGCAAGTCTCTTTGCTGAGGCTTTTAACAGGGGATGCCAATTGTAGTGATGGTTTTTGTGATGTGTAAATGGACCAAGCCCACTGACTTATTTCACATAAGCCACCAAACAGCTTGACCTGCATAACTTCTGGCTTTTGTCCATCTTCTCCAACTCTCTGCTTTGCTGGGATATAAATCTTGTTAATCTTTCACCAGCCCTTGCCATGACAACAGAATAGCTTGGTTCACCATTCCATGCACTGCTTGGGTGTCAGTCAGAGCTGTATCAGTGGAAACTGAACTGTTTGTACTCTGAGATCAATCAACGGTGAGCAGCTTTTCATGTAATGTTTCAATACATTGTTGGTTGCTGCCAGATGCTGTCTGACCCATCAGAGCTGGGACCTCAGATCAGCCTTGTAAAATCATTACGAACATTTACCTATACAAGCACCAAATCTATGTGCTCCATAAAACGGTGGTAGAAATTGCACCAGGCAAACAGATGTGTACAATTTTCTTGTTACTTTACAGGTGACTGGACGAGCCAGGTTTTAACAGATGAACTCCCAGAATTTCTGCTGGCTCAGCTTGGTGTCCCCAGCTCGGCTGTGCTGGGCAGAGTTTGTTTTTTTTGGAAGGAACAGAAAGACACTGTCTAAAATTCATTTGCACAACCATATCCTGGCGCTATAAGAGGGTTACTAGCTTTCTTTGATCAGTTCTTCCCTTAACGGTAATTGCCACTGTAGCCATTGGCACTAAAATAATTTAGATTAGCAAAATAACCTATTGCAGAAGCCTGTGATTATAGTATGATAGAAGGAATGAAGTATGGACTAGCCAGATGAGCAGAGGCCAGGAAGTCAGGAACTCCTGAACTCTAGTATTCCCTCTGCCACTCATTTTCTTGTTGGCCTTGAGTAAGTAACTTAGGCCCTGATTTTCATAAGTGCTGAGCCCCCACTGACTCCAACTGGAATTGTAGGTGCTCAGCACCTTTGAAAATGAGGCCTTTAACCCTCTTCTTCAGCCCAGTCTCTAGAATATGGAATAATAACACATCCATCTGTTATGAAAGTGCTGTGCGGATCAGTCAGTTAGTGGTTGTCCAGTGCCTTGAAAATTATAAGTGTAGTTATCATGCTACCTTACAAAGAGTCTTGCTTAAAATTTTCAGAAGCTCTTAAGTGGTTTAGGAGCCTACACCCCATAGTCAAAAGTGACTTAGGAAGCTAAGTGCCACTGCCTTTCAATGAGACCGAGGCTCCCAAGTTACTTAGGTGCTCCTGAAAATTTGACCCCTAGTCCTTTGCGCAATGGCTGGCAGGAGATGGATGTGCTGAGAAGGCAGCATACTGAGGGTGGTGGACCAGATTAATGCTCAGAAGAGACACCTTTGGCCAAATGACATCGATGGGATCCCAAGGAAGCCACAGTCTTCCCTCCTGAGCTAGGTGGAGAACTGTCACGTGAAAATCTTGCGGGTGGGTAGAGGGAACAAAAGTAACAATAGGAACTTTGGGAGAGAGTTCATTGCTCAGGGTTTCAGGAGGATGGGGCTGGCCCGGGAATGGTTGAGGGTCCCAGAAGCTGGCATTAGAGGGGAATGCTGATACTTCACCACTCCCTTCCTTCCTCTCTGCAAACTGCCCTGGTTTGAATTCTAGCCACTCCTTACCTCTCTAACCATTAAAAATCTGCTCTCAGTGAGGAAGGTTTTTTTGTACAACACAAACCCCTTTCCTTTCTTTTAATGCAAACAAGTAGTTTTCTGGGCAATCATCTCCTCAGTTCTACTTAGCAGCATTTGTGTATCTTATACTGCATGTGTAAGAGTTTAGCAACATTTTAAACAAATGTACAAGTGTCACTCATTGCTAAAGGGAAAAAAGATCCATCTGAAGACACAAAGATAACAAACCAACAGATTTCCCCTTCCCTTAACCCTTCTAAAGGTAGCTTCTCCTTGTGTTTATTTTAATCCCTTGAATTGCAACAGTCACATGCCTCTCATTACCAACACAGGAAAATCTGTAATAATTCACACTGAATTAGACTGCTCCGGGGGATCCCTCTGTACGTGGGCCAAAATAAAGCTCTCGGGCTGGATCCTCACATGGTGCAAATCAGCATAGCGCCATTGACATTAATAGAGCTACCCGGATTGATTTACGCCAGCTGGGAAGCTGACCTCTTGTATTTATTCTGTGCAGCAATTCCTGCCAGTTGGGCAACAGATGCAAGTGAAAAATTTGTCACCTGGAACCCTGCATGGCCAGGACTCCGAGTGCTGTACTTTTGAGTCTGTGAGCAATTATTGTAATTATTTATATTACAGTGGTGAGATCAGGGCTCCATTTTAGGTACTAAAACAGAGCCCTTGCCTCAAACAGCTTATAGTCTAAATAGCGAAAACAGATGGCGGGAGGGGAAACAGAGGTGAAATGATTTGCCCAAGGTCACCCAGCAGAGCCGGTCAGTGAATAGGTCTCCTGAATCCCTGTCCTGTGTACCATCCAGCAGACCACACTGCTTCCAAGCATTTATTATTGTATTCCGTTCAGTTTTGACCTTACAAGTACTCTTAACCTTCCACTGGCAACGTCTTAATGGGCAAATAAATCTCAGGAGAGTATCTTAAATTCTATTTTATCACAGACTGTATCAGTCTGATAATAAGATCAGCCTTCAGACTCCCCATTAAGTCACAGAAGGTGTGGTCATCAGTCATGCTTTTTTCAGCCTTAATTGCCAGGTAGACACTTTAAGTGGAAAGTCCGTCTAATGAGCCCAGTCATTAAAACATCCCTGGTTCCTAGCTGAGAGAGAAATTATATTATTTTAATAAGGAGGTTGCAGCTCTTGCCCCCTTATTCAATCATGTGGCACAGAAAAAGTGAAGACTTTTCCATAAATTTGCCTTGGATGTGTTTCATTTAAATATATCCCCCACGCCGCTTAAAAATTAGTCTAATAAAATCATCTGCGGAGTCAGAATTGGGTGGTAAGCCAAGGACTAATGACCTAGCGGTAAAGAAGAAAGAGGCTGGACACTGAAGAGTATCTCTCTGAGACTAACTGGACATGGATTAGCAAAGGAGGTGGCTGAGGCCCACCCCTGTAGAATTTTAAGACAAGGATGAATAAGACATTAGTGGCAATGAAATACTGTGTAGCCATGCAAGAGGTCAAACTGGATGATCTCAGTGGTCTCTTCTGGCCCTAATTTCAGACCAGACCCTAAGGACACAACCCCGCAAGCCATAATTTGCATGAATAGTCCTTATTCAATTGGTAGTCCTTCAATTCAGTAATAACGCATAGCACTGGCACAATGCTCTACACGTTCAAAGCACTGAGCAAGCATAGGTATTTAATGCTCACAATATCTCAATGAGACAGATAGGAAAGTACTGTTATCCCCATTTTATAGACAAGGAAAATGAGGCAGGCAGGTTAGCAGACTGACTTAAGCCCATGCAATGAACCAGTGTCAGAGACACCTCAATTGAGGTGAAATTCACCTCCATGCAGAAGGCCAGCATAAAGACCGTGCCCCTTGGAAATCCAACTCAAGTCCTCAGAATAGGGGCCCCCTCTGCTAGCCTTCTGCACAGGGGTAAATATCACCCCTTGTATTTAATCCTCTAGACTTCTTGGTAATCTAAGAGCCCTTCACCTAAAATCAATAGCACTAGCAAAGTCCCTAGTGGACTCCATGGATTGTTCTCAAAGACAATGCTCTGTGCTTACTTAGGCTGTGTCTGCACTTAAAACTACACCATTGTAGTGCTTCAGTGTAGATGCTTAATACAGTGACGGGAGGGGTTCTCCCATTGCTGTAGGTAATGGTAATCCAACTCCCTGAGAGGCATTAGCTAGGCCAGGGGTCAGCAATCTTTCAGAAGTGGTGTGCCGAGTCTTCATTTATTCACTCTAATTTAAGGTTTCACGTGCCAGTAATACATTTGAATGTTTTTAGAAGGTCTCTTTCTATAAGTCTATAATATATAACTAAACTATTGTTGTATATAAAGTAAATAAGGTTTTTAAAATGTTTAAGAAACTTCATTTAAAATTCAATTAAAATGCAGAGCCCCCCAGACCGGTTGCCAGGATCCGGGCAGTGTGAGTGCCACTGAAAATCAGCTCACATGCCGCCTTTGGCACGCATGCCATAGGTTGCCTACCCCTGAGCTAGGCTGATGGAAGAATTCTTCTGTAGACTTAACGCTGTCCATGCTGGGGGTTAGGTCAGCTTAACTACATCCATAGATGCTTATGTGGATTTTTCACACCCCTGAGAGACAGAGCAATGCCAATGTAGGTCCTCAGGGGGTACCTGTGAGGTTCTGTGCATCTTTGGCCAGGTGTTAAGGCACCCTCAGCTCCCACTGTGGGGTTGGGCTGTCCTTGATTTTCCTCCATGGTAAAATATTTGAGGGTTTTTTTAATATGTGGTTTTCGCTACAGGGATACCATATAACAGCAGAGACACATCTGAGCTGCTAATTTTGGGTGCACATCTGGATTTATCAAAACTTTAGGGCTGCTTAGAATTGGGAGTTTAGTCCAGGCCCATCTCTAATAAAACGTAGTGAGACATGGCAGGGTGTGCAGCTATTGTGTAATAACACACCCTTAAAATGCCTTGTGTGGCAATCGACTGTGCCACACCTCAAGCCGTCCCAAGGGTGTGGGCATTCTATCATGATCAGCACACACCCAAAATCTCCTACTACAATTAGGATCTAGCCCTGTTTAAGAACCAACAAATACTTTGTTTAAAACCAGAAAACAGAGACATTTTCAGATGCATTTAAAAAGCCCTAAAGAGGTGCCTTAACTTGAACCTACTTTGGGGCAAATCTAAACAATTTCAGTATTTCATGCATTTTGTTCTTTCCATGGAGGAAGCCACACTGTATTTAACCCTAATTTTATGTAAGGAACAAAGGGATGTTTAAGCATTGTTCTGGTCCATTAGGCACTGGTGAGGCTTTAGCCTCCACTTTAAGAAAGATGTGGACAAATTGGAGAAAGTCTGGAGGAGAGAAATTAAAATGATAAAAGGTTTAGAAAACCTGACATGTGACCTCAACATATTTAGTCTTGAGAAAAGAAGACTGAGGAAGGACCTGATAACAGTCTTCAAATATGCCAAGGGCTGTTATAAAGAGGATGACGATCCATTGTTCTCCATGTCCACCAAAGATAGGACAAGAAGTAATGGGTTTCATCTGCAGCGAGGAAGATTTAGAAAAACTTTGTAATGAGAAGGATGGATAATCATTGGACCAGAGTACCAAGGGAGGTTTTAAAGAACAGATTAGACAAATGTTTGTTAGGGATAGTCTAGGGATACTTCATCCGGAGAGATGGAATAATGATCTCTCGAGGTCCCTTCCAGCCCCACATTTCTATGAATCTGTGAGACAATATTTTCATCATTTGCAAAACTAAAATTATGCAAAAAATAATTTGTAATTGATTTTTGATTATGGTTATTTATATAGCACCACATGCTTGCATTACGCTTTACGGACATCCAGACAAGATCTCAGCCCCAAGTATCTTACATTGTGTAGGCCTAAATCTATCTCCATTAAAGTCAGTGGGAGCAGAATTTGCTATTCAGGAATAATAGATGCACAATGCCATTTAGCACTAAAGAGGAATGGAAGTAGAATCTGTTTATTAAGAGGCAATGGAAATACAATCCATTTGGTTTTAAGGGGCAATGGAAGCAGAATCAGTTTGTTATTAAAGGATAAAGAGAGCAGAACCTCTTTGTTATTAGAAGATAATGGAGAAAGGATCAGTTTAATACGAAGAAAGATCCTGATTTTTTCCCTAAAACACAATGTAATTGCAAAGTGATGCTCAGGAAAACACTAAGTAAACCTGTAACTCCAGGATTATACCCACAACAGAAAACATGTCTTGGAAGGAGAAAAAAACCTCAATAGAATATTTTCATATCTACGATTCTTAATCATCCAGGGGTGGAAAAAAACCTAGATTTGCTACTCAAACATAAATTCACCTGCTGATTAAAAGTAGCAAAGAGTGATGAGGAAGAAGAGGAGCTGACAGGGGATCTTTCTAAATTCCAGTTTAATAACGTTGGAGGTGGTGGGTCTGATAATGGAGGCCTTTGGTGCCTTGGTAAAGCAGAGAGGAAAGGAGGCTGGTGATGTGCATGCCAATCAGCATAGGTAACTAAGGGCTGCTGAACTGTAGTTACATGTTTCCAAGGCTCAGAGTGATATTATTGGAACAGGAGACACGGTCAAACCAGGAAATGACTGAATGCTGCAAATACCAAGATTCAAAGCTGACCAATGGGACAGACAACGTAAAACAAGGGGCGCGCTTGTCGCCATATTAGCGAGGGAGATGGAGTCTGCAGAAACAAATTCAGTCATGTTTGTGGCTGACGCAGCAGGGATAATTTGGAGAGAGGTTCAGAACAACAGATTCCTGTTGGTTGCTATGTGCCTTCAGGACAGTTAACACGAAGAGATCAGGAAATGTGTGTACGGATAAGAGTGTCCTGCAAGAATTCCCAGAATCTTGATTATGGTCCAGAGAGGGGGGAATTGTAATTCTACAGCTATTGACTGGGACAACAGGTGCTATACACAACCTTAGTGCTATGTATAAAGGTAACTTTAATAAGCATGTATATCATTGTAACCCCTAAAGGAAACAAATTAGGATAGGCCCCATTATGCTAGACCAGTGGTTCTCAAACTTTTGTACTGGTGACCCCTTTCACATAGCAAGCCTCTGAGTGTGACCCCCCCCCTTATAAATTAAAAACTCTTTTTGATATATTTAACACCATTATAAATGCTGGAGGCAAAGCGGGGTTTGGGGTGGAGGTTGATAGCTCGCGACCCCCCCATGTAATAACCTCGCGACCCCCTGTGAGGTCCCGACCCCCAGTTTGAGAACCCTGTGCTAGACAATGTACAATTACAAAACCCAGAGTAGGCAACAATCTCTGCCCCTAGGAACTTACAATCTAAATAAACATGATAGGCAAAGAGTGGACGAAAAGAAATATTATTTCCCTTGTACAGATGAGGAACTTTGAAGTGATTTGCCAAAGGCTACACAGGTAGCGCCAGGAAATGAAGTTACTTCTGAGTGACAATCCACTGTCTTAACTATAAGACCATGTTCCATTGACCCTGTGTACAGGGCTGAATTTTGCTCTACAACAAGCACACCAGAGCAAGATCAAAACCGATAGGCCCAATTCTGTAGCCCTTTCATTGACAAATTTCAGGCATTCAGTAAAGTCAATGGGATTTTGCCAGAGTATGGACAAGCAAAAAAAATGAGCAGAGATTTCAGGGTATGGCCCATTGACATCACTGGGCGTTTTGATTGCAGTGCGATGGCCAGTGTTAGATTTGGGATTTTCATGAAGCAAAATCAAATGGGGAAAGTAATAAACGGCCCTGGAATCCCAAACAGCCTGGGGAGAGGGGCTTCGGAAAAGTGGGAAAAGTTGAAGAGGCTTGTAACTAAAATTCATCCCCTTTAGAACCTCAATTGAGGAAGGGAGAGGATTCTGGTAAAGTAAGAATGTACAGCAAGAAGTGGCATAAACGACAAAAACATAACCAGTTTGGAAAGACGAGAGCTTGGGTGAGAAGTAAAAATAAGTAGCAGCAAGTAAAAAGGCTTAAAAGAGCCCAAAATAAATAGCAAACAGCAGATTTCAGGGAATCGTTCAGCAAACAGTAAAGGTTCCTTGCAATCTCCCTGCAATAGGCGGGTGGCAAGGAGGGAAAGTGATGTGCACTCAAAATGATAGCAGCAAATTGGAGTCAGGGAAATTCAGACAGGGCAGATTTGTTAAGCTGTAATTTTCCTTCTGTCTTTGTGAGAAAAAAAAGAGGACATGGAGCTGCTTAAGACGGGCATTGTATTTCACTACACAGAGGAGAAGGCTTTCGATAGTCTGAAGACAGCAACAGAAAATGGTTCTAAAAAGATTAGCCGCTCTTAAGGAAAGGCAAAATACTAGATCCAGACAACACACTTCAGTTTTAATGACAGTGAGGAAAGAAATGGGTGAAGCTTTGTCTGCTGCTTTCAAGGCTTAATTTGAAACAGCACAAACTAGCTCTGGGTTCTCCTCAGAGAAAGGATTTGTTCCTGTCCATAAAGCCGTCCTTTCCAAATATTTTTCTTGTATTGTGTCTGCAAATTATCAATCACCATGAAAGTCAGGAAAGCGACAATGGCACAGGCCCTGAGTGTCATCGTAAAGCAGTCCTGGAGGGCCTCAATTTCAAATGTTAAGGCATGCAAAAATCCATACGCATTTGCACACCTAATATGAACGAACGCCACTTATCAAGAGCTACCTAGACACTTGTGTGTGCAGTCATTCCGGCTGGGTATGCAAACGTCCTGGTTGCACTCACATTCATGCACGTTTCCATTCATGAACCTGCATGGCTAACATGTTGAAAGCAATGCCCTAAATATTTTTCTCCTGACCTCATCAGGCCTGTAAGGAGGCACACAAAAGCCCTGATTCAGCAAAGCACTTAAGCACGTGCTTAACTTTAAGCACACGAGTAGTCTCATTGAAGTAAATTAAACTATAGAGTCCATGGGACTCCTCACATACTTAAAGTTAAGCATGTGCTTTAGTGCTTTGCTGAACTGGGGCTGAAATAGTATTTATTATAGTTATCTGGTTAAATTGTGATTGGAACAAGAGCTATAAAACCCATTTTAGTATCCCAAGGAAGCATTTTCTCTTCCTACTAATTTCATTCATATGCACATCTATATCTTTACATATGATGCTGATAAACCAATACAGAAAGTTAAAATGACCTTGTCTGCGTTACAAATACAAGGTGAATTCCACATCCTGAGCACTGTGAGGAAATGGCGACAATTGGGATTTTTCGGAAAAAAAAGTCATGATGTAATTGGCCCTTAGAGATTAGTTCAGTCTATAACCAATTCAATGGAACCTGGTATCTTGGAAAGCATATTTTTGTTATAGGAGATCTACATAAAGTTAGCAAAGGTCTTTTATCTTTTCATGGTATTTATACTAGCCTCATTACCATAGCATCTGAGCGTCTCATAGCCTTTAACATATTGATCTTCACCATATCCCACTCAGGTAGGGCAGTGCTATTATCCCCATTTTACAGGTGGGGAACTGAGGCACAGCGAAGCTAAGTGACTCAGCCAAGGTCCCAAAGGAAACAGGATATTAAATCTGGTTTCCCAATACCTAACCACAGGACCCGTCCTCTCTTCTTTGCCCTTACATAGGTAACTAGTGACCGCTGTAGCTGGAGGACTTTAAGCCTACTGGGCCAGATCCCCAGCTGGGGTAAATTGGCATTTATTGACTTCAAAGGAGCTATGCTGATTTATACCAGTTGAGGATCTGGCCCATTATCTGTATGAAAGGCAATGCAGGAATTTTATATTGGAAGCCGGACTCAGTGTCCTGGCCACATTCCAATGCTAGTAATTATATTCTGCCTACCTAAATCCACTGGAAGTTTTGATTGGATGTGAGATTCTGCTTGACTTCCTGTCCTAAACTGCTGCGTGCTATGATTGTGTACTACAAAACAGCGGCCCATACTCCACCTCATACTCACTCAGACCCTTCTACACCCACCTACTGATTTTGGGCAGGGGACAATTCAATAGGGACACCATGCTGCTCTGACTTGTTAGCTTATAGCACTTTACACATCACCTCTGAATTTGGCCTAAGAAGGAGGCGGGAGTAGGGTGACCAGATGTCCCGATTTTATAGGGACAGTCCTGATTTTGGGGTGTTTTTCTTATATAGGCTATTACCCCGCACCCCCGTCTCGATTTTTCACATTTGCTGTCTGGTCACCCTAGGCGGGAGTGAGAATCCCTCTACCATCAGCTTCCCTCTCCCTGAACTCTGCTCTGCCCAAAAGGCAATTTCCCCCAGGGTTACCTCACCCACCAACATGTAGTTACACCTGGGATAAATGTGACCCAATATCTTGGAAATTATGGTAAAATATGGAGTGAAGCTTTAATTGCCTTTGCAAAGGTTGTATGTCATTACTAGGGAGAGAACGTAGGATGCGTGAAGTGAGTCCAGCCATAAGAGTATTAAGTACGAGGACACAGAGTATGAGAGGCCACCCCCTCCTGATTCCAGCTGGCTCCTCCCCAGCTGTGGATCCCCAACCCTGCGTAGAGCTCTCAACGGGAGGGAATAATGGGGTACAGTACTGTAGAGGTGCTGCCCCTCCTTCCACATGGACAGAGGAGATCAGCATAAGGAGCCATCCCCTTCAAGCCAGGCCATCTCCCACAAGACAATCTGAGCCAATATATTTACTGTACTATAAAACTCAAATTTCCCTTGAGATATAACAAAGGGCTGTGTGTGTGTGTGTGTTTCCCTTCTTTAGAGATACATCATTTGATACAGGCAGGCAGCATTTGAGAAGTTCTGTACCATTTTCACCCACTGCTGCTACAGTAAAAAGACTTAACATCTCACATAAATGCTATTTTTTCAGGAGACTTGTCTGTTCTGCCTCCAGGCAGATTTACCTGACTGAACACGGAGGCTTTCAAATAAAAATCATCCTAGGCCCAAATTCCATCCTGGTGTGAGCAGACACAATTCTAGTCCCGCTGCCATTTCCCACCATTCTTCATGACTGAACAAAATCTACTCCGGGGGTTCTCAAACTCGGGGTCGGGACCCCTCAGGGGGTTGCAAGGTTATTACATGGGGAGGTCACAAGCTGTCAGCCTCCACTCTAAACCCCACTTTGCCTCCAGAATTTATAATGGTGTTTTTAATTTATATGGGGGGGGGGGGTTGCAATCAGAGGCTTGGTATGTGGAAGGGGTCACCAGCAGAAAAGTTTGAGACCAACTGATTCTACTCCTTTCCCCTTGTTGGTTACTCAGGAGTGAAAGTAGAAATAGGGATTTACCGGTACGGGGCTGAGTTGGGGCTGGCTCTGGCCCCCAGAAGGGGCAGGGCCGGCTCTGGCCCCCGAAGGGGCGGGGCCTTGGGCGGAAGGGGCAGGGATGGGGGGGTCAGAGCCAGCCCCGGCCCGCCCTGTACTGGTAAGTGCCCTCCCCCTCCCCCGCCGGGGTAACAGCAGCAGCCGAGGGCTCCGGAAGCAGTTTAAAGGGCCCAGGGCTTGGCTGCTGCTACTGCCCCGGGCTCTTTAAACCGCTGCCAGAGCCCCCAGCTGCCACTGCTACCCCAGGGCTCTGGCAGCAGGGCTCGGGGGCTATTTAAAGGGCCCAGGGCTCCCCTGCCTCTACTGCCCCGGGCCCTTTAAATAGCCCCCGGAGCCCTGGGGTAGCAGCAGTGGGGCTCCGGCGGCTATTTAAAGGGCCCAGGGCAGTAGAGGCAGCAGGAGCCCCAGCCCTTTAAATAACCCCCGGAGCCCCGCTGCCGCTACCCCATGGCTCCAGCCAGGAGTGGCGCCAGGGTTTTTGGCACCCTAGGCGGGGGTCCTTCCGCGCTCCCGGTCGTTGGCAGCAATTCTGCGGGGGGGGGTCCTTCCGCGCTCCCGGTCTTCGGGGCACTTCGGCGGCGGGTCCCGGAGCGAGTGAAGGACCCGCCGCAGAATTGCCGCTGAAGACCCAGAGCGTGGAAGGACTCCCCGCCGCAGAATTGCTACCGAGGGCAGCAAAATGCCACCCCCCCAAATCCTGCTGCCCTAGGCGACCGCCTAGGTCGCCTAAATGGAAGCGCCGGCCCTGGCTCCAGCAGCAGGGCTCTGGCAGCAATTTAAAGGGCCTGGAGCTCCAGCCACTGCTGGGAGCCCCAGGCCCTTTAAATTGCCACCTGGGGAAGCCAGGCTGCCCCGGTACGGCGCATCGGCTTACTTTCACCTCTGTGGTTACTTGAATGTGAAATCAGTCAACCAAGCAACCCACCTACCTACCTCTACAGGATCTTGCTAAAGGGTGAGGACGCAAAGGACTGGCAAAAATCAGCTCTCTGGTGGGACTGCTTTTTAGCTAACGGTCAAACAAAATCACATTGGGGGTTTTAGGGAAAGCTGTACAGTCGAGAATTGCCCTGAGCTGCAAATGTCCAGACTCAAAGCTGGAGAGGGAGGCTGTTTGGATGCAAACTTTTGTTTAAACCTCATTATAGAGCTGCAGAGTTTGGCTCCAGATCAAAATTTCTCCAAAGTGTTTACATGTGGCAGGTTTGCTTCACACCCATTTCTGCCTTAGCGTGGTCACGTAAGGTGACATGAAGTAGCTGTTACTGGCGCAGGTCCTTTGTAGAGATTTCATATAGGTGGCTCGTAGGTGTGCGAAGACTTATTCTATCTGTGCTACTTACATGGCCACATTACTGTAGCATCTGAGTATCTTTAATGTACTGATGCCCACAACACCCTGAGTGGGTAAGGCAGTGATAGGTGGGAACTGAGACCCGGTGCCTCTCCCAAAGTCATATAGGAAACCTGTGGTGGAGCAGGGAACTGAGCTCATGTCTCCCAAGACCCAGGCTAGCACTCTAACCACTGGGCAAACCTTCCTTTATTGTTACTGCCTATTGAAAACAACTGTCGGTGTCCTCCCATCCCCCCTTCTGTCACAGGGTTGTGGAGGGAGAGTTCCACACCGAACTCAGACCATGCATGTGGCAATCTCTTTGCCTCACCAGGAAGATGCTCCTTCCTCAGCTAGGCTTCGCTGCTCCCAGCTCAGCCTCGCTAATCTAGCAACCCAGCACATTGTTCCTGACAGACGTCATTTTACAGGTCTTGCCCATCTTGGCTTACTGCAGTCCATGACGTTTCAATCAGCTTAAGAGCTAGAAACAGCTGCTGGAGTCGCAAGATGCCCTTGTTTTATTTGGATTGTAGGGCCAGGCTCGTCAAGCAGGATGTTAATTAAATCTCCTAATCCCTTTAGAAAATGGAGGCGATGACACTGGGCCACATGCTCCCCTGCGGGAGAAACCAGGAGTGGGGGAATCTGCTTGCTACAGTCTGAGAATGTTGGCTCTGGATTTTGCTGCTGCACGGTGCCCTTAGAGGGGGGCTTGCAGTCTTGCAGAAGGGGGGCAGTTCTGTGTCCCTCAAGCGGCACATAGCTCAAGGATCCATGGGGAAGCTGGACTGCAAGTCTGTGGGTCCCAAGCCCTGCCTCTCCGTTAGTCACAGCCCCATACTTCCTCACAGCATGATTCAATGCTGCCATTCGCTCCCTCTGCTGTACCTGCAATCTCCACCTCCAATGGGCGCAGACCGACAGATGCTGATGTGGGGAAGATAATGCCGGTCCAGCCAGGGGAGTAACTTCCATGTCAATTCCACTGCTTGAAGAGCACTCCCTGCCAAAAGGCAGCTCCCTGGCTCCTCCCCAAAGTCGCAGAGCCACAACCACTGGGTGGCTTTGTCGAAGGGGACTCTGCTACTGGGGAGGGTCAGATGGATGGCGCTTCATCAGTCCTCTGGGCTTCCCAGCACCCCTATGCAGCGAGAGGACCATGTGGCCCATTGTTTAGATTTTCTTGTCTTTAAGGCATAGGGAGAAAGGCTGACGGAAGCCCCTTGCCTGTTTCTCTGTTGCTAAGACTAAAGCTCTGTGGTGTGCAGCTCCGCTGTGTCTGTCTGTGAGGGGAGATAATTGTATGGCCACTGATGCTCTACCCAGAGACAACTGTAATTGGTTGTGAGCCACCTTGCAGCCAGGTTCCCTGTGCTATTACCCTTTTATCCCTAGAAACCAAAGCTACCTTTGCAGAGAGGACATGGCAAGGCTTGAAATGACGCGGTCTCCCAGATGCTCACTTCAGCCGAGAAGCCGTGATTTAGCATCCAGGGCTCCAGACAAATATCGCTGCCGTGCTCACAAAACACTCGGCGCTTTGCAATCGCAAGGACGGATTCTGGCCATGACTCTGGGGCGCTATGCTGCCCCTACTGAAATCAATGGCAGAACTCCCGCAGACTTTGTAAGGAGCTGAGTTAAGCCTGGGGTCTGTTTGAGCCCTGCCTGCAATCTGTCCGGTGAGGCCGGCATTCTCTGAGGAGCCGAAGGGAATTAGATGCCCAATTCCCACTGTAATTCAATAGGGCACCTTTACGGCTTTTGTTCAAAATCTCAGCCTAAGGTTCTGATCCAAAGCCCGCTGAGGTGAGTGGAAAGACTTTTGACCTTGACCCCACTCATCTGAGTCAGGCCCTGAATGACCTAAAAGAAAAATATAGGGAAAGTTCCTCTGCCTTTGTCTTTTCTTCTGTCTGTGCCTGCGACATTTTTCTTTCATTGGATGGAGATTTTATAGCTGGGTAAGAGAATCAGGCCCCAATCCTGCACCCCTTACTCACACGCCCAGGGCCCGATCCTGCACCCCTTACTCACACGCCCGGGGCCCAATCCTGCACCCCTTACTCACACGCCCAGGGCCCGATCCTGCACCCCTTACTCACACTTATGGGGCCTAATCCTGGATCCCTTACTCACACAAGTGGGTCTAATTCTCATCTCACATACGCCACTGTAAATGAGGAGCAACAACATAGGAGACAGCAGGGTTAACACTAGGTTAAAATGAGTGCAAGTTAGATCAGAATCAGCAACACTGCAACTGCCTGTGTAAATAAGGCAAGCGGGATTTGGCCTGGTAACTATTTCATCCTTATAACATGCCTGCTACATAAGCAAGCATTAGCGCCATTTAGCAGAGAGGCAGTAACGGTCAGAGGGTCTGATTCTCCTCTCACTCTGGTGTAGCACCTCTGGGCCTGATTCTTCAACGCCTTCCCCTTTGCCATTTAACTGTGCAAAGCGAGTGCTAAAATTCTACCACCAGGATGAGTAGAGAACTCTAGTTTGGTACCATTTCCCACCTACTTTGCTCAGGTGCAAAGAAGGGCCACTGGCTTCAGTGGAGCCACTCGTGATTTACACCGGTGTAAGCGAGTGGAGAATCAGGCCCAGAGTTCAGATCCAGGGTGTCGGTTTGGGGCCATCTTGACTTCAAATATCAATGAAAAGAACTAAAGCAACAACAAGGGCATCGGTTCAGGAAAAGCTGGACTTAAACAAATGCACTGATTGCTACAGCACAGGGTTGTGTAGAAAGTGACTTTCACAAACTGTAAGACCAAAAGAAATGGTCTTTGATATTAGGCAGATTTTGAAATTTCACTGCAAACAGTTTTTTGTTTAGAATCAAACATTCCGCTGCTGCTGCGTGTGTTTGCAACCCAAACACTGTGTTAGGACAAAAAAAGCTTGTACAAGTCATTGGGCTCAATACGGGGGTAAGTGGGTGAAATTTAACAGCCTGTGATATACGGGAAGTCAGACTAGATGATCTAGTGCTCCCTTCTGGCCTTAAACTCTATGAAAGCTGAAAGTAAAATCGACTAGAAACTAAGCAGATGCATCAGTGATACTAACCAGTCTGTTTACATTGGCCAAGCTGAGACAAATACAGAAAGTAAACGATCAGTATTAAAGGGGGAAAGTAAATTAGATTTTAGCACCCGAGATTCTGTCAGCAATATGGGGAAGGAGATCTGGTTTGGAACATTTTTTTATGCAGGTAAATCTTAATGTTACGAAGGTTTCCAGGGATCTCTGGATCCTGTATAAAATTGGGGCTCTGGAAAAATGAATGTTGTTTAGAAGTGAATTTCAAATCCAGAAGCCAGAATGAATTTCAGCTCCCAGAGATTTGAAGAACAGGGCTTCAAAAACCTCATGGTTTACCTGCAAATGATTTGTAACTCGACACTGTCACTGTACTGGGTCAGATTCTGCTCTCAGTTACGCAGGTGAAAATCCAGAGGAATTACATTGGCCCAGATTGTCCCCTTTACGTGATGAAACCCACAGAAACCAGGCTTTGAGAAGCCCCGCATGGAGTTCCTCCCTTACAGCTCTGACCCAGGTGGGAGAGAAGGTTTGCTCCCTGTGCAGAACATGTCACAGACCCTGCCCACAAACCTATCTGAATCCCCATGCAGATCCCAGGGATGTGTCAGGAGGCAGGGCCATCAGAGTATAAACTCTGTGCCTCCCCATCAGCTCTGGCCCCAGTAGCCTGCCTGGCTTCCAGACAACGTGGCTCCCTATATACACAAGAGATAACAGTCTCAAGCTGACATGGGTCTGAACAAGAACCTTGGATCCAAAGAGCCCTCAAGTTTAGGATTCTAAAAATTTGGATCAGGATCCAGCTGGATTCTGAAGCTGGGGTCCCTCTCCAATCTGTCTCCAACACCCCCACCCAGTTTATTTCAGGTGCATGTCCATTTAGAGTCTATTTAGTAATTTGCCAGCAACATTCTGTTCATTTCCTAGGCTGAATGCTGACAAGCAAACCTAGGACTGGCCTCTGACATTAACCACTTTAGGATCAGAATTCATAAGGTTCTAAAAGCATGCCTGGGTGAGGGAAATATTTCTCAGCCTGTTTACAACATTTCCAAGCTTCCTTGTTCTTCATACCCTCTCCCTTCCACTTCCCATTTTGATTGCAGACATTACCATAATTTCTTAACTTGAATCCTAGAGGATGGGCAATCAGGCCCTCGCAGAGCTACATCGTCAGCGCAGATGTGCTAGAAAGCTGTCCAGATGGCTCTCTTCCCCTGAAACTCCGTATTTCACTGCAGCGACAATCTGCAAGCTGGAGATGGCAGGGGTAAGTCCCTCCCCATACGGCATACAAGAGGCCATTTCCATAAGATGAAACGAGATGGAAGAGACTCCAGCATTCTAATGCATTTGGAATTTATCAGAGCTCTGCCATCATTTGGTAAAAGCAAATCACAGCTGCGGTCCCATGTCAGAGATGACAAGCAGTAGTAAAAAATAAATGTCAGAGTTTCAAAGGCAGGACAAGGCCACTTCTGCGATATATTTGCACACCCCCAAGTTCACTTCCAAATTACCACCTGCTATGTTGCACCACACTGAGTGAAATGGAGTTGCTGTACAACATGTTGTCACATAGTGTGATGTATTGGAGATCCAAGCAGGTGTAAGAAACCATAATTGCTGTGATTAAACTTCATGGCTCCATCCTGCTCCTGCTGAAATCAACATCAGTTTCGCAACTGATTTCCATAGGATTGATCACTATATCATGTACCAGAATGTGTGCGCTTCAGAGACATCGTTTTGAAGCGTGATCAAAACCCGCTGCCCAGGCTGCTGATCACAATCAAAAGTTACAGAGCCAAGGAATAAACACAGTGCCAGCCTTAGCTGACCAAAGTTAATCGGCGCTCTCCACCCAGCACACCAGGAAGTGGTAATGACGAGGGCGGTGTATTGACACCATCAAGGGATTTTTCAGTCACTGGAGCAGGAAGCTGAGGGGGTGTGAAGAAAAGCTTCAGATGCTGTGCCCCATTCTTTCAAAAATATGCCATAATGATAGGTGTGATCAACCATTTAAAGAAACACCCTGCTGAGGCCAAATGGAGTTCAGGAGCAGAATGTGATCCACTGCACATTTCAAAGGAAAGGGTTTTTTGTCTCTCCACCTACTGGCACGGTGAAGTCACAGATGCAGGCTGGATTGTGTGGTCCTACGGGTCTTCATTGGCTCCAGTTACACCCAACTGCCATGCAAATTCAAGGATATCTTTGCAAGCCAACACATAGCCATGTTCCACCCTGGGAGATAAAAGTCACAGGGAGCACTCAGTAAGCAGGGACTGTCTTGTGTATGGAGGCAGCAGCGGTGAAAACAAGTTCATGATCTTGTAGCTCCAATCAAGGCCGGCTCCAGGCACCAGGTAAAGAAGCAGTTGCTTGGGGCAGCCAATACCAAGGGGCGGCCTTCCCGCCGCTATTGGGGCAGCACGTCGGAGTCTTCGGCGGCAGGTCCCTCAGTCCCTCTCGGAGCGAAGGACCAGCTGCTGAATTGCCGCCAAAGAGTGGAACGGTGCGATCGTGCTGCCGCCACTTTTCTTTTTTAATTTATTTATGCATGCATGCATGCATGCGCTGCTTGGGGCGGCAGAAAATCTGGAGCCGGCCCTGACTCCAATCAAATCAAGACAACTAAGGCCAGATCGTTGCACTTTCTCTCTGCACAACAGCCCCTGGGCTTGTGCAAGTCAGAGTAGCCCCAAGGCTCTGTGGCTGCTCTAGTTTTTGCCAGGAGCTGAACTTGTGCTTAGCGGCTGCCAGGATTGCAGGAGTTTGATTGGCACAGCTGAACCTTTAGTCCTTAATATTAAACCTTTAATAAAGTCGTAGCCTCCAAGATGAATCTCCTAGCCTGCCATGTGACACTGACATAGTGATCTTATCCTTACCTTCGTCCTACTCCTTCCCCATCTCCTCTGGGTTGCCATCTCCTCCTATTACTATTTATCATTTATTTGCATTGTGGTTGCACCCAGAAGTTAGAAGCTGGCTCCCTTTGAGCTAGGTGCTGTACAAATATATAAGACATGGGGGGCTGAGTCTCCATTGCCCTACACTGTGTGTAGTCATTCAAGTCCATGCAAAATGAACACCAAGAGCCATCATTCTGATTTAGTGGTGTTTTACCCCAATCTGCATGGGTGTCAATGACTACACAAGATGCAGGGTAATAGAGACTGGAGCCCATAGTATCTACTCTGAAAAGTTGAGGTCCATCTTCAGATGGTGGAAACTGGCATAGCTTGACTGAGGTCAAAGGAGCTGCACTGATTTACACCAGCTGAAGATCTGGCCCCTGTCTTTAGTGAAGGTGCAAGCTCTTTAGGGCACGGAGCCTGTCTTGAGCTCTCCTGTAACAAAGTAAAACTATTTCCCCATACGTATCTCCCCACCCGCCCCTTACAGTTCCTTACATCTCCTTGTCAATTGCTGGAAATGGGCCATTTTCATTACCACTACAAACAGTTCTTTTTCTCTCCTGCTGATAATAGCTCACCTTAACTGATCACTCTCCTTATAATGTGTATGGTGACACCCATTGTTTCAAGTTCCCTGTGTGTATATATATATTTTTTCCTACTGTATTTTCCACTACATGCATCCGATGAAGTGGGCTGTAGCCCACGAAAGCTTATGCTCTAATAAATTTGTTAGTCTCTAAGGTGCCACAAGTACTCCTGTTCTTTTTGCATATACCCCTATGGATAGCGATAAATAATAAAATAATGTATTGGCCTCAGTGGTTTCAAAGCTATGACAAGGAGTGGCAGGCAATACAATGGAAGGTACAGATGCCTCGAAATAAACAATATCAATATCAGTAACATATTTCCTAAAATACCGGGAAAGGGCCTGATCCTGCTGCCCTTACTCACGAGAGTAAAGACTATTCACAGTACCAGTGCTTAGGTACCCCAGGGATAGATGCCATGCAGAAACAGATGGAGAGACAGCATGGTTGGGTGGTTAGAGCGCTGGTATGGGCATCAGGGTTCCATCCCCAGCTGTGCCACTGATGTGCTGTCCAGCCTTGGCCAAGTTACTACACCCTGGTTCCTCTCCCAGGCTGTCTGCCTTATTTATGTTGAATGTTTGGGGCAGAGACTGTGTCTCACTGTGTGTGTGTGTGTACAGTCCTAGCACAAGAGACCCTCATTTCAGTTAGGGCCTCTATTCATTACTGTAATACAAGCAGCGAATGACAATAAAATAGATGAGACTGGATAAGACAGGAGTACAGAGAGGTTACTTTATTGCTGTATTTGGCACTGGTGCAACTGCTGCTGGAATACTGTGTCTAGCTCTAATGCCCACAATTCAGGAAGGATGTTGATAAATTGGAGAGGGTTCAGAGAAGAGCCATGAGAATGATTAAAGGATTAGAAAACCCGCTTTACAGTAATAGGCTCAAGGAGCTCAATCTGTTTAGATTAACAAAAAGAAGGTTTAGGGGTGACTTGAACATAGTCTATAAGCACCTATATGGAGAACTTCTATTTGATAATGGGCTCTTCAATCTAGCACAGAAAGGTAGAACACAGTCGAGCTCCTGGAATTTGAAGCTAGACAAATTCAGACTGGATATAAGGCAAACATTTTTGACAGCAAGGGTAATTAACCATTGGGACACATTACCAAGGATTATGGTGGAGTCTCCATCACTGACTATTTTTAAATCGAAATGGGATGTTTCCTAAAAGATCTGCTCTAGGAATTATTTTGAGAAGTTCTATGGCTTGAATTATATAGGAGTCAGACTAGATGATCACAATAGTCCCTTCTGGCCTTGGAATCTGTAAACTTATTAATATGAATCTATGAATAATGCCCCTCGGCTCTTTCCCAAGAGACGGAGTGGTTGCAGAGAGCCCCTTCCCCTTTATGCCCCCGCATATGGGGGTTAAGCACAATGCTCCCCTTAGAAACCCAAGGACTCTGAAAGATCATGACCAGGCAGTGTGGTCTAGTGGATAGAGAAGTGGAGTGGGACTCAGGAGATATGGATTATATGCCTGGCTCTGCCCCTGACTTGATGTATGATCTTCAGCAGGTCACACAAGTCCCTGGGCCCCATTTTACAGATAGGGATAACAGTACTTACCTCCTTCGTAAAGTGCTCTGAGATCTACAGATGGTTAGTATGATATTATCGTCATTTGCCATAACCTCACTCTTCATCTGCACTTCCCAGCAGCGCTGGTCAGTCTCAGAACGGTGGCCTGCTGCAGGGTCTAAAGAGATGGGGCAGTGACTAAGGCCCTCCAGAACTCATGCGGAGGAGAGAGGCTTTAAATGTAACATGAACATTCCATACATTTAACTCTTAAAGAGAAATGCACCTCACTCATCTACCACCTCTGAAAGGGACCATTTATGTTAGGACTAGAGCTGGCTAAGCGGATCCTGAAACTGCTTGAATTATATACATTGTATATGCATATATGCACCACCATTCGGACTGGCTATTCATTTTATGTAACCTGACTCATAAGGTGCTTTAAGTTACCAGAAAGAGAGGGAATAAACCCTACTAGCACAAAAATAACAGCAATGATTACTAGGTAATAACTGATTCATCCAGTACTTTACTAACCAGACCAGGTTTTGAAATTGACAGAATCCACAGCCAGCCTTTCATGTGCACATTATTAAAGGCTCTTCTCCTGGCTCTGAAAGGATCCGGCTGGCAGATCAAAGGTCAGACATTTCAAGGAGTAAATTGGTTTAATGTGGCTGCAGATAGCCTCACAAAACCTAATAAATATGCAGCAAAATGTAAGGAGAGAAAATTGTGGACAAGAGAGACAATTACTTTGAAACGAGGATAAGAGCATCATGGGCTCAAATTAATCAGTGTAAGGGCTTTATATTCGTGTCGTAGATTTAGTATTCATAACAGGTGCCAGGTTGTCAGCCCTGGAGACTCAGGCTCCCCATTTGCACACAGAGCGAGTACAATGCAGACACTGGCACTATACGCGTCCTCCCACTGCCCGCCAACGTGCTAGGGTGAGTGGATAGTTCAGCATTTAGGCTCACTTCAGTCCTGGGGCTTTGTCTATCACCCAGTATTAATCACGGGAGGAGACTCTGTGCTGTGGCCTCCTGCAATTGGACCAAGACCATGAACATCTTCCAGCCACTAGCCAGCAATAGGTTTTAATCTATGGACCTAGCTCACAGGGGCGGCTCTAGGCTTTTTGCGGCCCCAAGCACAGCAGGCAGGCTGCCTCCGGCGGCTCGCCTGCGGAGGGTCCACTGGTCCCGCGGCTTCAGTGGACCTCCCGCAGGCAAGCCGCTGAAGGCACCCTGCCTGCCGCCCTCCCGGCGACCGGCAGAGCGCCCCCCACAGCTTGCTGCCCCAGGCACGTGCTTGGCGTGCTGGGGCCTGGAGCCGCCCCTGCTAGCTCACATTGGAATTGGTGACCTAGAAGTGAAAGGTTTTGGAGACCCATTAACAAATGCCTGGATCATTCTATCCCTTTTCCTTGGCACACGATTATTTCTGCAAAGGGGAAAATAGACGTGTGTTCCTCTTTATCTGTTTAATAAAAAAAATGGCAAGTCTTTTTTTTTCCCTGTTAGACTCTACGGATGACTGGAGAACCAGCAAGATTCTGACATCACTGGTACCAAGGAAGTGAAACCTGAGCAGCTGGGACAGGAAGGTATTTTTATGCACTGATTTAAACTCAGTGTCACTGGTTCTCACAATTTAATTGTGAATTTTATGATATTTGGTGTTTTTCTTAAAACCGCAGCTGCCAGAATCACATTATTACCTGAGAATCTCAGCTTTCATTAAAAAAAAAAAAAGGTTTCTAAGCTTCAAGGCTGTAGAGAAAAGCTTGAAAATGTGAACCCTGAATGTTCCAACACCCAAAGGCAAATAAAAAGAACCCAAAATGTATTATTTGTTAAATCTCATGGTTTTAAAACCAATCTCAGGATATGACTAATTATCTTTTAAACACTTGGAGTTGGCAATACTGTAAACTCTGTGTCTTGTTCGCTTTTGTTAAAACGTACCCAACTCAAATGTCTTATTAATAGTTGGGAGGAAATATCTCCTTATTCAAAACTCCAGCCCTTTTAATTAAAGCTGAGAAATTGCCCACTCCATTTCTCTAAGCCTCCAAGTAGACTTCCATCAAAAACAGGGAAGACAAGACTTGATATTCCTGATATATAGCTCAGGTAAAAAAAAAGGAGGGAAAGAACCTTTAAAATAAAGCTCTCAGTCCTCCTTAAAGAAGCAGAAAAGGGCACTACCCCTTTTTATGACCTTGGCAGATCACCTGTAATAGATGAGTCAGTGCACTACAGCTCTGCTTTCTCTCTCAATAGACTAATAAGAATTAAGTGCAGTCATCCACCTGAGAAGTAGTAAACCCCTTTAGCAGAACCTCAGCTGGTGCGTCACCTGGGAACTTTTTGAAGGCAGTAAGAGAAGGTTTTCTAAGGGCTAAACAGTGCCACCTGCCCCGTGGAAGCAAGAGCGCATGGCTACACTGCCTGGGGCAGCAGATCAGGGATCCAAAGGCAATGCGGAGTCCCAATTTGGCTTTGGGGGAGGAGGAGTAATCCACTCCTGATCACAGATTACTTCCCACTCTGTGCCCGCTCAGCTGCACTGTCCAATGCATTGTGGGCTGGGAGGGTGGAGTCAAATCTTAGCCGTTCCCTGTCCCCCTTTTCCCAACTCCCTGCTGATTTGCACAGAAGAAGAAGCAGCAGCCTAGCACAGGGACCAATATGGGTAGCTCTCGCAGGGAGGCCGGGGAAAGGAGGTGCCCTACACCTACTGATCCCTTGCAGAGGCATGTAGAGCAAGCAGCAGCCTCACCCTAAGTATTTTGTGTATATGCGTCTCTTGTAAATTAAAAATCCTGACACTCTAATTTGTATGTGGGGAACCCGGAGCAATTACAAAATCAACCCAAGCACTATTTTGTTTCACAAGATTTTGCCCCCAGTTAGCATCGTCACTCTGCTTTAATTACACTGTAATTAATTGCAACAAAAGTGTTTTCAAAGTGCTTGTGCGCAGATGAAAAGCTAGAATATTAAAAACGATCCTGCTTCTCCGCTACGGTAAATGTAAAAAAATAATATCTGCAGGAAATTTATAGCTATATGTTAATATCATCACACTGGGTATTTGTTTTAGCACTTTTCTTCACAAGAATCTTAAGTGGATTTTAGAGGCAAGGTAAACTGAGGCACGGAGAGGGTTTTGGTTTTTTTTTTAATCTAGAAGCGGGCTCTAAAAGGGTTAACATGATTAGTTGGCTGAAAGCCAATGCTAGGCATATTCAGACTAGAAAAGAGGTGCACATTTTTAACAGTGAGGATAATTAATCATTGGAACTAGCTACCAAAGAGTATGCTGGTCCACCCACCACTTGAAGTTTTTAAATCAAGACAAGATCTCTCTTTCTAAAAGACATGCTCTAGCTCAGCCAGATATGCTGGACGTGATGCAGGAACCATTGGGTGGAATGCTATGGTCTGTGTTGTGCAGGCCAACAGACCAGATGGTCACAATGGTCCCTTTTGGCCTTAAAATCTAGGAGTTCGCCCAAGGTCAAGCAATAAGCCAGTGGCAAGTTGGGAACAGACTCTAGGATTTCCAGCTCTAATCACTGGACTATACTGCCCTCTGATATCAATAAAGACAGGGCCCAGGTTCTGCTGCACTGACTCATGCTGAGTAGGGCTTTAATCTGCAGATATTCCCACAATAAGGCGGTTTGTTACTCAGCGTGAGCGAGGGTGGCAGAACAAAGACCCCTGTTCAAAACATTTTTGATAAAGCTCGAGGGGAATGTGTTTATAACTGATCTCCACTTAAAGAAATCCATTCAAAAAGCTCCAACTGGTTGTTGCCTGTGTCTTTCTGGGACTCCTTCGATCCAATCATACAAGGTCCTGAGTGCCTCCTGCAAGGTTCTGAGCTACTCCTGCTGAGACCACTCTGAAGGGCAGGAGGATCATTAGGTCTCTATGTCCATCCAGTCCTTGGGCCCTCGGTTGTAACTGCCCATTTATGCCAGATGAGGTGAGGGTTTCACCATTTGTCCACTGGGAACAGGATGGTGACTGGAGGCCATTGAAAGCTCTGCGGCACAACCCACCCTACGGTGGGTTGACACAGGTGGCCTAGAATATGTGCAGCTATACTTATTTAACATACTGACTTCTCTGGATGTCTCCCACTCCTAAAATCAATTTGCTCTTTGAAACTAATCACAGCCTTTTCCTTTGCAAATCCCCCATTCCTCCACCCAGCTCACTGTCTAACACTACTCAGCACATGGGAAAGTATCGTGATGGCAGGAGACCTGCACCGTGCAGTACCAGGCCCATTTAGGTGGCTCTCTCATTTGAAATTCATACCAAAAATAAATAAGACAGTAAGCGGCACATACCTAATACCAGAATAGAGTTCCAGACCTCTTCAATGCAAAGAACAATTGATTATAAAGAAAAGCAAATCCAACCTATTTCCTCTGCAATCCAACCCCTTCTAACATTTCAGCCTCTACATAAAACTAACCTATTCAGGCATTAATTACTGCTCCAAAGGGCCGTCAACGTTCTTATATTTTTAAATCTTTCAGTACAGACTATGAAAACAGCTATCACACCACTGCTGGGCATTCATTAGAAAATGAGAGGTGCTAACTTCATCCAAGGCCGCTTAGAGTTTCGTCACCTGGTCTCACTCTCGTTTGAAGGCAGAAACGAGCCCAGACCCACCACTGCTCAATGGCTTTAATAAACAATGATTATTCCAGGGGTCAAAACACACCCACTCTATAAATCCACCTCTGAGTGCTATAAGGCAGTGGTTCTCAACCAGGGTACGACGAGGTCTTCAAGGGAATATATCAACTTATCTAGACATGGGTGCTGACTTCCCCTGTTTCCCATGGGTGCTTGACCCCCCGCACCCCTACTCCCACCCCCACTCCACCCCTTCCATGAGGACCCGCCCCAGCCCCACCCCCATTCCAACCCCTTCCCGAAAGTCCCCGCCCCAACTCCGCCCCCTCCCTGCCGCTATTCCAACTCCTTCCCCAAATCCCCGCCCTGGCCCCGCCTCCTCCCCCAAGTGCACCACGTTCCTGCTCCTCCCCCCAAGTGTGCTAATGCCACCAAACAGCTGTTTGGCGGCAGCCTGGCAGGAAGCATTGGGAGGTAGGCGGAGGAGTTGGGACACAGCGCGCTCAGAGGGGGAGGAGGAAGTGGTGGGGAGGAGGAGGTGGGGCGGAGAGTGGGGGAGCTTGGCTGTTGGTGGATACCCTCTAATTTTTTCCCGTGGCTACTCCAGCCCCAGAGCACCCACGGAGTCAGTGCCTTATGCATCTAGATATTTGTCTTGTTTTACAACAAGCTATATAAAAAAAACACTAGTGAAGTCAGTACAAACTAAAATTTCATGCAGACAATGACTTGTTTATACTGCTCTATATACTATACACTGAAATGAAAGTACAAGATTTATATTCCAACTGATTTATTTTATAATTATATGGTAAAAATGAAAACGCAAGCCATTTTTCAGTAATAGTGTGCTGGGACACTTTTGTATTTTTAGGTCTGATTTTGTAAGCAAGTCGTTTTTAAGTGAGGTGAAACTTGAGGGTACGCAAGACAAATCAGACTCCCGAAAAGGGTGCACTAGTCTAGAAAGGTCGAGAGCCAGCGCTGTAGGGACATACAGAAGGTTTGGAAATGACAAGTCCGTCAGGAAGCCTGTGACCTAAGTGACACCGTGGAAGGCTGAGATATATCTCACAATTTCCTGCCGTTGCAAGGACTTCTGGCATTGGTGCACCTCGGTAATCTCCTATTCTCTACCTGTGGCACACAATAGTTTTCTCTCCTGTAGGCTGTAATACTTTGGTTTAATTTCAGTTGTTGGCTTAGCACATGGGTGCTGGGTGCTCTTGTGGCCCGTGATATACAGAAGGTCAGACTACATGATCTGGTGGTCTCTACTGGCCTTAAACACTGTGAGGTGAGCAACTGGCAAATAGAGGTGGTGGGAAAGTATCAAATTTAGAAATCTGTTGAGAGAAAAAGGGATGAATTTTTCCACAAAAATATATTCACACATGGAGCGGGGTGGTCACCCCGCTCTGGCCCGGAGGGGTTAAAAGCAGCCCTGGAGAGGGCTGTGGCGGAGAAATGAAAGGCTGATTAGGGAAGCAGCCACCAGTGAGGCCAAGCCCCAATCAATCTAGGCTGGCCCTATAAGAGGGCTGAAGGTCAGTGACAGAGACAGACATTCTCTCTAGCTTTCAGAGAGAGAAGGACCTGGCTGTCTGGGAAGCTGAGGAGGGTGCCTAGGGTGGAGCAGTGCTGGGGAAGGGCTGAGGGAGCTGGGGAGCTCCAGCCTAGCAAAGCCCCAGGCTGCAGGCCGAGATAAGGGCCCACAAAAGGGTACTAGGGCTGCAGGGGGCAGCCCAGGAATAGGCAGAGGCAGCTAGTCCAACCCCCCTTGCCAATGACGAGTGGTTTACAGACTGCCGTCTGCCCCAGTGAGCGGGGGCTAGATGGTGACTGGCAGTAGCCACTGAGGCAAGGTGGGGATAGAGGGGTGGGGGTTCCCCTGGGTGGGGAGACCCAGAGTGAGGGGATACTGTGATGGGCAGAACCCCTGGAAAGGACACCGGTCCAGCGGCAGGCAAGACATTGGCCCGCAGAGCGTGCTCCAGGCTGGAAAGAGCTAATTTCCTGGACGACCAGCAGGAGGCGCCGTGCCGGTGAGTCGTTGTCCCGCCACAACACAAAAAACTTTTCTCATTCTTTGACCAGCTCTGGTCACAAAAAACCAATATGCAGGAAACATGTTGTGTCAGATTTTGTGGTGAGAACCTACAAATTACAAATCCATTCCCAGAAATGAGGAGGACTTTGGTAATGAATCGCAAACACTGTCTATCACAGGCCCCTATATGGCCCCCATAACCGTACTATCTGAGCATCCCACAATCCGCAATCTATTTATCCTCACAACACTCCTCTGATAAAAGTAAATTCCCCATTTTACACCTGCGGAACCGGAGAGGGCAAGTGACTTACCCTCAGTCACACAGGCAGTCTGTGGCAGAGCTGAGATGGGAACCCAAGTCCAAATTCTAGACTGTGGCCATAATCACTGGACTTTCTCTTAAGGCACCATTGCAACAAGCAGTTCAGTGTGGAACGCTTTGTCTCTGTGCACAGGGAGCTTTCGGGATCTGGCCCTGTGTGACTTGCCCAAAGTCACAGAGGAAACCTGAGAGAGCCAGGAATAGACCCTGTGTCTCCTGACTTCCAGGCCTGTATTGAGATGGGCTGGAGAGAAAGGTAAAGGCCAATCACACTGGAAAATGTCCAGTCTGAGAAATCAATGGCATCTGCATCTCTTGGGTGATCAGACATGCAGCCTGGCATGTCTTTGGAGGTGCCACTGTTGCTCAATTGCACGTCACGGTCCTCACTCCTTATTAACACATCAGTTGACACCCTTGATCAGGCACGTGATGCAGAAGAGGCCATTGTGAGCCACAACCTTGCCTTAATGCAGCTTTTGGCATTTAACATACAACAGGTTGCAAGGGTTTTGCCACAAGTTCACTTACCAATAATGATATTTAGCATTTTTGGTTTTCACCTCCAAAGCATGGTACAGACATTGTGTAACTAATCCTCACCAGAACATAAGAATGGCCATACTGGGTCCATCTAGCCCACTATCATGTCTGCCGACAGTGGCCAGTGCCAGGGAATGAACAGAACTGGGCAATTCCAAGTGATCCTTCTGCTGTCATCCAGTCCCAGCTTATGGCAGAGGTTTAGGGAAACCCAGAGCATGGGGTTGCTTTCCTGACCATCGTGGCTAACAGCCATTGACAGACCTATCCTCCATGAACTTATTTAAATCTTTTTTGAACCCCGTTATAGTTTTGGCCTTCACAACATCTCCTGGCAATCAGTTCCACAGGTTGATTGTGCACTGTGTGAAGAAATACTTCCTTATGTTTGTTTATAACCTGCTGCCTATTAATTTCATTGGGTGACTCCTGGTTTTTGTGCGATGTGAATGGGTAAATAACACTTCCCTATCCACTTTCTCCAGACCATTCATCATTTTATAGACCTGCATCATATCCCCACTTTGCTGTCTCTTTGCCAAACTGAACTGTCCGGGCCTTTTAATCTCTCCTCCTATGGAAGCTGTTCCATATCCCTAATCATTTTTGTTGCCCTTCTTATTTATTAGACAACTAGCTTATTGCTCGTGATTTGTGTCAAGCTTCATTAAAATGGTAACTGTAATTTAATTAAACACACAAAGCATGTAACATTTATTTTTATTAAACAAAACAACATTATATATTTTAAACACATAAACTTCTCTTATCAAAACATGTCTCACATTTACAACTAAATGATTTATTAAAGGAACCGAGAGATTAACTGTAGTCAGTGAATTAAATGGATATTTCAGATCAGTCAGGGAAAATGTTCAAATATGCCTACAGTGAAAGTGACCAGAGCTTAAGTTCCTACTCACCTAAGTCTCTTGAAAATGAGACAATAGTCTCCTAAATTACTCAAGCTGTCCTTTAAAACTTTTTAATCTAGTCACTCTCATCCCTTCTCTCCTCATTTTTATTAATTGACTAGAGGAGAAAGACAAGTTATCCTGCTTTTTCAACTCTCAATCGACTTCTCAACTTTGAATGACTTAGTCCAAATGAAGAAAATATTGCTTCTGGGCAGAAGAGGCTACTGATGTGAAAAGCCGGGGTAGCACTTCAACAAACTATGGTTCCAGCCTGCTTAGCTAGTGACTTCCATCAGTTCAGTGGTGTGACTTTCTTTAAACCATCATCAACAAACATGTACTGCTTGAATGGTTCGCCCCCAGCACTGAAATGTATTACAGTTGGTATGCTTGATGGGTGATTATTAGATCCCCATGTCAGAGCACCATGTTCTTCTTCAGCAGTTAGGCATCGACATTGGTACTTTGAGTCGAGAATATTGGCAAGAAAATGAGATGGAATAAGTGTTTGATCCATCCACTTATTTACTGCCTGCAACTTAACTTTGTTGTTGGGTGTTTCTTTCTTCACTGTCTCTTGAAGTTCTTTCCAAATTTTAACGGTATCAGCAATACATCAGCAATCTTTCTGCTGTTTGTCCTAGGCAACGGAAACAGATTTCAGTATATTCAACATTAGTTCTAAATTTCTCTTTAGTCCGATGTTGACTACTTTGGCTGTGATAGTTCTATCTAATTTGTCACAATTTTCTTCACACATTTTCATCAGAATAAGCAAGTTCTTAATAAACAGCTCAAAACAGTCAACCACTGAATTCCACCGTACATCTTGGGGGAGAATTAGTTTTGTGTCCTCCTGCTTTCTTCGGTGAATGTGAAGCAAAGCGGTTGTTACGGACGTATTTTGCAATTTCAACAACATTTTCTTTTATTCCTGGAGTTGTACTTAAGTCTTTGGCTAAAAAATGCAGCAAATGAGCGTCACGCCCATATGTTATACGTTTCAGGTTCCCTTCATTATCTTCTTTTACATTTTTTTCATCTTTGTTACATTTGCAGCATGGTCTGTGGCAACGCTTAATGCACTTTACACTTGGATTTTTGTTCACAGTTTACTATAGCTTTTACTGCTACTTCTTTTCAGTATTCAGCTGTATGGGCATCTCCTGATGTATCGTTTCTATAAGATAGCCAACCCCATTTTCTGTTGTCACACAAGCACATATTACTGGATCCTTGTGTATATTGCTCCACTCATCAAGACTCAGATTTCCGAATTTTCCGTCAATGTCTTTTGCACATGGTTCAATTTCATTTTCATACACTGTATCCAGCAATGTCTGCTCTGCTGGTGGAGTGTAGCCTGGTTGTAATGACTGAACAGTGTCAATGAAATGTTTATTCTGAACAAGATGAAAAAGAGAATTTGTTGCATAAATGAACTGAGCAATCTTTTCATCTATGGAGTCTGCTGGAATTTGCTGGTCTTGATTACAATCTCATCCATGGTTTTATTGGATGATGAAGAAAATCTTTTTTTTTTAATACAGATAATTTACTATCTTACATATGTTTAGTTGCAGCACTGCTGGTGGACACTGCAGAGGATGGATGTGCAGAACCCCTTATGTCTGCACTGGACTCTGAAACAAAATGGTAAAAGAAGTCACTTTCACTCACAAAGTATTACTCAGTGCACTGCTTTAAAAAATGAGATTGTAATGAAAGACTCCTCTACTGCAGCTGTTTGTACTGCTGTTTAAATGACATAATTTATTCTAAAGCCAGTTTTCTAGGAAAAATAATAAATCATAGGGATTATCTAAATATTTATTTTATCTTTAGCAACATACTAAACAAGCTTGAAATTTTTTTTAAATGTTAAAATTCATAAATGCCTAATAAAACTTTACTTTTAAATAGGAAAATCTTCACCTAGGATGTTTGATTATATTGAGCAATAAAAAAATCATTTCAGAAGTCCAGCAGGAAAAATGTAATTAATAAATACTCCCACAACAAACTAACGTACCAATTATATTTTAACACAAACACTCAAATTCATAAGCAAGCCACTCAAAACACAAATTTATTACAATAATATAAACTATCATCTACTTGCATAGTAAGACATAGCAGGCAGTTCATAGGAATGGTGCAAAAATAATTTTACTAACCAGTTGATCCAGATTTTTCAGATATGTCCACATCATCATCTTCAAAGCCATTGCCTTCTGAGCAGCATTTTTCATAATGTTGTTTCATTCTGACAACTAGATCTTGCATCATTTTGTTGCACTGTTACATTTGGCAGTGTTCCTTTTTTACCCAGGGGTACAGGAATTTGTTGAAAATATTCCCAAATAGGGTCTTTTTTATGACCTGTAGCCATGGCAAGGTTTTCTTCTCCGGTTCACAGGTGCTGAAATCAGTACTAGAGGCTGCACCCTGAAGAATGCTTCTCCTTCTTCCCACAGTGTCCTGCTTTGACACCAGCATTGCACACTCGTCTCATTCTCCCTTGTTACATAAATCCCCCACCCCACCCCCATCCCCAGTAAAACAAAAGAATTAGCAGCAATCCAAGATTTCTGCTTGTGTAACCCACATGCCTTTTGCACTGCAGTATTTTATTTATTTAGAGACAGAGGAAGGCAATTGAGAAACTCATGGATTTCTGTCTGTCTGTCCTCTGCCTGTGTACACACAACAAGGCAGATCAAGTTCATTTACCGGAAGTGCCCAGAACCATAAGAATGGCCATACTGGGTCAGACCAAAGTTCCATCTAGCCCAGTATCCTGTCTTGCGACAGTGGCCAATGCCAGGTGCCCCAGAGGGAATTAACAGAACAGGGAATCATGAAGTGATCCATCCCGTCGCCCACTCCCAGCCTCTGGCAAACAGAGGCTAAGGACACCATCCCTTCCAATCTTGGCTAATAGCCATTGATGGACCTATCCTCCATGAATTTATCTAGTTCATTTTTGAACCCTGTTATAATCTTGGCCTACACAACATCCTCTGGCAAAGAGTTCCACAGGTTGACTGTGCATTGTGTGAAGAAATACTTCCTCTTGTTTGTTTAAACCTGTTACCTATTAATTTCATTTGGTGACCCCTAGTTCTTGTGTTATGAGAAGGAGTAAATAACACTTCCTTATTTACTTTCTCCACCATCCAGAAGCAAGGCCTGGTAGCTACGGGGCAGAACAGTGTTTTTCCATGAACTAGAAAGTAAGTACGTTTCCATGATGGATGAGGAGTCATAAATATTCATCACTGGAGAACTGAGCCAATCAGAGCTCAGGTTGGGAGCAGCTATAAAATAGGAGTGTGAGACCACCCAGATGGGCTCAGTGCATGATCCTGATGAGATACATGATCTCCTCGAGTCAGAGGCCGAGTCCCAATGCCTGTGATGACTTAGCCAATCTCTTGTATCCAGGAGTAGGGTCCCCCACAGGATCAAGCCCTCAATACAGTACGTCACCTATTGTGCCATATTTATAAAGCTTGACCTTAAGAATTCGATGTTTCCCCCCGATTCCTTCTTTATACAGAAAAGAAGACTTTAACTCAAAGTTTGTGAAAGAGGCCTATGGATTCAGCACATTTACCTATTTTAAGAGAGTATAATACATTTTAGGCCTTAATATATTTTGTATTAAATTCAGATTTCATTTCAAACAGGTTTATTTTTAAAAATAAAAACATTATAATTTAAACAACAACATAAAAAAATCCAATTTAAATAAAACAAGCAATTTAAATTTTAAAAATCCACTATACGTTGTTTTTTTTCAAAAAAATCATCAATTTTTATCCACCCTGCAGTGAGATGATTAGAATTACCATAATAAGCAGCTGTCCCAGTACATGCACTACCTAGCTCTTGTCAGGACTTGAAGGCAGGGAGGCTAAGTGACTTCTCCCATGCCATAAAGGCAGTGTCAGAGTTAGAACTCAGGAGCTCCCAGCAGAGCGAAAAGCTCGATTCAAACTGAGTCTGGGGTCCAGGTGGGACATACTCTCGGAACCTCAACCCACTTTTGCAACAGGTGCCCAGATACCATGGTGATGGGCTTAGTGAGGCTAAACAGAAAGTTCAGCTAACATGGGTGTGGGCTGTTTGCATAGCTGGAAAGCTGGCAAACCTCCATTCCTCCACCCTGTCTCCTCCCAGTAAGCGCCAGAATTTCTATGCTTATTGTCTTTGGGCCAGCCCCGTGGTCTCCTCCCTCTCCTGGGGTTGGGCCCTCAGTGGGCAATAGGTGGCAACTCCCCAAACTTGTATATTTGGGGAAGGGAGAGGAGGACAGTCCATTAGAAAGAGCCACTGACTCCTGGCCAAATTCTCAGGGTCTTCTGAGGAGTCTAGAATATAGTCTGACCCTCCACCCTTACACACAAACACATGGTTCAGGGCCACCACAAAGTGAAACATTCCCTCTTCCTCTTCAGCATCTGCCAAGCACCAGGACAGATGCAGCCATAACGCGTAGGGCCTGACGTTTACAACTCTGACAGTGTAAAGGGGACTTAAAGTATGTGTATTCTGGCAGCTGGGGGGACTTCAGGGGAGCCCCCCCCCATTCACTCCCAAGCAGGAAGCAGCAGGAAAGGGAATGCCCCTGATAGGCAGCAATGATCAGGAGACAGAGATCTCAAGGGTTATTGGTGCCAGAGGCTGCGGCGAGGGGTTGACAAAGGTGTGAGGTGGGGATTTGAGTTCACACAGCTTGACTCTCCTCATAGAGCTGCAGGTGTTTGTTCTCTGCCCCTGCAAACACTGGTGTGAACCAAACCTTGCAGCACAGACGCTTTTCTGGTCTCTGGTTCACAGAGTTGAGCTGAGGGCACAGGACTAGGGTGACCAGACAGCAAGTGTGAAAAATCGGGATGGGAGTGGGGGGTAATAGGCGCCTAGAGAAGAAAAAGCCCCAAATATTGGGACTGTCCCTATAAAATAGGGACATCTGGTCACCCTACACAGGACCATTCCCCTCTCAAGTGGCACATATGGGAGAGGGACTTGCCCTGGGAAAAAGCTTACAATTGCCAGGAACCAGTCAGTAGAAATGAGGAGGAAAATACATTTTTAAGCAAGTTGTGCACTGGAGTGAATTTTTTTTTAAGTGAAAGTTATTATGGAGCACACAGCGAGAAATAAAAGAGCTCTGACTAATGTGAAAGAGCCTCCAAATCGCTCTGGGCAGAAATAGCCAGCACCAGATCCCCTCCCTCTATTCATCTCTAAGGCGCACAGCCAAAAGAAAATAAACCATCCAGCTATCTCACTGACTAAACCTGTACTGTTGTGTAGCTGGATCAGAACACAGCAAATGTTTCCATACAATTCTACACCTGTGTATTTACTCTAAACACAGACGGGACCCTGTTATATGCTGCCTAACTTTTTCCCTGTATTAATCTTTATATTTAAAAGGAAAGGAGAAAGAATCAGACTTTTTGGCCATCATTGAATTTAAAATGAAGTGCAACCTGATTTACTGACCTCCAATGTGCTGGCTGAAATTGCCATCATAACAGGAGTTGACTTGTCCATGCAAAACAAAGCCTGTATTTATTATTCAGCATGGTATTAAGGCCTCATTCTGTAACACATGAGTGATCCTTACTCGGCTAAGTGAATGGGCCTTCTCTCGTGAATTAGGCTTGCACGACTAGACCTTTAAAATTAAAGCCCAGATTGACCATTCTACTACTTCAGTTCATTTTAGAGACAGATTCAGTGGAACATGTAAAACACTTTGTGATTCTAGGGGAAGGTTATCAAGCAAAACAATCCACAGTATTTATTGCTAGTAGTTTTTTAAATCAGCCTGAGTTCCCTTTGCTAGAATGGAGCTGAGAGCCCAGTGAAACACAGACAGGTTAGAACACCAGGAGATTTCAGTAAACCAGACTTGACAGTGCTTGCTAAAATCATCACACCCCCAGATTTATTAAGGCTAGAAGAAGTTTATGACCCTTTCTTTGTTATCTTAAACTGTTATGTTATTTGATTTGTGAGAATCATGGATTATAAAAATCTTTACATTGGTGACATATTTTAGGAATAGCACAGAGACTTCAAAATCTGAAAAAAGGGCCTTCTTTGCTTTAAAAATTGTTGAATGCCTTGCCATTTATTACAATTATATATATATATAATATTAATTAATTGTTAGATTTCATATATATTTTCAGTGGAGCTGATAGGAGTTAGACACCATCTAACTGTCTAATTCTGATAGAATTCATATATGAAATCTATCATTTAATTATTTATGTAGGGTAGGATTTTCAAAGGGTCCTATGGGAGTTAGACAGTTAGATGGTGTCTAACTCCCATAAGCTCCATTGAAAATCTCACCTTTACATGATTAAATGTTCATAAAGTGCTTAAACATGTGGGGCCAGAGTCTTCACTGCCTGGCACCTTGATTAGTCATTTCCATCTGAGCAAAGGAAGCACCAAGTGGATGCCAACCCTGCCCAGTGAGAATGGCAGCATTTTGCACACATTTTGCACTGGTGTAAGTGACTAAATGTGGTGCAAGTAAGGCTTGGTCTACACTGCAGAATTAGGTCGACACAAGGCAGCTGACATCAACCTAACTCTATAAGTGTCTACACTAAAATGTAGTTCTTGCCGACTACACCGAGTTAATAACTCCACCTCTGCGAGAGGCGTTGTGCTTAGGTCAATGTAGCTTGGTCGATACAGTCTCAGTGTAGACACCGAGTTGCTGACATCAACTGTTGCTGACTTTCAGAAGCCGTCCCACAATGCCCCCCACTGAAAGTTCAATCGGTGCACGTGCTCCTGGTGAGGATGTGCACCGCCGACACAAGGAGCCTAGTGTGGACATGGATAAGCGATTTAATTACTGCAGTGGTTGTACATCGACGTAACTTAGGGCTAGTCTACACTTACCAGCGGGGTCGACGCGGTGAGTTCGACTTCTCGGAGTTCGAACTATTGCGTCTAATCTGGACGCAATAGTTCGAACTCCGGAAGCGCCGCGGTCGACTCCGGTACTCCACTACTGCAAACGGCGGTGGCGGAGTCGACCTTGGAGCCGCGGACTTCGATTCTGCGGCGTCTGGATGGGTGAGTAGTTTGAACTAGGGTACTTCGAATTCAGCTACGCTATTCACGTAGCTGAATTTGCGTACCCTAGTTTGACCCCGCTTCTTAGTGTGGACCAGCCCTTAGATCAACTTAATTTTGTTATGTAGATTTGCCCTGAGAAAAGAAACAGGCATATAAAGCAAAAGATAAAGGCCTGATTCTGCAAACCCGCCTGATCCTGCAAATTCACCAGAGCAGTCCCTTACTTGTGTGAATATTATTATTGTAATTATCTGTATTACTGTAGCACCTCTGAGCCCCAGTCATGGACCCAGGACCCCACCACGCTAAGTGCTGTACAAACACAAAAGATGGTCCCTGCCCCAAGGGGCTTAGTCCCATTTATTTCAGTAGGACTACTTGCACTGGTAAAGACTGCTTACATGAAAAAGGGTTTGCAGGATCAGGTGTCGAGCGCTAAGTGTTAGTACTGTTTCATGTGTCCCTGAATGGCGTATATATTTGTGAGACAGGCACAAAGGTAAGGAGCTATTCTGCTTTGAACCAGGCCAACTGCATCTAGTTTAGGTGTTGGGTTTCATATGGTTCAGGCCCAGGACAATTGGAAAAAACTGACCTGCTCAATCTGAACAGCATTAGCTAATATGCAAATATACCTGTGGGTGCTAATTTGTATATACTAGACTCTAATAGCTGCAGTCTCTTGTAGTAAGTAAATCCATACCTGGTGTTTGATAAGTCATTGCTGTGCAAAAAAGCAACCATCTTTCAAAATGAAATCTGATAGCAGCTTGCATGCGGGGAGGGAGACGGATGTCCCAAATGCACTGACTTTTCAATAGTAATGCTCGACACAAACATAAACATTAATTCATCCTCACAACATCACTGTGAAATAGGTCAGTACTTATTATTATCTACATTTTACAGAAGGGGAAACTGTTGCACAGAGAAGTTAAGTGACTTGCCCAGGACATACTGTGGCAGATCTTCAGCTGGGGTAAATTCTCATAGGACCATACAGAATTATGCCAATTTATCCCGGTTGAGGATTTGCCCCGTGGTGTAATAAGTCTGGGATTAGAACTCAAGAAAGGTTGTCAACAGCGAGTTTCATCACCTAGACCACCGTAGCAATCTTCATTTCCAGGGACCTGGATTCAAATTTGGCTTGGTAATATATGGACCATCAACGTCAGTTTCACAACTATCCCCTAGTGGACATTCATTCACTGCATAAAACCACACACAAGTGACTCTGCTTAAAAAAGGTCTGTGATGGATTGGGCTGGGACACATATATAAGGATGCTTTTGTAGCCCCTTAACTATGCTACAATTCACTAACAGCCCCATAATCCAATAAAGAAAAAAAATTATCACAACCATTTGCATTCCCCCCTAATACTGTAACTAGAGGGCTTAGACCATAGTGGTATTGTGCTTATACAAGAGCAGAACGAATTCTATTTCTCTGCACAATCATATAACTAAGAAATTTCTGAACTGGTTTGTGTCTATACAAGCACACTTCATACGAAAGAGATGAATAACTCAAAGATCACTGAGCACTGAAAATCCTTTTCTGGCTGCAAAACCTTTAAATAGCCAAGTCCTGCTTCAGATAAGAATATCTCAAATATCATAAGCAAGAAATCATGCAAATAGATGGAATGTTATGTACCACATGGCTATGGGAATTACCCTCATCACATACTCTGTTATAGCTATCCCTGTTACCAGGATTTGGGAGAGATTTTGAACCATCAAAACAGCACTTTATTTTCTAAGTGCAAGTCAAACAACAAAAAATGTTAACTCTGTAACTGCATTGGAAATAGACCAGCATCGGACTTGCTGAAAAAGAAGCAAAAAGATCCACAGAGACACTCACCAGTATTTTAACCTGAGTTTCCAAATAGGGATGACTCAAGGTTTTAGGATAAAGTACTTCTTGTTTCCCCCACACAATTACTGCTTTCTGCACAGACAACAGAAAGCGGATCAGTTTAAACTTCACTAAAGCCGTACTAACCAGCTCTATAATAAGAATTACATTCCAAACGAGTGCTCAATGACAATTATTCCATAAGTATTGGGTCTATTAAGACATTTAAAGGATTTTACAGGATTTTTTTTCCTCTTAGAAATTTCAAACAAGCAAAAGTTGAAACAAACATTATTAAAAATAAAATAAAAACATCAAGCATTTTACACATTTTGCCTGTGCTCAGAACCCACCTGCCTAATCAACAGGAGAAGCTAACAGATTCTTTTAAACGCAGATACAAAAAAATCTGAACCGGACTTGCAAAAACCACACCAACTGAGACACTGCATTATATATGTCTTGATGTGCAGCCAAGATCTCCATGCCTGGTAAAGAGTCAAGGAGCTGCACGAGTAAATCAGAAAGAGAATAGCAGGTTCTGGTTTGAATAGCAATTAAAATTCATGTAAGCCGTGATAGATCATAACAGAGGACAGCAACCGAAACATGGTATGGAGCTCTAAGCACACTGGAGATCTTTTTGAAATAAACTAGATAAGCCTCGGCACATGAAATTCAGGATGCTTCCCCTTGATTAAATAAGCCACAAATACTGTAAGGAAAATCAGATCTTTTGGAAACCCGCCACAGTGTGGAAAAGAGCAGCGTCCAACCCACCTTTTCACCTCTTGTATTCCCCCTTCTGTCCCCACCGTGCGTGGTCTATCATAAAACTCGCCGCTTTGTTTTAATGGGAAACTGGCAACGTAGCTCCGAGGGTGTCTGCAGCAGAGTGGAGATTGTCATTGATTTGTGTGAGGAAAGTTAAGCCTTTCAAGGAGCGGTTATGAGAATTCACTCCCACCACTCCCTCTAAACCAAAAGTATTTGGCACAGAGCCCTCGCTGTCCACCTGTACTATTAAGGTCTAACCAGCGTGTGGGACATGTACCAATTTTGCCAGTAGTTTTTCATGCTTTGTTTTCAGAACAAGTAAATTAAGTTCCTTTGAAAGATTCTCTGTTTTTAAAAAGGTGATGTTTATAGATATAGCATACACCTAACGCCTGACACCCTCTGGACCAGATCCTCACCTCTTGTAATCTGACATAGCTCCTCCAGTGGAGTTAATGGAGCTGTGCTCATTTACACCAGTTCAGAATTTAAAATCAGAGTTCTCTGAGTGGGGTTTGTTGGTTTTTTGCTTCATTTTCAAATGTGAAACTTGCTGAAACTAAGGAAAACTGGTGGGATTAGACGTTTTCACCTCTTTTTAAAAGGACCTGGGTATAACTTAACAAAGCATCAGGTATTGTGCATTAATCTGCAGAGCGAGAAGGAAAACAGAGGCAAGGAGCATATAAATGCAGTTTTATTTAGCCACTAAGACCCAACAGGCAGTACTGGTCTGGGTGATTATCTCACAACTCAGGTGGTGGGTAAGACATGAGGTGGAAGACTGAGGGACTTTAACCATCAACAGGTACAGTAATCCCCTCCAAATGCACTGCCTGGAGTTTCCCCGAGCCATTAATGGAATTTACGTATAGTAAAGCGAGAGACAGAGAGAGAGAACAATTAGGCACATGCATTTCCAGGCACTATTAATAAAGGAATGACATCACCGACAGACAATCAGAAATCCACATTTGTGTCCAGGGTTCAAAAGCCACCTCAGAATAATATGCATTCATGCAGAGGACTGTGCTGCATCGGGGCCAATCCAGCATCGTTTTGCTCAGGTGAGGTCGATTTATGTGAGAAGGCCCATGGGACGGCCCTTATTTTTTTCGTCTCTGCACAACAAGATCAGGAGTTGCTGAGTGCTGCAAAAAGCAGCAATAAATACCCCAGGCAAATGTAGGTGAGCACTGATTATTATATTTTATTATCAACTGCAATAATAATTATGATGATAATAATAATAATGGTAATAATAATATTGTGAGGAGGGGTGAGGCAGGGGTGCTAAGAAAACAGTGCATTATTTTGAAATACAATGTTGGCAATCCTACCCATGGGTCTGACTTCCATCTCACTAGAATCACTCTTGAGTTACACCAGTATGAGAGGAGAACCCGGCCCATTATTGTTATTTATTTGTGTCACAGAGTCATAGGATTTCAGGCTAGGAGGGACCACCTGGTCTGACCTCCTGTATATCATAGGCCACTAACTACCGCACACTAAACGCAAAACACGGTATCACAGTAGCACCTAGAGGCCTCATCTGAGACCAGCCCCCACTGTTCCAGGCCCTGTATAAATACGTAACAAGAGACAGGGCTGCACTGGACGGCTTACAGTCTAAATAAACAAGACAAGACAAAGAACTGGGGAGGAAAGCAAAGGTAAAGCAGCTTGCACAAAGGCACACAAGAGATCAGCGGCAGTGGCAGGAATAAAACCCTTATCTCCTGACTCCCAATCCAGGGCCTTAGCCCCTAGCCCACATTGCCTCTGGTGGCTAGAGCAGAACTCCTTGCTGCTCACCTGAGCCAGGCTTTTCAGGACAGCACCCTTGCCATCTACAGAGGTACCTGTCTCCTTTATACTCTGATCCTTGAAATTTAGCAGGCCAATGCTCAAACCACTGAGCTATACTACAGACATAGATAATCTAACTTTTTTCTGTCTGTCCTAAGGTATTATGAAGATATTTTTAAAACAGAGGAGCACCAATATACACATTCCATGCTTTGGATTGCTGGCTTACACTATAACATTACATTAAAAAAAATCCAAATCACAGCTTTAGTCTAATTAAAAATTTCGTACAGGGTGAGTCTTCTAACATAAACCAAGGGTCAAAAACTCAGATGGCAACACAGTGCTTTCAAGGCATTGATTTGAGGAGGTCGTTGCTTAGAACAATTTGACTTTTGAAACACTTACTGTACGCCCTCTGTACTTAGACAAAAAATGAGCCGGCTTCCATCCCCACACCCAAACTACTATCTGCAATTTCTCTGACTACCAGGTTTCTAGGGAGTGTCGGGGTAAATTAATAAGTGAAGTCAGTGCTAGCAATCCGCCTGGCCCCAGATAAGGCAAAAGCAAAACTTGGGCATTATCCAGTAAATGCCAGCCTGATCCTGCAATGGAGAGGAACAGAAATTGCCAATCACTGCTTTTCCTGCGGAGTCAAAGAGCTTAGAGTTTAAGGCCAGAAGGGACCACCGGATCATCTAGTCTGACCTCCCCTGTATCACAGGCCATCACCACCACCCAGCAACTGCACACCAAACCCAACACAACACTCCCTCGCACACCCCACGCCCCCACTGATTTCTAATGGGAGTGTGGGGTGTGCAAACAATGCAGGATCAAACTCACTGAACCAATTTCCCTCTTGGCATAGTCCCAATAAAGTTACATGAGCAGAGAGAATGTGAGCCCTTCTGTGCACAGTGTTGTCAGTTCTTCTTTGGACAGACAAAAGCAGAATGAAGAGGAGACCTTCTCACCTTTCTCTTAGTACTGGCAGCAGTGGCCAAAGAAGGCTGGACTGAGGGTCATTTGCTAGACAAAAGTGAGCAATGGGAGTTGGAGGGGAGGAGTCAGAGTGGGTGGGCCAGAGTAGGTATGCTCCAAATTAGAGTTGGTTAAAGTTTTTTGCACAAAAGGATTTTTTTGTGAAAAAATGGCCTTTTCTTCTGACCTGTTAATAAAAAAATTACTTTCTTTACTGTAATTTTCTGTTTTTCAAGACATCTTCCATTATAGTTTAATTGCTATTTTATGAATTTTTTACCAACATTTTTATCAAAATCATTTCCAAATTTTTTCATTTGCAGAAACCCATGTTTTCTTACTGAAAACAGGGTTTTTGGTAAATGAACAACCTCAAAAATGATTATGATAAAAGATATTGCAAAAAACATCATGTAAAATAGAAAATGGGTCAATTTTGAACCCTGAAAAATGGAAACAACTTTGAATTTTTTCATGAAATTGATTTCTTGTTTTTGCAATCAGGCCTAGTCAGGATGAACTGGTCTTCCAATCTATAAAGGACTTTTACAAGAGACTAAAATACTTCTAACATGGCATGAGATACAGTAGCAGAAGGAAAAAAAAGTGCAGATCCTATCTACAGGTAGTTCATTGGTATCAGAAACAACACTTAGAAAACTAATATAGTCTACTAAAACTAGAGAGGTAATATAAAAGGCTGAAATTCTCAGTAACATCAATGCAGTCCTATGAAGTCCTAGAGTTTAAATTTATTTGCACTCCCCTGCATGTCAGATTAGAGTTGACTGAAAATTTTGTAATGAAGTTTTATTTAATTGGAAAATAGGGCTTTGCCAAAAAAAAATTTTTTTTTGTGGAAATTCTTTTTTCAACATTTTTTGTTTTCTGGAATTAAAAAAAAAAATTCGGGGGAAAAACAAAAAAAATTGCTTTCTGAAATTTTTGGTTTTCCACAATTTTGTTGGTGTTCTTTTGTGAAATTTGTTTTTGGAAATTATTTGTTGAATAAAGAAACATTTTGTTTTCCCAAATTTTTCAAAACAAAACATTTCAAGGGGAAAAGCTGATTTTTTTAATTTTTGTTGCAATTTTTTTTTCACAATCGAGGGGTTTTCCCCATTTCCTGAATATTCTCCAACTTTTGCCAGTTGGAAAACAGTAACAAAGTATTGAAAGTGTTACTTGCAGAAAGAAAGTAATGCTTTCAATGTTGAAAGTAACACTCTTCCACACCTGGTTGAAATTTTTCAAAGAAAAATGTAATTTGTCCAAAAAAGGCTTTTTTTTTTTTAATTTCATTTTGTCACAAATTTTTGGTGACGTCTTTTTTTTAAATAAAAAATGCTATTGAAACTGTTACCGAAATGAAAATATAAGAAGTGGGTATTCACCCACGAAAGCTCATGCTGCAAAACGTCTGTTAGTCTATAAGGTGCCACAGGATTCTTTGTTGCTTCCCCAAAATGTTTACACTCTAAGTCCCTGATCTGTGAACACTTTATGCATATACTCAACTTTACTACTACGAGCAGTCCCACTAATTTCAGTGGGACTGCTCACGGTAATAAAGTCAAGCAGATGCACAAGTGTTTGAAGGAGCTTGGCTTAATTTTAGATCTGACGCAACAAGTGAAAGAAAACAACAGGAGGGAGGCGATGTCAGGGAGAGAATGGACAAAGCCTATAACAGAGTGATCATACAGTTACGTAGTTTAAGGATGTCCATATGCTGGCAATTCAATTGACAGTAGCTGATTTTTATCTTTTATTTTAATAAAAATCATTATTATTTGCTCCTTTCTTGTGGGCATTGGGGAAGGGATGAGTCTTAAGGACAAATTTAATTTCTAATAACCATATGTTTTTTCAGAGACAGGAGCCATTTCCAGCTAGTGCCAGAATTAGAAGCTATCTATTCTGAGTCATGGAAGATTACTCTCTGTGGCATCCATATTACGTTTATATGCAGAATCTAAGTCAAAACATGAGTTCCCTGCTGCCAAAACATTCTCAACCAAAAACCCAGGACTATAACAAACCAGCAAAAATCCTTATTAAGGCAATTAAATCCTTATTCAAATAATCTAGATGGAGTTCAAAAGATTTTACAGGGTATATTATTCAAAATTGTAATAGTTGTAAGCCAGATTTATCCTAAGGGATCCCAAAGGGGAATGCCAGAATCTCAGGTGTAAATCAATAAAACCCCACTGTCTTCACTGGAACTACAGTAATTTACATTACCTGAGTATCTGCCTCAAATTAATACACAGTATAAACTCTATAGAGGGAAACAGTTCGACAATCACCTAAATGCAGCCACCTCTGGGCTGAAGCACACCAGCTGTTCAGCAGTGAAAAGCAACACATTGGATCTGTTTAAGACTGAGTGAAGAAGAATGGTCTAGCCAAGTAAAACTTGAGAGAAAATGTTGGCTAGGCAGAATATCATCGAAACAGGAATCTACTCAGGTTTCTGGGGTGAACTCCTTTACTCTTACTAAAATGGTGTCATGGGTTCTTCAGTGATCACAAGAGGTCAGGCCTTTAGTGCACATTATACAAATGACAGCGCTCCTAGTACAATCACAGTACTGAGCTAGCTCAACTCTGCTTAGTTTGTAAGGGATAACAGGATCACAGCCCACACCTCTGTCTAGCATGGAGACATCTCGCATGAGGAATGAGACACATCACTTAAGTATCAGGTAGGTTTAAAGGCAGGCTGGTGAAATAATACCTGAGCAGAACCTCTGCCCAAACTTTGAATTAAACCTTTACCGTTGCTTGGAAAATGTTTCGATAACTTTCCCCACCTTCCCGATTTCTAGGCTAACTGAACGCAGGAAAAGCAGTAGACATTTTCTGGTGAGACTGACCTTCCAATTTGAGAGGAAGCATAGTCAGAGGCCAGGGAACTAGGCTAGGACTTGCAAGACCTGGGCTCCATTTCCTGGTGTGCCACAGGCTTCCTATGGGATCTTGGACAAGTAACAACGTTCTCTGTGCCTCATTTCCCTATCTGTAAAATGGGGTTAATAGCTCTGGCCCTGCCTCACAGGTGCTGTGAGGATATTGTGAGGTGCTCAGCTACTTCGGTGATGGGGGCCGGATGAGGCCATTAGAGAGAGGGAATTCTGCAGACTCAACTCGTGCAAAGGTCTGATAAGCTTTCAAAAGCTTGAGACCCTGCTTCAGGAAAGGACTTAAACATGTGCTGAAAGTTAAATATGAGCTTAAGTGCTTTCCTGAAACAGGGTCAGAGTGCTTATCCAAAGGGAACTTCTGTACTGCCTGAGACTGGCGCATCCCCGTTTACAAGGGCACTGATGCATTTTCATTATTCCGCGGTCAAACTGTGTGCTGTACACCTAAGGATGCCCAGTGTGGCAGCATGAGGAGCTCTGGGCTTTGATAAGTCACGAAGTCTGAGTACTATAAATTAAATTCATCCTTAAGCTTCACCCTTTCCCTGTCTCCACCAACCACCAAGCAGGTATGAAACAATAGTGAATCCCTGCACTGAAGATTGCGCTCATTTCATTGTGCTCAATTGCAGCCAGAGCCCAGAAAGCATCTGGATAACAAATAGCGTGAGGGCTGTGTCTGAGAGAAGAGTGGCCACAACTGTTGCTCCCACCGATACGCCATATAAATCAAATGAATGCATCTATGGCTGCTTAAATGAATACATATATAAATACTGGATATATTGCTTGATTACTCGGCTAGAGTATAAATTCCTTAGGCAGCAGCCAGTTCTTTCGGCTTGTTTTTAAAGCTTAAAGTACTCTTCTTTTTTAGAGGGTCAGAGGCAGGAAGTCCACTTCCATTTGTGTTTATACGGAGCCAGGATAATGTGGGTGCCTTTGTGACAGGCACTGTTCAGACCCATAGTCAGACATTGTCCCTGGCAAAGTGTTCATGCTCTAAATGGACTGGACCAACCACGGGTAGGAGAAAGAGTGTATTACTACCCCGATTTACAGATGGGGATTGCAGCTGCAGAGGAAGGTGAACCCCCCACCTCAGGTCACTGTCAATCTGACCTGGGGGGGAAATCCCTTCCCAGCCCCACATCTGGTGATCAGTTAGATTAGTAAACCTGTAGTGGTGCCATGAACTGAACTCCAATCTCCTGAATCCCACGGCTAGTGCCTTAACCAAACGACCTTCCTTCCTGCCAATGGACTAGATCATACTGTAGCTTCTGTCATGGCCCCTGAGCCCTCCTCTTCCCAGTGAACTGTTATGTGCAGCTTTGGAATATGGCATACACCTCATGAATCACAACTCCCCTGAGTGCAGACAACAGCCAATTGTCTCTGACCCTTGCCCAAGGCGAGAGACCAGCTCTTTGCTCGTCTCCCCACTGCACCCTCTCCAGGCAAGGACTCAAGGACAATCCAGTGACTTCCCCAAAGCTACAGAGGGGACTCGGTATCAGAGCTCAAATCAGAACTCAGGAGTCCCTAGCTACTACTCCTATGCCCAGGCCTAGACCGTGACTCAGTACACAAGCAGCTATTCCCTATTATGGAATAAGGACCTGATCCAAACTCACTGGAATAAATGGAAGGACTCCCCCTGACTTCCAGGGGTTTTGGATTAGGCCATAGATGCCTGCAGAATTTCATGTTAATGGCTAGAGGCAAACATGTCATTTTGCTTCTCCCACATTAAGAATGTGATAGACCTGATTTCCTTCCCAATATCATGTTTAAAAAGTGCTCACAGGCTGAGAACTTACTGACTGTTTCAGTCTGAAATGAAACTATTTATGTCCCAGCCGCAACCCTGTGAAAAATGTCCTTTCATATGGAAAAGTTGACAGAATCTTAGCTCTAATGGGCTCAGCTATACAAATAACTGCATTTCTGCAGATTCATTATCTGTTCCCCGACACTGCCCAGCTGCCCAGAAAACGGCTACAACATACAATGTGAAAAATGAAAATGTTGAACTTGTACGTTCTTTCAGTTGAAACTGACATCTTGGGTCATTTCTTTTTCCCTTGGAAAGATCCAGACTTTCATCTCCTCGTCTTCCAACAGCATTATATAACAGGAATAGCTGTCCTGTTTCTATTCTTTCATCATTTCAATGGCTAATAACAATGCTTATTTTTAAGCTTTTTTATTTGTTATCAATCTAAATGTTCACAGTTGCAACAAATTATTGGTTTTAAGCATTTTACATTTTTTTAATCAATTTTTATTTTCACACATGTGAGGGACTCAGAAAATAGGGGGCCAGACAATAGTTATTTAATGACAGTAGATGCCATTCAGAGATTCAAAAAGTTAAAACTTTATAACCATTGAAACACAAATTATCCACATTACATGTCAAAGTATACAAAGCAAATATCCGTAATGAATTCTAATAAGTTCTCAAGCAGTATTTTTCTTACTGTGCCTATCTGTAAAATTCATTAACATCATCAATGGATTTTTTTTTGTTGGTTCGTGTGTGCACAGTGAAATCAATATTTACCAATAAATTACCGATAAAAATCTAATCCTTCTAAGCCTAACAATATTCGGTATACCAGCTAGCCACAATCTTCCTTCTGTTGGCGCAAGTGCATTCTCCTCTGCAATGTTTGCCCTCCTTTGCCTCAAAAACTCTCCACATCTTTTCAAATGTCATCTGAAAATATTTTTCCTCCCTTGTCCGTAGCTCTTAATATCCCTCTGTTATTCAGTCTTTAACTCTTTAACTTGTATTATTAGTTAACTCTACGCAGTGCTTTGGGAGCCAGTTTGCAGGAAATCTTCTATACAAAACAAAGGGTTATTTTATTCATGGATACGCAGATTTTAAGGTCAGAAGGGACTATAATGATCATCTAATTTGACCTCCTGCATAACACAGGCCAAAGAACCTCACCCAGTAATTTCTGCATCAAGCTCACAACTTCTGTTTGAACTAGAGCATCGCATTTAGAAACATATAATCCTCCTGTCCTGTGTCTGTACAGTGTTTAGCACAGTGGGGTCCTGATCTGTCACTGGGGCTCCTTGGTGCTACAATAATACAATTAATAATAATAATCCAGTCTAGGTTTAAAGTCTTCAGATGATGGAGAATGATAAGTTGCTCTAATGGTTAATGACCCTCACTCGTAAACATTTGCATCTTATTTCTAGTCTGAATTTGTCTAGCTGCAGTTTCCAACCACAGTATCTCATTTTGCCTTTTCCTGCTAGATCTCTTCTCCATGTAGGTTCTTGGAGACCACGATCAAGTCACCTCTTAACCTTCTCTTAGGTAAATGAAATAGTTTGAGCTCTTTTACTCTCTCACTATAGGGCATGTGTTCCAGACCTTCATTTTACTGTAATGCATTATGAAGAGTTTCTAACAAAATTACTATAAGCCTTAAACTTCCTCCCAGCATGGTTTGACAATGGATGGAAATGTGGGAATACTGTTTGGATGTGTCATATTAGCACAGCGTGCATGAAGTGTGCTCTATTTACAGTATAAACACGGATCATTTATTTTATCTTTGTCCCTGGGTGTAGACTGGCTCATACAATATTGTTTCCTATGGGCTGTGCATGTCCCATCTCATTTAAGGCATTGTTCAGATTTGGTGCTCACAGAGGTCATAATTTATAAGCGCAGTCTAAACACTGGGCAACCAACCCTGGCAGCCCTTTGTATGGCTTCGTTCACACTCTGTCTCCAGTCTTGCTCCAGTTTCACCTTCCCAGGATGGGTGGGAGCCACTCAACTGCACAGTGGTGATTAAAGGGAAGCAAGCTGGAAAGTCAAAATGCAATTAAAAGTTCAAGTCGCCTCCTAGAGAAATCCCGCTGAGTTCCTGCAGGCTCTCGACTTTACATTCACTTCCCAGCTCTCTGAATGACATGTCATAATAATTTGATTATTATTTGTTATTTATATTGTGCCCAGAGCTGGCTTTTGGGGCCCATGAACCCCCTAAAGGGAAGGAGAAGCTTAGTTTTCTAAAGAGTAAGTCCCTAGACCTTTTTCCTTGCAAAGACAGCCTTGAAACCAGAAGCCAAGCATTAGGGTGGAAAGGAACAAGCTACCGGGCTCCCTTTCTGCAGCAGGAGGTTGGCAGGGATCTAAATATAAACAACCCCACATGGACTGACGGCAGGGTTTGAACCCTAAACCATCAGCACGAGGCTCTGCTCTAGGAGCTACAGCACCGATGTACAATGCTAGACCAACGGTGCGCAGGCTCTGAAGAGGGCGGCACAATGTGTTTGCTGCTGCCACATGTTCCACTTGCTTGGGGACTTTCCCCACATCCCAAAAATCTCTCCTACACAGAGTGACAATACACAGGCCATTAGATTGAGCTCGGCAGATAGGGTATTTCAGCGAAGATTTCAAATAGTTCTTGAGATTCCTTTTTCTTTAACCGTGAGAATAGAGGGCTCCATCCTGCTTTCTGCTCCCGTGGACCAAATTCCCTCACCCCCAACCTCCTGTAGCCACAAAATCCCAACCCATCAAGCAAAGGAAAGGCTACCTGGGCATACACCTGCCTGTGCTACTGTGGCTACACTGGTAGTTTTACTCATGCTAGCTTGATGAGAGCTAGCCCGAGTACGTGTACACAGGCAAGTGAATCACAGCCCTAGCTTGTAGTGTAGATGTAGCTTTAGCCAAGACCACTCTGGATAGGTGTTTGTGTAGCCTGTTCTTCAAACTTCCAATGGTGAGGATTTCACAACCTCACTTGATAACCTGTTCCAGTGCTTAACTATCTGTATAGTTAGAAAGCTTCTCCTAATAGCTAACTTAAATCTCCCTTGGTGCAAGCTAAGCTGATTCTTGTCCTATACTCGGTGGACATGGAAAACAATTGATCTCTGCCCTCTTTATGACAATCTTTTACATATCTGAAGACTTAATCCACACCCCCCAACACATACACAGTCTTCTTTTCTCAACTCCTGATGGTTCCTCAGCTACATCAATAGACCTCATGGGATACTACCTGCCCCGGTTGCTCAGCGCTGCTGCAGTGGGAGATGGAGGATTTTATCTAGGAGGTGTCAGACATGTTCATGTTACCAGAGGACCCTTGGAGTGCGTGTGTGCATGTGTGTGTGCACACAGACAGTGGCCCCGGCTGTGAATCCTCCCACCGCAAAGTCAGAAGGCAGCCAGATGGCACCCCCTCCATTTAATAAGAGGGATACTGTGCCCAGGCTCTTGGAAGGGAGATTGGTGCCAAGAACATAAGAACGGCCATATTAGGTCAGACCAAAGGTCCATCTAGCCCAATATCCTGTCTTCCAACTGTGGCCAATGCCAGGTGCCCCAGAGCTAGTATGTGCCAGAGGGGAGGAGAAAGGTTGATGGGATGTTGTCATGGAGGACGGAGGATAGGGATGGAGTCACTTGCAACCCTTGTACGGTGACTTGTAGGTTTGGTTCACAAACGGAACCCTGCAGGGTTTGCCCAGCTCAGGCTGTGTCACTTAATTAGTTGATGCTAGCAAAGGCCTTAAAGAAAAGCTCGGCAGAAATGCAAAACATTAATTATGCCTATGTTCATTCATCATTCCAGTTCATCCACTGAAGCCAATGAAGTTACATCAGGGATGAAGTTGGCCTCAAATGCATTTTTCATGCACTGGAATTTTTAAAGGGCTGTTCAGAGTTGTATGTGCTCTCTGAGAGGTGTCCTCGAGCATTACGAGTTCAACAAGGGCTCTAAGCAACTTTCTGATGCTCTGGATATGAACTCTGGCTAATAGCATCACACTCTCCTTACCTTGCATTTACATGTGACTTTGCTACTAAACAATGAAAACTCTCCCTTCAAAATCTTGCTCAAGGGCTCCTTGGAGGGCTTTTTGCTTCAGGGACAAAGCGCGGTCAGCCATTCAACGCCCAGATGTTTAACCCAAAGAGGCCCCATCCATCCTCCACACTGGAGCACAGCATTGGAACGTATTGTTAGTGCTGACGGTGAATTCAGGAGATAAGGCATTAAATCAAAGTCTTATCTAATGCCAGGACATTACAGAAACCCCATCTCATTCTCAGAGAAAAGAAGTCACGCTGACTTTCTTCTGCCAGACATGTTTCATCACCCTGTCCCTAAACTCTGTCTGGCCTTGAGCAAGTCACAGAGACACACATCTTCCAAAGTGGCTGCTGATGTTGGTTGTCTCTTGGTTTGGATGTCCCCAAGATTGAAAGCCCCCAAAATGGAGGCACCTGAAAAATCAGTGGCCACTTTTGAAAATTTTGGCCTTAACCCCTCTGTCTCCATTTCCCCACCCACAAAGTGAGGGTGATCATGCTTTCCAGCTGCTATGAAGCACATTGGGCGGCACTACAATATCCACACTCAAGCTGAATAATACCTAATTTCACGAATTCTTGGGTGCCAACGGGATGAGTTATGGAGTAAGGAAGGTTCTACTCAGCATGTGTTATGGTGGCAAAAATCTAGCCTTTTGAGATGTACTGGTGAAAAATTCTCTGCTTCTTAAATATTCTTGACATTAAAAATCAGGTTAAAAATCCAACTGTGCATTTCTCTCAGCTTGGCCAAGGAAAATAAACTAGTCAGTTTCCCCTTTTGAATCCCATCTTTCTGGTTCTCATATACGAGCACAATGCAGGATTGTTTGCAAACACTGCAAATCGAAACCAATTTAAAAAGTGGTTGCCCTTGCTATTTAAATACATGTTAACATTTTTAATGATTTTCAAGATTTTTTTTCTTTTCAGATTTTTGGCTGACATTAACCTTATGGTGTCCCTTTAAATGCTTGAGCTTTGTATGAGGTTCTCAGAGGGTTCTCAGTGCCAGGACGCTTGGTGAAAGCCATGCCAAGAAAACGCCCCTTTTGCTGCCAGGCCGGTTTGGACTGGCTCACCCCACCTCTTCTTTCTCTGCCAGACCCATAGCCTAATTCACGAGAAGGCAGATTTAGGAATGCGATGTAACCGCAAACACTCTGTCTCTCTAAAAAAGATATTACCTCAACTCTCTTCTTCTGCCCTCCCGCTCCGCACCCCCACCCCAATCTCTCTGCTTAGGCCGGAATGTTTTTCTTAGCCTCTCCTACACATTTTCACACAGCTAAAGCTCCAATCTCCTAACCGAGCCTTGTTACAGGGGAGTCAGCTACAACTTTATTCAGCTGCAATTAACACTTTAGGAGACAGAACATTTTCATCTCTGTTCTGGGCAAGAATGAACTACAGAACCAGAGCAAACTATATAGAGGAGACGAAAATATCTGCAGAAGACAAGGGCTCCTTATCGTACAGTTCTTACTCAGGCAACACACCCACTGACTGGAGGATCAGGCTCAAAGAGTACTGGATTTATATTACAACCAGAAGCTGCTGTGTAAGCCCCCAATTCAGCACAGTAGATTCATAGACTAAGGCCAGTCAGGACCATTAAATCATGTGGTCTGACCTCCTGCATGGCACAGGTCACAGAACATCATCAGGTTACTCCGATACTGAGCCCAATAACCTGTGTTTGACTAAGGCATATTTTAGGTACTTAAGCAGATGCCTTACTTTAAGCACAGGAGTGGTGCCATTGGTTTTATGTGACTAAGGTTAGGCGCATGCTTAAGCAGGGTCTAATTCTGAGGTAAATCCATTGACTTCTGTGGATGGCTAGATTTACGCGGTTGTCACTGAGCGCAGAATCTGGCCCACAAAGCGTAAGCCTCACTCCAGCTAAATCCCAAATAGGCGAAGCCAGAGTGTGGTGAGAGGAAGCAGAGCTGCACTGCTTTAAAGCTGTGTGGGAACATAGTGCATAGTAGTGAGGAACACTACAGCTGAGGACCAAACAGGCCGGGGTAGCTAGACTGCAGTTACTTCTTCACTATGCTTAACTTTGTAGTCCATATGAGGTGCTCCCTGAAGATTTCACTCTGATTGCTCCTCGAGGGCCTGATTTTAACAGGGTAAAAGACACTATGGCTCTAACGGCATATATTGTGCCACATTTCAAAAAAAGAAGTAAAAAGTGCTCATTCATCATGTGCAGGCAAACGGTAGCCGAGTCTCAGTGAAATGAAAATGAGTCACTGACACGCTGCATAATAGCATTCCAGGTTGGTCTCTTAAATAATTTGTATTTTAATGAATCCATTTCACTCCTGCGCTTGTCTATAGCCCCAACAATTTACTGAGCTCCTCTTTGCGCTAATTTGATTTTTAAATTCCCAATTTACCATTTCTATTCAAAGAAGCAGCAGCCCCCATTCCTTTACTGGCATACGCGGCAGAAGGTAACAGTATCACGCTGTACATATGCCGTCTCTTATCATCCCAGCCCTGCTGCTCTAAACTAACTTATTCAAAAACTTCCCCACTTATGAGCTAATGGACCTAGCAATGGCAAGAAGAGAAACTAGAGGACAACCAGATGCATTATAGATGCACGTCATTGCTACATTTCGCATCCATTCCCCACTGTTACAAGATGTCTTCGGGTCAAGATCTTACAAACCACAGGAGTCAATTCTAATGCCTGGTCATTAGAGAGAGGAATAGGGTATATCTCTTTGATGTATTTAATTACTTTACAGAACACATAACTGATCTGGGCTTCTCCCTGTTTTGACAGGATTCCAGATTCAGCTTGCGATAGAGCAGATCTTCAGCATCCTCCATCACTATAACCACTGCAGTAGTTTGGCTCTATCAATCCAGCCAATCTGTTGGAGGGATGATTCTTTCAAACTTCCTGTCCCACGGGATTCAGACAAACGTTCACAGAGCTTTTCGCACCAATTCCACTATAATGACACAGATCTCTTGTTATTGTCTTGAGCTTTACAAAAAGGAGCTTGGTGGCAGGAAAATGCTGCAAATCTGCCTTTACCATAGAGAGAGGAAGGAAGGTCCAGTGGGTAAGGCAGAGAGGACGTGAGGACATCTGGGTGATATCACCAATATAATGTGGCCTTGGGCAAATCACCTACTCCTTTGTGCCTCAGCTTCCCTGCCTCCATCCTTCAAACTGAAATAACACTTATCTACTACCTCAGAGGTATGTTTGGAGGTTAAGTTCATTATGTTTGTAAAGTGCATTGAGGCCCTTGGATGGAAAAAGCTATACAGGCAAAGTATTATTATGATGGAACTGCTGAAGAAAGTCTCATACGTCATACAGGGAAGCAGCATAGTCTAGTAGATGCAACAGAGGACTCAACTTAGATTCTATTTCTGACTAGGCCCCTTGCTCACTGTGTGACCATGAGCAAGTCCCTTAATCTCTGTGCACTTCAGTTTTTCCATTTGTGAAACAAGGAGGAAGGATTTCTCAGTGGTCAGTGAGCTTCCATGGGACTGTGGAGACCTGGGACCAGTTCCCTGCTCTGCTACAGACTTCTTGTGAGACCTTGTTCAAGTCACTTAGACCCAGATCCTCAAAGGCCGGGGCTCTCAACCTTTTTCTTTCTGAGGCCCCCAAACATGCTATGAAAACTCCACGGCCCACCTGTGCCACAATAACTGGTTTTCTGCACATAAAAGCCAGGGCCGGCATTAAGGGGTAGCAAGAAGGGCAATTGCCCAGCCCCGTGCAGAGGGCACCATGAAGCTAAGTTGCTCAGGGCCCCAGGCTTCGGCCCCATGCAGTGGGACTTCAGCTTTCTGCCTTGGGCCCCAGCAAGTCTAACACTGGTCCTGCCCAGACCTGTGGTTGAGAACTACTGCTCAAAAGTATTTAGGCACCTAACTCCCATTGAGTCTCTGTTCCTCTCTGCAAAATGTCCTCTATTCCTTCTCTGCAAAATGGTGGTAAAAGCAATTCCCTACCTCGCAGGGGTGTTGGAAGGATGAATCGGTTAAAGACTGTGAGGAGCTAAGATAGTACAGTGATGAGCGCTATGTAAAAGTACCTTAGATAGCTTACACAGCTACTGTCATTAGGGTTTGAGAACGGGATGTCACTGATTAGTTAACAGCTCGTTGTACATTGCTTTTAACCCATGAAGTTGCATGTACGTGCTGAGTATTATCAACAGTAAATAGCCAGTAATGCTTTGAAGAAAACTGATATAAAGAGAATCCATTTAAAGGAGGGTTAAGATGACACTGCAGCCACTCATGCCACACCCTCATCTGGAACACTGGATCCAGTTCTGTCTCATCTTCAGAAAGAGATTGCAAGGAGTGTAAAGGTTTAGAGAAGGGAAATAAAGATTTCCAGAATTGCACGATGAAAAGATGATGACAAAAAATGAGGTAGGGAGAAAAATTGAGTGGGGACTTCACTGAGCCATTCAAAGTTACGAGGGGAATAGTGGTGGCCCCTTGCAGTTACCCATGACAAAAGAGTAAGTGGTCACTCGATTAAACTAATGACCGGTCAATATAAACCAAATAGGTGGAAACACTTCTTCACCAAACATCTACTCATCAGTACTGTGGATTTTAGATTTTTCCGAAAGTCTGGATCATTTTATGACCAATAACATTTTTACTTATGGAGATTAAGTAAGGGTGATCCAGTCTCACGGGTCAGAGAGTGAGCTAATCGTTTTCTTCGCCTATACTCCACATTGCTGGTAGGGCGTATTCAATAGGAATAGTAGGAGAAGGAGGGTGTCAGCTGCTTCTAAAACATTAGGAGTTGTCAGCTTCTGTAAGCAGAATACCAAGTTTGACAGCCAACGGTCTATCAAATCCTAGGCTGTCGGCGCTTTATGAACCACAGATTTGATTTTGAATGATAAGGTCCAGAAGGGGCTAAAATTTCACAACAAATGAGCACCCAGAAGGCAGAGGCTATATTTGGATCAAATCTCCATCCACCTTTTTAAACTGCAGCGATTGGAAATGAGTGTGCTGGATCAGTTTGCTATTTCAAAATTACATTAGCCTAAGGAGTCTCACTAAAGGGAGCTACTTTCTTCTATCATTCTGTAACCTTTGCAGCTGCACTTGGGATGCAGAGAGAGGGAGAGGTTTTTTAACAACCACAAGAAAAGGAGCGGTATATGAGGAGCCAGTCTGGGAGGAAGACTGGCTGTTTAAGGGGCAGGCTGCCCCATCCAAGGCCTTGACAGGCTGAATTCAGGGCATTTGGGATAAGGCCACCAAATCTAACTAAGATACATACATGTCTCATTACCACAGTATCTAAGCACCTCTCAATGTATTTTATCCCCACAACACGCCTGTGAGGTAGGAAAGCATTAGGGAGGCTAAGGGACTTGACCAAGGTTACAAAGGAAATCTGTAGCAATGCAGGGACTAGAATGCAGGTCTCCTAAATCATAGACTAGTGTCCTAAACTCCTTTCTTTCTAGCATAATCTATTCCTAAAAAGGGTTGCTAATAAGAGGAGAGAAATCTAAATTTAAACTGGAGAAAGTAAATCCCTTTAAAGTATAAAAATAAAACAACCTTTATCTTCAGGTCCTAGTGATTCTAATAGAAATGTATGGAGACCACAGCCCCCATGTATCGTCAGGCCATCAGTGATTTCTGCCTCCCACCCAACCTCACCTTGTTCCAACTGCATCTCTTTGCCTTGCAGCTGGCATGTCCATTTCTTCAAAGCAGGGAACTTGTGCTGTTCGAGGATGGCAGCACACTGTTTGCCAGGGAGAGAACGGCATTGGTAGGACTGCCGCAAAGGGAGGAAGCTTTGCCCCAATAAACTCTAGTGTCCCTCGTGCTTGCTTGTGGCAAGCTTTAACAGTTTGTTCTTCTGCCGCAGGAAAAGAGAAAGAAAAAAATCTCCCAAGCAATCCCCCAGATACACAGGGGTACGGCCTGAAGTGTCCTCTCTGCTAACCATGGGAACTAGTCCCAGTCACAACATTTACATCTGGATCTGAACATCATGGGTTCCAGGTTCCGGTTCAGGTCCATTATACCGCTAAGACCTAGTTGCTCAATTCAGATCTGGATCAGAACTGTCCTAAAGTTCAGTGGTCTCCAAATGAAAGGTTTTTGGTTCAGGGTCATCTCTAAACCAAAAACACTCCCCTCAGACCTGCCAATGTGCAGCCTGGTAGAGCTCAGCGGTAGAGCTCAGCTCCAGATTTTGCGGGAACAAATGTAACATTTTTAGATTTTTTTTTTAATCTATGTATTTAGTAAAAATCACATTTTATGTCCCACGGCCCTATGTCTTTAGCGCAGATTTTAACTTTGCTTCAAAGCCCAAACACTTGGAGTCATTCTTGACCTCCAACATTACTTTATTTTAGTCTCCCACCTCTCTTTGGTCAGTAAATCTGCCTATTATCACCTCTGGAGCACTGCCAGACTTTCTCCTTCCCTTGAGCCTGTCTCTGCTGCAACTCTGCTTGTGCTTTAATCTTCTTCCACCTTGATTACTACAATTCCTCATTATATGGCCTTCCTGCTGTACATTTTCTTCTGTCTAATCTTCAGGGTGTCCCAACTGCTTTGGCCAGATTACTCTCTCAGTGCAGGAGTTATCTCTTGTTCTTTTTTTGTTGGCTTCCTATCCATCCCAGAGTCCACTTCAAAACTGCCCTCCTAGTTTCAGAATTCTCTGTTTCAGAGGTTTTCACATTCTGGTCTGCAGCCAGCTGGCGGCTAGCAGAGTGAGGAAAAATAGGAATTGCCATATCAGACCCTTAGTCCACCTACTCCGGCATCTTTGCCAGCACCACATGCTTCAGAGAAAGGCACAAGAAACCTCACAGCGGATGTGGCATTATCTGCCCCCATGAAGGTCTGATCCTAATCCTTAACCGTTAGAGATCGGTTTAAATGCTGAAGTATGAGTTTAATACACCTTCCAATACTCACTCTCTCTGCAATAATTAACAACTCTGGATGTTTGGCTTATAAGCAGCCAATCCCTATTTGAATCTTACTAAGTTCTTGGCTTCAATGACATCTTGTGGCAGTGAGTTCCCCAGTCTGATTACATGTTGAGTGGAGAAGTATTTTCTGTTATGAGTGTTGAATTTGCTGTCTTTTCTGTGTTATGAGAAAGGAAGAACAGATGCTCCTGACCTACCTTCTCTAGACCGTTTTTTATTTTATACACACTTACGTCCCCTCTTATTCGTTTCCTTTCTAAGGTAAATGACCCCAATCTTTTCAGTCTTTTTTCATGCAAGAGTTTTTCCAGGCCAATAATTATTCTTCTTGCCCTTCATCTGCGGACAGTCCTTGCAGAGCTGGTTACTGACATGGTGCCAGCTCTCCTCATTTCCAGCTGCTTAACTGCATTAGAAGACAGCTAAAATACATTAAGTGCTTTCCTAATACTGCTTTTCCATCCAAGCAATTGCTGGGGCTGGCCCGGAGATGTTATGTGATTGTGAACAGGAGGGGAGGTGGTCTGCAAGACAATCTCCCTATTAAAATGTGGTCCATGCTATGAAAAGTTTGTTATGGGGAGCCTCCCCAATGTCACAGCCACCTCCCCTACTTCCCACGCACTCTGATCCTCCAGTCCTGGCCGCCCGTCTGTCCCCTTCCAGCAGCTCCCTACAGCTGAGGGAGGGGCCACCCTTTCATTCATGCTGCCCACCCATCCCCACCACCCCGTCTATCTGGAATTCTCTTCCTTTACCCTCCCTTCCTCCCTCTTCACTTCCCTCCAAGCTACTGAGTCACTTCCCCTCTTTAAATCTCTCCTTAAAACTTTCCTATTCTCTTTGGCTTCTGATCAGCTCTCTCTGTACAGCTCGCTGGGCCCGATCCTGAAAACCTTATACACTAAGTAGCCTTTTCTCACATGACCAGTCCAGCTGGCTTCAATAGCACTAAGGGCTGCAGGATCAGACCCTTGGACAATTTTGCTTAGCAGGGATTGTGTGTGTGTGTGCGTGTGCGCGTATTTTACTGTACAGATGGGTCACACATGCAAGTTAAAGAAAAAAGCATTCCAGACCAGACACGAGACAGTAGCAGCTCTTATTTTTCACTGGACCAAGTTGTTTTTGGAGGCACAGACACTGGGTTCATTCAAGAAAGCAGCTAAGTGCTGGGTGTTTGACAGAAACAAAGAATTAGTAAGGATGAGCCTCAATAGGATTAATGCCCCTTTTCTGGTTCCCAAAGTTTCTTGTTTCTTTCCTAACCCAGCAGCCAACTGCTCTCTGGGCTCCTCTGAGCAGGCACTCCAGCTAACAATTACAGGCGATCCTGAATGACATGTGAGAAAAGATCATTCTCTCTGTTCTCCACAGTTTAGTGTTTCTCGGAAAAGCTGCAACACTAAGGCAAGAGAATGAGCCCGCCCACCTTACCGTGGGTTAGAAGCTACCTGCACAGCATTGCTCCTACAATACAAACTCGCTTGGGGGGAAAAAATGTAACTCCAGTGCCTAGATATATCACACTTATGGCCTTGATGACTTGTCCTAGGTGCCCGGCGTGATATGCAATTCACAGCAACCAACGATGATACTGCCTGGAGCAAAAAATAACAGCTGTTACAGAACAAAAGTGGGAGAGCGAGTGGCTCGGGGGATTGGTAAATACAACGGGAAGCCTTTTCTCACCAGTTCAAATCCAAATGAGGTTCGTGATGGCTGACTTGCATCGGCCTTTGTGCTCGCATGGCCCCATTACCATAGTAACTGAACAGTGCAAAATCATGAAGGAATCATGAAGTGCAAAATCATGAAGGAATTTATTCTCGCAACATCCCTGTGAGCTAGTTGAGAAGTATCCCCATTTTACAGGTGGGGCACTGAGGTATGGAGAGGCTAAGGGGCCAACCCAACAAAGCACTAAAATACACTCTTAACTTTAAGCACTTTGCTAGATCAGGGCTTAAGAGACGTATACAAGATCACACTGGAAGGCTCAGGCACAGATGGGAACTGAACCCAGATACCCATATCTTAATCCCTACCACCCTTCTTCTCTACAGAGCAGTATCGCCAACAGATGGCTCTTCTACATCTCCTGTGACATAAGCAGGAAGTTCTCAGCCCAGTTCCATGGTGGAGAGATTTCAACTGGCCCCTTTATTGGCAGTGTCTGCAGAGAGAACACAGACTGAATGGGCCATGCAGTGCAAACTGCTTTTTCACCACTAGCTGTGACCGCTCCAAATGAGAACTGGGAAACACCATTGCACTGTTATTCAGAGTTGCACATGCGGTCGCCATTCTGCTGCAGAAGATTTGAGTTTCCCGTGCCATGAGCCTGGTGCCTGTCCAAAACACAAAATTTGCTTCAGAGAAATAAAAAAGGAAGTGGTTTGACTCTCTGGCTCTGGTATCTTACACTCTATCAGATAGATATGCCTCTGTACACTAACATAATGGATTAAAGCAGAAAATAAAATGTCATTCCATTATCTATTTAGTAAAAGCACCACTTGAAAAGCTTTTATTCAGCACACAGCTCCTAGCAAAGGGGCACTTCCTTGAGTGTGTAAATCAGTGAGCAATTGTATTTTAACAGCCTTTCAAATGGCATTTCCCCACATGGACTATGAGACTGAAACCATCTTCCAAAACTCACTTATAATAGGCAACAGCATAGAGATATTTACATCTCCTGCACCACCAAGACAAATCAGCATGGGCGTGTAAAACCGCAAGATAATTACCAGCATTCACACCAGGACATGAATACTCTTCATAATTGATCAAAATTCATAATTTTGTTAAGAAAAAGAGGAATATTCCCCTCCCATTTTGAAATGGAGCTTCCGTTGTGCAGCAAAATGGAGACTGGAGCTCCCAAAGTCTGTATTTCTTCTGGAATAATCAAACCTCAGCAAACAAAACCTAAAGAGCAAAGCTACTCAAAAAAGGCCAATTATTTGTCACAGGATTTTAAAAAATGAATTTTAATAAATAATAATTATTAAAATTAAAATAATATATTTATGAAGTATCCACTCCACAAAAGCACTCCGGGAACTGAATGACAAGCATAAAACAATTTCTCATTAATGAATAAAAGCACATTACCAAATTACAAACAAGGTGGCTAAATTAAAAAAAAAAACAAAAAAACCAAACAATAAAACAGCAACAGCAATCATAATTTAAAAACTCCCCTGGGGAAAAAAAGTTCTTAGGTGTTTTATAAAAGTGGAGAGAGATGGAATGAGCTGAATTTCAGGAGTTCCTTGCTACCTTCCCTGTTGGAGCAGAAGCTTGATTGCCTCTGACTTCAGGTCTAATGGTGGATCCCCTAAATACCAGGTGGTGTGTGAGTGCAGAAACCTGCCAGATGGAGGCTCAAGGAGGAGGTCTCATATATAACTGGAGCCAGTCTCATTCAGACCTTTATAAACCAGTGAGGCTAATTTTAACCGAATCTGCTACTTAATAGGCAGCCAGCGTAAAGAACGCATAATGGGCTGAACAGTGACCTCAAACCCATGAGTGGCTGCATTCTGAATGAGCTTAAGCAGTGGATCAGCCTCCGTGATAACCCAGTGAAGAAGAAATTACAATAACCAAGCCTCGAGGTCACAAGGCGTGCATTGCCGTCGTCGGATCAGCACAAGATAAATAAGGGCACAACCTACACAGACTGCCTAGATGAAAGCCACGTTTCCAAACCATTCCTGACACATGGCTTTCCATCGATAGGGCATGGGCAAAAATATCAACAAAAAAACAAAAACCACAAGAAAGTCAGATTTCTAAAAAAAAAAATTTCAATAACAAAAAATAAAATCAATTTTTAGTAAAAAGTTTTGATTTTCAAAAAGTAATTTTTGTTATCAAGAACTGAAATATTTTATTGAAAACTGAAAAAAAATCAGCCTTTGTTTTTGATCAACTTCCCCCTTCCCATCCCATTTTGACCAATTTTTGGTGAAAATTTTCATTTTAGTTTGGAAGCATTTTTGGTTAAAAAACTATTTTGATGACAAACATTTGGCCAGTTCTGCTAATGAGTTAGCTACATTTTAAATAAAATGCATGTATTAGGTATACACATGGGGCTTGATCCTGCACTATGGAAGTCAATGGAAGCTTTGCCATTTACATCAGTGGACGTCGGATCAGAAGATAGACTAGACTGGGAGACGGACATACCCATGCTCACGCAGATATAGAGATTTCTTGTGTGTATTGTGACAAAGTTCCTCCTCTACCTTGGTGGGTCCTGTGCTTATTGATGGATTTGCTCGCCTCACAGATTTACCCTGTGGGTCAGGAAACAGCTCAGAGACCTTCCCCTCTGGTAGAAGCCGCAGTCCAGGTCAATTCCTCCTGTGTTTGATCAAGAGATGAGAGGTTTGGGGGGAACCCGGGCCCACCTCTACTCCGGGTTCCAGCCCAGGGCCCTGTGGACTGCAGCTGTCTAGAGTGCCTCCTGGTACAGTTGCACGACAGCTACAACTCCCTGGGCTACTTCCCCACGGCCTCCTTCCAACACCTCCTTTGTCCTCACCACCGGACCTTCCTCCTGACGTCTGATAACACTTGTACTTCTCAGTCCTCCAGCACTCTGCCTACTCACTCTCAGCTTCTTGCACGCCTCTTTCTCCCAGTTCCTCACACACACTTCCTCTCCTCTGGCTCCCTCTGGCCTGACTGGAGTGAGCTCTTTTGTAGCATCAGAAGGGCCTTAATTAGAGTCAGGTGCTTAACTGCCTCACCTGACTCTTAGCAGGTTAATTGGAGTCAGGTGTTCTCATTAGCCTGGAGCAGCCCCTGCTCTGGTCACTCAGGGAACAGAAAACCACTTATCCAGTGGCCAGTATATCTCCCTTCTACTACTCTGCTCTTCACAACTGGCCTGGGTCTATCGCAAAGCTAAGAAACCTTTAGACTGGCCATGAGACGAAGGTCTATCACAGTATATTTATCCAGGATGATTTATAGAGCGCTAATAGAGCGATACGTACAAGGGGCCCAGCTGTGTGGGTGGGGAATGGGTGGAGCGTAGAGCCCAATCCCCAGCGCATCAGCTAACACAGCTGTGTTGGCACAGATGGAAAACCCTGCGTCACAGTTCAGAACGTACCCTGCTCCCGAGTCAGCCCGGACGCCCTTTACTTAGGCTGGATTGTAAAGTACCAATATATCATATTGGCCTGATATTCAAAAGTGCTGAACTCCTGCAGCTTCCACTGATTTCAAGGGGATCTGTGGGCGCTCAGCAGTGCTGGTATTCAAGCCATAGCACGCGACTCAGCCTCAAACTCAAACCTGAGACTAAACCTCCACGGACTATTTCTAGTAATAATAGACAGGTCCCTGTTTCCTGGTGTCCCTTCCCCTTTGCCATAGGGTCCCTTTCCCCAGCTGTGGACATTAGAAGACTGATTTCTTTTGTCACCCGCAGGCTAATCAAACTCCTCTTTGCCTACCTGTGTCAAGACAAACAGGGGTAATAAACTGCAGTCCTGGCCACAAAGCCAGCATGGGCACTAGCCAAGTTAATGCGGCTACCAGACCTGTAATCACACACAGACCCCAGGATGCTGTGGGTCTTTCCCGGAGGCTGCTATTTCACATCACTGAGTGATCAAAAGAGCTTTTGGAGAATAAAGTCATAACTGGGTTGACCGACCTGCCAGACCATTACAAAACACAAGTACTTCAGACCCCAGCTTGCTTCAGACTGTGACCCTCTTCGCAGGGTCTTTTTTCAGAGCTCCAGGCCCAAACAGGAGCTGACAGTGTTTATCAACCTTTGGAGCTAGCACCGAGCTCCCTACTGTACTTAAATGCGGATTCCTCTTCACAGCATGCAAAATCCTGGGCAATGACAACTGTGCTCCTGGCCAGCCTCAGAGGGAAACGGCACCCCTTTGCTCAGCCCGGAAGTCTGAAAGTTCAGAGGGTCTGGTTCACTTGTCACCACGAATAAACTGTGACACGTAGGTTTTGTTTCACTTCTCCCCAGGGCACCCATTGACTTCAGTGGGCTTTGGATCAGGCCCTGAATACAGGATTTGAAATACAAAAAGTGAGTAGCAAGCCCAATGCTAGATCCAGCTCGGGCTGGGGGCAGCACGCAGAGCCCCGTGGTCCCCTGCGTAGGAGCTGGACCTACTGCTGGCCGCTTCCAGGGCGCAGCGCAGTGTCGGAACAGGTAGGGACTAGCCTGCCTTAGCCAGGCAGCGCCGCCGACGGGACTTTTAACGGCTCGGTCGGTGGTGCTGACCAGAGCCGCTGTGACCCAGTGCCTTACATTCCGCGACCCAGTACTCGGTCATGACCCACGGTTTGAAAACCAAATAGATGGTGGGCTAATCCTCTGGATATTTATGTGGTTTTATGGTGCTAAAGATGCATCCTGTGCTTTGATCTAGGAAGTTCTACAACTATTTCCCATATGGTTCTATCCTGCACCACATGGGATTTAATTTCCCTCAATAATGGGCCACTCTGTACCACTCAGACACTACAGTGATGGGCACGCATCATTGCATTATATAGACAAGAACCGAGTATGTTGCTTCTTGGGCTGTGGAGACAGAGGGAAAGAGAGTCGGCTGGCTGAGAGCTGCCCGGTCTGAGGGTGAGTCTTTGTACTATCAGCTGTAAGAAAGGGGACGTGGGGAGTCTTTGCTCAGTACTCTTGTCACTGCTTGAGATGCTGACCCCCAGCTCTGCTACTGTTGCTGTTTGAGATGAGAACATTCTGCATAAAGAGGCTGAACTTCTCCTGATTCATTCATTCAGGAGCTGTTTGTTAACTCCCGGCGGCATACAAGGGAGAGGACGCAGGGTTCCCTCTAATTTTTCCCATGCATCTGCGAAATGATTTTTGTTATGTGCACCAATATGGAGGTGATGTGTCACACCTCACCTCCATATTGGTGCACATAACAAAATTCATGTGGTGGGGGTGGGGCCGAGGGGTTCAGAGTGTGGGAGGGGGCTCAGGGCTGGGGCGGAGGATTGGGGTGCAGGGGTGTGAGGATTCCAGCTGGGGGTGCGGGCTCTGGGGTGGGGCCTGGGATGAGGGGTTTGGGGTGCAGGCTGTCCTGGGGCTACAGCGGGGAGTGAGGAGTCCCCCCAGCAATCTGTACTCACAGCAGCACCTAGGCTGGTGGGGGAGAGGCGCCTATCCCTGCTGCGGTAGCTCCGGGGCTGGGGCTGTGGGATAGGTGCCCCTCCCCCGGCTGTGGCAGGTCCAGGCTGGGGCTGGGTTCAGGCAGGGGAAGGGGCACTCCAGCTGTGGCTGGTCCAGGCCGGGGCTGAGGGTTTGGCCGGGAGAGGCACTCCCCCAGGCCATGGCAGGTCCCGGCCAAGCAGGTTCCCTGAGAGCCTGCATGGCGCTTAATAGGCTGCTGCACATCTTACAGGGAACTTAGGGGAGGAGTGCCTACTGAGGAAGAGGGAATCAGGGAGCAGAGACAGGGAGGTTCTGGAGAGAAATCCTAGGAAAGGTTTTGTGCTATTGTTTTCAAGTTTCCGGTAAAGCCAATCCCCAGGAGGCAGAGTTTGGCCACAACGGGTGGAGCTCTTCAGAAGAGCACGGGCTTCAGGCTGACTCTCTGTACAAGGGTGAATTTCCCCCTAATGCAGGGTCCATGCACTCTCTTGGAGACAGAGAAAGGACAAAGGACCACAAAGGAGTTAGTCACCCAAGTCCCAATTTGGACATCTAACTCCCTTAGGCTTCTTGGAAAAATCTCAGCTTGAGCCCCTTCACACCACTAGAAAAGCAGGCTGGAAATTGGAGAAGGGCTCAGCCCAGCTACCACCATGAATACCTATCTGGATCCGAACTTTGCAGCTGGGATCCTATCTATCGCAAACTGCTATACAGTCTCTCGTGGGCAGGGGTCTTGCATTCCCAGTGTCACAAATGATCTTGTTTTGCAGCCAAAGGCTGCCTCTGGCACCAGGCTCAGAAATGCCAGTTAGAATGAGAAACTTCCCTCAAAATTCACAACAAACATTGCATGGTTCATTTGCGGCAACAAGCACCTCTCGCCCTGGGAGCTGCCACATGGGTTGTGCCATCTGGGTGAAATTTCCCTTTAAGGCGCAGCACTGGCCCAAGGTAAGATACTGGCAGAACCAGGTTTTCCTCTTTGGGCAGCATGGGCAGACAAGGGAGACAAGGAAAGCTGGCATCTGGACCTGACAATAGAAGAGAAACCACTTTAAGATGCAAATGGGTCTGGGTGAGCCTAAGTATGTCTTCTCTCTACTCTGTTTTTTTACATATAGACCAGACCTTAATAATACAGTCAGCGTTCATGAAGCATCCCCGCCCTCGAAGGTGCTCAGGGCACTGCACAGACAATTAAAGAGGCATAATAATAATAATTAAAATATAATTAATGCAGGATATAAAAATCAAGCACAATGCTCAAAAGCCAGACACTGCAGTAGCATTGGGCCCCACACTACAAGAAGGATGTGGAAAAATTGGAAAGAGTCCAGCGGAGGGCAACAAAAATGATTAGGAGGCTGGAGCACATGACTTATGAGGAGAGGCTGAGGGAACTGGGATTGTTTAGTCTGCAGAAGAGAAGAATGAGGGGGGATTTGATAGCTGCTTTCAAGTACCTGAAAGGGGGTTCCAAAGAGGATGGATCTAGACTGTTCTCAGTGGTACCTGATGACAGAACAAGGAGCAATGGTCTCAAGTTGCAGTGGGGGAGGTTTAGTTTGGATATTAGGCAAAACTTTTTCACTCAGAGAGTGGTGAAACACTGGAATGGGTTACCTAGGGAGGTGCTGGAATCTCCTTCCTTAGAGGTTTTTAAGGTCAGGCTTGACAAAGTCCTGGCTGGGATGATTTAGTTGGGAATTGGTCCTGCTTTGAGCAGGGGGTTGGACTAGATGACTCCTGAGGTCCCTTCCAACCCTGATATTCTATGATTCTATGGTTCTATGAAGGTAGGGTGTGGATTTCTGCCACCTGTCCTGTAATCTGTGCTGCCATATTCTTCCTTTCCCCCATTTATTATTACTGACCAGCCCCCAAAGATAGGCCAGATGTTTGTTTTCCAACTGATCTCCTGCTAGCTCTGTTTTTTTTTCTTCTTCCTTGATTTGTTTTTAAAGAGATTGACTCATGGATGGTTAATTTTAAAGGGATCTTTAATTTGGAGACCACTTTCCACTGACCTTCTTAAGTGCACTTTTGCTACACACATTAAGGGTGAAATTCACCTTGTGTATTGGGATGGCATGAGGCCCAGGCACCACACAAGTGCCATGTGAGCCCGTCTGGAGGGGTTAAAGTGGAACGTGAGTGGAATGTTGGCTTCACACTGGCCCCTGCAAAGAGAGGGCGAGAGACTGGGAAAAGTTCCCTGTCAAAATCTGTAAGGCCACCACCTCTATCTTCCTTCTAGTCACTCCTCCAAACTCACCTCTTCTATAATGTGCACAGAATCATAGAAATGTAGGGTTGGGAGGGACCTTGAGAAGTCATCGAGTCCAGCCTTCTGTGCTGAAGCAGCACCAAGTAAAGCTAAACCATCTCTGACAGATGGTTGTCCAACCTGTTCTTAAAAACCTCCAATGATGGGGATTCCATCCATCATCACAGAGTTTAACTATCCTTATAGTTAGAACCATTTCCCTAATTTCTAATCTAAATCTCCCTTGCTGCAGATTAAGCCCATTACTTCTTGTCCTACCTTCAGTGGAGGGAGAACAATTGATCACAGTCTTCTTTATAACAGCCCTTAACATATTTGAAGACTGTTAGCAGATCCCCCCTCAGCCTTCTTTTCTCAAGAACAAATATGTCTAGTTTTTTTTAACCTTTTCTTATACGTCAGGTTTTCAAATGCTTCTATCATTTTTGTTGCTCTCCTCCGGACTCAATCCAATTTGTCCACATCTTTCCTAAGTGTGGCACCCAGAACTGGACACAATACTCCAGCTGAGACTTCACCAATGCCGAGTAGAGTGTGACAATTACCTTCTGTGTCTTCCATCTGACACTGCTGTCACTACACTCCAGAATGACGTTACCCTTTTTTGCAACTCCATCACATTGTTGGCTTATATTCAGTTTGTGACTCATTATAACCCCCACGTCCCTTTTACTAGTACTATCACCTAGCCGGCTATTCTCCATTTTGTAGTTGTGCATTTGATTTTTTCTTCCTAAGTGAATTACTTTGCACTTATCTTCATTGAATTTCATCTTGTTGATTTGAAACCAATTCTCCAATTTGTCAAGGTCCTTTTGAATTCTAATCCTGTCTGGTAAAGTGCCTGCAACCCCACCCAGCCTGGTGTCATCTGCACGTTTTATAAGCGTACTCTCCACTCTATTATCCAAGTCATTAATGAAAAAAATTGAATAGTTCCAGACTAAGGATTGATCCCTGCGGGACCCCTCTAAATACACCCTCCCAGTTTGAGAGCGAGCCATTGATAACTACTCTTTGAATATGGTCTTTAAACCAGTTGTGCACCCTCCTTATAGTAAATTCATCTAGACCGCACTTCCCTTGTTTGCTTATGAGACTGTCATGTGAGACTCTGTCATAAGCTTTACCAAAATCAAGATATATCACATCTACTGCTTTCCCCCCATCTGTTAGGCCAGTAACCCTCTCAAAAAAGAAAATTAGGTTGGTTTGGCATGATTTGTTCTTCACAAATCCATGCTGGCTATTCCTTATAAACCTATTATCTTCTAGGAGCTTACAAACTGATTGTTTAATAATTTGTTCCAGTATCGAAGTTAGGCTGACTGGTCTATAATTCCAAGGATCCTCTTTATTACCCTTTTTTAAGATCGGTACTATGTTTGCCTTTCCCCAGTCCTCTAGGACCTCACCCATCCTCCATGAGTTCCCAAAGATAATTGCTAATGGTTTCAAGATTGCTTCAGTGAGTACCTCGAGTACCCTAGGCTGAATTTCATCAGGCCCTGAAACTTGAATACATCTAACTTATCTAAATATTCTTTACCATGTCCTTTCTCTATTTTGGCTTGAATTCCTTCCCCCTTGTTAATATTAATTGTGTTGAGTATCTGGTCACCATTCACCTGTTCAGTGAAGACTGAAGCAAAAGAGGCATTAAACACCCCAGCCTTCTTGATGTCATCAGTTATTAGCTCTCCTTCCCTGCTAAGTAGGGGACCTACGCTTTCCTTTGTCTTGCTCTTGCTCCTTATGTATTTAAAGAACCTCTTCTTATTCCCTTTTATGTCCCTTGCTAGATGTAACTCATTATGTGTCTTAGCCTTTCTGACTTTGTCCCTACATGCTTGTAATCGTCTCCTGTACTGCACCTTAGCAATTCATCCATGTTTCCACTTTTTGTAGGATTCCCTTTTGATCTTCAGGTCATAAAGAGCTCCTGATTGAACCATATCAGCCTCTTATTTTTCTTCCTATCTGTTCTTCACGTTGGGATGGTTTGCAGTTGTGCCTTTAATAGGGGCTCCAGGAGAGATTGCTAGCTCTCCTGAACTCCTTTAGCCCTTAGATTTTGCAGAGGAAACCCAACTGATAACAGCTCGGCAAGTGGCGCGTTGGGATACTGCTCCTGCTTAGCTAAGAAATGTGCAACCTCTTATTATTTGTATTCCCCTGGTCCCCGCCAGCACCCACCTGGCCAATTTGTTTGTCTCATCCACCTATTGGGTCTTGTATTTCATACCATAAGCTCTTTGGGGTAGGGACTACCATTCACTCTGTGTATGAACAGCACATAGCATAGTGGGACCCTGACCTGCTGAGTCTCACCTTAACACATTTAAAATTGACTTCACCAAATAAGAACTAGAGAAATAGATTGCATCCTGGAACAGGACATCCATGTACCCTGAGATAAACTGCCTCAATACAGAAAAATAAAATCCAGAGACCGCACACCCCAAGTGGATACCTACCACCACACTCTGGAATCCATAACAAGGTATCATCAAACAATTACAACCCTTACTTGATGGGGACCCCAGCCTAAAAGAGATCTTTCCTGATCCCCATCTTCTGGCCTTCAAACAACACCCCCAACCTCATCAAACTCATCACCAGAAGCAAGCTGTCCACAGACCAGGAGACACCAACTCAAAGCAGCACCAGACCCTGCCGAAACAAGAGATGCAAAACCTGCAGATATATCTCCACTGCTATGATGACCAACATCCCACACAACACACCTTTCAAGATCTCTGGGTTCTAAACATGCTGTATCACAACATGTGATGTATCTCATCCAGTGCATCAAATGCCCCTATAACAGCCATGTAGATGAAACAAGACAATTACTTCACTCTCAGCTGAACTCACACAGAAAAATGATAAAAGGCAAAGACACCCTTTCATCTGGGGGCAAACACTTTTCACAGAATGATCACTCCATATCTGACCTCTCTGTCCTCATCCTCAAAGGAAATCTGCACAACACCATCAAAAGATGAGCCTGGGAGCTTAAATTCATAACTTGCTAGAGACTAAAAATCATGAACTCCGTAGAGATCCTGGTTTTGTGTCTCGTTACAATAATCTATAAACCACTAATTGTAAACCTCGTTTGTCCTATGACTGGAGGGGTGTTAATTTCCCACTTCATTTTGAATGGTTTCTTGCAACATCTGTTAACTCCTTATGCTTAACAATCTGTTCCACCTTGAATTTAGCTGTGACACTCTGAGTGCCTTTCCCAGACCTGAAGAACAGCTCCGTGTAGCTCAAAAGCTTTTATCTCGCACCAGCAGAAGTTGGTCCAATACAAGATATTATTTCACCCACCTTGTCTCTTTAAATAATAATAATCAGCTGAACGCTGCTGCCAGGCTGAACTGTGAGAGGAGCAGCTGTCATTTCTTCGTGAGCTCCCACGTTCAAGTTCTGCAGCATCGAAGGAGTTTATAACTCTGAAAGGCTCCTCTAGCTTCTATGCCGTTCTCCCCCCGGGCTCCTTGTTCTCTTTCACATCACAGCCTCGCTGCTACCCAGCCACCAGAAGAGTCCCAGAGAAACAAGAGACCCAGCACTAGCATTTTAATGTGGGGAGCAGCTTTTAATTCATTGCTATAAAAAGCCTAATTCTCAGCAATTTTAATCACTCTAGAGGCCTCTGCAAGGTTCCAAAGATTTCCTCCCTTGCCAACTGTCACCTCCCACCTGCAGCATCTCCCCCATCCACAGGGCTCGGCCCAAGTGACCCATTAACATTCCCTTCTTCTTGTAAATATTGCCTGAGCAGCCCTGCCTGCCTCCTGGCCTCAATTAATTGTGGCCTGGGGGAGAAGGAGATAAGTGAGCACTAAAATTTAACTATGTCTCCACAGATGGTAAAAATAAAGTTTGATGTGACAAGTGAGGGCAGCAGGAAATAGAGCTGGCTTGGAGCAGCCACTCATTCTGCAAGGCAAAGGGGGAACAGAAATCCAGCTGACCTGTAGATTCTATTTTCCTAGATATTTTTGTGGCTTGCCCAGGTCAGACAATTTTGCAGCCTTGTTGTGCTGCCTGTTTGCTGATGGTGTGATCATTCCCTCCACACTAGCTCTTTTTGTTCTGTTCCGCTTCCCCAGACAGGGTATATTTTTAAAGGCTCATGGAAGATGCCTCATTGACAATCCTGGAGATGGATGCCCTCTGCTCAGTGCAGGAATGCGAGCTTCCCCCATGTTACACCCCTAATGCGATTCAACCCCGACCTGCTGAGGTGAAAGGTTAGTTCAGTCTCTGGGGCCCGTTCAATCCGTGTCTGCTGTCAACAAGAGTGAGACACTTGGGGCAGTTCTGTGATGTCCTGTGGAATGTGGTGGGAGGCCACCAGCTTATTTCACAGAGGCCAACAGAGCCTTCAGGTAGCAGCTTCCGCTCATTACCAGTCTCATCCCATTTCCAACCGGCGGCCCTAACGTGATAAAATCCCTAATCCCATCAGCAAGCCCCTAGCTCATCCAGGTCACCTAGCTCATGTCTCGATGTTAACATAACATTCTGGTTGGTGATTTCGGAGGTTCCATCCACGCTTCTTCTCACAAGCATCGACCCTGTGAGGCATAGGTGATTCCAGAGAGGCACTGAGCTCGTTCATCTCCCATTACTATTATGGAGGCTGAGAAAATTCAGCATCTCACAGGATTTGGCTCTCAGGGACTGAACACCACATAGGAAGTAGATTATTTTTAAGGGTCTAGAAAAGAAGGGCTCCACTCTCCTCATTTTTAGGTCCAGATCCTGCTTCCTTCAGTGCCCCTAACAAAACTCTCAATGATTTCAAGCTTGGGTGCTTCAGGCTCAATCCAAATCCCATTGATGTCAGTGAAGAGACTCTCATTGACTTCAGTGAGAGCTGGATTGGGCCCTAAGTCTCCTAACATAAGGTGAAATTCAGGCCTACACGAACACCACTCAAGTCCCACTCAGCCCCTATGGGTTGTATTGGCCATTGCACAGGGGCCAATCTCACCTATCATGCACAGTTCCATTATATTGCTGGGTACTGCAGGTATGGAATGCTCCCTCTAATAAATCAAGGGATCCCTGCAACAGTTTCTTGTTTAAAAAGGCAGTTTCTCCACGACACCAACACCTGAAACGTAATTGGTACCTTCATCTGTGTGCAAGATTTCCAACTCCTGCTGCAAAGAGCAACAGGTTATCCTCTACCGTGTCCAAACAAAACAATGGAGCCTCTGCTGGAACAAAAGCAAAGACTGCTGATAGGGTGTTTTTTTCCCCCCAAGACACCTCCCTATTCCCTAAGAATGAAGTGCCTAAGAAGAATAAGAACCCCCCACCCCCGATGCTAATATATGCCCCTGCATCCTAAGGACCCTATTACAGTACATTGCATGCAACGCTTTCAATATTTAAGGAACAAAAATGTGTGTGTAGAGGAGAGGAGATGTGGAATCCCTACTGGCTCCAGAGTTTCTTTTGAGACATGCTGCTTCTAGCACAGACTTTATTTCATCTTTTCATAAGTAACTCTTACCAGAAGACATTCAAAAAGGGGGCATCTAAGTGGAGAAAAGTTGGTCTCCAAATGCATTTTCTTTTGCTAGGGACTCTTTTGGGGAGCGATTCAGACCAGGGAGACACAGTGCAATCTGTACTTCTAAATTAGCTTCCAGGCACTCAGGATGCTTATTATTCATTCTATAAAAATATTAGGTAATGTCTTTCGCCCCTTTCAATGTACGGACTATGGTTCTTTGATGCATTGTGTGACTTGAAAGTTTCATACCCAAAGAAGAGTCTCTTTTAAGTCCCCACTTTTATCAAACGTATTCTGTTCTCCTCTCTATAATACACACAATGACATAAGAATCTTGACCTGCTTCGTGTCTGATGGGCTGAAATCTCAGGCACATAGGATAAAACAGCCATTTCCATCAATACAGTTTAAACACTTACAGTTCTATTCAGTCAGATATTGCCTAGGGGCCTGCCATGCCACAGAAAGCTGCAGAAATTGGCTCTATAGACAGCTGACCAATTAAGCAGTAAGAACTGACCCTTTCCAGAGTTGCTTTTCTTTTTTGCTTTGCCTTGTGCTGTTTGGGGGCTGGTGTGACTCACAGCAGGAGGCGAGAGCCTGTCCAACCTAGATTTGTTTTCTTTTTTTAACTAGATTTTTGCATGTTTCCCTCTGTAGCTACATTAGGGCATAATCATGGAGGTCAATGGGAGCAAGACCACATCCTTAATCTCAGACAGCGCAGTGTAAGAGGAAGGATGGCCTTACGGTTAAGATACAGGCCTGGGACTTACAAGACCTGGGGCAGCAGAAGACCTCTGCTGCAGGCTGTGTGTGGCAAGTTACTTAATTGCTCTCGGACTAAGGGAATGTCTACATAGCAAACAAAACAAACTCACTGAAGTGAGTCTCAGAGCCCACATCAACTGACTTGGGCTTTCAGGGCTTATGCTACAGAACTAAAAATAGCAGTGTAGAGGTCCTGCTTGGACTCTGAGACCCTCCCGCCCTTCACTGGGTTTCAGGGCCCGAGTGGGCTCGTCTACACTGCCATTTTGAGCCCCATGAGCCCGAGTCAGTTGAGCCGGCTCTGAGACGCAATGCTGCAGGGGGTCTTTTGCAGTGTAGATGACCTTGAGCGCCTCTATCTGTGAAATGGGGAGAATAATACTTTCTCAGTCTTGTCTGTTTACCTTTTGACAGGTTTCAGAGTGGCAGCCGTGTTAGTCTGTAGCCGCAAAAAGAACAGGAGTCCTTGTGGCACCTTAGAGACTAACAAATTTATTTGAGCATAAGCTTTCGTGGGCTACAAGTACTCCTGTTCTGTTTACTCTGTAAGCTCACTGGGGCAGGGACAGTCTCTCACTATGCAATGAACAGTGCTCAGCATGATGGGGCTCACAGCAAGTACTTCAAGGGAAATAAAAAAATGTATCTGAATGACAAATGAAAGGCTGGAAGGATCGGATATTTGAAGATCAGGACTAGGCATTTTTCTTAAAAAAGAAAATCTTGAAGTGTAGGAGTAAAATTCCAGCCCAACGCAGAGTGCCTTGTCTGGATGAACAAGTCTAATTAAAGAGGGGAGCAGCTCAGTTAGGAACTAACCCTGCAGGGTGGTGGGGGCTTGATCCTGAGGCCTGGAGAGAGCTCTCCCCTCCCACTAATGTCAGTTCCCAGGCCCTACGCAGAAAGCGCCTTCTAATGGCTCTAGAATTCCACAGGAGTATTCACAAAGAGAGTATTCCAGAACCCCGTTTACGACAAGGTGATACCATTCCCCTGGAGCTACCCTATGCAGGATCTCAACTCCCCTGGCCCTAGGTATGTCTTGCACTGCAGTCTGAGATATGATTGCAGCACAGGTAGGCATAGCTCCATTAGCTTTAGCTGTGCTAGCAGGGCTAAAAATAGCAGTGTAGATGCAGCCGTACGGGCCTCAGTGCAGGCTAGCAACGTGTGTATGTACCTAAAGTCCCCAGTGTGATTGTATAGCACGCAATGAAGCCAGTCCCACCACACCTACACAGGAAAAACTAATGTGGGTATGTTGCTCCATCTCGGACATACCTTCAGACTGACATAAATGAGGTCGGAGGTCTTGAAACCATTGCCGGTTGAGCGATTTCACCTGTTTTGCCAGGGAGATGATTCCTTAAGGCATGTCTACATGGCCCTGCAATGTGGACTATGGGAGTGTGAACTGCACTGAAGTGTTGCACTGTAACTCTCTGGTGGGGACCCTGCTAGTGCAAATTAAATGATACCAGATTCACATTAGCGTAGTCCCATTTCAAACGTGTCTGTGCAAAAGTGGATGAGCTGTTTTGCACCAGCCTGCCAGTGACCAGTATCCAAGCCTGTCTTTCACAATGGCATCAAAACACACATCAGGAAGGCGTGATCCTGCAAACTCTCTCATGTGTGAGTGGTCCTTACTCATGTGAGAGTCTGATGTCAATGGTGCCATGGGACTCTTTGTCACTGGCTTCAATGGGACTGCTTCTATAAGGGCAGCTTTAATGAACAGAGACACGGTTTTCAGACATGTCTGTTAATTTAGGCTCCTTCAGTTTCTAAGGGCTCAAACTTGACACACCCTGGATCTGGCTGAGCATCTGAAGCATCTATTAACTTCAAATGAAGTTGTGGGACCTCTGCACCCATGGAAAATAGGCCCTTGGTGCTGGGCTCCCCAAAACGGATGTAGTCTAAATGAGTGGACAAAATTTTATACTGGAAGCTTGCAGGATCAGGTGCTAATATTGGTCAAACCTGTACTCGGGTTACCAGCAGCCAGTTTGTCACCAAATTGAAAAGTAAGAGCTCCAGTAACTCAAGCCAGCATATTTTTCTCTAGTTAACAGATCCTGAACACACAAGATATACAACTGCCTTAAACTTAGCATAAGTGTAGATTCTATTGTAAATACAGTAGCCTAAAGGTACCAAAAATAATAAGGGGTTGTACTACAATCTCAGCTCTCGCATTACCCATCCAGTTGTGAGGCTTTTCAGAAGTCCTCTTAAATATCCTTATTAAAATACCATCAAGACAGCCCTAGATTTTGTCCTACATTTTGTGGTAGGGTCCACATGATTGGTGCAGAGCTACAGAACTGGCCTGCTCGAAGCGAGTTGACAGGTCATTATTTTGTGTCCTACAAATTCTATGAGCTGATAAGAAAACTCCACCAATTTGATGTTTTATCAGTTTGTGGGTTGGAAAAAGAAATTATTTCAGTCTAGATAACGATTCTATTTCTTCGCAGCAAATTAGAGTTTTACTTCTCATGGGGACTCCACCAAAAAAGAATAGCGGGAGCTGAGACAGGACAGATCACATACCCGTCAGCAGAAAGATTGTGTCGCAGCTTTCTGAAATGTCTGTGCAAATTGTAAGGAGACTGAAATGGCTCCTTTGAGAAGGAAAAAAAAATATGAACAAGGCTGCAGGAGAAAAATCTATTTGGAGAGATTTGCAGACCCCGGGCAAAGTAAACATATGGAAACCCAAGAAAGGATCATGGGATGATTATAAAGACTGATGGATAGTTCAGTAAATCATTAAACAGTATCCAAGTCAAATATGCCAACGAATGCCAATTATTTAAGACTAACTATAGTATAAATGTATGTTTAATAAGCTGAACCTGCTTTTAGGATTTTATGATTTCTGTTTGCCTCTTTCAGCTACGGGACAGAGCCTCATCTGGAGTAAATCAGTTTAATGCAAGATCCTCAGTGGCACCTCTATCTAAGTTCTCATATAATGTCCCCAAAGTGGTATGCGAGTACCTCACATGTATTAATTCATTTACTTTCACACGCCTGTGACAGAGGGAAACATCACCATCCCCATCTTAGAGAGAAGGGCTGAGGCCCAGAGAGATTAACAGAGTCTGATCTTGGGAGGTGCTGAGCCCACAGCTCCCTAATTGAGACTCTTCTCATGAGGAGGCAGAGGTCTATGCACCGAAGCTCCTCGTAGTGCATAGATCTCAAGGGCACACACACTATTGTTATGGCAGGTGGCACCAGATGGCATTTACATATACTCTTCTGAGTTCCTTTGCTTAGTGTGTGAGCAAGTTTTGACACTTGGGAAGATATGGTATGTTATTATTAATTTTGGTTTGTGCAAAGGTTTGTATAGAGACAGCTGTGGGATAGAGGGAGCTGTGTGAGCAGCAGGAGAATTTGCTCTCTGCCTTGGGCTCTGATTGGAGTCTGTTCTTGAGACAGAATTGGTCCACGGACCAGGCATTGGCGTTAGGCTGAGACTGGGATTGCCAACCATGCTGTTTGAACTCTCAGTCCACCCTTACTTGTGATGATCAATTCTTTACTCCAGGGGCAGCATCGTTACTGTCCGTGGGCTAGATTATGCCACAGCCCATTGTCTGTGTACAAATAAAGCAAGTTACGCTTAGACTATACCACGTCACTGATTTCTCCACCCTGGGAAGCTGACTCACCCTGGACACCATCTGCTACTGCTTGGCAGAGAGGTGACGCCGGTTTCAGAATGGTACACTGGTGTTAGAAAAAGAGGCAAAAGAGGCAATGCTATATTACTTCTTGTCAGTAAGAATTCGGGAACTTGCAGCATCAGGATTTCGGTACATCAGACCAGTGCTCAGATTAGCGAGAGGACGTGCACCAAGAGGTGGATGGTGTTATCCTACTTCTCATCCCCAAATCAGCCATAACTGGTGGAAACGGGAACTGGGCGTCACCATCTGTAGCCACCAACAGCAGAAATCATGGCATTAAAGAATGGAGCTTGCCAGACAAGCTTCAGGGTTGCTTCCTTTTTGTAGAAATTGTCATGTTGTGGATGAAGGGCAAGTGGTGGCTGGATATATTTGGATTTTATTAAATCATTTGATCCAGTCCTTCACAAAACATAGCGCTCAGATTTAATTCTCGTTGGCTTGGCTATGAATGGAGACTGGAGAACCTGGAGCAAAGGGATAGGGTGAACACAATGTACTAAGCTAGTGGGAGGTGTGGAATGGTGGGGGCAGCACAAGAATCTGAGTTAAACCTTTTTTTAGTATCTTCATTAACAATATAGGAGAGGGAGGAAACAGCTTGCCACACACCATAAGGCAACTAGGGAGGGGTTGAGAACAACCATGAAGAGACAGGAAAAATGCAAAAAGGATCTAGAGACCATCCAAGTACATGCAACAGAGGACAAACTGGGCCAAATCCTGACAGGTTCTAAGCATCATCTGCAACTCTCGTTCATGTCAGTCAGACAGATCACGGATGGCACTGGGCACCTGAAGATCAGGTCTCAGGGGATCCATGAGGCTAGGGGCAAAGCCTCTACCCATTCTGAGGCAAGTGGTCAAATTCCATCCTGGATAGCGCAACCCAGAATAACCCAGAACAGGATCCTGGCAGTGCTTTCTCCCTCCATCCCCCAGACTCACTCCTCACAGGTATTTCCACAGGTGGGACCTGCGGAGCTCTTGGCATTAGGCACTCTCCCATTTTCTTCAATATGGAGATTGCCTGAGTAAAGGCTGAGAAAAGCTGAGGCCCCAGTTCTGCCCCCTTTACTCGTGACCATTAATTCTTTACTCCATGGGTAGCACCCTTCCTTTCCGGGGGCCACACCCATGTTGCTGCACTGTCCCAGGAGCACCCCAGAGACTGCTCGGAGGAGAGGAGGTGGGTGGGTCGGAATTTGCTCCTGGCCTATACCGCTATGCCCTCTGCACCAGCTCACTGCAACCTGTCCTGCCCCCATTCCATACCCCTTCACCACTACCTGTGCTTGGATGGAGAGGGAGTTTCATGCATGCAGTACATTCTCATTTCTGCACACAGCACCCACTTACTCCTCCGCACCCAGACCTCAGGTCCAAGCAGTGCCTGCAGGCATGCCAGGGGAGTTCTTACAGGCATGCAGTACAGGAACCAATCTAATCCCATGGGACTACTCCAGGAGTGAAGGCACTTCTCAACATGTGCAAGGCTGGCAGAACGAGGCCTGGACAAAGGAGATTAGGCCCTGACCCACAGTTATCAAGGTGCTCAGAAAGGGCACAGTACTTCTCAGGATTCAGCCCTTGTGAGCAACAGGGTCACCAATCCAGCTGTGTGGTGACATATGGGGCCAGAGCCTTAGCTGGTGCAAATCGGTGTAGCTCAGTTCAAGGGAGCAACACCAGTTTACACCACCGGAGGATCTGGCCCCTACTCTTCAGCTCGTTTAAATCAAAAATCTGAAATCCTTTCTTTCTACCAATGAATGCTGGGCAACCATCTGACCCATGAGTCCTTCGTCACCCAGGAGGTCTGCATTAGGGCAAGGCATAAGGAAACTACAAGCCATTCATCAAAGTGTTAAACAAAAATCCTTTGGTATCTCATAGGTCTGCGTAGATGGTAAAATATCCGTTTCTGCTTCTTACAGGTAGGGTTACAACATACAAGGAAATACATGCACGATACATGTATAAAGCACAATAATATTCTCAACAGACTGATGGAAAGCAACATGTTGCAGTTCTGTCACTTTACAAAAATAGTTTGTTCTTTTTTGGAGGGGTTTTGGGCTTCTACTGACTCATCAGTGTCCCAGACTGGCTGTCACTGCATACCCTCGACTCCCATTGAGGTCCATAGTGGCTGATGTTGCTCGGCATCTCATAGAAGATGCTTAGCACCATGCAAGATCAGGCCCCAAGAATGTGTCCCTCAGGTGGCTAAAAAGTCAGGACAGTAACGTCTCTCTGGGAAACCCACTTGCCCTGTTTCCTAAAGCCCCCCACTCTTCTAGCAGAGAAACAACCTCAAAGTAGCAGGAATTTATACTCACAATTACCCTTGTCTCGGTTTCAAATCTCAGGCAGACGTTCCCTTTGCAGTCTTGACCATCTCCTGGAAAATTTAAAAAAAGGGGGAAAAAAATCAGACCTGATTTATCAACCTGTTGAGATCTCACCCTGATGGCCACATTTTGCCTTCCCTTGGTCCCCTTGAGTAGCACTTCACTCTGCAAGTAGCCTAGGAATCTGGCTACGGGTGAAGGCTAAGGGTGATGTAAACAGGAGTGGATTTACTCCTGATTTACACCAGCATACTGGCCCTGACAACCAGAATCAGGCCCTGACACCCTCACAACACTCACCCCAGCCTCATGAAATCACTTTTTTACTGTAAAGGTATAATACCATTCCATACCCATTGCCTGATGAATCATGCTTACAATGTCCAGATCAGCATCTTATCCCTCTTTGTGCTCGACAACTAAGCCTGTAGTTCTGTAGCATGAAATTACCTAGCAGCATCACACAATAGACTCCGAGGTGCTACCCAAACTGGTCTGGCATCTCCTTCAACATCAGCCTGAACTGAATCCTAACCGCCTGGCAAAAGATAATATCAAAACAAGGGCAACACTGTGTAACAAAGACAGTCACATACCAGGAACTACAGTCACTTAATTGTTAAGATTGTGATGCACATAAAAGGTCCTTCTTGGACTCTAAACTGTGGGAGCCCAGGGCCATGTCTTCCTACTGTGTATACAGTACCTAGTACCATGGGCTGATTGGAATCTCTGGGCACTGTTACAATATAAATAAAAATAAAACCAACAGCAGCAAATGCCAGGAAATCTTCAAAGCGGGATGCTCCATCCTGTTGTGAAATAAGAAAAGGCAAGGACTTGAATTCAAGTGGGCGTATCCACCATGTTATCAGGGTGAAATCCACCTCTCTGAAGAGGGCTAGAGCAGGGGTCCCCAACGTGGTGCCTGCGGGCGCCATGGCGCCCGCGGGGGCATCTAAATGCATCCGCGTCCTGGCCGGTGGTGGAGCATCCGCCGAAATGAAGCCGAATTTCGGCGGCATTTCAGCAGCGACGCCTCTCAATGACACCGCTTGCCACCGACAAGTGACGTCATTGAGAGGCGTCGCCGCCGAAATGCCACAGAAATTCGGTGGCATTTCGGCGGATGCTCCACCGCCGCCACAGTCCTTCGTCTGGCACCCGCCAGACGAAAAGGTTGGGGACCACTGGGCTAGAGCAATGGCTGCCATTTTGGCTGATACACTGGGGACCTCCAGAACTAAACGCAAGAGCTACTACAATTTCAGATAACACACCCTATCTGGGGCTGCAACAGACTTATATCGTAGTCTACAGCTCAGGCACACAAGGGGACCTGTAACACACACTCACCAGTGGGTTACATTAGCAAAAGACCCATCCACCACTTAAATTCCACTTAGCTTTGAATACACTGGCTTTTGCTAATCTAAGTGTTGCTGGACATTATTTAAATGTAGTTCATCAGTGAATATAATTACCATGGTGGTGCGATAAGCCAGGTAATTTACGTTGGTGATTGTCTTTGTTTTAATAATACCATGGTGAAGATCAGAGAAAAGTGAAAAATGGTTCAATAGCAGCTAACAGCTCAACAATAACTTGCACACACTGCACTCCTACATTATCAAGATATAGACTCTCTATTTCAAAACAGGGAACAAAACACCTGCATGCCACAGGAATGGGGCGACTGGATCAGATCTGACAGGTAACCAAACTGCTAGATTAACTAATGGAAGATAGAGAGGCTAAAATGTGAGACACTTTAATTCAAGGGATGCTAAGTGGACAGGAGCTGTGGAAATCATAGAAATGTAGCACTGGAATGAGCAAACCGCAACATAGTAACTGGAACAGAGTGTAGGTAATTTTATTATCTTCACCGGAAGTTATGTGCTGAAATCCCACTGCTTTGATATGCTTAAGTGTCTTCCTGAATCAGGGCCCTAGTGTGTTTCCCAGCTGGCATACTGCATGTGCATTTATCTGATTTGCATGCACAAGCACAGATGCACTTTTGTAAGCACATTTTTTTCTCATAATTCTGATCCTTTTCAAAATCTGGCCTGGTAAGAATACACGCATCTTCACTAAAACAACCAAATCATTGTTTTTCATGGTAAAATCTTTTGAGTGTACTACTTCTTACACGGTTTTGTGAAACCCAGACACAGAAGCACTGTGGCAGCAGAGAAAGCAAAACTGATTAGAAACTAGAAGTGGATTAAGAATCCAGATTAGGTTTAAGACTTGAGCCCAAACATAGCCTAAAATTTGGATTTAAAAAGGAGGATACTTTTTTTTATATCAGTGGATCTTCAACAATCATCGAAGATACAACACAATTACAGTTTCTCTGGGATCTAGCAGAGAGCAACCAAGCTGGGGTCACTCAGATAACAGAGAAAATAGTCATGTATTGTTCTTAATCTAATTGTTTACATTTGGCAGGGGCAGATCAAATTTGATTTTTTATATTTGCTAAAATTTAAATTAGAAGATGTCAACAAAATATAAAAGATGATGGTTATAATTAGTCATTTAGAGCTGGAAACTCAGACTAAGGTGTTGAGGCAAAAACTACTGAGACTGCTTATGTACATTTCCTGGTTGATTTCAATTATTCAAACAGTCCTTCCTCTTCTACTGAAATCCTGGACCAGCCTCTCTGGAACACTGTCTTATGGGATGGTGCAAATTTCATTTTCTCTTTGGATCTACAAGTAGGTTAATGTCCCAGAATAGAATAATAAGGGGCTTTGAGCATTTTAACTATTTTATTAAATGTGTGAGATCATTATAGTTTACACAAGTTCAAGAAGCGAAAAGGGAACAGAACCCCAGTAATCTCTTCAATGCTCTGTATTTTCCCTTGTCACGTAGCTAAGGTCTTAAATAATAACTGCATATTTATTTATGTAGTAAGCAATGCCTGGAGTCACAGGTAACTTTTATATCGCACAGTGGTTTGTGCAACATCGCCCTGGCTGCACTCTGTTCAGTGATCTAACAGTAAAGACTGTAATCGGACAGCAAGAGCGAGCCTTCTCTGCCACTAATGATGCTGTTTGCTTTTGAGAATCTGGAGCTGTTCTGACCTTGTGCACTTAAGCCTGACCTCCTGTCCTAGCCCCATCCCCAATTCAGATCATTAGCTGATGAGTAAGCACTCTGCTCAGGACTAATGGCTCATTTGGTGCTAAATAGCAGAAAGTCAACAACAAAGGGGCAAAGAGTTGAATATGGTCCATTGTCAACATAACCACAGGGCTTATTACTTGCAGGCCGTACTCAGGCAAAACTCCCATTGAAGTCATAGGGTACCTGCAATGGATTGGTTTGGTGCATGAGATCATTGGGTGAAATGTTAGCCCTATTGAAAACAATGTGAAAATTCCCATTGGTTTCAACAAGGTTTTCATGCCAGGTTTTCCTCTAGTGGCTGACAACAGCAACTACAACACCCTGATAAGCTTAAAGAAATTCTCCTTTAGCTCAAGAGGCAGAGGCCTCAATTTTTGCTGATGAAGGTCCCAGGTACAATCCTCACAGACAAAATGGCTCACTACATAAGGTCTAGGTTCATCGTTTGTAGACCAGAAGGAATCTCCTAGGAGACTATATAAAATGTATTGGGATATACAAGGGGCTGTGGTGCATTACGGTGTGACAAGCTACCAACAGTTCAAGAGTAGATCTGAAAGTTTTCTGAAGACCGTAAACAAATCAACCACTTTGTGTAAATACCAACTAGCATTCAGCTTGCTGGACAAAAGAGGCACAGCTTCCTGCAGCTCTTCCAAAATGGGATGGTTTGTGACCGATGCCATTTGCTTTGAGCCAGCCCAGTAAAATGTTCTCGGAGTCTGAATGAGATGATAAGGCTCTATCGTGGCTTTTCTTGTAGTCACAATGTCTCTTTTAGCTACTTAGGTTGGATGAACCAAACATACCCTACTAGATATGGTGTCAGGTTTCTAATTCATCTCTTTCACTCTGAATGCATCATTAACGTGCCACATCAGATCTCCCATGAATCTATTCTTCCTACCATAGAATTACTATAAGGGAAGTGAACACTGCACTCTGCTGCCTGGTGTGACGGAGTGGGAATCATCTGTAATATTTTGGATAAATACTGTGTGTGCCTCAGTTTCTCCTATGTGCTGCATGGCTAACTAGGTGGTAGGAAAAGGTTGTTTACTCTTGGCAGAGACCCAGAGATACAGGTGTGACTGACACCTAGGCCCCATGCCCACAGGGAGTCCAAGAAGACACTGGCCACTCCAAGTGCCCGGACATTTGGCATCTAGCATCTAACAACCACGGATGACCCACCCTCCTTAGAAAGGAAGCCGTGTTTGACCTGCTGGAGAACAAAGAGCCGAGGAGGAGGGACAGGTGACAGTGTTTGCCAGGTGATAAGAGCAAAGGACTGAGGGGGGGCTGGGGTGGGTGGGTTGCAGTTAGAGTGGGCTGCTGGAAGGGAGAAGACTCTGCTGGTCTGGGAAAAGAGGGACCAGGCTCTGGGCTGACAGAGATGGACTGTGCTGTAACTTTCTGTTCTCTATGATAACCAAGGACTTTCTACGCTGTGTTCCAGACATCTAATAAACCCTGCTGCTTTTACAGCACTGGCTGAGAGTCACTGCAGTTTAAGGGAGGCGGAGGTGCATTGCTCCCTTTGGGTGGACAAGTCTCTCTCAGGTATCCAACTCAGGTGGACTCACTGACGGGAGCTCACAGCATGAAGCAGGGATGCTGAAGGCTCCGGGGTTCAGTCCCAGGAGGCGGTGAAGCCAAGTGACTTACCCTAGTGAAAGAGTGCAACCCTAAGGGACTGCCACACTGAAGGGCTCTTCCCAGGGACTGTTCAAGAGCACTGGACCTGTGGATGTGTGACACCTGGGTCTGACACCAATAGCTGGAAGGCGCTGCTATTGCATGAAGCCTGCAAAGACAATGGGGCTCTCTCTGAGCCACAAGGTAAAATATGGGGCAGCTTCCAGGGCTCTTTGCAACCTGGCTGTGTTCCTTGACTATCTGGCTGATGTGTGTGATAAGACACAGAACTTTAACTCATTAATGTAAGAACTGGGAAGTAGAGGAGAGCCTCTGTTTTAATACACTGAAAAGTCTACAGCTGTGTAGGGTGTCATGTCTCTTGCTGTGCTGCAGTACCTGGCCAATCTGCAGTCTCCTGGTGCCACAAGGAATAAAACTCAGATTCCCCTGCTCCAGAGACAAAGACGCCCACTTGAATTAAAGAAGGATCTCCTTCAGCTATTTGCAGGAAAAGGCCTATGACACACAAACGAGCAATTCTGATTTGACGTAGCAAAAGGGAACAGCACTCATACACAAACACACGGAGCATCATTGCAATGCATTGGCTAATATCATAAAAAAGCAGCTCTGACAATGAGAGGCCAGGGACTTACTTCCACCCAAACTTCACAAATCACTCCCTGACAGAGATCTCTTCCCCGTCTTTTAAATAAACCTCTCCTGGTTAGACAGCGTTACTGAACAGCTGTGAATTAACACCCTTCGATGCACTGGAAAGCAGATGCTGGTACAGGCTGGCTAAGCAGTGTCTCTATTCTGCTCATTAACGTTACAATCATCTATTCGTTTCAGCACTTTTAAAATCAGGTTTTTTTCATCTTCACTAACATCACCAGTAATGGGAATTGCTGTCTTAAAGCCAACAAACACAAAGGCACTTTCTTGGGGTTTGGCTTCATTAGCCAAGAAATCTCCAAGGTAACAGAATTCAGCTTAAACTTTTCCCTCAGGCTAGCTTGTTCCTAGGGTCCCTGCCTCAGCCCTGCTCTGCCCATGTCCTAGGATCCTTGCTTTCTGTACAGTCACTGCCATCTCCCTTATTGCCAGGTGGCAGAAGGAATCATCATCACCAGGAAGTCAGCAGAACCCACTTAACCCTTTCCCGGCAGGTTTCACACCTGCTAACAAGGTAGAGTGTTAAAGGCAAACACAGCAAGACGGTTACAGGGAGAAATTAGCCACACGGGGTGAAATCCTGGCCCAAGTGAAGACAATAGGAAAAGCCCAATTGACCTTTTTAGGGTCAAGATTTCATGCTCAGAAAAGTCATTCAGCTACTACAGTGATGAGCATCCTAAAAACATAATGTCCATACTAGGTTAAACTAATGGTCCATCTAGCCCAGTATCCTGTCTTCCAACAGTGGCCAGTGACAGATGCTTCAAAGGGAATGAAAAGAACTGGCACAATTATCAAGTGATCCATCCTCTGTCATCCAGTCCCAACATCTGGCAGTCAGAGGCTCAGGGACACCCAGAGCAAGGGATTGTATCCCTGATCATCTTAGCTAATAGCCATTGATGGACCTATCCTCCTTGAACTTATCTTACTCTTTTTTGAACCCAGTTGCACTTTTGACCTTCACGACATCCCCTGGCAGAGTTCCACAGGTTGGCTGTGCGTTGTGTGAAGAAATATTTCCTTTGGTTTGTTTATAACCTGCTGCCTATTCATTTCATTGAGTGAAGCCTGGTTCTTGTGTTATGTGAAGGGGTAAATAACACTTCCCTATTCTCTTTCTCCACTCATGATTTTATAGACCTACATCATATCCCCCTTAGTTGTCTCTTTTCCAAGCTCAGTAGTCCCAGTCTTTTTAATCTCTCCTCATATAGAAGCTGGTCCATACCCCTAATCATTTTTGTTGCCCTTCTCTGTACTTGTTCCATTTCTAATATATCTTCTTTGAGACGGGTTGACCAAAACTGTGCGCAGTATTCAAGGTGTGGGTGTACCATGGATTCATGGCATTATGATATTTGCTGTCTTATTATCTATCTTTTTCCTAAAGGTTCCTAACAATCTGTTAACTTTTTTTGACTGCCGCTGCACACTGATTGAAAAAGACCCACTATGTCATATATACCAGCCCTCTGCCAGCACTTACTCCCTACACCAGAAATTGAGCACAGTTCTGGTCAACCCGTCTCAAAGAAGATATATAATACCTAAGGTAACAATAGTGAAGGATTAGCAGCAATGAATAATAATTAGTGCCAAAACAGGAAGTCACCCTCCAGACAGTCCAGTGACACAGTTTAAGGCACGGGATGGGTGCTGAACACTAAATAAATGTCTCAAAATCCAACCCTCAAAAACACTTCTGAACATTAATTTTTAATATGCACTGTTACTTGGTAATTGATTTTTAATCACCTTAGGTATTATTATTTATCATTATAACATATCTCTGCATTTTCCCCCAGGAATTTACGGGCATTTATTGGTGAATAATTTCTTAGGCTTTGATCTTGCAATTGCTGCATCTAGGCAAAGCCCCACTGAAGTGATAGGGGCTCCATGCAGGCGTAGAAGTCTGCTGCATGTTATCGATTGCAAGACTGGAGCCATGGGCTGTAGGAGATCATGTCTTCCTGTGTTTTTGCAGCACTTAGAACAGTGTTTCTCAAACTGGGGTCGCCGCTTGCGTAGGGAAAGCCTCTGGCGGGCTGGGCCGGTTTGTTTACCTGCCCAGTCCGCAGGTCCGGCTGATCGCGGCTCCCACTGGCCGCGGTTCGCCGCTGCAGGCCAATGGGAGCTGCTGGAAGCAGCGTGGGTGAAGGGACATACTGGCCGCCGCTTCCAGGAGCTCCCATTGGCCTGCAGCGGTGAACCGCAGCCAGTGGGAGCCGCGATTGGCCGGGCCTGTGGACAAGACAGGTAAACAAACCGGCCCGGCCCGCCAGGGGCTTTCCCTATGCAAGCGGCGACCCCAGTTTGAGAAACACTGACTTAGAACAATGGAGCCCTAAACCTGAACGGGACAGCTAAGCACTCCCACAACAGAAATAAATGAACAATCATAATTTAAGGAAGGGGACAGCCAGTGGGAAAAAGTTACGGGTTTTCCACACTGGATAAATATGTATGAACTCTATAAATTGAATGCATTAAAACCAGTCCACCAAGGAGCACCTGCTTTGTTCCTTAATGTTGATAACATCTACATAATAGTGGAAATTACTACATTGCATTCTGCAACACATCAAAATGACTCTCCTTTAAAAAAGTACCCTGATTGGCAAGCCAATTTAAAATTTACCATAAACTGCAGGATCTCATAAAGTTTACAGCTCGAATCACACTCACTCAGTTCATTGGTTCAGACTGAATATTTGTTTAGCAACTCAGAATAGATATATGACCAAAGTGCTGCAGACAACATATGGGACCTGAGATCTGATCATTACAACCAGAGATCTGCCTGCTGCAATCTCCACCCACACTAGTGGAATGACAATCATATGGATAAGAGAAGCATCTTCAGAATTGGACGAGTACATCTGCACTATTCATCAACCATCGTTCCCTGAAGGAGAGAAAAGTCCATTAAGTCAGAATTCCAGAATACCTGCCCAGCAGGGCTTGAGCACCGTTCTGGGACATCAACTCAGTGGAACTGCAATGGGATGTAACTGGTGAAGGTGAGCATGCACTCAGGATCTTTGGACTGAAACTGCACCTTGTGTGTGGGGCTGAACAAAAATCCTGGATCCAAACACCAACTCTCCCTCAGCCCAGATGTGGAGTTGTTTGAAATTCTGCAGCTTGAGCTCCTCTCGGGGTTCTGATATGCAACCACAATTCGCCTCACTGGGCCTACGTCTGCTCCAAAATTTCAAACTTGAGTGGATCTTTCAGTGAACCTGGTGCAAGTTTACAATGAAACCAGATGTGTGTTGCTTGACCTGGGGCTTTTTTTCTTGGTTCTTGTGGAAATGTAACACCTCTGATCCTTAGTGGGCATTGTCTGTCCTTACAAATAGGGATGCAACACAGTGACTGACTAGGGAAAAAAAAATCAATAGGGCTGCTAGCATTACTTCCTATGTAAATGCTTCCTGTTGAAATGTCACCAGAGCAAAGGTATTTGGGCTGAAATGATAAGAGAAGCAGCATGTTTTGAGATGCCTCTCTCTAGCAGTCTGAAAGTAATGTATAGTTTCTGAAATGTCTACATGACAGATGCAACACTGTATAGGATTTGGCTTTGGGGACAGTATATTTAATCCTTCAGTTCTCAACGGGGTTGCTGTCAGCTTCAAACTACCATATGTACAATAAAGAGGAAGGATATGCTGATAGTAGCACTTCCCTACTTCACAGGGGTGTTGTGAGGATAAACACACGAAAGACTGTGATGGGCTTTGAGGTCTACTGATGAAAACTGTTGTAGAAGAGACAGGTATTGTTATTATTATTATATTATATAAACTAGAGGGCAACGCTCAGCAGTAACAGTGTCCAAGGTACCAGTTCAGCCCCAGATCATGAGAGGGGACTTGCCATGTTTCATTCTTTGCGACCAATCAGGATAGCTAACCCACCCACCTATGTGCCTGATTAAGGAGCAGTGAGGAGACAACCACTTGACCAAGGTGGCAGAGGAGTGAGAGAGGGATAAGGGTTAAACACTGAATGAGGAAGAGGAGAAGGGGATGAAGCAATTGATCAGGTTTCGAGTTATTTTCAAAGCAAACCCGAGAGCGTGGAACTCTCAAGCAGGTGCTGCTGTAATGATAATGTTGACTATGGAGCCATGGTGCCGTCAGGTTATTTTTTTTCCTAGCAGCTGTGTTTAATTCATTTAAACATGCAAAGCCATCAGGTCAGATCCCATTAACAGAGCTGGGCTGGAGAAGTACCAGAGGGCAGCCATGCCAGGGGGAGCACCGTAGGCTCTATGCACTGCAGAAACAAACACAGACTGCCCCCAAACAAATCAGAGAGGCTCCTGTATTAGCCAAAGAGAATATGCAAAGCTGTTCCCTTCCCATAGCCTGTAACCAGCCTCAGACACCCACAGTCCCCTGCCACTCATCATTCAATCCTATTCTCTCACTTCATGAACTGGAGATATTTGTGCAACCCTGTCACAGGGGCTGGACGGGCAAAGCTAGAAAAGCTTCCTAAGATCCTTGGGGCAGAGACTGTCTACTACTGTGTGTCTGTACAGCACCTAGCACAACGGGGTGCCATTCTTGGCTGGGCCTTAGGCACTATCATAATAAACAAGATTCATAAATAATAAAAGCAACTGCCAAGTTGTGGCCAGAGGCTAGTGCAGATATCTCTCCGTTTAGCTCTTAAAGGTAAAGAGGATGCCCAATATGTGCCCACCCCATATTCTGGGGGCAAATAAGTTTTTATGTATCTCAGAACCTCCTTTTGCAAACTGTCCCATTTGGCCATGCAAATGACTATTGCATGCACAAGGCTGATTTTTTTGTTTTAGTTTGGTTTGGTTTGAGTCAGAGGGGTTGAGAAAGCTTGTTTGCTCCAAGCTATGTGCTCAAAATCTTCAGTGCAGTCTTGGTCCATTGAAGTCAACGGGAGTTTCACCATTGGCTTCAGTGGGGCCAGATTTTTTGTTCATGCAAATGCATAAATACAAAGACAAAGTAAAATAAGTTATTTTTATTTACATACATATCCCTCCCCCCCCCCAACCCCTCCCATACACTTTGTCAGCCTCTCATTATTGTGCCCGGAGCCCCAGTCCTGCAATTTTTTGCAGTGGGCAGATCCCCATTGTCTTCAGTGAGGCTCCATGAAGACACAGGTGTCTGCCTAAGAGCATCAGGAGTACAGGATCAGTTCCTCAGTCCCCAGTGCTGAGCACTAAATTCAGTTTAAGGGTCACATCCTGCCACTGTGGGGTGGAAATAGGGTGACCAGATGTCCCAATATTATAGGGACAGTCCTGATTTTTGGGTCTTTTTCTTATATAGGCTCCTATTACCCCCCACCCTCTGTCCCGATTTTTCATACTTGCTGTCTGGTCTCCCTAGGTGGAAAGCCCTTACTGAAGCAAAATTCCCCATTCACCTCAATGGCAATTTTGCCTTAGTAAGGACTAAGGGACAGATTTTTTAAGGTAGTTAGGCACCTAGTGGTATTTTCCAAAGAGCCTAGGTGCCTGTCTGCATCTTTAGGCACCTAAATACCTTTTAAAATCTGGCCCAAAGTTAAAACGCTAGGTTTTGGGCCCCCAAAAGATTACCAAATATAAGCTTCTATATATACACGAAAATTCTAGCCCTCTGCTGGCCTGGATTTGTTTTAAAGCTTGCAATACACATGTTCATGTTGAGTAGTACTTCACTCCACAAGAAGTCCCACTAAAGTCAATTAAGTACTTGTGGAATAAAGCACAATGAGTCATATCACAATCTGGCCCGAAGTTAGTTTGAGCGGCTACATTTGGTATTTGGAAATGTACTAATCTTTCCGGTTTTGGAGAGGTGTACACTGGTTTGCATAATAAATGTCAGGGCAGAGATACAGGTTTTCCACAGATTCACTCCCCCGACTCCTTTTGAAATAAATCTATTTATTCTGAACGAATTGGCTCTTTCCCAGATGAATGTTGTTTTGTACTCAGTTTAGCTCTGCTGCGAGATATTCATTCTTTTGCATGCCGGTAATGAATTTTCACAGCAAGAATCCTAATCCAGTCCAGTCATGGAGTGTTTTATCAGGACCTCTTTTTTATTTCTATGGGTAAATGGGAATTGCTTTCCTTATCTGTATCTAGAAGCACCTGAGTGGTTTTGGCTTCATATTTCCTATCCTGCTGGAATTCAGGTTGTATCACTATCTGATACTGTATAATTGTCCCTTGTGTTAGTTGCCTTTTTATTTTAAAATGTGAGATTTATTGATTTTAATTTTTATTTTTTTTTACGGTTAGTCATTTTGCTTTCAGATTCACTTCCTCTCCTCCCATCTAGTCATATTTGTTGGGTAGATTTTCTGGAAGCCTGGGCTGGGGTTGGTTTTGCTTTCCACCTGCCCAATGCTTCTGCGTGTTACGATTTGAGGATATTTTCTCTGCACCAGCTATACCCCTGCACCTGCCCCCCAGCCAGGTCAAAGGGACCCTGGCTACCACCAGCACTGCCCAGGAGCCTTTATGAGCCTTCACAGACTTTAAGAAACAAACTAACCCTACCCCAAGCAATGATTTTATACTCTGAACAGGGAAAAGAGCTAGAGACCCCATGAACCCCACTAGGGATTTCATTCCTGCTAATCCATTTTTCATGGAAGGTGTTCAGATACTACAGTGACGGGTGGCAGTAAAAAAAACCCTTACGGGTTTGATAAATAATTCTTCATTTCTAGTTTTAAAGCAAACAAAACAAGAGCACAGGTGAATAACTGGGCAGTTGTTCATCACAAGAAAATAGACGAAGAGACCTTATCCAAAAAGCTCAAAAGTGTTTCTGAAAAGGTATGAGAAGAAGTGTAAATTCTATAGGTAAAATAATGATGGCTCAGCGGTGTCCTGGCATTAACCTTCACTCTTGAAGGGACACCAGAAGGATAACTCACCTGTAACTACGCCACTCATGAATTATCTGTCTTGTCACTCGTGAAGATAAATCTATCAAATCTAAACCATCACTTACGCTCCCTTTAGCCTGCTCTCTCTGTCTCCTGAGAGACAGAGATATGTTCTTTATCTAGGCAGCAATCAGGAAAGTCTCACCTAATAATCAGTTGTGCATATGTAATAGTAAGGCTTGCATGGAAGCCATGTGTTTATGGGATGTTAGAAAACACAGCAGGATGGAAGTCAGTCCACAGGAAAGAGGCACGTGTCAATGACAACTGTTGTAGAACAGAAACAGTTATCAAGACCCTGAGAAACCCTTCACACGCAGGAAAATGTACGTTAACCAAATCCAGTCGAAAAAAATATGTCTGCGCTTCAGATATTGCAGAGAGGGAGTCGGGGAGGAAGAAATAATTAGTATTAAAAAACTAAATACATGAGGAATTCCAATTAGTATATAAGGAAACACATTGCTGAAGGCCCAAGGAAAACAATTTGCACAGGGAGTGATGGTCCCTAAACACCAGGACCAGTGTAAAGAGAACAGTGCATTCTCCCAATGAGAAGGCTAATCTCAATACTGTATTTCCTTACAAAGGATTAGCGGGAGGTGCTAACATGTACACAGTGAACCAAGATTCTCAGTGTACCATCACTGATTTCAAGGGACACTGATTTACACCAGCTGAGGATCTGGCCCAATAAAGCCATTCCTTCTGAGACCCTGTTGACAAAAGATCTGACACTCTGTCTTCTCCTGTACATGTTCAAAGACCTGACACCCTATCTCCCGCTGTCTCTGTTCAGTATTTTGCTGAAAAAGGTCATTTACACAGAATCTTACAATATGCATCATTAATACTTTGGCTGATTGCTTCCCATTATGTTTTGGTCTCTCTGGAGTGAACTAAGAAAGGAACTAGGAGTCAGTACAGTACCAATTCTAATCCCTGCTCTGCCACTGACTCACTATGTAACCTTGAGCAAATCACTTTGCCTCTCTGTGTTTCTCTTCCCCAGCTGTAAAACGGGAATAATTAAGGTTGAGAGAAAGTTGTGATTTTTTTTTAAGTTTAAAAGTTGTGGCCATAGTTTGTTAAAGTTGCTGTTTTGGTGAGGTCTGTTCAAGTACCATAAAAATTTCAAAACAAACACACATGATTTATTTATATACAGTGGAAACCGGTAAGAAAATACTGTGTAGATAGCAGAACTTTTTCAATCTTTCTGGTACTTTACAGGTCCATGGGCCATTACCCGCTTCCTGATGAGAAATGGAAACCCTGGGTACCCCTACAAGGAGCACCAGCCCTGGGTACTCACTCACACCTAAGCTCCAGCACCTTCTTCCATGGTATGCAGCCTGCCTTCCAGAGCAGGGCAGCAGCATAGAAGAGATGCTGTGTGTCCTGCATGGCCCTTGAAGGCAAGCTAGACGAAGAGATGGCTGGGCCAAATTTCAGCAGCGGTGTGACCCTGAGCATCAGGTTGGAACGCACTCGCTCAAATTTGCAACAACTATTAAAAGTTGCGGTGTGTGGTAAAAGTTGCGTTCCACAACAAAACTGCAGCCCTCAATTTTTCTTACAGCCTGAAGAATAACAACACAGGGCTGTGGGAAGGCCTAATATATGAAGGTGTGGACAGTGATATGAATATCATTGTTATTATTTCTGCAGTGTGAAGATTTCATGGTGATGGTCTCCTTGACTTGGAGGTGTATAATTACAGTGCAGGTTACCCACGGGTGTATTCACGCCGCAGGAGGTTTACCCCCGGATTGCAAGGCCGACAGCGCAGGCCTGTCCAAGATGCTGCAGTCTTGGACTAAGTTCTGTGCAGGACACATGTCTGTGTGACCCCTCTCCATACATTTCTATTCACCTCTTGTTCCCTGACCAATTCCTGAGACTAGCTCTGGGTCGCTGTATTAACATGCGTTTTCCTACATCCCAAACCTTTCTGGTTTGGTTTGATTGGCGTCTGCCCTGCTCCCATAAGGAGCCATTTACACCTCCCCATTGCGCCCTGTGCTGAGGGCAGTCATGACAGACAGTGGCACACATTCTCCAGGCTCGCTGCAAGACCTTCTCTGCAATTCCATGTCCAGGAACTCTATTGGAGACCCAGCGCTGTCCACCCCAAATGGCCAGTGAGTCAATGGGAGCTGAGTTTACTTAGCATCTCACAGGAGGTAGGATCACCACTCCTTAGAGATACCATCCCCATGCCGCTCCTTAGTGGCATGGCTCCATTAGAGCAATACTAACAGAGAGCCCTCCAGCACTGGCTACCCTGGAGATCACAGAAAAGATAGCACAGCAAGGCTTTCCACAGAATCCCCATGACGCCAGATAACTGGCCCAATTCTTTCCCTGGGCAAACCCTGGACGCATAGTGCAGAGTCCACAATAGGTAGGGGGGCGATATAGAAACAGTGCCATGGAGGCATGAGATCCACATGCAGAGATTCTGCTCATAGACTTGTGGTGGGAGGGGGCAATTCCATCAACCACGAGGACCTAAATTACCTTCACTTCGGGCCCCAAACCTTCTCCCAGTGCAGCCACTGGGAGTGTTGCAACACTTTAACATCATCTCTCTTTAAACCTTTATAACATCCTTGTCTCCCAAACAGGGCTCGCAATTCTGCGAGCCCTTACACATCAGAGCATCCCTTCCTCGCACGAGAAGTCCCATGACGCTCAAAGCAGCTGCTAAGATGAGTAAGGGTCATTCCAATGAGCAAAAGTTAGCAGAACCCAGCCCCTGGTGATGTAAGGAGGGACAGAGCTTTGAACTGAAATGGACATGCATGAAACATGATGCCCTGTGTCAGTGCACATGCCATGGCTTTGAATTTCAATGCACGACATACGACAAGCCTTCAACCCCCATAAACTGTCTGGAGTTGACTTCAATCCATTACGGTGCCATTGCGCAGGGGTTTCTTTTTCTTAAATGCAAGGTAATTGGCTCACAGCGAAAGCTAAGAGGGTTACCTCCCTTTTTTCTGAAATAGTTAATTTACGTGGTATCCAATAAATACCTACACGAGCTTGGGGCTGGCAGGCAGTTTGCATTTGCTACTGTTGCCGCTCACGTCAGCAGTTTAAGACACCTCCGCTTGGAAAGCAGACCCGACCTGACCGAACAGGAGGAAGACAGGAAAGGAAAGAGTCTGCATATCATCAAAATCCTACTCCAGGATGACAGCACAGCAGACAGCACTGGCTACAAGGCGAATTCTTATTACTGCATCGTCCCCGCCTCTCTGTGAACACTGGCTGCATGAAAATGGAGACCGAGCGGTGATGGAAATGCAGGCTTTGAAGTAGTTTGTCTGGTTCCTGCTTTTCCTCCTGCTTGGAGATTTGTAACACAGTGAATACACCGCCAATCCATCACAGCAACCATATGATCCCCAAATGAAGCTGTGAGGTCCCCGGGCTTCAGCCAATATCAGGGTTCAAACAAGATGCTGTGCAGATGAACATAGGTCTTATGGCTAAGGCATGGGACTACTAGGACCAAAGAGATTTAGGGTCTATTCCCAGCTCTGTCACAGACTCCCTGTGTGACCTTGGGCACGTCACCTGATCTCTCTGCACCTACGTTCCCCACCTGTAAAATGGGAACAATAATAGTTCCTCTCTCCTAGGGCTGGATCCTCCTCGGTGCCTCTATGGAGCCTCCCTCCATGGGCCCGCATCCTGGTTAGTGTTTCTTGGCACTACCACAATACAAATAACTACAGCAAAGAAAAATCCCTATTTGCATGGATTTATTCCAACCCCCTGGAGGGATTAGTTCCTTACACGTGACCCTGGGGCTTCAGAGAACATTACAGCTTTGCCTTTGATTCCAAATACAGTCTAAGTAAAGGGTCTCACCCTTCACTCTGTTCAGCACAAGGACTGTAGGAAGGGATCTAGCAGGTTCCCTCCCAGAGATCAAGGGTTTTACCCGTGACCCAAATTCTTCCCTTTCAAAGGGCGACTTCCTTAATGAGGCCCTTCAGTCAGCCCCCACCCTCCTGGACTGACAGATTTGTACAGTCCCTTCAGGGTGTGGCAGGTACTTTTCCTCCCTTCCAGGGAAGTGAATTAACCTTTTCTTCCCCTTGCTGGGAGCAACAGACACCTCCCCGCTCCAGATATGTGGCCTGTTCACTGACAGCTAGCCCATGTCAACGCCATGCTTCCCAGACTAAAACAGAAAAAGCCTGTTTGTGAGGAGCCTGATACTGCAGTGTATGGCAATTTAAGAAGCTGCCGACAGGAGTCTGATCTTGTTCAACTGGTTCCATTTGAGATTGCAGAGCACAGAGCTAATGTCCCTCCCTTCGAGGAGCGAGCTGCACCACTGAACTCCAGTACAGGGATCTGGTTTGCAAGGCTGACCGTAAATGAGAACAGACGATGAACAGAGTCATGAGTTAAGCCAATGAAGCTGTCATGCAAACTGGCATGAGAATAAAAAAAGGGAGACGTGCATTTGTGCATTATTACACAGCGAGTGTCCAGCAGCCTCCAAAGCACGGCATCTGCAATATTTGGCAAAATGGGACACAGAGAACAAGGGGTTAACCTGAAGAGCATAATAACATAAGAGTGGCCATACAGGGTCAGACCAATGGTCCATCTAGCCCAATATCTTGTCTTCCAACAATGGCCAATGCCAAGTGCTTCAGGGGGAATGAACGGAACAAGCAATCATTGAGTGATCCATCCCCTGTCGTCCACTACCAGCTTCTGGCAAAAAAGATCGTCTACTCCCAGCATCTCATCTGCCTATTTAAGTATTTATATTACACGCATCAACAACGGTCTCTTGGCCACATCCATTCTAGCAAAGCCTCCTTACTTTCATCCCCATCCTTTTATAGACAGTACAGCCTTGTAAAGTTCACAGCTCAGTCCCTCTCACACCAGGATGTTCACAGTGATCCACTTGTGTTCAGTGATCCGCATGCATATAGATATCCATGGAGATAGCGCCGTCAAGGCATGCATTAAATTGTGGCCCCTTCTGACCATCTCTGGTAGCTGTCCAAATGCATGCTAAGGATCTAATGGTATTTTTCAAAAGAGGGGTTCTGGATAACCACAGTGTCCTGGCCAATATTCCCCCTCTCAGTGAGACAGGTTTTCCTCTATAGGGCTGTGTGTGAGCTATTGTTAAGCACACAATGAATGCTCCATTTGGCCACACAGCCAGTATTCAGCTCATTACTTTGCGAAGTGCTTTGAAATACACTGAATATGAAATGTGTTCCATAAGACCAAGTTCTGCTCTGTCTGATATTACAATACAGTGTGTTTTGTCATGCACCTTTTGTCTGTATCTCTTGAAGGCACCCAGTTGTTCCCATAATTCAGTATTTTGCAGGGAGTCATTAGCTTGAATTAGCAAAATTCTGCCACATCCACTTTTTAAAGTCCACGTTCTAAGGCCACCGAGTCAATTTTAGTACTTTTCCCATCACTTAGCAGAAAAACTCTTTCAAGTGTGTTTGAGGGGTAATGACTCGATTTTGTCAAACTTAACTCTCCCAAGGCAAGTGAGTGAGAGAGTCACACTATGACAAAATGGGTGTGCATTTGAATATACATAGATACATAGACTTTAAGGCCCAAAGGGACTATTAGATCATCTAATTGGACTTCCTGTATATCACAGGCACCCAGTAATGTCACCCAGTTACTCCTTTATGGAGCCCCATAATTGGTGTTCGGATAGAGCACATCTTCCAGAAAGGCATCCTGTCTTGATTTGAAGACCTCAAGACATGGAGAAGCCACCACTTCCCTTGATAGTTGTTCCATGTTTAATCACCCTCAGTGTTAAAAAAATAAATGGTGCCTTATTTCCAGTTTGAATGTGTCTAGCTTTAAAGTTCCAGCGATGGGTGCTTGTTAAGCCTTTGTCTGCTACATTAAAGAGCCCTTTAGTACCCTGTGTTTTCTCGCCGTGAAGGTACTTATACACCATAATCAAATCGCCACTTGATACACACATATCAGGCTTTGATGACTGTGGTCCAAGTGAGAACTACAGCTGGAATGTGACTGTTTTGCAGTTCTGTTTTGGACCCAGTCAGTATCTTGAACTAGCAGGTGCCATTACAAGATTTTGGCTCCAGATGACCTTGACTCTACCCTCGGTTTTCAACCCCAACTTCCGTCTCTGAATGGTCCATCTCTTCAGCCCACCCCTAATGGTTATTAGTGTATACTTGCTCTGCACGTAGCACCTTCTCCTCTCCTCCACCCCAGGGAAAAGCTAATTGGCTTAGAACCAGCCCCACTGCCTTTGCAAGTGCACTCAGAACAAAGCAGGATGGGTAAAGAGCACTAGGATGACTGGTAGTGAGGTACTGCTTGTACTGTCACGTGTTGCTGTGCCTACATGGTGGCAAGCCACTTAATAGGTATGTGACTGCATCCTAACTCATGAAAACAAGGGACCACGGCTTTGCATGGTCCAGTGGCACTATCAGATAGGGCCTGATTCTTCTGTGTAACTCCAGTGAAGCCGATAGCTGACTTCTGCTGTGCCCTTACTCCCTTCCCCTTGTAGAGTTGCTTAGGGCACAGCCACCATCTGGCCCTTCAGCAGCAGGGGGTGTTGTTAGAGCCATGTCCCATACAGCGACAAGCGCACAGGCAGTGTCAGGGCCGGGACATAGGTGGCTGGGCCTAAAGGTTAGTGTAGGGCACGGGCGGGGGCCCCACAGCGCCGGGGTTCAGAACCAGGAGCTGAGGTCAGGAACCAAGAGTGAGATACAAGGAATCAGACCGACTCCGGAAACCCGGAGGTCAGGGCCAGGAGACAGTAGCAGGTAGTGCTGGGCAAGGAGCCAGAAGTAAAGTGGAGCCCAGATGTACAGACAGCTTCCTGTTCCTCCTTCTGGTGTTAATAAGGGGAGCAGGCCAGTCAGGAGCTCTGGTGTTCCACCAATCAGGGCCAAGGGGTGGAGCCTTCTATCTGAGCTGGGCTTCAAGGTGCCCCACTTGTAGCTGATGACAATAAGCCACCAGGTAGAGGGTTGGAGCATGATGACCCCCAGGCACCCTGCAGACCCACATCCAAGACCCATGGGTCAAGACAGTCAGTGCAGACCCAACAAATAAAATGAATAGTAATGTTGGTAACACCACCATGCGGGGACTGCAGCTGGTGCATAGTGCCACTGGCTTCTCGGGGTATCCCCCATGGAACACATCACACCAGCACCCCACATTCTGCACCGTCCATTGCAATTCAAGGTGCTGGTTTTAATCTAAAGCACCTTCAGAACGCTGGGTCCTGGGTACCTTAGAGAGGGCTGCTTCTGTCCTCTTGGGTCACTGGATCAAGCTGGGATGCTCCAGTTAATTGTCCTCCGTTTTAAATGGGAGGATGCGGGTGTAAGGGCATAGTCAGTGGAGAGCCCTAGATTCTGGAACTTGCATCCCCGCCTTGGTCTGGCAGGCCGAGAGTTTGTTCATTTCCAGGCAAGGTTTATTTGTTTTCCCAGGCTTTTGATTAGAGGCTGGGTGGTGGAGCCTCAGAGTGGGTGAGTTATTAGTGCTGATGGGCTGGCCGGGTTGGGAGTGTTTGACAGCAGCTGCTGGTCCCCATTTGGAATTGGACGATTTCTGTAAGAGAAACATACAGTCCGAGGGCCAGACCCTGGAGAGAAGCAAGGTCTGGTGAACCAAAATAAATAAATAAATCACAACCCTGGTGTACGTGGCTTTACCACAGCCAGACCGGACAAAACCCTCTCCGTTGACGTAGGAACTCCCCTTATGTCTCTCTAACAGACTCGCAGGCCAGCAGCCAGGCATTACACAACCCCTTGTTCCAAACCCATCCGTGATTTGGATCTCGCTTTCCGATCTCATTGCCAAGGGCAACTGCTTTGCGCTTAGCGACCACCTAGCTAATAGGTTCCCCCGCCCTCCCTCCCCATTACAGGCGATACGCAAAAGAAATAATATGCCCACCCCAGTGGACGTTAGCATCAGGTCGGTGGTTTATTCACTGTGCAACATTCCCAAGCCACAGAGCATGGGCACCTTACCCGTTCTCCGTATTACCTACAAATGTACAGCTAGTGTGCGCATTAATGAAACACACACAATAATGTAAACTAAACTAAGACACGGGGCTAACAATGGGCCCAATCCTGCGGTGCAGCTCTAAACAGTCACTGAACACAATGGGCTTGATTTTCCATTGCCCGCTGCAGTGCAAAATGAGTGTGTCACTTTATCCCTGTTTTACACTTATATTGCACAAGTATAAATGACTATACAAGGTGCAGGTCAATGGACAAATAGGGCCAACAGGATTTGTTTCTGTTTGGGGACGGGGAAGGCAGGAGCAGGCTGAGTGCTAACTCATTCTGACTTTTAGAACAATGTTTAAACCCCAGTTGTGCCCTCCAAAGCCCACATGCTGCTTTCGCTGGACTCTATGGCTGACACCTCGGCTGGATTCGATCCTCAAAGTTTTTATTCCAAATCAAGATGTTTCACTAGAGATTTCCACCAAGCCTTTCAACAACAACCTCCGCAAGACTCCATCACCCAACGCATGACATGGGTCCGAATTGCGCTGTCAGGGTCTAAAAGCCACTGGGGGAAAAGGCTCTCTCTTCCCCTGTACGTTCAGTGCCAAGCACTCTGTGCTCAGGAAATAATAACATGTCTTGTGCTCCGACTGAGGGCTTGAGCTTGAGAAGGTTGATGCCCAAGATCTGCTGATATGTGCAAACCAGCTCTGCATTAAGAGTTACCACAGGGCCCCTAAGAAGTGAGATTATTGGGTTGGTTCCCTCTCAGCTGGGCTGGTGTCAATCAGGAGTAACTCCATTCTACTCCACTGAGTTACACTAGTGTAAAGTAGCTCAGAGGAGCATAAGGCGCTATTTTTTTTTGTAGGCTCAAATGCCTAGACTGCACATGCAGTTGCAGTAACTGTGCGTGCAAAGTAGGCACACAAACACGTGTGAACATGCACGGGGACATCAGGCCTCGGCTCTCTGAAAAACAAACCATGAGTAACAATTACTGGAGATTCAGATTTCATGCATTTCTTTGCTGGTTTGTTTTTTTTTTAACCTTGGAACTGGGAGGCTGTGATTTTAGCTTCTGCATTATGCCAGTTGGCAGCATTTATCCAGGCAGCTTTTCCTCACTTCCTAGCACCCCTCCCAATCTATCCTCCCCACCCAGCACTAGCAAGCCAGTGCCACTCCCCAGTGTGTAAACAACAAGGAGCAGCACAGTGTCTAAAGATTAAAAGCAATTACACCGGAAAGGAGCAGAGAGGGACTTTTCACCTTATAGCTACTCAAACAGCCTTTACCAGACATGATCCTGAATAGCAAAGATCCATTTTAAATACCCTGCATTGGGATTTGTATCTGTCCTCCTGTTAAAACTTACACCTGATTTCCAGTCTGAAGCTAGACAAATTCAGACTGGAAGTAAGGCATAAATTTTTAAGAGTGGCGGCTATTAATCATTGGAACAATTTACCAAGGGTCATGGTGGATTCTCTATCACTGGCAACTTTTACATCAAGATGAAGTGTTTTTTCTAAAAGATCTGCTCTAGGAATTGTTTTGGGGAAGTTCTATGCCCTGTGTTTTGCAGAAGATCAGAGCAGATGATCACAATGGTCCTTTCTGGCTTTAGAATCTATGAAAAGTTTTATATTACCAAAAAAATAAAGGCTCCTCCTAGAAGATTCCGCTGGGAAAACCTAGGGACTCTCTGAAACTGGAAACATTCTATACAGCTGTCCACGAGACCAGCCAATAGGCCTCATCCTGATCCCACTGGCGCTGGTGTCAATCTGAAGTAGCTCTATTGAAGTCAATGGCATAACATGGCTATAAAACCAATGTAAGTGAGGGCAGCATCGTTATTAGTAGTATTTACAATAGCATCCAGAAACCCCAACTGGGATCAGGGATCTCATTATGTTAGGCACTCTTCAAACACAGCAAGAGGGCATTCCTGCCCAAAGATACACAAAGGGTGGGAGAAAGAATGCGTTATCATCCACTTTGCACAGGGAAAACCTTGGCACAAAGAGATTAAAGTGACTTGCCCACGGTTACAAAGAAAATCTGTGGCAGAGCTAAACACTGAACGTAGTTCTCCTGAGGCCAAAACCAATTCCTTAGCGGCAAGGCCATTCTACCTCCCTTCAGGCCCATGTATTGGAAAAGTAGAGTCACGTTAGGTGACAACCTAGGATTTCAATCAATATTGTCTCATAGATCATCTCAAGCAAAAGTGGCAATAGCACATTTATTCTAACACAACCAAATCTGGACAATTCACACCACTTGCTATGTCTTTTCTTAACTAATGCCACACAATAAAACACTGCTCAGATTCCAATATAATCTAAAAACAACTTTATGGCTTCTAATTTTAGCACTAATCTTCCCTTGCTATGGTTGTATGATTTCTAATTATTTTATCCCCAGCCTTGCTTTGATGGATAGTTGTACCTTTTCCAATACAGAGAGACTTGTAAAGTGTCTTTAAAAAATATGTTGATCATTTCCCATTGTTAATTTCCAATTCCTATATAGAAATCTGCAGACTATATTCTCTCATATGGTTTAATTGGGGGAGGGGGACGGTTATTATTAATAGCAATAAAATAAAAAGGAAGACCCTGTTTTTAAAGAAATTCCCAAACTGGTCTTGAAAAACATTATCTTTTTTCCTAAAAGTTGTTAAAGGCCATAAATCCTTTATCTGGATACAGATCACATAATAATTTAATGCCTTTGGCTTGGCATTCTTCCCAGAACATTTTGCCTTTATCTGTCTTTATTTTCAGGTTATAACAAATTGAGGAATAATCAGCTGTGTTGAAATCTTGAAGACAATTCAGGAAGAATTCTGAGAAGTGGAGTTACCTTGATAGTCTCTCAGAACAGGGGTGTGTGTCCGTGTGTGTGTGTGTCCGTCCCTGTCCCCATAGGGGTATGGGTAGGAGAAGGTTGAATAGCACCTTCTGTTCAGTTTCCACTCATCAGGTGTTTTTTTAATGTCTTGTCACACCTCACAGCTCATTAAAATCCCGGAAGGTACATGAATCAATGTGCAGCTAGCCCCCGGCTCTGCTGACGCTGTGTAACATGTAGTCACTATTGCTTTTATAAATAAATTAGAACCAGGGTGTGGTCTGGTCTTCTACCAATGCAGGGGGAAGGAGACAAGTTGATTCTTCCCCTTTCCCCCCTTCTCAGGTGCTTCCTACCATTTAACTAGGGTGACCAGACAGCAAATGTGAAAAATCTGGACAGGAGGTGGGGGGTAATAGGAGCCTATATAAGAAAAAGACCCCAAAATCGGGACTGTCCCTATAAAATTGGGACATCTGGCCACCCTAAATTTAATGCTAGCTGTGGTATCCGAATATGAGGCTAGCACTAAAAAGGGAGGGGCCACGGCCAGTTGTGGACTGGAACGCACACTGTACTTGCTTACGGGATGTAGCAGCAGGTATGCCCCTGCCAAGTGCCTCCTAGTGTTCCCACAGTGCAGAGCTGTGACCATAAGGCCCAAATGAGTTCTCATTTAACTGGAGGTGTTGTTGATTGTTTTGGAAGTGCTGGAAAGACAGAGCCAGATCCTCAGCTCGTCAATGGAGCTGTGGCCAGTGTATACCAACCAGTTGGGGATATGGCCCAGAGCTGAGAAACTGTGAGTCACAAGAACCCATTTCCAGGCAAAGGCCCCAGTTCTGATTGCTTTTATATGGGTGTACATACTCTGGATATATGCCTGTGTAAATGAGATCAGAACCGGGTCTAATGGAGTTACATGGTGTATGATCAGATTCACATCCAGGCTACCTCAACATGGAGCCGATTTTCTTACCCCTTCATCCTGATTATATGGGGCCTGGTTCTGATCTCATTGAAGGCTCCACACAAAAGTTGCACCTTTTGAGCTAAACTGGATGAGAAACAGATTTAGTTAAATTGGTACAAACCTTTTGTGTGGACACTCAAATTCAGAGTGCCCTCTAGCTTAATTCAGTGCTCAAATGGTGTGTAACCCACTCCTTGCAGGGGCTATACCTGAGGATTTCTGTACAGCTACTCCTGACTCACACCTGCATAGCTGGCAGCACGCAGACCAATAGTCTGTGTGTGCATGGTGGGGGAGGGGATGTTCAGTCGTTTATTCCCACAGGTTTATGTTGCAACATCCTAATAAAGCAAGCAATTGGAAAACCACCATCTGACCTACGACATCTTTGTGTCACTCACGTTCAAAGCTTTGAGAGGAGCCATTAAAAACACAGAGCGAATGAATTTATCTGCTCGTTTAATTCAAGAAAAACCCCAAGCCCAAAAGGGGATGTGAAAGAATCGCTAATTGCATTGCTGCTGCTTAACAAAGACTCACTCCCTTTCTTTCTCCTCACCCCTTCCTCTTTCCCTGCTTGGTCCTTTTCAACCTACTTTCATCTCTTTTCTCTTCACACAGGAAACTAACAAGGCTTCTGAGCAGGAAGCTACATCCCCACTCCCCACTACGATTTACAAGGCAGTGAGCTGTAATTTCTTTTTTAAAAACAGCGCAGAGCAGAAGCTGTAACGAAGACTGTCAAAACAGGACACAGCCCAGTGAAAACCCTCAAACCCTGATCTTGGAAATGTCACTGGACATTGTTGCACCAGAATTAGAATAGGACAAGTCTTGTGGTACTGATGGATGCCGCTCCAGCACTGTGAAGCCAGTTTCATCATCATCATCAGTTTCATTCTGCTGTAACACTATTACTCCTGGTCTCCTAAAATAAGGGCTGATCCTGACAGGTGCTGAGCAACCGCATATCCTACTGAAGTCAATGGGAAGCTGCTTTTATTAATCCTCCTCTTTTGGAAAAATCCTAGAGAATGTAATAGAAATGATAACTTTCTACAGATTTTTTTAAATTAACCATCATATAGCATTTAAGAGAGACAGATACACCTGCTATACAATTCTGTTGGATGTTTGAAACCTAAAAACCCTACAGAAAGAAGTTCATTCCCTCTTAAATTTGATTGGGTTTCAGAGCAATTTCTGTAGCATGCTGTTGGCTCCATCCCTATTAAATGCAACTGGACTTTTCCATACAGGGTCAGCACTTCTCAGAATCAGGCCCTTAGAGTTAGCTTCAGTTTACAGGGGGCTTTTTACTTTGGGATTATTGAGGTGGAAGGCAGAATCTGGCCCTTCAAATGGAAAGAAGTCTGAACCAAATTCTATCCACGCTCATAACCCATACTACCCTACTGATATTACTCCTGGGGGAATTCTGTGCCACTGCACACAAACAGAATTCATATGCCATGCAAAAATATCCCCACAGAAAATAAATCCTGCCAGAAAGGTACTGCAGTTACTCCTTTCGCCCACCAGTGGCCACGGTGGTGCCAGAACAGAGCAGCCACTCCCAGGCAGCAGTAGCCCCAGCTGTGGATAGGGAAGAGAAAAAGGCTGCCTTCCTCACTGCGTCCTGCTTGTGGGGCCAGGTCGGGAGACATGGGATATGGGGGCACAGGGGCTGCTGGGGGATCACAGACTGGGGTTCAGAAGGGCTAGTGGGGGGGCAGACTGGAGCGGGGCTGAATGGGTGTGGCGATACTGGGACACATGGAGAAAGGGTGTGCGGGTGCAGGGACACATGGGGTGGGGGTGGCTGAGTGGGAGTGAAGGGCCACATGGGAATGAGCGAGGGGATAGTTGAGTGGGGGTGCAAGGACACATGGGGTTGGGCGGTGCAGGGACACACGGGGATGGGGGCAGATGTGCCTGACTGAATGAGAGGGACTAGAGGTCAGCCAGGTTCTCATGGTGGAGGCTTCCTAACAATCCCTCCCTGTCCCCAAAAAACCTGTTCCGTACTTCTCCCACCCACACCCAACAACCCTCCAAGTTCACACCCAGGCTCCTTCCTGGTAATTACTTCCCTCTCCCTCTGCTCCTCCATTTCCCCTGACTCCCCCAAGCCTTTTCACTGCTTCTGAGGGGTGCGGGAAATACATTTCTGTATAGTAGTTTAAATAATTATTACTCAGAGTTCTGTATTAATATGCCTAGTAAGGAATCTGTCAAAAAACATTTCCTGAATCTTTTTTGTTGTCTGCATTGCTACAGACAGACGTGCTGACAGTATTTTGAAATAAATTACCAAAATAATTGAATCTGGCATGATTATATTGAGTTACTTTGACAAATAAAATATGCAGAATTTTAAAATATTGTGTGAAAGTTTTTATTTTTGGTGCAGAATTCCCCCAGGAGTAATCTGAGTCTAGTGGAGCTGCACAGGGTGCAAATGGCCCCTATATGTTCTGGTGCAGCTAAGAGCATATTTTTAAGAAGAAATCAGAGTACCGGTAAGTGTTCAACACCCTTAGTTGGGGCCAGATTTTCAAGACAGCTAAGATCCCATTTAGGCATCCGAACGTGGGCTCAGCCCCCAACATAAAGATCCCTTTTAAGGATCTAGCAAATCTTGGTGCCTAAATGGAATGAGTTTTATTTTGAAAATCTGGTCCCTGATTGTAGATACTGAGCTTTTCTGAAAATTCCAAATCTTGTGGGGTTTTTCCTCCAGAGAAAGCCAACACATTGAGCCTTGGATTATTTTTGATGGCGTGAAATGATTTTATTAAAAATGTTTTTACAGCTTTCTCAAAGTTAAGTTCAGAAGTGCTCTTTCCTAAATGGGACACACAGAAAACACAGCCAGGCTGGTGATCAAGAAATTCCCACTCTGGAAGTAAAGGACTTAATTTTATTCTTTTGGATGGTGTTGAGGCTGTAATTTGGAACTCTAGTTATTATTACAGCGTCAAATCATTGATCTACAGTGTGACAACATTGAGAAAAAGAAATGCATTTAGCCAAGAAAGTTCCATTCGTGGACTGCATCTGGTTTTTAGTGAGGGCCTAAGCTTGACCAATTTCCAGGCAGATTAGCGGGCAGAAGGATATGTTATACTGAAGATTGCAGTGAGTGGCCAACTCAGATTAGAATCAGGATCCAGACCTTTGATCTAATCACTAGGTGCAAAATTTCTAATGCCATGTGGCCGCCATCTCAGGGTCCTGGTAAGATGAATTCTGGAGTTTTTCACCTCTAGGTCAATAGGTCTGAAACAACTTAAGTCAGTAGTAACTGAGGCACTAATTTCCTATAGTGCTGGTTGGACTCTAGGAATCTAAATAGAATAGATTCACAGGTTTTAAAGCCAAAATGGAATACTATGATCATCTAATCTGACTTCCTGCATAAAATAAAGTATAGAATTTCACCCAATAATTCATGCTGTGAATTAGAATAGAATAGAATAGAATAGAATAGTTGCTGAGGACCTGATCCTGAGAGACGCTGAGTGCCTCCTAAGTGGGGTTGGGAGCTCTCAATTTCCATTGGTTTCAGTATCTCTGGGAGCACTAAACCATTTGCAGGATTAGCCTTCATGGCCTAGGCAAAGCAAGTTGGTGGTCCCAGTCCAGTCCCTAACAGAGAAGCGATATGACAAAAACACCCAAAAACACATTAACAGCAACATCAGTTGGTTCCTTCACTGGTCATCTGAGAAGAGAGGCCTGGAATCAAATAGGCCATAGAGATTAAAGTAGCTTCTTAGTCCTTGAGGTGGTCTTTCTAGCTCAGGGTTGAGACCCAATGGCATTGGAGAAATGGGGGAGAGCGATAACATCAGGAAAACTTTCATGGAACTGCTCGTGCTGTACAGATGCTATAGTCTGTCTTCAGAGCTGCCAAGCTGGTACCTTTTATGAGTGCTGAATTCATTATATAAATAACACTAATACAGGGATGTTTTGTTTCCACAGGACCTAACAGAGTCAAAGGTCCATGGCTGTTCCACAAAGAATATGAAAGAAAATTACTCAGTATAGACTGTAGCTCTTTGAGTATCTATAAAAGCAGCTGTGATAAAGCTCCTCCTCTACCTTGGTGGGTCCTGCGCTTATTGGTGGATTTGCTCGCCTCACAGATTCACCCTGTGGGTCGGGAAACAGCCCAGAGACCTTCCCCTCTGGTAGAAGCCACAGTCCAGGTCAATTCCTCCTGTGTTTGATCAGGAGTCAGGAGGTTTGGGGGGAACCCGGGCCCACCCTCTACTCCAGGTTCCAGCCCAGGGCCCTGTGGACTGCAGCTGTCTAGAGTGCCTCCTGGTACAGTTGCGCGACAGCTACAACTCCCTGGGCTACTTCCCCATGGCCTCCTCCCAACACCTCCTTTGTGCTCACCACCAGACCTTCCCCCTGACGTCTGATAACACTTGTACTTCTCAGTCCTCCAGCACTCTGCCTACTCACTCTCAGCTTCTTGCACACCTCTTGCTCCCAGTTCCTCACACATACTTCCTCTCCCCTGGCTCCCTTTAGCCTGACTGGAGTGAGCCCTTTTATAGCATCAGAGGGGCCTTAATTAGAGTCAGGTGCTTAACTGCCTCACCTGACTCTTAGCAGGTTAATTGGAGTCAGGTGTTCTCATTAGCCTGGAGCAGCCCCTGCTCTGCTCACTCAGGGAACAGAAAACTGCTTATCCAGTAGCCAGTATATCTCCCTTCTACTACTCTGCTCTTCACAACTGGCCTGGGTCTATCACAAAGCTAAGAAACCTTTAGATGGGCCGTGAGACGAAGAATGGGCCAGTGGTTAAAGCATAGGACCTGGATTCAATGGTCTTCTTCATCAGACAGCTTGTGTGACCTGGGGCAAGACACTCAGCCTCTCTGTGCCTCAGTTCCCCAGCTGTACAATGGAAATAACAGCAGTGGTGAGCTGCAGCCGGTTCGCACCGGATCGCGCGAACCGGTTGTTAAATTTAGAAGCCCTTTAGAACCGGTTGTTCCTGGAGGGACAACTAGTTCCAAAAGGGCTTTTAAATTTAAGAAAAGCTGTAGCAGCTCCCTGCCCTTCCCCCAGCCCCAGCTCACCTCACTCCGCCTCCTCTTCAGAAGCTCCTCCGGCTTCTCCTCCCCATCCCAGGCTTCCCGCGAATCAGCTGTTTGCGCGGGAAGCCTGGGAGGGCTGAGAAGAAAGCAGCGGCTTCCACCAGGTGAGCTGGGGTGGGGAGCGGGGGCGCCAGCGCCAGCGGGAGGAGGGCTCCAGGCGCTGCGCCGCCCGGCAAGGTCGCGGCCAGACCCTGGGGCTGCCTGGAGATGGGGGCAGCGGCTCCTGCTTCCCGGGTCCAGCTGTGACCTCGCCGGGCAGTGCGGAGTGGCTCCTGCCTGCCTGGCCCCTGGATCCGGCCCCCGGGTCCAGCCGGGCGGCGCGGCTCCTGCCTGCCCGGGCCCCGGATCCGGCCCCCGGGTCCAGCCGGGCGGCGCGGCTCCTGCCTGCCCGGGCCCCGGATCCGGGTCCAGCCGGGCGGCGTGGCTCCTGCCTGCCCGGGCCCCGGGTCCAGCCGGGCGGCGCAGCTCCTGCCCACCCGGGCCCCGGGTCCGGGTCCGGGTCCAGCTGGGCGGCGCGGCTCCTGCCCGGCCCCCGGGTCCAGCCCGGCGGCTCCGGTCCCAGCCCCAGCCCAGCTGAGCCCCCATCTCCAGGCAGGACGGTAAGGGAACAGGGAGGGCGTGTTGGAAGAGGGCAAGGGAGTTGGGGCGGGTGGATTAGTGTGGGAGAGGTCAGAGGGCAGGGAACAGGGGGATTGAACGGGGGCAAGGGTGGGGGGGGAGGCAGTCAGAAAGGAGCAGGGGTTGGATGGGGCGGTGGGGGGCAGTTAGGGGTAGGGATTCCAGGGACAGTCAGGGGACAGAGAGAAGGGTTGGTTGGATGGGGTAGGGGTCCCGGGGTGCCATCAGGAATCAGAGAAGGGGTTGGATGGGGTGGCAAGGGGTAGTCAGGGGACAGGGAAGGGTCCCGGCATGGGTCCCGGGGTGGGGGCTGTCAAGGAACATGGGGGGGTTGGATGGGGCAGGAGTTGGGGGGGGCATGACCCCTGATGGGGTGAGGAGGAGGGAACCGGTTGTTAGCATTTTGGCAGCTCATCACTGAATAACAGCCCTGCCCGATCTCCCCGGGGTGTTGTGCGGATAAATCCAGTCAAGATTGTGAAGTGCTCAGATCCGGTGGTGACGGGGATCAGACTAGTACCATACACAGGTAGGAAGACTCAGTTAGCAAAGCACCACTGCAGGGGACCATCATGGGTAGGGAAGCCCAGCGCACTTTAAACAGAGGGGAGAGCTTGAGGGGGTTTTATGCTGGTGCGTCTGCATGGGTGGCCTGGAGACCCCCAGGGCTCTGAGTAGCCAGTCCCCCCTCTTTTTCTCCAAGGGGAAGGGACTTGGGAAGCAAACAGTCCTCTCTTCTCACCTCCCATCCCCACCCTTGGAAGGACTTGCAGAAAACTCTACAAGAAGAACATCATGATGGTGATGCCCTCCCTCCTCGCAGGCTTCCTGTCCCAGGTATTCCCACAAAAAGGATTGATCGGGCACAATAACTTTTTAACATAGGATGTTTAACCTGGCAGTGTCCCGCTATCCTTATATCTGTGCCCTAGCAGCATTCAGATGAGCACTGAGCTTGCCAGGCTACCACATCCTGTTTCCCCCTATTCCACTTCCTGCTCCACCAACACAGGTTTGCATTGTCCCTGTGTCTCTTCGCCACACAAAGCAATACAATACACAGGCATGGACAGTCTACTAGTGCACAAAGGCTGGTGCTTTGAACCTGTGCTGTGGGCTAATCCCTCTGCTACAGGGCGGTGAAAAGACAGGCCAGCTAAACTGGCTGTGATCGATATGAAATGGGTTTCTACCCCTGGATCCTGTTTCAGAAACATTCACCTCCGTACATGGGGGATACATTCTATGCCACAAGGCGAGCATCGAACAAACAATCTCACCCATGCACCATAAAAGCTCGAGTGCCCCCACGCCTTCCCTTCCCTTCCTCGAGGTGAAGAAATCAGCCATGGAGCTCTTGTGCTACCCAGATTCTTGGTGAAGTGACTAAACCAGAGGACAGGTTTCCCCACCATTCTCCCCCTGACGCTTCACGCCTCTGCCTCTGGCCGGGTACCAACTACAAGTTGCAACAGGTGTTAGGATACCCATGGATTACACAGGACAGCAAGGGAAAATTCTCATCATGAGAGCATCCTAGATTCAGAGCCATAACCTGATCAAGCCACAGCCTGCCTCCCAGTGAAAAGGTGGGGCTAGTGTGTAGTGGGGGAAGCAGCACATACAGTGCTTCTTTCATTGACTTATTCCCTGGCATAACTCCCATTCCTGCACCTCTGTGAAGCTAGGGGGCGGAGGACAGAGCTGCAAGTTGAAGGAGCATTGCCAGAGCTTCTTCCAAAGACCACCTTCACACAGGTGGCCACCAATCACAGAACCAGCAACGGATATGGTAAGCGAGGGAACGGAAGGAGTGAAGACAGCCACTGGAAGAGGTGGAGACTACTGGAGTTAGCAATGTGAGTGGAAGGGACAGGAGAAGCCACCTCCAGGATGGGGAGTGATAGGGCTAGGTGGGCAGAGAGTCACCAGGGAGCAGTAGAGGGTGACATAATGAGAATGACGTTTTGGGTGGGGGACATAAAAGAAGAGCATGGAAAGGGAACCATGGCAACGCAGCGCTGCATGTTGGGAGATGGTGGGTAACCCCACTCTGAATTTGTGCCTGGGCACTCATCCAGCTATGGTTACCGGCCTGGATTTTCTACTTACAGTGCCTAGGCCAAAACCAGTCCCCAGATGGCCTTCCCATCCCCAGAGATGCAGAGCCAGATTCTGTTCCCGCTTACACTGGTGTGTAACAGAATCAGGCCCATTTTGTATGAGAAACCAGAATCAGGCCCATTTTATTGCTGTTTGCTCAAAGGTCCCGTCATCCAGTAGCCATGGAAATGGAGCTTTAGTACCTGTTTGGAGGCAAACTTCTTTTTTCCCCACCCCCTTGACTGGTTAGTGCAGTTGCTAGCTATTCTGCTACTGCTCTAAAAAGAAGCCTAGCAAATCTCCTCATTCTTATTGTGCTGTAATTTCCAAAAAAAGACGGTTACTCACCTGTAGTAACTGGTGTTCTTCGAGATGTGTTGCTCCTATCCATTCCAATGTAGGTGTGTGCGGCGTGCTGCGTGCCGAAGATTTTACCTTTTTTTTTTACCAGCAGGCCAGGCGGCCCCCCCTGTGGCGCGGTAATAGCGCAGGACATAGGATATACCGTCCGCCCCCCGTCTCCCTCTCTCCTTCTTCCTGCTACTCCGAAGGTGGGAGGGGGGGGAAGGGTCTGTGGATACTGGAAGCAACACATCAACATACCAGTTAAGAACACCAGTAATGAGTCTTTTCTTTGCATTCCTTGCTCTATTGCATTTCCATGTGGTGACTCCCAGGTGGGGATCTTACCGGTGCGGTGCAGCTGGTGAATGTAAAGATCAAAGGCAAAATGCTAAGTGGACTGAAGGCTGCATCAGCTCTGGACTGTTGGACCAAGGAGGAGTAGAGGACAGGACATCCCCTGGAGACACATCCAGCCAAGAAGGGCAGAGCCAGAAGGCAAGCCCTGAGCCCTTGTGCCTGGGAATGTGCAGGTAAGGTGGCATAATGGAACATGAGCCAAAAACAGCACAACATCGTGCGAGACATCATCAGAGAAGATGAAACTTAGGAGGAGGAGAGGGGTGCCCTTCGTCCGCGCGCCGCAGGTGGGAGGCGTTACGGGGGCAGGCGAGCGCTATGTCCGCTAGATATAGATTGCAGTTGCAGTACGGATGAGGAAGGAGGGAGTTGCTTGTAAAAAGGGAAGGAACTCCTGATATCTGGTAGTATAAGACGAGAGACCAGCGTGGGGAGGGTCGTCAGACGTGGTAATAACTGCCTTTGTCAGTGACACAGTATACCTTGGGCCTTCTGGGAGTCAGAGAAGCTCAGAGAGGGTGTGGGCCGCAGAGGAGGGCAGAGGAAAACTGCCTTGCAGGACAGGTATCAAGGTTGACATTGGATGGTTGGATAGGCAGTCGCAAAATTGAAAAGGGGGAAAGAAACAGAATGAAGGTGGGGAGCCCTGGGGCCCCACTGCGGGGTGTATAAACGCTCCAAGGATGGGATGAACGAGATCTCTTCGGCGGAGAAACGCGGCGCTTCGAAATATTGGAGAAAACGCACGCTCGCGAATACGAAATAACCATAATGAATGGGAATTACCACCCCGAGAATCTCGCAGAACCGGCCCCGGGACGAGGCCGACGGATCAAAACTCGGATCGGCCCTGCTGTGAGCAGGCCGATGCGGTGACGGTGGTGAAGGTCGGGTGGTCAAGGTGGTAGTGTCGTGTCATCTGGTCTGGGGTTGTGAGGGTTGGTTGCTAGGCGTGTGCCAGCCAGTGCCCAGTTAGGCTGGAGGTGATCTGGCAGGACACCAATCCCTGCGGCTCCAGAGAGGAGTGAGTGGACGACCGCGGACATGGCTGAGACACGGCTACGGGGCTCGGCGGATGGCTGATCCGGGACTCCCCTTCCGGAGAGCAAGACGAGGAGGGGGAGAGGGAGAGTTGAGGAGTCTCTCGCTCTCTCGAGAGAAAGGAGCTGAGGAAGACCCACTCGGGAGGAAAGAAGACTTCGAAAAGACGGGGGGAATGGAAGCCACTCTGCCAGAAAAGGAAGGAACAGGAGCAGCGACATGCTGTCTGGCGCTGCCATGCGAAGACCAGCTCTTCAGACACTCACAGCTCTCGGGACCTGCGCCTGAAGGCCAGGCCCAGCCGCGAGCGAACCAGCTGAGTGGTGAAGGCCGAGGTGCGAGCCCCAGCGAGAGGGGACCCCCGAGGTGAATGAGGACTGTGACCTCCGAACACCGGAGGACATAGGGGACAGACGGTTGAGCTCCACCCCTGTCGGGGAACGAGCGGCCAAGGGCCTTGCTGACTGCCACCCGGTTGGCACACCCAGGACCCCCTGAAGTGTGCAGCAGAGAGGCCTGCAAGTTTACAAAGCGGGCAGGCAGCCTGGGCCTGTGTAGGAAAGTAGGCACAGGCAAAAAGCGAGGACAGAGAAAGCGGAAGGTCCCGAGACCTTGTTAGGCGGCCTGTAATTACGGCCGCCCCCGACACCAGCCCGAATGGCAAATCCTGGCGAGGTGAGTCCATTAATTTTCAGTTTCCTTTTTCCAAATGGGAATGACCTGTACTGTTTACTAATGTGAATTTAGGCCAGGTCATACTCTCGTGACACAGGAACTGGTTCGTGGGGGTGGGGGTTGGTGGTGTTCCACTGAGGGGGGTTCAGCGAATGAGCCACTCGTGTATCAGGCGGTGGTGAAGAAGCCTGGGCGATTGAATGGCAGGCTACAGCCGCGGGGCTGAATAGGGAGGGGCTGGAGGCAGGGAAACGGGAGGGGGACATGGGCCCAAACCGGGGTGGGGAAGAAAGGTGGCAGAGAAGCCTGTCTGTGGAAAAGAAAGGCAATGTGAAAAACCTGTGGACTTCATATCGATCTGGCGCGGACCACGGGTACTCCCAGGACTAGATGGGGGATAGCACTGAGTAGGGCCTTGTGAACCTTAGATCCTGGGAGAGGGAGCCCGCCTCAGGGACCCTGAGGAGTAGAGGTAGAGGCCTCTTTAGGGAATAGGTTCCCTCCGCCGAGCGAGGGGGTGCGCCCTTGGAGCCAGAGGAATCGTCCTAAGGAGAGGGAGGAGGACTGGCGGGGAGTCAGGCTTGGTGAGGACCGGGTGAACCCTTGAAGCCTCTTGGCCACCTTTGGGTGCCATGTCCACGGCTTTGACTGGTAAGCCACGCCTGCTGGCCATGTCCCCAAGCCTGCTGGCCCGCTGAAGCGCGGGAGTTGGGGACGGAAGCGTGGCGCGGATGGCGCCGCCGCGCGAGAGAGGAGCTGGGAAGCGTGCCCTGCCGAGAGAAGGCTGTGCAGCCGCTGCCCGGAGAGACCAGGCGCCAGCCTGCATTGAAAGGCAAGCGTGGTATAGCTGCCTCAGCTGGCCATCCAGGCCGAGCCTGCTGGAGCCCTTCCGCGGCAGAGCGCTGCACAGCTGCGCTCCAGAGTCAGCACAGGAGCAAGCACTGAGTCACTCTCCCTGCTCCGGCTTTTGCTGCAGAGGCCCCTGGGGGTGCGGCCAACTGAGGTCGACACCTGCCCACTGCAGACACCCACCGCCACGCTTGTGCCATGCAGAGCAGGAAAAGGCCACAGGCGCCCACTCCGGTAAGGAGGAGGGCCCAGCTCGTACATCAGCAGGCCCCGGGCATCTATGGATGCCCAGCCTCTTTGATCCAGAGGGGCCGGGAGGAGGGGGAGGAGGGCCCGCCTCATCTGGGATCAGAGAGGAGGAAAGAGGAGCCTGTGGGGAGTCCTGTGTGTCTCGGAATGGACAGAAGGACAACCCTGATCGACAGGGGCCGGTCACGCCGGCGCTGGACTGGAGACCTCCGGTGCCGGGGCGACCCGGTGGGGACGGACGGCGCCCAGATCTGGGACGGGGAGCGCGGGATTGGCACACCTCCTGGGGCTCTCTGGCCCCACGGCCACAGCGTGAGGGATGACCGTACACTGCTCTGGAAGACCGCGCACCCGGATCGAAGACGCGTGCTCGCGACGCTCGTGAAGGCGCGACGGGCTATGCTGGCCACGTGGCTGGATCAAGTAGGAGATGCCAAGTGGCTGGATCCGGACGCCTGAGCGGTGGCACCGCGGGCAGACCGGAGCCGCAAGCCGGCACGGTGGGGCTCGCCGTGCCCGGGCGCCGTGTGCCACCGGGCGGATGGACGTGCATGACCGCTGCTGGGGCCGCTGTGAGTGCAGTGGCGCCCTGGTCCGATGCTGCGAGCTGATCAACCCAGGTGAGACCCGAGAGCGGGATGTGACGCGTGCCCTGCGCAAGCTAACATGAGGGACAGCGAGAGAGCCGAGGTAGGGATGAACGGTGCGAGAACGTGCGCGGACCCTAGTGGGTGAACCCAGCGGGCGTGCCGCCCTGAGGCTGCGAGGCTGGATCAAGCGAGGCTTGCCCCCACTGACTGAACTCCCGGGGCGGTGGGTGCCGTTGAGGCAGCGTAGATGTAGCGTAGATGCCGCTCACTAGCGACAGCCCGGCGGCCGGTGGCAGACAGCTTGAGGAGCACCTGCAGACACCTCGGCAGCAGCTGGCACGAAGGCGCTGGACTCTGGCTCTGATGTGGCACGGCATATTGTTCCAACGGCCGATCGATGCCGCCTGGCCCGGTGCGGGCGCAGGGCGTTGCTCGAGTGCCGCGATACGGGGTGCCGGCCGCGGGCGGTGGGGGCCCAGCGCGAGCCGCAGGTGGTGGTGGGACGGCCGGATCGCAGGGCGGAGCGCGGTCAGTGGCGCGGGGAGCTTCCCGGCCGGGTCCGACGGCTTGCTGCGCGGCGGAGTTAATGGGGCGGGCGTCGACTCCGGTGCCTGCGGCAGGCGTGCCGGCGGCTGTGTCCGAACATAGCGCGGCGCTGCGGGCAGCGTCGGGGCGGCGCACGTTCCTGGCGGGCTCGGCGGTCCGTCGCGGAGCCAGGCTGGCACCGACTCTCGGGCTGCCCGCTGGCCGGCCTCACGTGGACGACGGCCCGTGCCAGGGCCGGAGCCGGGCAGCTTCGGCGGGAGCAGCGCGGCGCGCGCGACGGCGTGGGCGGCGCCGACTCGGCGTGCGCGACCCGACGCGCCCGCGGCCGAGCCGGGCAGCGCGGCGCGGTGCGGGCCTCTGCGCGGGCCGGAGTCGCCGGCCGGGCCCGAGCGGCCGCGGCGCCCCCTGGGGTGGGGCGCGGTGCGACCCGGGCGCGCCGCAGCGGCGCAAGCCGGTCGACGGCAGCCCCAGCCGCAGAGCGAGCACGGCCGCATCGCGCATGCTAGCGGCGGCCTTCCGGTGCAAGCGCATGGCGCGCATTGCGGTGCGGCTGCGGGCACGCGGCGCCGCACGCAGCAGAAAGGTGCTCGACCGGGTCCATGCGCCGCACGGCGCCGGCGGGCTCGCGCGCGGCGGCCGCCAGGCGGCGGCAGGGTCTGCACCGGCGGGGTGCAGCGGAGCCGCCGGCGCTCCTCGACCGCTCCGGAGGTCGCGAGCGTTTGCCGTGCAGCTTCAGGGCTCGCAGCTTCTGCCGGGCTGGAGCGGGAGCAGTAGCGGTGGCGCGCAGCGGCACGGACTCGGGCTTCGAGCGAGCGCTCGTCACCGTCATCCTCGCTGGAGGGGCAACACGCCGGCAAGCGGCTCCGGACTGGCGGGTAACTCCTCATCCTCCGGCGGAGTCCACGCGAGCGAGCGCGTGCTGCCACTGGCCCAGTCGGCCTTAGCGGAGGGAGGCCGAGGCAGGCTGCGGGCGAAAGTGGCAGCTCTCTTCGCGGCGGGGGGGCGCACGGCAAGAGCTGCGGAGCGCAGGAGCTCAGCTCTGGCCCCCTGGCACTAGGAGAAGAGCAGGGAGCAAGAGCGCGCAGCACTGAGCAGGAGGCCTCCGATCCGGGCACCACCGGCCCTTCTCACCGCGGCACCAGCGGGTGGCCCCATAAAGCAGGAGAAACTGCTAAACTCACGGGCACCCCGGACCAACAAAGGGGGAAGGAAACCCCTACCCCTGTAAAAAAATAACTACAGTAGCTTAGGGAAAAAAGTCAGCCCTGCTGTGCTCCACTGTTCCAACGGCGAACTAAACTAAGAATAGGCGTGGAGAGGGGCTAAGCTGTGGGCTAGCTGGGTAGCTAGGACGCAGAGTCAAAAAAGGAACTGAGAGGGGCTGCCAGCCTGGCCCATATATCCTGCGCTAAGTGCAACAGCCGGGCGGGCCAGCCAGAAGGCAAATGCTAGGAGGGAACTGTGTTTGTCTGTTTAAATTATTTATTTAATTTAAAGAAACAGTGCAGTGTTCCAGAGTGATGGCTCAGCTCTCTGGAGTAACCCGTTAGAGATCATAGCACTAGTATATTTTTATAGTGGCAAACATGGAAGGTTTTTTTGCATTAAGGTTAATACGGAAGTTTTCATTCACAATGCAGAGAGCTAGGACGTTTTTAAACAAACTTACCCAAAAGGCGCAAAGTACAGCACAAGGATAGCCCTTAAAACCTGCCCAATTGGCTTGGATAACTGAACAAATAATTGTGGCAGTAAACCTGAAGATTTGGAATATCAAGGTATTTTCTAGGCTAAGTATAGAGCTGTACAAAGGAATACTACAGATAATGAAGTGTCCTAAATCTATTTATCTTCAGGAAGGCTGATGAGTTTGTAATGGCTGCCGTGGTGTTCTTCCAGCTCCACTAGGCGAATTTTCACCACCACTAGCTTTATAAAAAGAAAAGAAAAAATCACAAAAAATACTACTACAGAAAAAGCTTCAAAATCCTGCAGATTCCTACTGCGATACTGCCATGTACTGGCATATTAGAATAGTTTTATTTTTTTAGTAAGGCTACGGATTCCAAACTAATGTAATGGATTTTTTTTAAAGAGGAATACATGCTGAGCTCCTGATCCAGAACGGCTCTTCTCACCTATTTAACTAACCTCCTTGGGTGATCCAGAGAGCGCAGCCTGCATATCTTGAAGGGGCACTAATATAACCTGAGGGTCCATACAAACTGTGGTACATGCTCTAAAATCCTGATGGACGTTTGACAAAAAGGAAGGTCATGATTATGCTAGAGATGTAGGCCCTGATCTTTGGCTGGTGTGAATCGGCAGAGCTCCTTTGAATTGTGCTTATTTATACCAGCCGAGAACCTGGCCTGTAGTGTTCAAAAGGTTAACCAACAGTGATTAGCAATTTAACGTGCACTGTAAAAGGAACAAAAGTGTATCAATCCGGTGTAACTCCACTGAAGTTGATAGTGTTTCTACAGATATAGAAATGGTTTAATTTGAGAACGAGTGTTTCCCTACAGCTTTAAAAATATATGGTTTACATTTACAGATATGGTTATATGAACATAAAAAACCGCTTCTAAAATAATGAGACAGATCATCAGCTGTTTAAATCAATGGATTTACCCCACCTGAGGATCTGGTCCACACAAAGGAAAGAGTTACACCCAGGGTTGTCCAGAGTTTAAATTCAGCAGATAACTAAGTGAGAGAGATCTTCTCATGGACCCATCTCTCTTCTCCAGTCACCACTCTCTCTTCTCTGTCCCTCCACTCTCTCCTGCCCATCTCTTCTCTATCCCTCCATGGCTTGGCTCTCAACATGGTCAATCCCATAGACCACAGGAAGCATTTTAGAGAGCCCTGGTGGAGCAAAGACCATGGTTTGGGAAACTACAAGTTCCACAAAACTGTTCTGCAAATTTTTAGATTTGTTTTTATCCACAAAATCCTGCTTTATCTACAAGGCAGAACAATGGGCCAGATCCTCAGCTGGTACAAATTGGCATAGCATCCAGCTGATGATCAAGCCCCACAGTGTGCTGTATTGCTCCCCTGGAGAGATGCATTTTAAAGCACATTCAAAAAGAAAATACTCAAAATCATATTCAAAACCACAGCTGGGTACGTAGCATCCCATAGCACATGGCCCTATACTGTGTCCAGCCAAACAGCATACTACCTTGCAAGAAATCCAGACTCGCGTCTAGCCTTAGCATCAGCCTTGCATCATGCTCTTCAGCCATTGGGCAGCACTGCACCAATGACATGTACAGTAAATTACTGGTGCATCATCTCCAGTGACATAGAGCCTGATTCTGTACAGGGCCCTCCATGCCTGCTGAAAGATTCCAGGTGTCCTCAACTCCCTCTGACTTCAGCTGTAAGAGCATTTGAAAAGCTCTTGTTATTATTTGTGCAACAGATTTGTCAGATAACTACAAATGCTTGCAAATGCAAAGGCAGACACCTTCTGCTTATAAAGCAAAGGTCATCCAACCAGGAAACAGCGGCAACACCACGTGACTGAAGTGACCAATCATGCCATGCAATGAATAAGAAAAACAGCCAGTCGACAATCCAGAGGTTGGAATTTGTTAACACAAACTATCTGCTGCGAATGACGAACAAAGTAGAAAATGTCACGACCCGCTTGTGGATGAGTCACAAAAAAACAACACAAAAAGCTGTGTTTGCAGAATCATTTGCTGAGAGTGAATAATTTGAGCAGTTCTAAGTGTGAGTAAGGGCTACAGAACTGGGCTCAGTAGCTTAGCTTTTGTAGCTTAGCCCTACTAGTAAGCAATTCCAAAACCCAAGACAAAAATCCCTAGCAGTGTTGTCAATGCTCACGATTTTATCACGAGTCTTTTGATATGTGTGATTTTGGTTAGAATGGCAGCTGCTGGAATTATCTTATTACCTGAGAATCTCAGTTTACATTAAAAAAAAAAAAAGGTAAATCTTTATCCCTTGCAGAGAAAAGCTTCAAATCTTGAATCCCAAATGTTTTGCAAGAGCAGGCAAATGAAAAGGACCCCAAACTGACTATTGATGATAAATATCAGGATTTTTAAAGCAATCTCTTGATTTGGCAAGGGGCTTGATTTTTGAACACGTGGAGCTGGCAATACTGCTAACACTGAACATGAGAAGTAACTGGCGTTGGAAGGAAGGGTGAGCCCTGCAAAAGACATTTTCCTCTGGGCAACCACATTGATTACAGACTGCCGGGCCCTATCCTGTTCCTGTGGATTTCAGTGGAGCAGGAGCAGGCCTTGAAAGAGAAATTAAAACCTAGAGCTGCTTCTTCATTTTCCTAAGCAGGAAATAAAGCAGGCCGTGAAACAAACAAACAGAAACCCTGACAGGGTTTGTGGCTGGTGGAGACCAGCCAGGAGGGAAGTGAAAAGTCATAGTGGGAGGGAACTGGGCACACAGAGCTCTTGATTCCTCAGGTCACCGGCAATTATAGACTGGAAAGTCTTTTTTTTTTCCTCCTCCTCCTTTTCAGCTGTTAGAAAACATTGGCCCCTCATGCTGGAATGACTCTGCCAGGGAATCGCACAGTGTCAACTGCAGCTGTGTTTGACGGGACTGGAGTTCACAACAAATGTGCTGGTCCTTGAAACGTGCTGAGGGCGAGGTGGGAGAGAGTGACTCAGGGGGAGCAGTTCAGCCTCCTCCACCACTTGCTGGAGTTAGTGTTTGAAAAAGGCTCTGCCCTGCAGGAAGGTGGGCAGGAAAAGGAATGCCAGGGGACGGCTTGAGACGCGCTGGGAAAGAAGGGGGAGACAAAGCAAAAAAGGAAACAGGGAATTCTCCCCCCTCCTCATTCCACAGGAAAAGCAGCACTCAGGATGGAAGCAGTGAGAGCCCCATGGCCGGGGGCAGAGAGTTGTATGGGCCCACAGTGCCCTGACTCCAGCAAATTCAGGGCCCAGGGGGCCTGGTTCCACCCATGTTCGGGACCCCAACACCCTCTCCCACATCCTCTTCTGCACCCCACCCCACTGTCCAAGCCCAGAGCCTGCATCCAGCACCCAAACTCCCTCCCAGAGCCCACACCCAAATGTCATTGACATTCTCTGGTACAAGGTGGAATTCAGCATTCTCTTCTTCGGCTGCTAGCTGATGAGCTTGAAACGTTCCATTTCTTTCCTACTTTTAATACAGCAAAATCACCTTGGATTTCAGTTACCTGAAAAGAACATGAATACTCCACTACATGCATCTAACGAAGTGGGTACTCACCCACAAAAGCTTACGCTCCAATACATGTGTTAGTCTGTAAGGTGCCACAGGACTGTCGCTTTTTACAGATCCAGACTAACACGGCTACCCCTCTGATACATGAATAGTTTTAACATCCTTTTTGACTCTGCATGGCAGCTTCACGTAAACAAAATCTCCAATTTCAAACTTGAGGTTTATCACCTTTCTTACAATCTACGCGCTATCTGTATTTCTCAACACGTCCGCAAATCGTTTCATTGGACGGTATGGTTTAAAAAGGAAAACGTGTAAACCCTTGACAGGTAGTAAGTCATATATTGGCCTTGCATCCTCTTAACAGTTCAAAAAATGATACTCCTGTTGCTGAGTGGTGAGAGGTCCGGTAAAGCAAACAGTGTTTCAGATAAAGCTGCTTTCCCTGTTCTCACTTGCAACCTGGTAAATTGCAAACTTTCTTTCATTAATCTGTTCATTCTCTCAACTAGACTATTAGCTCTTGGATGGTATAAAGAAACTGTTTCGTGCTTGATACCACTGCCATTAAGGTAGTGTTGCACTTCAGCAGAGGCCATTTCATTGTCAGGTACCAATTCCTTAGGAAATCCTTCTCAAGTGAAGACTTAGACATGAACTTAATCACTATTTCAGTGGCAACCCTTCCAAGGAATGTAACTTCTGGCCACTTTGAATGACAGTCTACCATAACTATGGCAAACTTTTGCGCAACAGGCTGCTCTTCAAATGGTCCCATTATGTCGAGAGTCAGTTTCTCCCATGGACAGTGGGATAGTTAACAGGTGTGAGACGGATGCTGAAGGTTTTCTCTGACTTATTACTAGCCATGAAATTCTTATTTCCTCAACCTGCTTCTCCATCCCTGGCCACGAGAAGTCTTGTCACAGTTGTCTTTTAGTTAGACTCTTCCCCAGATGTCCTTCATGTTCAGGTGAATGAATCGTTCTCTCAGAAGTGTGGGTGCAACAAGATGGTCAATTCTCAAAATCCATTAATTTACTAGGGACCATTCATATGATGTGTATCTATATGGCTGCAAATATTTTGGTGTTATTTTGTAAGGCCATCCATTGAGTATGTAAGTCTTTAGGTCCTGATGTACCTTATCTTCACTCATGGCTGTTGCTCGCTCTGAGACTGTGATCACTCCTTGAGTTGTAGCAGAGATCTGTGCAATGACAATCTCTTCATCATCTTTATTGCACCCTCGTGATAAGGTAAGGGCAGGTCAGATGGACAATCTGCAGTTTTGTTCTTGGCACATGGAAGTTACATTGATTTCCTGACAATGTCCATTAGTTTGGTGGCCCATTCAGCAATTCTTGGTATTGCTCATCCAGAACCTCATTTGGTGAATAAAGCTGAAAGAGTTTTGTGATCAGATCTTAAGATAAATCTCCTAACCCACAGGTAGGTTCTGAAGTGTCATACTGCTCAGAAACATGCCCGAGCTTCTTCTCAATGACACAATAGGATTTTTATGGATCAGTCAGGGCTCTGGAGGTGAATGCAATGGTGACTTCTCATCCATTTTTTATCTGAGTCAAGACAGAACTAAGACCATACTCACAAGCATCTGTTGTGACAATTGTATGCTTCTCAGAATCAAAAGGGTAAGAGCTGGGCTGTGGAAAATGCATGTTTTATCTCATTAAAGCTATGCTTGCATGCTTCATCCCATTCAAACCTCACATCCTTTTTTGGAGATGATGCAAAGGAACTACTTTCATAGCAAATTGCTGTAGAAACTTGGAATTTTATTCGCACAATCCCAACAAGGATCAAAATTTGTCCTTGTTGTCAGGCTCTGGTGTGTCATGAATGGCTTTCACTAGGTCTGGTTTTGGCTTATGCCATTCTGAGAGATTGTATGTCCTACATATGTCACTGAGTTGGTATGGGATTGACATTTCTTCTTGCTGGCGGTAAGTCCATTTCATTGAAGTTTTCCTGAACTTTTTTAAGAACGATATCATGTTTGGACTTAGCACAGTAGATGGCACTTTCCACTTGTCAGGTGGTTTCTATGGTTTTCTCCAAGCTGGGGTACTCAGAATGGCAGAGGGATGTGCTGGCTGGGGAAAAGGAGCATTATGAAAAAATAAGAATTGCCCCTTTAAATTGCTCTCCTCAACAAGATGCATTAGGCCGGGGGAGTTTCCCTGGGAACAGCAACAGCAGATCACAGTAGCAGGAGTTGTGAGGCATTTGGCTAAGTCAGATTTCTGCATCTCTGTCGTTCTTTTACGCTCTTTGCCAGTTTGTGTTGTACTTGAACCCCTTGGAGGAAGACTTAAAGGTAAAGTAAATTCCCCTCATTCTTTCCCAGAGCTCACATTCTGCCTTTCCTTCTCCTCTCTCGCCTCTCCCTCCCCTGGTGCATCTTGGGAATTGTAGTTCCCGGACTCTATGCTACAGGAACCACTTAGGAACTTACCAACACAAACCAGGGGAGCTATGTGCACCTAGTGAGATACAACAGGAACCAATGCAGCTCTGATGAGCAGGGGGCAGGAACTGGGGAAGCTGCCTGGGGAGGAACGCTCAGAGCTCTGCTCTATGGGGAATCCTCATGCAAGCCTCAGAATGGGATAGAGGACATGGTGGATCAGCTGCTATGGGGATCCATTTGGCAGCTTGCTCCTTACACTGGCCCGGCGCAGTCGGGCTACTGGAGTCTTGGTGGCTGCCCAGCAGTCTGAGAATTCTTTGTCCCAGGAGGATCCCTTTTGGCAAGCCTAGCAGGAGATTTCTCTTGGCCCAGGGACAAGGTTTAGGCTGGGATTTTCAAAGGAGCCAAAGGGAGTTAGGCACCCCACACCCACTGAAATTCAGTGGGATTTGGGTACTCATTTCCCGTTGGCTCCTTTGGAAATCCCAACCTTACCTCTAAGTGCAAGATATCATGAGCCAAATGCATCCCTGACCGTGCAGTGACATCAGAACAGGATATGGCCCAAAATGTATTCTTATTCCTCCCCCAGGCTGAATTTCAATAAACCATGCACTATAAAACCATTTCTGCTCTTATTCCTATCACGTCATAACACCCCTGTGCTCGCAGTTCTGATGTGCTGAATGAAAGCCTCTAGATGCCGAAGTCATGCTAAAAGATGCTCATCCAAGGTTACAGTTGAGAAAAAAAATCAAATAAACCTGGTTATTACATTAAAATATTCAGCCTTTAGATCACAACCATTCATAGCCTCCCGCCTACACCTATGTTAACAGTGAACAAGTCTGTGCTTTTAAGCTATCTCTCAAAATCAAAATATCGACTATACAAACTCTTCCCCCATTCTCATTAATCTACTTAAGCCTCTCAAAAAAGTAGTTCCGCACCACTCCTTACAGAATCCTTGATCTGTGCAGCTGAGGAGCTGCAAACTACTTCTAGCTTGTGTCTATTAAAGATGCTCTTTCACCCTTGATTGGACTAAGAAAACATAACTCTAGTGGCGAACATACACTGTATGTGCTATTTCTTCCATGCAAAAATTATTGCATTATAGCAGTCTTAGGAACGAGAAAGCAAACACACAGGCAACATGAGGATGAGAGCACAGGTAGGTAGGTCGGTTTGAAAAACAGAATGCAGAGTTAGTGCAAAGTTCAGCTTTAATTCTTTCTTCTGGGATTTATAATTTAAAATATATTTGTTTTTAATTATCAATTATTTGGCAATTACTACAACATATCCATAAAAAGCTACATTAGAACAACATTAAAATTACATGCTGGAGCCATCCAGAGCTAGGAAATGTCAGAGTTAAGGTTGCTTATAAGCAATCTTAACTCTCCCCTGGGGTGTATCCATTGCAACACAACCCTTTACTTACATGATTACACGCTATTTCTCAATAATACAATAGAATATGATGCATTTTCCCTACCCCCTTAGATATGCATATGGAGCATCTTGCAGTACTACGTGCTACTGTATATGTGTGCTGTGACCACTGCTTTTCATACTGACTAGTTTTGTCTCATTGTTTCTTTGTGCTACCTCTGTTTGCTGTACCCAGCTGTTCTCCTCTGTCTTAGACTGTAAACTCCTTGGGGCAGGGATTAGCTCTTTTTTATGGGTTTGTACAGCACCCAGCACAATGGTGCCCTGGTCTAGGACGAGGGTCCCAAGGGTATGCTTATGTTCATTTTGGATAAAATGTGGTTTGCAGGGTGCTTATGCATAGGGAAGCATGCTGTGGCTCACCACCCTAGGAACATTCTAGAGAAGGCCAGGGGGAGGGGGTTGAGCTCAGCATGTGGAATGGAGAACTATCAGCATGTGATAAAGAAATCCATATATGGAAAGGTTAACGCTTATTGGTTAGAGGTTCATGTTATGTAACTTGTTATGTAAGTGCCATGTGCTATAAAATAGCAAGGGGCGGGGCTCCTTGCTGGAGGGACTGTGCCTGATTTTTTGTACCAGGGGCTCTCCCTTTGTACATATTGAATAAAGCCTTTGAATTGAATTGAATCGCATCTCCTCGAATCAAAGTCCCTTGATTCTGCCCAGCATCTGACTCATTGGGAACCACAAAATCCCAGCACCTAACAGCAAGCCCAGACCATGGGCACTTTTGTGCACTACAATGGGGTTTACACATTGTCAACTGTACATGCCACATTGCACACTCACAAGCTACACAGTGAGTGAGTCAGAATTCCTTCCCTGGCTATTCTCTTCTCGTCTGTTTGGGTTCTTATGCCGCCCTCATCACCATGGTATCTAAGCACCTTCCACAAGAGCATGAAGCAGCATGACTAACATCTGCCTTGTGTATCAGAACAGCCAAACTTTGCTGAAGGGTTCAGTAGTTGCAAAGACTCCTCCTCAACTCCCAGGAGAATCCCTTAAAATCTCTGCAATGATTCCACTGGTGCCTTCCTCGAAATGCAGCTCAAAGGATGCGGTGATACCCCTGAGAACCAGTGCAAATGGGGCATTCCCTCTTCCTAGAGAGTAGGTAACTCATAATTCCCTCCACAGTAGAGTTCCTGTGAGTAGTAGTAGTATTATTACATCAGCAGTGACTAAGGCCTTGTCTGCACTTGGGATGTGTATCTATTACAGCCATTGGCCAGAAACAAGTGTAAATGCACTGGTACATCCCCTAGCATAGCATTTCTCAAACTGGGGTCTGCAGACCCATGGGAGTCCACAAGGTCACTCCAAGGGGTCTGCCGGCCCCACTGATCAACTCCTCCCTCTCCCTCCCAGCGCCTCCTGCATGCCGGGGAACAACAGGGGGAGGAGTTGAAGGAGGGAGGAGGAGGAGTCGATCAGCGGGGCCAGCGGACCCCCTAGAGTACCCTCGGTTCCCTGGCGTGCAGGAGGCGCTGGGGGGGGGGGCGAGGAGCAGGGATGGGGTGTGCTCACGGGAGGGGGTGGAAAGAGGTGGGGAAGAGGCAGGGGTGGAAGAGGTGAAGTGGGGGCAGGGGCCTGGGGCTTAGCAGGGGGCTTGGGAGGCTGCACATTTTTTTAAATCAAAATGGGGGTCCTGGGGATGCTAAAGTTTGAGAACTGCTGCCCTAGCACACACTGGCAAAGCCACTGTTTGCACCAGTGGAGTTTATCCATTGGCTTTGTCTGTCTAGACTAGGGCTTTGCACTGGTGCAGCTACACCCTGGCTGCAACCACAGCAAGTCCCCGGTATAAATAAAGGAGGCCGCTGGACTGTGTCTCATTAGCATGCAGATTTCAAAATGGGGCCCACACTGCAGCTTTGTGATCTCTGCCCATCTTAGCAGCTGGCTCCAGCAGGGGGGAGGGATAGCTCAGTGGTTTGAGCATTGGCCTGCTCAACCCAGGGTTATGAGCTCAATCCTCAAGGGGGCCATTTAGGGAGTTGGGGATTGGTCCTGCTTTGAGCAGGGGGTTGGACTAGATGACTTTCTGAGGTCCCTTCCAACTCTAATAATCTATTATTCTATACTTAATCCTATGCCCTAGGAAATGAAAATGTCACATGATATAGCTTATAGGATGGGGCCAAATTACCCAAACTGGAGAGCTGAATGGCACATGTACCATATGCATATGTATCTGTGTGTGCAAAGGCCTGCTCTGGTACATCGTGCCATCTCTGTTCCTTCCCTTCTCCCAACAATGCCAGCCAACATCACCAGGTTACCTGTCATACCCCCAAATGTCTTCACACTCCTTTCCATACTGCTCCTTACGCACTGAACGCCCTCCTTCGGCTAGTCCACAAAGCTACCGTGTCCTCCTTCACGGTCACTGACCATGACTCACTTCTACTGCAATGCCTAGAGCCAGCTGCCAGCTGATAATGGCTAGGCTGCTCCTTCTGGTTATTCCTAAACTGACTAACTGTGCAAATAGTCTGTGGAACCACATTTTCCTATCACTGTTATCATTGTTCACCCTCCCCCATTCACTCCACTATTTTGCAAAAGTCACTAGGCCTAAATTAGGTCGGAAGCTCGTCAGGGCAGGGATGGTCTCTCACTGCTTGTCTGTAAACCCCTCAACAGAATTAGGATTGTTATTTATGTGTTGGTGTCACCTCGTGGCCACAGCCAAGATCCGCCTCCATTGTGCTAGGTGATGTACAAACACACACAGTAAAAGAGCCCCCACCCCAAAGAGTTTCCATTTAAATAGAGGAGATGCATAATGAGTGGGAGAAAGGAAGGATTATTATCTCCACATTACAGGTGGGGAAGTGAGGCACAGCAAGATAAAGATTATCTTACACAAGGGGTATGTCTACACAGAAAAACGCCCTTCCACCCTGTGGCAGTGAGTTTCAGAGCCTGGGTCTACAGACTCTGGCTCACAGTACAGTGCTAAAAACACCCATGTAGATGTTCCAGCTCAGACTGGAGCTTGGGCTCTGCCTCCCCAGGCTCCAGAGTCTGAACTCCAGCTCAGGCTGGAACGTCTACACAGCTATTTTTAGCACTGTAGCACAAACCCAAGTCTGCAGCTTGGGCTCTGAGACTCACTGCCATAGGGTTTGTTGTTGTTGTTTTTTTTTTTTTTGGAGGGGGGGGATTTGTAGATGTATCCAAGGAGTCTGCAACAGAACAGGGAACTGAACCCAAATCTCTTGAGCCCTAGCCCCATGGCTTACCAACAAACCCATCCTTCCTCAGTCCTAATAGGAGCCTCTGAACACTACTGTAATATGCACACTACTACTAATGAATGCCACTAATAATGGTGCGCCCATCAATGCCAGTTTGCACAGGAAAGGGGAGCTGGCAAGTACAACCGGGGCAAATCCCCCCCCCCATTTTGTTGGCCCTGCAGTTTAAAAACAGCCTGGCTCATTGTCTCCATTCTGAACATTTTCAAAGATGAAGTATTAACATAAGCACAAATCAAAGAGAGCTTGTCTGACTGGCCTCCTGAGTCCTGCTTTGAATTTGTTAAGAAAGCTATTTCTTTTCAAGTAGATCTGAAAAGGTATAAATTCCTGACTGACTGTAGCACTTAGCTTCTCCATGCCTGTAATTAGAACCAGTGCACGGTCTGCTTTTCAAGGCTCCCCCACCCAGGCACGCCAAGGAAGCATTCAGTTTTTCAATATACAATTTCATTGCAAAAAAACAATTCACCTTTCCTGCGTAGGCAGAAGAGCAGAAGGGTGACTGATCTTCCTGCACTGGCTTTAGCTGATTGTCAGCCATGGGCTAATATTAGGCCACACGTTTCAAGCTGTGTTGAAGAAAGAGGTGGGAGTCAATGGGCGGGGTTGTAGAATGGTCAACCCCCAAGTGTTCAAAAATCTCCCCCCAAATCGTGAGATTGGCTTGAATACCATGAGATTTTAAGCATATAATAAAGGTTGGGGAGGAGTATTAGATATCCAGTTTTTTATCAATAACCTTGAGGACTGGAAAGTTACTTAAAAAAGGAAAGAAAGCTGAGAGTCTCAGGTTTGCACATGACTCCAGGAGCTGGGGCTTTAAGAAAAAACACCAAATCTTGCAAGACTCATAACCATCCCACAAGAGCTGGTGATGCTGGGGTCGAGCAAGGTGATCACCAACCATTTTCTCTTTCACAAATTTTAAAGAGACACTGGTGGCAGGATTTATCCAAAGCACTTAGTACTGACCTCGCTACGCCCATGCCCCCCCTGGAAGTCAATGGCATTATTAATTCGCATGATTCATTATTTGTATTGCAATAGTGCCTCAGAGCCCCAGTCATGGACCAGGACCCAGTTCTGCTAGGTGCTGTACAGACACAGAACACAGAGACAGTCCCTGCTCCAAAGAGCTTACAATCGAAGTAAAGGTTAAACCCCCACTGAGTTCAATGGGAGCAGAGTTAGGCCAATGCCGAGTGCCTTGGAAAGTCCCACCCTCTAGTTTAAGCCCCTGTACTGATCTTCCTCAAAATGATTAGCACCAGGAGGGAAACATTTTCCAGTTTTTCGGCGGGGACCGCTCAGTGCACAAGAAACACACTTTCCTTACAGGACTGCAAGCTGGGAACATGCTGCTTTATTCAATTACATGACAGAGTTGGGGAAACCACACGAACTAAACGGGAAGGACGGGGAGGTGGACCATGGTTCCAATCCATAATATTGAGCAACCCAGTTGACATCTTGATAACCACGTTACTACTCCAGCATCTATGGCTAAGATTTTCAAAAGGGACTGGTGATTTTGGGTGCCTTCATTTTGGGAGCGTCCAACCTGAGGACCTGAAAGGGGCCTGGTTTCCAGAAAGGGCTTAGAAACCTGCCCTCTGAAAAATTAGGCCCCTTCTAGCTTGGCACCCAAAAATCACTAGTCACTTTCCATAACCTCGCCCGAAATATGCAGATATTCTTTCACTCTTCAGTGAGAAAAAAAAACAGTCACTCTTTTTGTAGGAGCTACAATTTGTGTCCACATCTACAGAGCTAGAACTCTGGCCAGCAAAGGAAGCACAAATTATCTACCAACCTTATCACCATGGGCATCTTTGCCCAAGTCCTATTTGACACATAAGGAAGCGAACGAGTGGCTTGTTTTGGGCCCCAGAGGAAACATAAGAACATAAGAACATAAGAAAGGCCGTACCGGGTCAGACCAAAGGTCCATCTAGCCCAGTATCTGTCTACCGACAGTGGCCAATGCCAGGTGCCCCCGAGGGAGTGAACCTAACAGGCAATGATCAAGTGATCTCTCTCCTGCCATCCATCTCCATCCTCTGACGAACAGAGGCTAGGGACACCATTCTTACCCATCCTGGCTAATAGCCATTTATGGACTTAGCCACCATGAATTTATCCAGTCCCTTTTAAACATTGTTATAGTCCTAGCCTTCACAACCTCCTCAGGTAAGGAGTTCCACAAGTTGACTGAAGAAGAACTTCCTTTTATTTGTTTTAAACCTGCTGCCTATTAATTTCATTTGGTGACCCCTAGTTCTTGTATTATGGGAATAAGTAAATAACTTTTCCTTATCCACTTTCTCAACATCACTCATGATTTTATATACCTCTATCATGTCCCCCCTTAGTCTCCTCTTTTCCAAACTGAAGAGTCCTAGCCTCTTTAATCTTTCCTCATATGGGACCCTCTCTAAACCCCTAATCATTTTAGTTGCTCTTTTCTGAACCTTTTCTAGTGCTAGAATATCTTTTTGAGGTGAGGAGACCACATCTGTACACAGTATTCGAGATGTGGGCGTACCATGGATTTATATAAGGGCAATAATATATTCTCAGTCTTATTCTCTATCCCCTTTTTAATTATTCCTAACATCCTGTTTGCTTTTTTGACCGCCTCTGCACACTGCGTGGACATCTTCAGAGAACTATCCACGATAACTCCAAGATCTTTTTCCTGACTCGTTGCAGCTAAATTAGCCCCCATCATGTTGTATGTATAGTTGGGGTTATTTTTTCCAATGTGCATTACTTTACATTTATCCACATTAAATTTCATTTGCCATGTTGTTGCCCAGTCACTTAGTTTTGTGAGATCTTTTTGAAGTTCTTCACAATCTGCTTTGGTCTTAAGGAAAGGGAATTCCTATCACACAGGAAATGATGAAATGGGCAAGGAAAGAAATGTTTCTCAGTTACCGAGAGGGCAAATTGTTGCATTTCTGATCCAATCTACACTCCTCAAAGTCGTATTAATTATTTATAATGGGCTAGATGATATCCCCGTGATTCACATGCAAAGGAGAAATTTCATGCAGGGATCTCCCTGTTTCTGAGCAGAGGGAGCGGGAAGGTCTCTGCCAGCAACACGGCATCACCTTTTCCCTTTGCCAGGAGCTACATCTGCAGGGGCTGGGACCCACACACGGGGAGGGGAAAGGAGACAAGGCACAAGGGAGCAGAGCTAGTGGGACCCACCTCACTCCCAGCCACCCCACAGGAATTCCAGGAGAGCTGATACTGCCAGAAGCTCTACTAGCTTTGAACTGAGCTCCCTCTATACTGCAGAATCACTACACCCACCCAGGTCCCCGGGGCAGTGTGACCCCACTGGACCTGTTCTCCTAGGGGCAGTGGGGTATTCCCTGATAGCACAACTCCAGTGGAGTCATGCTGCCAGGGAGGCCAACAGTGGGTCGGGGACTTGTCAGGAGGCACAAAAGAGCCAAACGGACTCTGGGGTTTCACAGGTTGTAGGCTGTGGGGGACGAACCAGTGGCTTATTCCATAGGATGCAACCCCCCGCCCCTCCGAAAGAACGATCTGGCAATGAAGGGCACTTTGAAGATTTTTGCTCCCTCTGACCCTACCCCATAGACTTTTCTGTGGGATGGAGTGATCTAGCCCAGACTTATTTCTGGGTGCTGGCAAGGTGACCACAACCCTTGTAAAGAAAAGCAGCTTAAACAAACAGCTCCTTTGCATGTTATCTTTCTTTTTCTACCCCTAACTGAAACTGGTGCTTAGCACAGTGTTTAATAATGTTCCAGTCTTCAAGGCCAGGGAAGGCTGCGAACAGCTCCAGGGGGACCAGGCAGAGCTAAGCAACTGGGCAGCATGATGGCCGATTAAATTTAATGTTGACCAAGGCCAGGCAATTCCCAGGGGAACGGATTCTTTGAACCCCGCCTACACACTGCTGCTTTCTAAACTATCCGCAACCACTCGGAAAAAAGATACTATTGCAGACAGTACAGTGAAAAGCCCTGCTCAGTGCAGTCAGAAGAGCAAATAAAGAATTAAAGAATAAGATAGAAAACACTGCAAGTGTCCTTATATAAATCAATTGCACAGCCTCACCTGGAATAGAGTACATAGTTTCGGTGGCCCCCTCTCAAAAAAAGAGACTGCAGATATAGGAGTTCACAGGAGAGTAAGAAAAATGAGTAGGGTCAGGAAAAGACTTTCTCTCTCTCTCTCTCTCTCTCTCTCTCTCTCTCACACACACACACACACGGTGGTTTAGTTTAGACAGGTGACAAACGAGAGGATATATAAAATAATTAATCATCTAGAAAAGGTAAATCAGGCAATTCTAAGGACAAGAACAAAGAGACTATCCCATGAAACTGAAAGGTAACATTTAAACCTGATAAAAGGAAATCCCTTTTTTTTTTAAACACAATGCATAATTATAACCAGTGGAACTCATTGCCACAAGATATTGAAGCTAAGAGCTTAGTAGGCTTCATCAAAGGCTTGGCTATTAATAAGGCTCACGAGAATATCCACAGGTACTTCAGCTAGTAGGAGAGTTTCTAATGGAACATTTCTCCATAGGAAAATACTGATTCCTCAAAATCTAAACGTTCCATGGGCATGTGTAGATTTCAGCAAAATTCCTGATGCAATCTAGGCTGGTTTCCTCAGCAGCCTGCCTGACGGGTTGCCATGGAGCGGGGGATTCCAGGGTCCTGCGGAGCATATTTCTTTTTGGAAAACATCATAACATCCCTGTGCAGTTGGCATGTTTCAGCATTTCCAAAATGAAACATTGTGGAATTTCACTTCCGTGGCACATGTGGAGGTTTTGGCTTTTTATCCCCTTTTGGGATGAAAACTTTTCGAAAACGTTGACATTTTCTGCAGAAGTGTAATTCAGTTCCCTGGACAGCTCTAATAGTTACATCAGACAGAATTTTTTTAAAAAAAATAGAACAGATATAGGCCCTCAAGCTTCAGGACATAACCAAATGACGGAGATAGGAAGAAAACTTCCTCTTTGGGAAGGTTATTACACAGTTGCCCATTATGAGGTTTCTTTGAAGCATCCAATACCAGTCACTATCAGAGACAAGATTCTGGATAGATGGACCCTAATCTGATCAGCAATAGCCAGTCCTATGTTCCTAAGAAATCAGCTTCCAAATGAATATTGGGAAGTTAAAATTAAAATCCGAATCTATGTTTAAAAGAGACTTGCCAATAAATAAAAGCTTTTCTTCTTTGTTATGTATATACTTTAGAAGATTAACCAATAGTTCCCATGGCAATAGCTGACTTTCTTTACACTTTCGCTAGCATCTTTGTCATCGCACAAACTGATACTTAAGAGGCGATTATTTTCTACCAAGCACAATAAGCACATAGAGAAAGCAACTTTCTTCTTTGAGACACTTAACCTTCGTGATTCCAGCTCACATGCACAGGGGGAGTCAACTGATCACCAACTCTGGGAGCAAGAAGGAATTTCTCTCTGGAATATTGGGCCCAGTCCTGCTCCCTGCACTGAGCCAGAGTAAACGGACCATGCGGAGGAGAGCTCAGCTCCAGGGGAATGGAATCTTCCGTTGAAGGCTATTCTGCTGCAGTCACTGCATTCTCCAGGCTGCTGGCCTGGAGCTCCTGCACAGAGGGAGGTTTGGCCAGGGGATCTGTGCAACTGTAGCCCCACTGAACATCCAGGACCCCTATACCCTTAATGTTCCAGCAAAGCACAGCACCATGATACATCCTGCCCTCATTCCTGCACAGCAGAATCTCCTCTCCAGGGGGCAGGAAGGACTGGCCCCATTAGTGCAAATCTCAGGGGCTTGTTCACCCTCCTCTGGAGCATCGAACAGGGATCATCAGTTAGAATCAGGAGAATATAGCCCAACCCAGACCCTCTAGAATGTGAGCCTTGGTGGAGCCGGGCCCTATGTTATCTGTATGCCTGTTCTGCATGCCTGTAATTTATGTGACTGGAACCAAAGCATTCTCATTGGTGCGTGCTGAAAACAGAGCATCAGTCAGGAAGAGCCATCAACCATGCCTTGGCTTTATAGATCATTCCTAATGAAAGGATGTGCAGACTAGAGGCCTGCTTGTAAGTTTCTCTATACAGTTCCATCTTTACTTAGAGCAACAACATTGTGAGGTGTTTCCTTTCCTCTGCCTCCCCGCATACCCTTTCTTGCCAGAAAGCAATCTGGGCTGAAAAGGCTTATACAAAAGATGGAGGAGCAGAACAATCATATTAACCACACATCTGATGCCTCTCTCCAGAACCCATCAGACCCTTCTGCTGGAAATATGCTCTAACAATTCCCCTAGACAAGTGTCACCCCTACAGAGAAACAAAGGGTGCACCTGTGCTATCCAAATCTCTAATACTAGCTTTACCAAAGCCAGGAACAGGAAATCGAATGTGCCTCTCTGCTCCAGATGCACTGTGCTAATTTCACAGCAGCTTCAAGCCTTCATGTCACAGAGCATCTTCTGCTTTTCCATCCAAGTAAATGGAATTTTAGTTTTCCCTTTTGACCTAAGTCACAAAAGCTTTATAGCTTTAATAAACGGCAGAGCTTGCCAGCACACACAGTACAGCATTGTTTGGCTTAAGTAGTACACGTCCCAGCCAATCAGTGGGACTGGATGTCTCCCCCAATCATGAGCTTTGTGGGCGGGGCTCTTTCTGAGCTAGAGATTGGCTAGCCCCCTTCTCCAGTAGTTTGGGTGAGCTGGCGGGTGGTGGTCACGGCCTAACTTGTGGGCCCATGGTTGAGGCCTGTGATCCCTCACAACTGGCCAGAGGCACAAGATGGGCAATATTCCCTCCTGGACCAGGAAAAGGATTACACTCTTGTATCTCAGGGCCACAAAGAGGAGTGTTATCCCACTGGAAAAAGAGACACACAGGCCTGGCTTCTAGCCCTGGAATTCCCCAGGACATTGGTCATTAAAACTGCATCCTTATTATATATGAATTGTTTCCCAGATGTCCCAAGATGCAGAGGGAGTGGACCCATCCCCTACTAACTCCTCCACTCCTTTTCCCCCAGCAGCTCCGAGTATGAGGCTGGGGGAAAAGGAGTGGAGGAGTATGGCCGAGTATGAGGCTGGCCCTTACACAGGCTGTCCAAGGAGAAGGAAGGCCTAGATGTGCTCCCATACAAGGACTAGCCACAATCTGCTCTCTTAATGACTGGCCTTTCTTCAAAGTCTTATGCTGGGGCCTAAACCCCTGACATAGTCAAGCTACCTCCCGATTCGCACCCTGCTCTCCTGGACCTAGTGGCAGTGCTTTCACCAGCCAGTGTTAGGCACCGGATTAGCACTGGCACATAGACACAGCACCTAGGGTGACCAGATGTCCCAATTTTATAGGGACAGTCCCGATTTTTGGGTCTTTTTCTTATATAGGCTCCTTTTACCCCCCACCTCCGACCCCACTTTTCACACTTGCTGTCTGGTCACCCTAACAGCGCCCCTTCTCCAGACTTCGGTGGGGCACAGAATCCAAACCCACATCCGACTCCGAATGTCTCCGCTGATCCCCATCTCCAGAATAATGTGTGAAACCAAAACCCCCGCTCCGAACATGCCCCAACTCTGGGGCAATTAAAATCCACATCCAAATTTTGCAAGCTAGGGTGATCTCTGTTTTCCCTGACTCACACCTCTGTAGCCCTGATCTTCCATCAAGGCTTTTCCTTGGAATCAATTAACCTAAATGGTCAAACTATTATTCCAGCTAATTCTTTTCTGCCACTTCAAGGCCAGGATATGAGCACTTGAGACTGCAGTGGTGCTGATTGTCCTATTGTTCTGCAAAGTGGCTGCTCCACAGTTCGGTGAATGCTGATAGCTGTTAGAGCAAATGCTGTACAAATGAACCAGCTCATGCATCTGGGATTATTAATTGGGAACAGAAAGAAGCCGCCTATATAAGGGTCTTCACAGCACTTAATGTGATGGCTAGGAACAACGGGAAGGGCAGAGCCAAGTTAATTTCATACTGTGCAACCACAGAAGAGTGGGGCTTACTTGGATTTCTAAATGAGATTTGCCATTCCCAGTAACACATTTTCTCTCTCTCTCTCTCTCTCTCTCACATACACACCTACCTACCTTTTTGGCTTGCTATTGAATATGTGCTGAAATTTGTAAGCAGATGCCGCTTTGGTTTCATTAGGAGACGGTAACCTTCCATTTTAGCAACATCTACTGCAGCCAACCCTAAACCAACAAGAATCTCCCTGAAATGTTTGCACCACGCCAAGTTCAAACAATGGACAGAGACCGATTTGTGTACACACATCCCAGAAACTGAGCAGATGGAGGAAGACAGGGGTTCCACCTGCACGGATTTCTCCTAAATCATCTGAAGGGGGAGAGTTGCCCCACTTCTGCCATTTGGAAGTAGCAGGGGGTGGCGCCCTAACACCCCCAGATTATTCGAGATCCACAGGTATGTCCAGGAAGCCCAGGGCTACCCACGAGGTGGCCATGATCCTCCACACCAGCTCCAAATAAGCCAGTGGCTCTCAAACTTTTTTTACTGGTGACCCCTTTCACATAGGAAGCCTCTGAGTGCAACCCCCTTATACATTAAAAACACTTTTTAATATACTTAACACCATTATAAATGCTGGAGGCAAAGCGGGGTTTGGGTTGGAGGTTGACAGCTCGTGACCTCCCCATGTAATAACCTCATGACCCCCCCATGGGGTCCCAACCCCCAGTTTGAGAACCCCTGAAATAAGCTATGCTGCCACAGCAGCAGCTGCCTTCCCCCCTGACCGTCTACAAAGGGAGCTGGCTCCCCAGAATGGAAAGGGCTCAGTAGCAATGCTAAGGCAGACTCACTGGTCATGACAATTCCGTGCACTACCCAGGGGGTTCATTGGGAATGGGAACTATGAGCTTCGCTCAGCTACAGCCCTTGACCCCCCCTCACACTGCTCCTGCCATCCGCTCCCCACATGCAGCTCCTCAGATGGCAGAGAGATCTCAAATGGCTCCTGGGAAGGGAGAACAGTGCCACGGAAACACCCGACTCCCTGCGCAGGAAGGGGGAGAGGCATGCATGGAAGTCACCTCCACAGGTAGACCCTGGGGGAAGGATTACAGCAAACACAACTGTTCTAATTTACATTTTAACCTGTTTTATCCTGTAGAATCTTGATTGATTATGCATGACCATTATGATCTGTTAATCACTTTGTTTACTTCTGTGTATAAACATTGATGCTCAGTTGTCTGGTCTCTGACAGATTTCTGAGCCCCATACCAACTAACACAACCACCGTCGGTGTTGGTACTATGGCTGTCTGCAGTGCCGTAGGAGGTCCCTTTTATATTTCCCTATGCCAACCAGTCCTACCCTGCCTGGTAGCAGCTGATTCCGCTTTTCATTATGTTTTCTGGCAATGTTGGACTGACTGATAAATTCTAAAGTCAGTTTGGCCAGATCCCTGTCCAGTGTAAAGCAGCCTCACTCCACTGATGAAACAGAGCTAAGGTGATTTACACCAGCCGACCATCTGGCCCCATGACTCCTTTCGGAGTCCCCTGAAAGAGTTTATCTGACAGGCTGCAGATTCCTGATGCAAGCCAGAAATTTCCCTGGGTCCTGTGATGTGGCAGCCTGGTTTTCTTCCTCCACTCTCATTTCTTGTCTGGCTGGCTACCACAAGGGCAGCTCAGATGAATCTGCCCTTGCCAAACCGACACATTGCAATGGAGAATTCCCTCCCTTTGCTGTGGCTACCATGGCAAAGCAGGCTCTTAAGTAGCCTTAGTGGTAGGTCCATCACAGTCCCCAGTATATGCCACGCCATCTCCTTAGCTGCTGAACAAAGCGTCCCTGTTTTCCACCCAGTCATGGGACTGTTGCCCCAAAGTGCTTTGCTTTCTGCTTCAGAGTGGTCTCGAAATGGCTGTTCTGAGCAGATATTGCCAGGTGTTAGGATCAGCTGTGAGTGTGATGGGAACCCACACTCCAGTCTGCGGATCACCGGCCTGCCCTCCTCTGCCTTCTCTGATCTATGCAGTGTTGCCAACTCATGATTTTGTCACGAGTCTCATGATAATGATTGTTTTCCTTAAAGCCCCAGCTCCTGGAGTCAGGTGGATA